>NW_027288577.1:350000-950000 GCF_037038585.1 Patagioenas fasciata | reverse complement strand
CTCGGCTGCCACACCCAGCTGACATAGAACCTTTGTCACAATGCCCGCGACCGTGGTGAGGATGCGGGCACTCTGCAGGTGACAGGGACCCAGCAGGACTTGGTGTCAGCTCAGCAATTGCTCAGTTCCCCAAAGAAGCTGAATTCTGCAAATTGCTGCTTCTGCTCTTGAAATGATGTCATCAGGTGGGTGTTTTGGTGTAATACACTGAAAACCAGAGCAGAAATGCTGAAATATTCCCATGATTTGCATGGTCTCTGCACCAAACCACCATGACTCAGCCTAAGTACATCTGCCGCTTGTTCTTTTGTACTGCCAGCTGATTGTGGAAGTACAGTATAAAAACCATCTTTATGGAGAGATCTTTGTGGTTTAGGCTTAGTCTAAGTGTCTCAAGTAGCCGGGGCTTTTGTTTGGGCCTAATCTATAAGGTCTGATGGCTTTCCTCCTCATCTCAAGATGAATGTGGTAGAAAATATAAATCAAAGAAACGTCCTTTGGCCTAGCCTTGCCTTGCCTTGCCTTATTTCCTTCTCATCCTGTTCTCTGTCCCAGCCTCTCTCACTAACCCCTCGTCTGGCTGCATGTCTCTTCTTTCCTCTCTCCTTTTCTCAAACTCTCCTGCTTCCTGGCTTTCCTCTTTCAATTCTTCCATTTCAGTCCTGCAGCCCGGCACTACTTTTTCCTCTTGCCTCCCTTTGGCCTGCTCCCTTGCCTTTCTCCCTCTGTTCCATATCCTTCTTCCCGACTTGTCTCTTGGAGACTTTTGGCCACTTTGGAGCCAAGTCAGGGGATGTTTTGGAAAATTTTCAGAGGCCTCGTTGGTGACAGGCGTTACAGAATGCAGTGACAGGCCCGGGGCTCACAGGCTCCCCCTCTCCTAGCTGGTGCTTGACTGCCACACCCAGCTGACATAGAACCTTTGTCACAATGCCCGCGACCGTGGTGAGGATGCGGGCACTCTGCAGGTGACAGGGACCCAGCAGGACATGGTGTCAGCTCAGGAATTGCTCAGTTCCCCAAAGAAGCTGAATTCTGCAAATTGCTGCTTTTGATCTTGAAATGATGTCATCAGGTGGGTGTTTTGGTGTAATACACTGAAGACCAGAGCAGAAATGCTGAAATATTCCCATGATATGCATGGTCTCTGCACCAAACCACCATGACTCAGCCTAAGTACATCTGCCGCTTGTTCTTTTGTACTGCCAGCTGATTGTGGAAGTACAGTATAAAAACCATCTTTATGGAGAGATCTTTGTGGTTTAGGCTTATTCTAAGTGTCTCAAGTAGCCGGGGCTTTTGTTTGGGCCTAATCCATAAGGTCTGATGGCTTTCCTCCTCATCTCAAGATGAATGTGGTAGAAAATATAAATCAAAGAAACGTCCTTTGGCCTAGCCTTGCCTTGCCTTGCCTTGCCTTATTTCCTTCTCATCCTGTTCTCTGTCCCAGCCTCTCTCACTAAGCCCTCGTCTGGCTGCATGTCTCTTCTTTCCTCTCTCCTTTTCTCAAACTCTCCTGCTTCCTGGCTTTCCTCTTTCAATTCCTCCATTTCAGTCCTGCAGCCCGGCACTACTTTTTCCTCTTGCCTCCCTTTGGCCTGATCCCTTGCCTTTCTCCCTCTGTTCCATATCCTTCTTCCCGACTTGTCTCTTGGAGACTTTTGGCCACTTTGGACCCAAGTCTGGGGATGTTTTGGAAACTTTTCAGAGGCCTCGCTGGTGTCAGGGGGTACAGAATGCAGTGACAGGCCCAGGGCTGACAGGCTCACCGTCTCCTAGGGGGCGCTCGACTGCCACACCCAGCTGACATAGAACCTTTGTCACAATGCCCGCTAGCGTGGTGAGGATGCGGGCACTCTGCAGGTGACAGGGACCCAGCAGGACATGGTGTCAGCTCAGCAATTGCTCAGTTCCCCAAAGAAGCTGAATTCTGCAAATTGCTGCTTTTGCTCTTGAAATGATGTCATCAGGTGGGTGTTTTGGTGTAATACACTGAAAACCAGAGCAGAAATGCTGAAATATTCCCATGATATGCATGGTCTCTGCACCAAACCACCATGACTCAGCCTAAGTTCATCTGCCGCTTGTTCTTTTGTACTGCCAGCTGATTGTGGAAGTACAGTATAAAAACCATCTTTATGGAGAGATCTTTGTGGTTTAGGCTTAGTCTAAGCGTCTCAGGTAGCCGGGGCTTTTGTTTGGGCCTAATCCATAAGGTCTGATGGCTTTCCTCCTCATCTCAAGATGAATGTGGTAGAAAATATAAATCAAGGAAACGTCCTTTGGCCTAGCCTTGCCTTGCCTTGCCTTATTTCCTTCTCATCCTGTTCTCTGTCCCAGCCTCTCTCACTAAGCCCTCGTCTGGCTGCATGTCTCTTCTTTCCTCTCTCCTTTTCTCAAACTCTCCTGCTTCCTGGCTTTCCTCTTTCAATTCCTCCATTTCAGTCCTGCAGCCCGGCACTACTTTTTCCTCTTGCCTCCCTTTGGCTTGCTCCCTTGCCTTTCTCCCTCTGTTCCATATCCTTCTTCCCGACTTGTCTCTTGGAGACTTTCGGCCACTTTGGAGACACGTCTGGGGATGTTTTGGAAACTTTTCAGAGGCCTCGCTGCTGACAGGGGGGACAGCAGGCAGTGACAGGCCCAGGGCTGACAGGCTCACCCTCCCCCAGCGGGCACTCGGCTGCCACACCCAGCTGACATAGAACCTTTGTCACAATGCCCGCGACCGTGGTGAGGATGCGGGCACTCTGCAGGTGACAGGGACCCAGCAGGACTTGGTGTCAGCTCAGCAATTGCTCAGTTCCCCAAAGAAGCTGAATTCTGCAAATTGCTGCTTCTGCTCTTGAAATGATGTCATCAGGTGGGTGTTTTGGTGTAATACACTGAAAACCAGAGCAGAAATGCTGAAATATTCCCATGATATGCATGGTCTCTGCACCAAACCACCATGACTCAGCCTAAGTACATCTGCCGCTTGTTCTTTTGTACTGCCAGCTGATTGTGGAAGTACAGTATAAAAACCATCTTTATGGAGAGATCTTTGTGGTTTAGGCTTAGTCTAAGTGTCTCAAGTAGCCGGGGCTTTTGTTTGCGCCTAATCCATAAGGTCTGATGGCTTTCCTCCTCATCTCCAGATGAATGTGGTAGAAAATATAAATCAAAGAAACGTCCTTTGGCCTAGCCTTGCCTTGCCTTGCCTTGCCTTATTTCCTTCTCATCTGTTCTCTGTCCCAGCCTCTCTCACTAAGCCCTCGTCTGGCTGCATGTCTCTTCTTTCCTCTCTCCTTTTCTCAAACTCTCCTGCTTCCTGGCTTTCGTCTTTCAATTCCTCCATTTCAGTCCTGCAGCCCGGCACTACTTTTTCCTCCTGCCTCCCTTTGGCCTGCTCCCTTGCCTTTCTCCCTCTGTTCCATATCCTTCTTCCCGACTTGTCTCTTGGAGACTTTTGGCCACTTTGGAGCCAAGTCTGGGGATGTTTTGGAAAATTTTCAGAGGCCTCGCTGGTGACAGGGGGGACAGCAGGCAGTGACAGGCCCGGGGCTGACAGGCTCACCGTCTCCTCGGGGGCGCTCGAGTGCCACACCCAGCTGACATAGAACCTTTGTCACAATGCCCGCTACCGTGGTGAGGATGCGGGCACTCTGCAGGTGACAGGGACCCAGCAGGACATGGTGTCAGCTCAGCAATTGCTCAGTTCCCCAAAGAAGCTGAATTCTGCAAATTGCTGCTTTTGCTCTTGAAATGATGTCATGAGGTGGGTGTTTTGGTGTAATACACTGAAGACCAGAGCAGAAATGCTGAAATATTCCCATGATATGCACGGTCTCTGCACCAAACCACCATGACTCAGCCTAAGTTCATCTGCCGATTGTTCTTTTGTACTGCCAGCTGATTGTGGAAGTACAGTATAAAAACCATCTTTATGGAGAGATCTTTGTGGTTTAGGCTTAGTCTAAGTGTCTCAAGTAGCCGGGGCTTTTGTTTGGGCCTAATCCATAAGGTCTGATGGCTTTCCTCCTCATCTCAAGATGAATGTGGTAGAAAATATAAATCAAAGAAACGTCCTTTGGCCTAGCCTTGCCTTGCCTTGCCTTGCCTTATTTCCTTCTCATCCTGTTCTCTGTCCCAGCCTCTCTCACTAAGCCCTCGTCTGGCTGCATGTCTCTTCTTTCCTCTCTCCTTTTCTCAAACTCTCCTGCTTCCTGGCTTTCGTCTTTCAATTCCTCCATTTCAGTCCTGCAGCCCGGCACTACTTTTTCCTCCTGCCTCCCTTTGGCCTGCTCCCTTGCCTTTCTCCCTCTGTTCCATATCCTTCTTCCCGACTTGTCTCTTGGAGACTTTTGGCCACTTTGGAGCCAAGTCTGGGGATGTTTTGGAAAATTTTCAGAGGCCTCGCTGGTGACAGGGGGGACAGCAGGCAGTGACAGGCCCGGGGCTGACAGGCTCACCGTCTCCTCGGGGGCGCTCGACTGCCACACCCAGCTGACATAGAACCTTTGTCACAATGCCCGCTACCGTGGTGAGGATGCGGGCACTCTGCAGGTGACAGGGACCCAGCAGGACATGGTGTCAGCTCAGCAATTGCTCAGTTCCCCAAAGAAGCTGAATTCTGCAAATTGCTGCTTTTGCTCTTGAAATGATGTCATCAGGTGGGTGTTTTGGTGTAATACACTGAAAACCAGAGCAGAAATGCTGAAATATTCCCATGATATGCACGGTCTCTGCACCAAACCACCATGACTCAGCCTAAGTTCATCTGCCGATTGTTCTTTTGTACTGCCAGCTGATTGTGGAAGTACAGTATAAAAACCATCTTTATGGAGAGATCTTTGTGGTTTAGGCTTAGTCTAAGTGTCTCAAGTAGCCGGGGCTTTTGTTTGGGCCTAATCCATAAGGTCTGATGGCTTTCCTCCTCATCTCAAGATGAATGTGGTAGAAAATATAAATCAAAGAAACGTCCTTTGGCCTAGCCTTGCCTTGCCTTGCCTTGCCTTATTTCCTTCTCATCCTGTTCTCTGTCCCAGCCTCTCTCACTAAGCCCTCGTCTGGCTGCATGTCTCTTCTTTCCTCTCTCCTTTTCTCAAACTCTCCTGCTTCCTGGCTTTCGTCTTTCAATTCCTCCATTTCAGTCCTGCAGCCCGGCACTACTTTTTCCTCCTGCCTCCCTTTGGCCTGCTCCCTTGCCTTTCTCCCTCTGTTCCATATCCTTCTTCCCGACTTGTCTCTTGGAGACTTTTGGCCACTTTGGAGCCAAGTCTGGGGATGTTTTGGAAAATTTTCAGAGGCCTCGCTGGTGACAGGGGGGACAGCAGGCAGTGACAGGCCCGGGGCTGACAGGCTCACCGTCTCCTCGGGGGCGCTCGACTGCCACACCCAGCTGACATAGAACCTTTGTCACAATGCCCGCTACCGTGGTGAGGATGCGGGCACTCTGCAGGTGACAGGGACCCAGCAGGACATGGTGTCAGCTCAGCAATTGCTCAGTTCCCCAAAGAAGCTGAATTCTGCAAATTGCTGCTTTTGCTCTTGAAATGATGTCATGAGGTGGGTGTTTTGGTGTAATACACTGAAGACCAGAGCAGAAATGCTGAAATATTCCCATGATATGCACGGTCTCTGCACCAAACCACCATGACTCAGCCTAAGTTCATCTGCCGATTGTTCTTTTGTACTGCCAGCTGATTGTGGAAGTACAGTATAAAAACCATCTTTATGGAGAGATCTTTGTGGTTTAGGCTTAGTCTAAGTGTCTCAAGTAGCCGGGGCTTTTGTTTGGGCCTAATCCATAAGGTCTGATGGCTTTCCTCCTCATCTCAAGATGAATGTGGTAGAAAATATAAATCAAAGAAACGTCCTTTGGCCTAGCCTTGCCTTGCCTTGCCTTGCCTTATTTCCTTCTCATCCTGTTCTCTGTCCCAGCCTCTCTCACTAAGCCCTCGTCTGGCTGCATGTCTCTTCTTTCCTCTCTCCTTTTCTCAAACTCTCCTGCTTCCTGGCTTTCGTCTTTCAATTCCTCCATTTCAGTCCTGCAGCCCGGCACTACTTTTTCCTCCTGCCTCCCTTTGGCCTGCTCCCTTGCCTTTCTCCCTCTGTTCCATATCCTTCTTCCCGACTTGTCTCTTGGAGACTTTTGGCCACTTTGGAGCCAAGTCTGGGGATGTTTTGGAAAATTTTCAGAGGCCTCGCTGGTGACAGGGGGGACAGCAGGCAGTGACAGGCCCGGGGCTGACAGGCTCACCGTCTCCTCGGGGGCGCTCGACTGCCACACCCAGCTGACATAGAACCTTTGTCACAATGCCCGCTACCGTGGTGAGGATGCGGGCACTCTGCAGGTGACAGGGACCCAGCAGGACATGGTGTCAGCTCAGCAATTGCTCAGTTCCCCAAAGAAGCTGAATTCTGCAAATTGCTGCTTTTGCTCTTGAAATGATGTCATCAGGTGGGTGTTTTGGTGTAATACACTGAAAACCAGAGCAGAAATGCTGAAATATTCCCATGATATGCACGGTCTCTGCACCAAACCACCATGACTCAGCCTAAGTTCATCTGCCGATTGTTCTTTTGTACTGCCAGCTGATTGTGGAAGTACAGTATAAAAACCATCTTTATGGAGAGATCTTTGTGGTTTAGGCTTAGTCTAAGTGTCTCAAGTAGCCGGGGCTTTTGTTTGGGCCTAATCCATAAGGTCTGATGGCTTTCCTCCTCATCTCAAGATGAATGTGGTAGAAAATATAAATCAAAGAAACGTCCTTTGGCCTAGCCTTGCCTTGCCTTGCCTTGCCTTATTTCCTTCTCATCCTGTTCTCTGTCCCAGCCTCTCTCACTAAGCCCTCGTCTGGCTGCATGTCTCTTCTTTCCTCTCTCCTTTTCTCAAACTCTCCTGCTTCCTGGCTTTCGTCTTTCAATTCCTCCATTTCAGTCCTGCAGCCCGGCACTACTTTTTCCTCCTGCCTCCCTTTGGCCTGCTCCCTTGCCTTTCTCCCTCTGTTCCATATCCTTCTTCCCGACTTGTCTCTTGGAGACTTTTGGCCACTTTGGAGCCAAGTCTGGGGATGTTTTGGAAAATTTTCAGAGGCCTCGCTGGTGACAGGGGGGACAGCAGGCAGTGACAGGCCCGGGGCTGACAGGCTCACCGTCTCCTCGGGGGCGCTCGACTGCCACACCCAGCTGACATAGAACCTTTGTCACAATGCCCGCGACCGTGGTGAGGATGCGGGCACTCTGCAGGTGACAGGGACCCAGCAGGACATGGTGTCAGCTCAGCAATTGCTCAGTTCCCCAAAGAAGCTGAATTCTGCAAATTGCTGCTTTTGCTCTTGAAATGATGTCATGAGGTGGGTGTTTTGGTGTAATACACTGAAGACCAGAGCAGAAATGCTGAAATATTCCCATGATATGCACGGTCTCTGCACCAAACCACCATGACTCAGCCTAAGTTCATCTGCCGATTGTTCTTTTGTACTGCCAGCTGATTGTGGAAGTACAGTATAAAAACCATCTTTATGGAGAGATCTTTGTGGTTTAGGCTTAGTCTAAGTGTCTCAAGTAGCCGGGGCTTTTGTTTGGGCCTAATCCATAAGGTCTGATGGCTTTCCTCCTCATCTCAAGATGAATGTGGTAGAAAATATAAATCAAAGAAACGTCCTTTGGCCTAGCCTTGCCTTGCCTTGCCTTGCCTTATTTCCTTCTCATCCTGTTCTCTGTCCCAGCCTCTCTCACTAACCCATCGTCTGGCTGCATGTCTCTTCTTTCCTCTCTCCTTTTCTCAAACTCTCCTGCTTCCTGGCTTTCGTCTTTCAATTCCTCCATTTCAGTCCTGCAGCCCGGCACTACTTTTTCCTCTTGCCTCCCTTTGGCCTGCTCCCTTGCCTTTCTCCCTCTGTTCCATATCCTTCTTCCCGACTTGTCTCTTGGAGACTTTTGGCCACTTTGGAGCCAAGTCTGGGGATGTTTTGGAAACTTTTCAGAGGCCTCGCTGGTGACAGGAGGTACAGAATGCAGTGACAGGCCCAGGGCTGACAGGTTCACCGTCTCCTATGGGGCGCTCGACTGCCACACCCAGATGACATAGAACCTTTGTCACAATGCCCGCGACCGTGGTGAGGATACGGGTACTCTGCAGGTGACAGGGACCCAGCAGGACATGGTGTCAGCTCAGCAATTGCTCAGTTCCCCAAAGAAGCTGAATTCTGCAAATTGCTGCTTTTGCTCTTGAAATGATGTCATCAGGTGGGTGTTTTGGTGTAATACACTGAAAACCAGAGCAGAAATGCTGAAATATTCCCATGATATGCATGGTCTCTGCACCAAACCACCATGACTCAGCCTAAGTACATCTGCCGCTTGTTCTTTTGTACTGCCAGCTGATTGTGGAAGTACAGTATAAAAACCATCTTTATGGAGAGATCTTTGTGGTTTAGGCTTAGTCTAAGTGTCTCAAGTAGCCGGGGCTTTTGTTTGGGCCTAATCCATAAGGTCTGATGGCTTTCCTCCTCATCTCAAGATGAATGTGGTAGAAAATATGAATCAAAGAAACGTCCTTTGGCCTAGCCTTGCCTTGCCTTGCCTTGCCTTATTTCCTTCTCATCCTGTTCTCTGTCCCAGCCTCTCTCACTAAGCCCTCGTCTGGCTGCATGTCTCTTCTTTCCTCTCTCCTTTTCTCAAACTCTCCTGCTTCCTGGCTTTCCTCTTTCAATTCCTCCATTTCAGTCCTGCAGTCCGGCACTACTTTTTCCTCCTGCCTCCCTTTGGCCTACTCCCTTGCCTTTCTCCCTCTGTTCCATATCCTTCTTCCCGACTTGTCTCTTGGAGACTTTTGGCCACTTTGGAGCCAAGTCTGGGGATGTTTTGGAAACTTTTCAGAGGCCTCGCTGCTGACAGAGGGGACAGCAGGCAGTGACAGGCCCGGGGCTGACAGGCTCACCGTCTCCTCGGGGGCGCTCGACTGCCACACCCAGCTGACATAGAACCTTTGTCACAATGCCCGCTACCGTGGTGAGGATGCGGGCACTCTGCAGGTGACAGGGACCCAGCAGGACTTGGTGTCAGCTCAGCAATTGCTCAGTTCCCCAAAGAAGCTGAATTCTGCAAATTGCTGCTTTTGCTCTTGAAATGATGTCATCAGGTGGGTGTTTTGGTGTAATACACTGAAAACCAGAGCAGAAATGCTGAAATATTCCCATGATATGCACGGTCTCTGCACCAAACCACCATGACTCAGCCTAAGTTCACCTGCCGCTTGTTCTTTTGTACTGCCAGCTGATTGTGGAAGTACAGTATAAAAACCATCTTTATGGAGAGATCTTTGTGGTTTAGGCTTAGTCTAAGCGTCTCAAGTAGCCGGGGCTTTTGTTTGGGCCTAATATATAAGGTTTGATGGCTTTCCTCCTCATCTCAAGATGAATGTGGTAGAAAATATAAATCAAGGAAACGTCCTTTGGCCTAGCCTTGCCTTGCCTTGCCTTAATTCCTTCTCATCCTGTTCTCTGTCCCAGCCTCTCTCACTAAGCCCTCGTCTGGCTGCATGTCTCTTCTTTCCTCTCTCCTTTTCTCAAACTCTCCTGCTTCCTGGCTTTCCTCTTTCAATTCCTCCATTTCAGTCCTGCAGCCCGGCACTACTTTTTCCTCTTGCCTCCCTTTGGCTTGCATCCTTGCCTTTCTCCCTCTGTTCCATATCCTTCTTCCCGACTTGTCTCTTGGAGACTTTCGGCCACTTTGGAGCCAAGTCTGGGGATGTTTTGGAAACTTTTCAGAGGCCTCGCTGCTGACAGGGGGGACAGCAGGCAGTGACAGGCCCGGGGCTGACAGGCTCACCCTCCCCCAGCGGGCACTCAGCTGCCACACCCAGCTGACATAGAACCTTTGTCACAATGCCCACGACCGTGGTGAGGATGCGAGCACTCTGCAGGTGACAGGGACCCAGCAGGACTTGGTGTCAGCTCAGCAATTGCTCAGTTCCCCAAAGAAGCTGAATTCTGCAAATTGCTGCTTTTGCTCTTGAAATGATGTCATCAGGTGGGTGTTTTGGTGTAATACACTGAAAACCAGAGCAGAAATGCTGAAATATTCCCATGATATGCACGGTCTCTGCACCAAACCACCATGAGTCAGCCTAAGTTCACCTGCCGCTTGTTCTTTTGTACTGCCAGCTGATTGTGGAAGTACAGTATAAAAACCATCTTTATGGAGAGATCTTTGTGGTTTAGGCTTAGTCTAAGCGTCTCAAGTAGCCGGGGCTTTTGTTTGGGCTTAATATATAAGGTCTTATGGCTTTCCTCCTCATCTCAAGATGAATGTGGTAGAAAATATAAATCAAGGAAACGTCCTTTGGCCTAGCCTTGCCTTGCCTTGCCTTATTTCCTTCTCATCCTGTTCTCTGTCCCAGCCTCTCTCACTAAGCCCTCGTCTGGCTGCATGTCTCTTCTTTCCTCTCTCCTTTTCTCAAACTCTCCTGCTTCCTGGCTTTCGTCTTTCAATTCCTCCATTTCAGTCCTGCAGCCCGGCACTACTTTTTCCTCTAGCCTCCCTTTGGCTTTCTCCCTTGCCTTTCTCCCTCTGTTCCATATCCTTCTTCCCGACTTGTCTCTTGGAGACTTTTGGCCACTTTGGAGCCAAGTCTGGGGATGTTTTGGAAACTTTTCAGAGGCCTCGCTGGTGACAGGGGGGACAGCAGGCAGTGACAGGCCCGGGGCTGACAGGCTCCCCCTCCCCCAGCGGGCACTCGGCTGCCACACCCAGCTGACATAGAACCTTTGTCGCAATGCCCGCGACCGTGGTGAAGATGCGGGCACTCTGCAGGTGACAGGGACCCAGCAGGACTTCTGTCAGCTCAGCAATTGCTCAGTTCCCCAAAGAAGCTGAATTCTGCAAATTGCTGCTTTTGCTCTTGAAATGATGTCATCAGGTGGGTGTTTTGGTGTAATACACTGAAAACCAGAGCAGAAATGCTGAAATATTCCCATGATATGCATGGTCTCTGCACCAAACCACCATGACTCAGCCTAAGTACATCTGCCGCTTGTTCTTTTGTACTGCCAGCTGATTGTGGAAGTACAGTATAAAAACCATCTTTATGGAGAGATCTTTGTGGTTTAGGCTTAGTCTAAGTGTCTCAAGTAGCCGGGGCTTTTGTTTGGGCCTAATCCATAAGGTCTGATGGCTTTCCTCCTCATCTCCAGATGAATGTGGTAGAAAATATAAATCAAAGAAACGTCCTTTGGCCTAGCCTTGCCTTGCCTTGCCTTGCCTTATTTCCTTCTCATCCTGTTCTCTGTCCCAGCCTCTCTCACTAAGCCCTCGTCTGGCTGCATGTCTCTTCTTTCCTCTCTCCTTTTCTCAAACTCTCCTGCTTCCTGGCTTCAGTCTTTCAATTGCTCCATTTCAGTCGTGCAGCCCGGCACTACTTTTTCCTCTTGCCTCCCTTTGGCCTGCTCCCTTGCCTTTCTCCCTCTGTTCCATATCCTTCTTCCCGACTTGTCTCTTGGAGACTTTCGGCCACTTTGGAGCCAAGTCTGGGGATGTTTTGGAAACTTTTCAGAGGCCTCGCTGGTGACAGGGGGGACAGCAGGCAGTGACAGGCCCGGGGCTGACAGGCTCACCCTCCCCTAGCGGACGCTCGGCTGCCACACCCAGCTGACATAGAACCTTTTTCACAATGCCCGCTACCGTGGTGATGATGCGGACACTCTGCAGGTGACAGGGACCCAGCAGGACTTGGTGTCAGCTCAGCAATTGCTCAGTTCCCCAAAGAAGCTGAATTCTGCAAATTGCTGCTTTTGCTCTTGAAATGATGTCATCAGGTGGGTGTTTTGGTGTAATACACTGAAGACCAGAGCAGAAATGCTGAAATATTCCCATGATATGCATGGTCTCTGCACCAAACCACCATGACTCAGCCTAAGTACATCTGCCGCTTGTTTTTTTGTACTGCCAGCTGATTGTGGAAGTACAGTATAAAAACCATCTTTATGGAGAGATCTTTGTGGTTTAGGCTTATTCTAAGTGTCTCAAGTAGCCGGGGCTTTTGTTTGGGCCTAATCCATAAGGTCTGATGGCTTTCCTCCTTGTCTCCAGATGAATGTGGTAGAAAATATAAATCAAAGAAACGTCCTTTGGCCTAGCCTTGCCTTGCCTTGCCTTATTTCCTTCTCATCCTGTTCTCTGTCCCAGCCTCTTTCACTAAGCCCTCGTCTGGCTGCATGTCTCTTCTTTCCTCTCTCCTTTTCTCAAACTCTCCTGCTTCCTGGCTTTCCACTTTCAATTCCTGCATTTCAGTCGTGCAGCCCGGCACTACTTTTTCCTCTTGCCTCCCTTTGGCCTGCTCCCTTGCCTTTCTCCCTCTGTTCCATATCCTTCTTCCCGACTTGTCTCTTGGAGACTTTCGGCCACTTTGGAGCCAAGTCTGGGGATGTTTTGGAAACTTTTCAGAGGCCTCGCTGGTGACAGGGGGGACAGCAGGCAGTGACAGGCCCGGGGCTGACAGGCTCACCCTCCCCTAGCGGACGCTCGGCTGCCACACCCAGCTGACATAGAACCTTTTTCACAATGCCCGCTACCGTGGTGATGATGCGGACACTCTGCAGGTGACAGGGACCCAGCAGGACTTGGTGTCAGCTCAGCAATTGCTCAGTTCCCCAAAGAAGCTGAATTCTGCAAATTGCTGCTTTTGCTCTTGAAATGATGTCATCAGGTGGGTGTTTTGGTGTAATACACTGAAGACCAGAGCAGAAATGCTGAAATATTCCCATGATATGCATGGTCTCTGCACCAAACCACCATGACTCAGCCTAAGTACATCTGCCGCTTGTTTTTTTGTACTGCCAGCTGATTGTGGAAGTACAGTATAAAAACCATCTTTATGGAGAGATCTTTGTGGTTTAGGCTTATTCTAAGTGTCTCAAGTAGCCGGGGCTTTTGTTTGGGCCTAATCCATAAGGTCTGATGGCTTTCCTCCTTGTCTCCAGATGAATGTGGTAGAAAATATAAATCAAAGAAACGTCCTTTGGCCTAGCCTTGCCTTGCCTTGCCTTATTTCCTTCTCATCCTGTTCTCTGTCCCAGCCTCTTTCACTAAGCCCTCGTCTGGCTGCATGTCTCTTCTTTCCTCTCTCCTTTTCTCAAACTCTCCTGCTTCCTGGCTTTCCACTTTCAATTCCTGCATTTCAGTCGTGCAGCCCGGCACTACTTTTTCCTCTTGCCTCCCTTTGGCCTGCTCCCTTGCCTTTCTCCCTTTGTTCCATATCCTTCTTCCCAACTTGTCTCTTGGAGACTTTTGGCCACTTTGGAGCCAAGTCTGGGGATGTTTTGGAAACTTTTCAGAGGCCTCGATGGTGACAGGGGTTACAGAATGCAGTGACAGGCCCGGGGCTGACAGCCTCCCCCTCCCCTAGCGGGCGCTCGGCTGCCACACCCAGCTGACATAGAACCTTTGTCACAATGCCCGCGACCGTGGTGAGGATGCGGGCACTCTGCAGGTGACAGGGACCCAGCAGGACTTGGTGTCAGCTCAGCAATTGCTCAGTTCCCCAAAGAAGCTGAATTCTGCAAATTGCTGCTTCTGCTCTTGAAATGATATCATCAGGTGGGGGTTTTGGTGTAATACACTGAAAACCAGAGCAGAAATGCTGAAATATTCCCATGATATGCATGGTCTCTGCACCAAACCACCATCAGTCAGCCTAAGTACATCTGCCGCTTGTTCTTTTGTACTGCCAGAAGATTGTGGAAGTACAGTATAAAAAACATCTTTATGGAGAGATCTTTGCGGTTTAGGCTTATGTCCTGGTTTTGTTAAAAACAAGTTTCTCTTTTAGCGAATTTTTGCCTGTCAGCTAAACCTTCATATTAGCTGCATTTTCCTGGAGAACCTGACACATGTTTTGGTTAAACCTAGCAATGGAATGCAAACTTATTGATAAGCACGGATGGACATCTCACGAGAGGGGCGACGAGAAACTCGTGATCGAGAGACTGACCAATGGTGTATAACATTCCATTCACGTGAATACTTCATATGAAAGTGGGAGATCACGAGGATCTAGCCCCTTTGCCCTCTTTCCCTTTTTTCCTCATGGCTGACATTAGGAGAGGACCTTGCTGGTCGTCCCTGCGAACTGAGGCCTAGTGAGAGACTGAATCCAGCTCCGCTTGGCTACAGAGTCTAATCCAGGACTTTGGGTGCTGGCTCTGCAGTTGCTGAGACTTACAAGATTGGTTTTGTATATTTTGTATTATTTTCTCTATTCTTATTAGTAGCGTTAGTAAAACATCTCTAACTTTTCCAACTCTCTTCTCTCTGTCCTTCTTTCCCTCCCGATCGCCTGTCCTGAGTGGGAAGGGGGGAGAGGCAGGGGCAAAAGGGGGAAGTGGGGGGGAGAGGAGGTTAACAATACATCTGCCAGGGTTTGATTGTCACCCCGCAATCTTAACCCTCGACAGATAATTGGCGCCCAACGTGGGGCACGAGAAAGGGGTAAATTTGGAGATTTTTGGCTTTTCTACTGCTCTGACGTACCTTTCAATTTTCTTGGCACGGTGCCAACTCATAGAGTTGTGATACTCGCGCGTCTGTTTGCTTTGGATATTATTTAGTGGTATTAAGGCAAAGTGAATTACATTGATTTAAAGATGTTGTGGCATAAGTTATATCAGCTATTTTCTACATTGTGCTCGCTGATCCCATATCTTTGTTGGTGTTTCTTTCTGAATCGAAGTATTCATTATATAACAACAAGAAACTGGACAGCGGTCATGATGATGCTGTGTGGTATGGCACTGGTTTATTTCATTATATTGCAGCCGCTAATGAATTTCTACTCGCTTTTGCTTTACCTTGAAAAACCTCCAGGAGAGATTAAAGAGCAGAATGGCTCTATATTTGCTAATTGGTCAAGCGAATCTTTAGAAAGGCTGACTAACAATACTTTTGTGTTTTCGCTAGGACAGTTTGCAAATCTTTTAGAGAACTTTGAATACCCTTGGAGCTTTGATAGAACTGTGATGGTGTTATCTGGTTTGCTGAATGTGTGTCAGTTTGTGTTACTGTTAAGAGAAATGAGGTTCAATAGGAGGTTTGCGTCTCTTCTTAGTCCTGAGATTTGCGGTGTGTCTTCGGAAGCTTTAGCAAAAAGCACTCCTAGCCGCTCGAGAAAAGGTAAAACAGCCAAAGCTGCTGCTGCAGCCACTGTCCCCCCAACCGCGGCTTCACAGGCTGAAGCTACAGCTCCTCCGCAGAGCTCCTCTGCCAAGGTCGCTGCAGATAACGTTACTTCTCCAGCCTCAAAGGCTAACAAGGCAGCCCCCCCGTCTTCACACACTGGGCACTGTTGCTGCTGTAACCACAGCAATCACTGTGACAGTCATTCAGATTCTGGAAATGAATCAGATGATGGTGAACCCATATCAGCATCAGTTGCTGGTTGTAAGAAAGTCACTAGAAAGACTACCCGTGCAGCAGGTGATGGCACAGGGCCAACATCAACCCAAGAGGCATCATCATCAGGACAGGGTGGAGATGAAGTGACCACCACTCGGTCCTTTTCTCCAGGTGAGCTGAGAGATCTGCGAGAAGACTTTAGTCGTCGTGAAGGCGAGAATATTTTAACCTGGCTGCTGCGATGCTGGGACAATGGGGCAGAAACAATTGAATTAGAAGGTGGTGAAGCTAGGCAGCTGGGATCTCTGTCAAAAGATTCCACCATTGATAGGGCAATTTCAAGAGAGTCTAATGCCGCTACTCTCTGGACCCGACTCCTGGCAGCTATGAAAGCCAGATTTCCCTACAAGGAAGATTGTATATCCAAGTTAGGGAAATGGAATACTATGGAGAGAGGTATCCAGTTCCTGAGAGAATTAGCTGTGCGAGAGATCATCTATCTAGGACCAAACAGCCAAGAGGGGACAGACCCAGATAGAATCAATTGTACAAAATCTATGTGGCGCAGATTTGTACAAAGTGCACCACCTGCATATGCTAAGTCATTGGCAGGAATGGTCTGGTCAGCTAGAGGTGTACAAGAAATTAATGAAGTGATTGAGCAGCTCCGGTACTTTGAGGACAGCCTTGCTGGTTCTCTACGGGCTTGTGTCTCCGCTGTGGAGAAACTGTGTGAAAAATCTGATGACCGGTTTGAAAAGCTGTTGCAAGAAATCAAAGAGCTCAGAGAAGACTCGTACCGTTCACGACCTGCACAAACCTATGTTTCAGCTGTTAGGAGAAGGCGTTTCCAATCTCGAGAGAGAGGGCAGAGACAGCCCACAAAAAGAGGTTCACTGTGGTTCTTCCTACATGAGCAGGGAGAAAACATGAATAAGTGGCATGGAAGGCCTACCTCAGAACTTCAAGAACGAGTACGTGAGATAAAAGGAAAAACTCCTAGGAAGGTGGCTGCTCCAGTTTACAAAAGGAGCAGAAGAGATTCTGATGCTTTTGAAGGAACCTCTAATTCACACCCAGAGACTGTGCAAAACAGGAATTAGAGGTGCCCTGCCTCCAACCAGGTGGAGGAAAGGGATAACAGAGTTTATTGGACTGTACAAATATTATGGCCTGGTACAACACAACCCCAGGAGTACAAAGCTTTGGTGGACACTGGTGCTCAGTGCACAATAATTCCTTCTAATTATAAAGGAATGCAATCCATCAATATTGTTGGAGTGACTGGGGGATCCCAGGAACTGACTGTTGTAGAGGCTGAAATGAACCTAACTGGAAAAAACTCGCAAAAGCATCCCATTGTGACTGGTCCAGATGCTCCGTGCATCCTTGGTATAGACTACCTCAGGAGAGGGTATTTTAAGGACCCAAAAGGGTATAGGTGGGCATTTGGTATAGCAGCTGTGGACACTGAGAAAATTGAACAGCTGTCTGATTTGCCTGGTCTTTCAGATGACCCTTCTGTTGTAGGACGGCTGAGGGTTGACGATCAGCAGGTGCCAATTGCTACCATGACGGTGCATCGCCGGCAATATCGCACCAATCGAGACTCTTTGATTCCTATCCAGAAGCTGATCCGTCAATTGGAAAGCCAGGGTGTGATCAGTAAGACTCGCTCACCTTTTAACAGCCCAATCTGGCCAGTGCGTAAGTCTAGTGACGAGTGGAGACTAACTGTAGACTATCGTGGCCTGAATGAAGTTACACCACCACTGAGTGCTGCTGTGCCTGACATGCTAGAACTGCAATTTGAACTGGAGTCAAAGGCAGCCAAGTGGTATGCTACAATTGACATTGCTAATGCATTTTTCTCTATTCCTGTAGCAGCAGAGTGCAGGCCGCAGTTTGCTTTCACCTGGAGGGGCATCCAGTATACATGGAATCGCTTGCCCCAGGGGTGGAAACACAGTCCTACCATCTGCCATGGACTGATCCAGACCACGCTGGAGCAAGGTGAAGCTCCAGAACACTTGCAATATATTGATGACATCATTGTATGGGGTGACACAGCAAAAGAAGTCTTCGAGAAAGGTGAGAGAATAATTCAGATTCTTTTGGATGCTGGTTTTGCCATAAAACGAAGCAAGGTCAAGGGACCTGCACGAGAGATCCAGTTTTTAGGAATAAAATGGCAAGATGGCCGTCGTCAGATCCCAATGGATGTGATCAACAAAATTGCAGCAATGTCTCCACCTACTAATAAGAAGGAGACACAGACTTTCTTGGGCGTTGTAGGTTTTTGGAGAATGCACATTCCTGACTACAGCCACATTGTGAGCCCTCTCTATCGAGTGACTCATAAAAAGAACCAATTTGAGTGGGGCCCTGAACAACGACAAGCCTTTGAACAAATTAAGTGTGAGATAACTCATGCAGTGGCCCTTGGACCAGTCCGAACTGGACTAGATGTTAAAAATGTGCTCTACACCGCAGCCGGAGATAATGGACTTACCTGGAGCCTCTGGCAGAAAGCACCAGGAGAAACCCGAGGTCGATCCCTAGGTTTTTGGAGTCGAGGATACAAAGGATCTGAGGCCAGCTGTACTCCAACTGAAAAGGAGATACTAGCAGCATATGAAGGAGTTCGAGCTGCTTCAGAAGTGATGGGCACTGAAGCACAGCTCCTCCTGGCACCTCGACTGCCGGTGCTGAGCTGGATGTTCAAAGGGACGGTTCCCTCTCCACATCATGCAACCGAAGTTACATGGAGTAAATGGATTGCACTGATCACACAACGAGCTCGAATTGGAAGTCCCAACCGTCCAGGGATATTAGAAGTGATTACAGACTGGCCAGAAAGCAAAGACTTTGGGATGTCTCCAGATGAGGAGGAAGTAAAACGTGCTGAAGAAGCACCACCATATAATCCGCTTTCAGAGACTGATAAGCAGTGTGCACTGTTCACAGATGGATCCTGTCGTCTTGTAGGAAAACATCGAAGGTGAAAGCTGCTGTGTGGAGTCCCACACGACAAGTTACAGAAGCCACTGAAGGACAAGGTGAATCCAGTCAGTTTGCAGAAGTGAAAGCCATCCAGCTGGCTTTGGACATTGCTGAACGAGAGAAGTGGCCAATACTTTATACTGACTCATGGATGGTAGCAAATGCCTTGTGGGGGTGGCTACAGCAATGGAAGAAAAGCAACTGGCAGCGCAGAGGTAAACCCATTTGGGCTGCCACACTGTGGCAAGACATTGCTGCTCGGCTAGAGAACCTGCCTGTGAAAGTTCGTCATGTAGATGCTCATGTGCCTAAAAGTCGAGCCACCGAGGAACATCTAAACAACCAACAAGCGGATCAAGCTGCTAAGATTAAAGTAGCTGAGGTGGACTTGGACTGGCAACATAAAGGTGAACTTTTCCTAGCTCGGTGGGCCCATGATGCTTCAGGGCATCAAGGCAGAGATGCAACATAAAAATGGGCTCGTGATCGAGGGGTGGATTTAACTATGGACACTATTTCACAGGTTATTCATGAATGTGAAACTTGCGCCGAAATCAAACAAGCAAAATGGTTAAAACCTGTATGGTATGGGGGGCGATGGTTAAAGTATAAGTATGGAGAAGCTTGGCAGATTGATTATATTACACTTCCACAGACACGTCAAGGTAAGCGTTATGTACTTACAATGGTAGAAGCAACCACTGGATGGTTGGAAACATATGCCGTACCTCATGCTACAGCCCGAAATACTATCTTGGGCCTTGAGAAGCAAGTCCTTTGGCGGCACGGTACGCCAGAAAGAATTGAATCAGACAACGGTACTCATTTCAAAAACAGTATTATAGACAATTGGGCCAAAGAACATGGTATTGAGTGGGTATATCATATTCCATATCATGCACCAGCCTCTGGGAAAATTGAAAGGTACAATGGTTTGTTAAAAACTACACTAAAGGCACTTGGTGGCGGAACCTTTAAAAACTGGGATTCACATTTAGCAAAAGCCACTTGGTTGGTCAACACTAGGGGATCAACCAATCGAGCCGGGCCTGCCCAATCAGAAATTCTACGGACTGTAGAAGGAGATAAAGTCCCTGTAGTACACATGAAAAATATCTTAGGAAAGGCAGTATGGGTTACTCCTGCCTCAGGCACAGGCAAACCTATTCGTGGGATTGTTTTTGCCCAGGGACCTGGCAGCACCTGGTGGGTGATGCTTAAGGATGGAGAAGTTCGGTGTGTACCTCAAGGGGATTTGATTTTAGGTGAAAATAGGCAATGCTGAACTGTATGATGTGAATTGCCGCACTAACAATGTTTAATAAGTGTCTTTCAGATCAAGACAATGGTGATGAAACCAGCGCTGGCTTCTTCGAGTGGCGCCCGACACCTTCTTCGAAGTTGGTGTCCTTAACCCACAAACAGTGGTCATGAGATGCACTTGTACCATTTTTCCTGCCCTGGGAGACTGTGGTGACAAAATGAACTTAATTAACTTTTCAAAGGATGGTCCACTGATTAATTACTCCTGTGTATATATGTACATATGTATATATATATATAGTAGTAGTGATTAATTAGATTGTATTGATAGATTGTATTGATAAGGTTTAAGTATTCAGTGAATGTCATATTATAAGGGGTGGAATGTCCTGGTTTTGTTAAAAACAAGTTTCTTTTTTAGTGAATTTGCCTGTCAGCTAAAGCCTTCATGTTAGCTGCATTTTCCTGGAGAACCCAACACATGTTTTGGTTAAACCTAGCAATGGAATGAAAACTTATTGATAAGCACGGATGGACATCTCGCGAGAGGGGCAACGAGAAAACTGATGTCCGAGAGACTGACCAACGGTGTATAACATTCCATTCACGTGAATACTTCATATAAAAGTGGGAGATCACGAGGATCTCGGCCCTTTGCTTTTTTCCCTTTTTCCTCATGGCTGACATTACGAGAGGACCTTGCTGGTCGTCCCTGCGAACTGAGGCCTAGTGAGAGACTGAATCCAGCTCCGGTTGGCTGCAGAGTCTAATCCAGGACTTTGGGTGCTGGCTCTGCAGTTGCTGAGACTTACAAGATTGGTTTTGTATATTTTTTATTATTTTCTCTATTCTTATTAGTAGCATTAGTAAAACATCTTTAACTTTTCCAACTCTTCTCTCTCTGTCCTTCTTTCCCTCCCGATCGCCTGTCCTGAGTGGGAAGGGGGGAGAGGCAGGGGCAAAAGGGAGAAGTGGGGGGGAGAGGAGGTTAACAATACATCTGCCAGGGTTTGATTGTCACCCCGCAATCCTAACCCTCGACAGGGGTCCCCTGAATGTCACAATGGGTCCTGGGGACAATGGGGGGTTCTGGGACGTCACAATGGGCCCTGGGGACAAGGAGCGATCCCCAGGATGTCACAATGGGCCCTAAGGACAATGGGGGGTCCTGGGACGTCACAATGATCCCTGGGGATAAGGGGGGGTCCCCAGGATGTCACAATGGGCCCTGGGGACAAAGAGGGGTCCCCTGAATGTCACAATGGGCCCTGGGGACAAGGGGGGGTCCTGGAACGTCACAATGGGCCCTGGGGACAAGGGGGGGTGCCCAGGATGTCACAATGGGCCCTGGGGACAAAGGGGGTGCCGAGTATGTCACAATGGGCCCTGGGGACAATGGGGGTCCCCAGGATGTCACAATGGGCCCTGGGGACAATGAGGGTCCCCACGATGTCACAATGGGCCCTGGGGACAATGGGGGGTACCCAGGAGGTGAGAATGAGTCCTGAGGACAAGGAGGGGTCCCCATGGTGTCACAATGGGTCCCCAGTGACAAGGAGGTGTCCCCATGGTGTCACAATAGGCTCTGGGGACAAAGTGGGGTCCAAGAATGTCACAATGGGCCCTGGGGACAAAAGGGGTCCCCATGGTGCTACAATGGGTCCTGGGGACAAAGGGGGGTCCTGGGATGTCACAATGGGCCCTGGGGACAAGGGGGGGTGCCCAGGATGTCACAATGGGCCCTGGGGACAAAGGGGGTGCCGAGTATGTCACAATGGGCCCTGGGGACAATGGGGGTCCCCAGGATGTCACAATGGGCCCTGGGGACAATGAGGGTCCCCACGATGTCACAATGGGCCCTGGGGACAATGGGGGGTACCCAGGAGGTGAGAATGAGTCCTGAGGACAAGGAGGGGTCCCCATGGTGTCACAATGGGTCCCCAGTGACAAGGAGGTGTCCCCATGGTGTCACAATAGGCTCTGGGGACAAAGTGGGGTCCAAGAATGTCACAATGGGCCCTGGGGACAAAAGGGGTCCCCATGGTGCTACAATGGGTCCTGGGGACAAAGGGGGGTCCTGGGATGTCACAATGGGCCCTGGGGACAAGGGGGTGTCCCCATGGTGCCACAATGGGCCCTGGGAGCAAGGGGGTGGCCAGGATGTCACAATGGGTCCTGGGGAAAATGGGGGGTGCCCAGGATGTCACAATGGACCCTGAGGACAAGCAGGGGTCTCCAGGGTGTCACAATGGGCCCCCAGTGACAAGGGGGGGTCCCCATGGTGCCACAATGGGCCCTGGGGAGAAACGGGTCCCTAGGATGTCACAATGGGCCCTGGGGACAAAGGGGGGTCCGCCAGATGTCACAATGGGCCCTGGGGACAAGGAGGGATCCCCAGGATGTCACAATGGGCCCTGGAGAAAATGGGGGGTCCTGGGACGTCACAATGGGCCCTGGGGACAAGGGGGTGTCTCCAGGATGTCACAATGGGCCCTGGGAACAAGGGGGTCCCCCAGATATCACAATGGGCCCTGGGGACAAAGTAAGGTCCTGGGCTGTCACAATGGACCCTGAGGACAAGGGGGGTCCCCAGGATGTCACAATGAAGTCTTGGGACAATGGGGGTCCCATGGATGTCACAATGGGCCCTGGGGACCAGGGCGGGTCCTGGGATGTCACAATGGGCCCTAGTGACAAAGTGGGTCCCTATGGTGCCACAATGGGCCCTGGGGACAAAGGGGGTCCCCTGGATGTCACAATGGGCTCTGGGGACAAGGACGGTCCCCAGGATGTCACAATGGGCCCTGGGGACAAAGAGCGCCCCCAGGATGTCACAATGGGCCCTGGGGACAAAGGGGGTCCCCACGGTATCAGAATAGGCCCTGGGGACAAAGGGGGGTCCCCTGAACGTCACAATGGGCCCTGGGGACAATGGGGGGTCCTGGGATGTCACAATGAGCCCTGCGGACAAGGGTGGTACCCACAGTGCCACAATGGGCCCTGGGCACAAATGGGGGTCCCCATGGTGTCACAATGGGTCCTGGGGACAAGTGGGGTCCCCAGGATGTCACAATGGGCCCTGGGGACAATGTGGGGTCCTGAGATGTCACAATGGGCCCCAGTGACAAAGGGGGTCCCCTGAATGTCACAATGGGTCCTGGGGACAATGGGGGGTCCTGGGATGTCAAAATGGGCCCTGGGGACAAGGAGCGATCCCCAGGATGTCACAATGGGCCCTGGGGACAATGGGGGGTCCTGGGATGTCACAATGGGCCCTGGGGATAAGGGGGGGTCCCCTGAATGTCACAATGGGCCCTGGGGAGAAGGGGGGGTCCTGGGACGTCACAATGGGCCCTGGGGACAATGGGGGGTTGCCCAGGATGTCACAATGGGCCCTGGGAACAAGGGGGTGCCGAGGATGTCACAATGGGCCCTGGGGACAATGGGGGGTCCTGGAATGTCACAATGGGCCCTGGGGACAATGGGGGTCCCCACGGTGCCACGATGGGTCCTGGGGACAAGGGCGTCCCCCAGATGTCACAATGGGCCCTGGGGACAATGGGGTTGCCCAGGATGCCACAATGGACCCTGGGGACAAAGGGGGGTGCGCAGGATGTCACAATGGGCACTGGGGACAAAGGGGGGGTCCCCATGGTGTCACAATGGGTCCCCAGTGACAAGGAGGGGTCCCCATGATATCACAATAGGCCCTGGGGACAAAGTGGGGTCCTAGAATGTCACAATGGGCCCCGGGGACAATGGGGGGTCCTGGGATGTCACAATGAGCCCTGCGGACAAGGGTGGTACCCACAGTGTGACAGTGGGCTCTGGGCACAAGGGGGGGTCCCCATAGTGTCACAATGGGTCCTGGGGACAAGTGGGGTCCCCAGGATGTCACAATGGGCCCTGGGGACAATGTGGAGTCCTGGGATTTCACAATGGGCCCCAGTGATAAAGAGGGTCCCCTGAATGTCACAATGGGTCCTGGGGACAAGGAGGGATCCCCAGGATGTCACAATGGGTACTGGAGACAAAGGGGGGGTCTCCATGGTGTCACAATGGGCCCAAGTGACAAGGAGGGTCCCCACGGTGCCACGATGGGTGCTGGGGACAAGGGCGTTCCCCAGATGTCACAATGGGCCCTGGGGATAATGGGGTTGCCCAGGATGTCACAATGGGCCCTGGGGACAATGGGAGTCCCCAAGGTGTCAGAACGAGCCCTGGGGACAAAGTGGAATCCTGGAATGTCACAATGGCCCTCAGTGACAAAGGGGTTCCCCATGGTGCCACAATGGGCCCTGGGGACAAAGGGGGTCCGCACGGTGTTACAATGGTCCCGGGGGACAAAGGGGGATGCCCAGGATGTCACAATGGGCCATGAAGACAAGGCAGGGTCCCCATGGTGTCACAATGGGTCCCCAGTGACAAGGAGGGTCCCCATGGTGTCACGATGGGTCCTGGGGACAAGGGGGTCCCCAGGATGTAACAATGGACCCTGGTGACAATGGGGGGTCCTCGGACGTCACAATGGGCCCTGGAGACAAAGGGGGTCTCCAGGATGTCACAATGGGCTCTGGGGACAAGGGGGGGTCCTGGGATGTCACAATGGGCCCCAGTGACAAAGGGGGTCCCCTGAATGTCACAATGGGCCCTGGGGACAATGGGGGGTCCTGGGACATCACAATGGGCCCTGGGGACAAGGAGGGTTCCCCAGGATGTCACAATGGGCTCTGGGGACAAGGGGGGGTCCTGGGATGTCACAATGGGCCCCAGTGACAAAGGGGGTCCCCTGAATGTCACAATGGGCCCTGGGGACAATGGGGGGTCCTGGGACATCACAATGGGCCCTGGGGACAAGGAGGGTTCCCCAGGATGTCACAATGGGCCCTGGGGACAATGGGGGGTCCTGGGACGTCACAATGGGCCCTGGGGACAAGAGGGGGTCCCCAGGATGTCACAATGGGCCCTGGGGACAAAGAGGGGTCCCCTGAATGTCACAATGGGCCCTGGGGACAAGGGGGTGCCGAGGATGTCACAATGGGCCCTGGGGACAATGGGGTGTCCTGGGACGTCACAATGGGCCCTGGGGACAAGGGGGGGTCCCCAGGATGTCACAATGGGCCCTGGGGACAAAGAGGGGTCTCTAAAGTGTCACAATGGGCCCTGGGGACACAGAGGGGCCCTAGGATGTCACAATAAGCCCTGGGGACAAGGGGGGGTCCCCTGAAAGTCACAATGAGCCCTGGGAACAGAGGGGGCTCCCCAGGACGTCACAATGGGCCCTGGGAACAATGGGGGGTCCTGGGACGTCACAATGGGCCCTGGGGACAAGGTGGGGTCTCCAGGATGTCACAATGGGCCCTGGGGACAAAGAGGGGTCTCTAAAGTGTCACAATGGGCCCTGGGGACACAGACGGGCCCTAGGACGTCACAATCAGCCCTAGGGACAAGGGGGGTCCCCTAAAAGTCACAATGAGCCCTGGGAACATAGGGGGCTCCCCAGGACATCACAATGGGCCCTGGGAACAATGGGGGTCCCTTGAAGGTCACAATCGGCCCTGGGGACAAGGAGGTGCCGAGGATGTCACAATGGGCCCTGGGGATTATGGGGGGTCCTGGGACCTCACAATGGGCCCTGAGGACAATGGTGGGTCCCCTGAATGTCAAAATGGGCCCTGGGGCAAAGCGGGGTCCGCAGGATGTCACAATGGGCACTGGGGACAAAGAGGGGGTGCCCATGGTTTCACAATGGGACCAAGTGACAAGGAGGGTCCCCACGGTGCCACGATGGGTCCTGGGGACAAGGGGGTCCCCCAGATGTCAAAATGGGCCCTGGGCACAATGAGGTTGCCCAGGATGTCACAATGGACCCTGGGGACAAGGGGGGATCCCCAGGATGTCACAATGGGCCCTTGGGACAATGGGAGTCCCCAAGGTGTCAGAACGAGCCCTGGGGACAAAGTGGAATCCTGGAATGTCACAATGGCCCCCAGTGACAAAGGGGTTCCCCATGGTGCCACAATGGGCCCTGGGCACAAAGGGGGTCCCCAGGATTTCACAATAGTACTGGGGACAAAGGGGGGTCATGGGATGTCACAATGGGCCCTGGGGACAAGGGAGGTCCCCATGGTGTCACAATAAGCCCTTGGGACAAAGTGGGGTCCTGGGATGTCACAATGGGCCCCGGTGACAAAGGGGGTCCCCATGGTGCCACAATGGGCCGTGGGGACAAATGGGGTCCCCAGGATGTCACAATGAACCCTGGGGACAAAGGGTGGTCCTGGGACATTTCAATGGGCCCTGGGGACAAAGGGGGGACCCCAGGATGTCACAATGGGCCCTGGGGACAAAGGGGGGTCCCCAGGATGTCACAATGGGCCCCAGTGACAAAGGGGGTCCCCATGGTGCCACAATGGGCCCTGGGGACAAAGGGGGGTCCTGGGATGTCACAATGGGCCCCAGTGACAAAGGGGGTCCCCATGGTGCCACAATGGGCCCTGGGGACAAAGGGGGTCCCCTGGATGTCACAATGGGCTCTGGGGACAAGGAGGGTCCCCAGGATGTCACAATGGGCCCTGGGGACAAAGGGGGGTGTTGACGGTGTCAAAATGGGCCCTGGGTACAAAGGGCGTCCCCAGGATGTCACAATTGGCCCTGGGGACAAAGAGGGTCCCCACCTTATCAGAATGGGCCCTGGGGACAAAGGGGAGTCCTGTGAATGTCACAATGGGCCCTAGGGACAAGGGGGGGTCCTGGGACGTCACCATGGGCCCTGGGGACAAGAGGGGATCCCTAGGATGTCACAATGGGCCCTGGGGACTAATGAGGTCCCCACGGTGTCACAATATGTCCTGGAGACAAAGGGGGGTCCCCAGGATGTCACGATGGGCCCTTGGGACAATGGGGTTCCTGGGATGTCACAATGGGTCCTCAGTGACAAAGGGGGTCCCCAGGATGTCTCAATGGGCCCTGAAGACAATGGGAGGTCCCCATGGTGTCACAATGGGTCCCCAGTGACAAAGGAGGTCCCCAGGATGTCTCAGTGGGCCCTGGGGACAAAGAGGCTCCCCAGGATGTCACAATGGGACCTGGGGACAAGGGGGTCTCCAGGAACTCACAATGGGCTCTGGGGACAATGGAGGTTCCCCAGGATGTTCACAATAGGCCCTGAGGACAAGGGGTGGTCCCCATGCTGTCACAATGGGTCTCCAGTGACAAGGGGGTCCCCAAGGTGTCACAATGGGCCCTGGGGACAATGGGGGGTCCTGGGACGTAACAATAGGCCCTGAGGACAAGGGGGTTCCCCACAGTGTCACAATGGGCCCTGGGGACAAAGGGGGTCCCCACAGTGTTACAATGGTCCCGGGGGACAAAGGGGGATGCCCAGGATGTCACAATGGGTCCTGAGGACAAGGGGGGGTCCCCATGGTGTCACAACAGGTCCCCAGTGACAAGGAGGGTCCCCATGGTGTCACGATGGGTCCTGGGGACAAGGGGGTCCCCAGGATGTAACAATGGACCCTTGGGACAATGGGGGGTCCTCGGACGTCACAATGGGCCCCGGTGACAAAGGGGGTCCCCTGAATGTCACAATGGTCCCTGGGGACAATGGGGGGTCCTGGGACGTCACAATAGGCCCTGGGGACAAGGAGGGATCCCCAGGATGTCACAAGGGGCCCCAGTGACAAAGGGGGTCCCCTGAATGTCACAATGTGTCCTGGGGAAAATGGCGGGGTCCTGGGACAACACAATGGGCCCTGGGGACAAGGAGGGATCCCCAAGATGTCACAATGGGCCCTGGGGACAATGGGGGTTCCTGGGACGTCACAATGGGCCCTGGGGACAAGAGGGGGTCCCCAGGACGTCACAATGGGCCCTGGGGACAAAGAGGGGTCCCCTGAATGTCACAATGGGCCTTGGGGACAATGGGGGTTCCTGGGACGTCACAATGGGCCCTGGGGACAAGAGGGGGTCCCCAGGATGTCACAATGGGCCCTGGGGACAAAGAGGTGTCCCCTGAATGTCACAATGGGCCCTGGGGACAAGGGGGTGCCGAGGATGTCACAATTGGCCCTGGAGACAATGGGGGGTCCTGGGACGTCACAATGGGCTCTGGGGACAAGGGGGGGTCCCCAGGATGTCACAATGGGCCCTGGGGACAAAGAGGGGCCCTAGGACGTCACAATCAGCCCTGGGGACAAGGGAGGATCCCCTGAAAGTCACAATGAGCCCTGGGAACAGAGGGGGCTCCCCAGGACGTCACAATGGGCCCTGGGAACAATGGGGGTCCCTTGAAGGTCACAATGGGCCCTGGGAACAATGGTGGGTGCCCTGAATGTCAAAATGGGCCCTGGGGACAAAGGGGGGTCCGCAGGATGTCACAATGGGCACTGGGGACAAAGGGGGGGTCCCCATGGTGTCACAATGGGCCCAAGTGACAAAGAGGGCCCCACGGTGCCACAATGGGTCCTGGGGACAAGGGGGTCCCCCAGATGTCACAATGGGCCCTGCGGACAATGGGGTTGCCCAGGATGTCACAATGGACCCTGGGGACAAAGGGGGATCCCCAGGATATCACCATGGGCCCTGGGGACAATGGGAGTCCCCAAGGTGTCAGAACGAGCCCTGGGGACAAAGTGGAATCCTGGAATGTCACAATGGCCCCCAGTGACAAAGGCGTTCCCCATGGTGCCACAATGGGCCCTGGGCACAAAGGAGGTCCCCAGGATTTCACAATAGCACTGGGGACAAAGGGGGGTCATGGGATGTCACAATGGGCCCTGGGGACAAGGGAGGTCCCCATGGTGTCACAATAAGCCCTGGAGACAAACTGGGGTCCTGGGATGTCACAATGGGCCCCAGTGACAAAGGGGGTCCCCATGGTGCCACAATGGGCCGTGGGGACAAAAGGGGTCCCCAGGATGTCACAATGGGCACTGGGGACCACGGTGGGTCCTGCGATGTCACAATGGGCCCTGGGGACAAAGGGGGTCCCCTGGATATCACAATGGGCTCTGGGGACAAAGGGGATCCCCACGGTATCAGAATGGGCCCTGGGGACAAAGGGGGGTCCTGGGATGTCACAATGAGCCCCGCGGACAAAGGGGATCCCCACGGTGTCACAATGGGCCCTGTGGACAATGTGGGGTCCTGGGATGTCACAATGGGCCCCAGTGACAAAGGGGGTCCCCTGAATGTCACAATGGGCCCTGGGGACAATGGGGGGTCCCGGGACGTCACAATGGGCCCCAGTGACAAGGGGGGGTCCCCAGGATGTCACAATGGGCCCTGGGGACAAAGAGGGGTCCCCTGAATATCACAATGGGCCCTGGGGACAAGGAGGTGCAGTGGATGTCACAATGGGCCCTGGGGACAATGGGGGGTCCTGGAATGTGTACAATCAGCCCTGGGGACAATGGGGGTACCCAGGATGTCACAATGGGTCTTGGGGACAATGTGGGGTCCTGGGATGTCACAATGGGTCCTGGTGGACAATGGGGGGTCCTGGGACGTCACAATGGGCCCTGGGGACAAGGAGGGATCCCCAGGATGTCACAATGGGCCCTGGGGACAATAGGGGGTCCTGGGACGTCACAATGGGCCCTGGGTACAGGGGGGGGTCCCCAGGATGTCACAATGTGCCCTGGGTAGAAAGAGGCATCCCCTGAAGGTCACAATGGTCCCTGGGGACAAGGGGGTGCCCTGAATGTCACAATGGGCCCTGGGGACAAGGGGGTGCAGTGGATGTCACAATGGGCCCTGCGGACAATGGGGGGTCCTGGAATGTCACAATGGGCCCTGGGGACAATGGGGGTCCCCAGGATGTCACAATGGGCCCTGGGGACAATAGGAGGTTCTGGGATGTCACAATGGGCCCTGGGGACATTGAGGGTCCCCAGGATGTCACAATGGGCCCTGGGGACAATGGAGAGTGCCCAGGATGTGAGAATGAGTCCTGAGGACAAGGGGGGGTCCCCATGGTGTCACAATAGGCCCTGGGGACAAAGTGGGGTGCTAGAATGTCACAATGGGCCCTGGGGACAAAAGGGGTTGTCATGGTGCCACAATAGGCCCTGGGGTCAAAGGGGGTCCCCATGGTGCTACAATGGGCCCTGGGGACAAAGGGGGGTCCTGGGATGTCACAATGGTCCCTGGGGACAAAGGGGATGTCCCCATGGTGCCACAATGGGCCCTGGGAGCAAGGGGGTCCCCAGGATGTCACAGTGGGCCCTGGGGACAATGGAGAGTGCCCAGGATGTGAGAATGCGTCCTGAGGACAAGGGGGGGTCCCCATGGTGTCACAATGGGTCCCCAGTGACAAGGGGGGGGCCCCATGGTGTCACAATGGGCCCTGGGGACAAACGTGGCTCCCCTCAATATCAAAATGGGTCCTGGGGACAAAGTGGGCTCCTCGGATGTCACAATGGACACTGGGGACAACGGGAGGTCCTGGGACGTCACAATGGGCCCTGCGGACAAAGTTGGTCCCCACGATGTCTCAATGAGCCCCAGTGACAAAGGGGGGTCCCCAGGATGTCACAATGGGCCGTGGGGACACTGAGGGGTCCTGGGACATCACAATGGGCCCTGGGGACAAGGGGGGTTCCCCTGAATGTCACAATGGGCCCTGGGGACAATGTGGGGTCCTGGGATGTCACAATGGGCCCCAGTGACAAAGGGGGTCCCCTGAATGTCACAATGGGCCCTGGGGACAATGGGGGGTCCTGGGATGTCACAATGGGCCCTGGGGACAATGGGGTGCCGAGGATGTCACAATGGGCCCTGGGGACAATGGGGGGTCCTGGGACGTCACAATGGGCCCTGGGGACAAGGGGGGGTCCCCAAGATGTCACAATGGGCCCTGGGGACAAAGAGGGGTCTCTAAAGTGTCACAATGGGCCCTGGGGACACAGAGGGGCCCTAGGACGTCACAATCAGCCCTGGGGACAAGGTGGGGTCCCCTGAAAGTCACAATGGGCCCTGGGAACAATGGGGGTCCCTTGAAGGTCACAGTGGGCCCTGGGGACAATGGAGAGTGCCCAGGATGTGAGAATGCGTCCTGAGGACAAGGGGGGGTCCCCATGGTGTCACAATGGGTCCCCAGTGACAAGGGGGGGGCCCCATGGTGTCACAATGGGCCCTGGGGACAAACGTGGCTCCCCTCAATATCAAAATGGGTCCTGGGGACAAAGTGGGCTCCTCGGATGTCACAATGGACACTGGGGACAACGGGAGGTCCTGGGACGTCACAATGGGCCCTGCGGACAAAGTTGGTCCCCACGATGTCTCAATGAGCCCCAGTGACAAAGGGGGGTCCCCAGGATGTCACAATGGGCCGTGGGGACACTGAGGGGTCCTGGGACATCACAATGGGCCCTGGGGACAAGGGGGGTTCCCCTGAATGTCACAATGGGCCCTGGGGACAATGTGGGGTCCTGGGATGTCACAATGGGCCCCAGTGACAAAGGGGGTCCCCTGAATGTCACAATGGGCCCTGGGGACAATGGGGGGTCCTGGGATGTCACAATGGGCCCTGGGGACAATGGGGTGCCGAGGATGTCACAATGGGCCCTGGGGACAATGGGGGGTCCTGGGACGTCACAATGGGCCCTGGGGACAAGGGGGGGTCCCCAAGATGTCACAATGGGCCCTGGGGACAAAGAGGGGTCTCTAAAGTGTCACAATGGGCCCTGGGGACACAGAGGGGCCCTAGGACGTCACAATCAGCCCTGGGGACAAGGTGGGGTCCCCTGAAAGTCACAATGGGCCCTGGGAACAATGGGGGTCCCTTGAAGGTCACAATGGGCCCTGGGGACAATGGTGAGTCCCCTGAATGTCAAAATGGGCCCTGGGGACAAAGGGGGGTCCGCAGGATGTCACAATGGGCACTGGGGACAAAGGGGGGGTCCCCATGGTGTCACAATGGCCCCAAGTGACAAGTAGGGTCCCCACGGTGCCACGATGGCTCCTGGGGACAAGGGGGTCCCCCAGATGTCACAATGGGCCCTGGGGACAATGGGGTTGCCCAGGATGTCACAATGGACCCTGGGGACAAAGGGGGATCCCCAGGATGTCACAATGGGCCCTGGGGACAATGGGAGTCCCCAAGGTGTCAAAACGAGCCCTGGGGACAAAGTGGAGTCCTGGAATGTCACAATGGCCCCCACTGACAAAGGGGTTCCCCATGGTGCCACAATGGGCCCTGGGCACAAAGGAGGTCCCCAGGATTTCACAATAGCACTGGGGACAAAGGGGGGTCATGGGATGTCACAATGGGCCCTGGGAACAAGGGAGGTCCCCATGGTGTCACAATAAGCCCTTGGGACAAAGTGGAGTCCTGGGATGTCACAATGGGCCCCGGTGACAAAGGGGGTCCCCATGGTGCCACAATGGGCCCTGGAAACAAGGGGGTGCCCTGAATGTCACAATGGGTCCGGGGGACAATGGGGTGTCCTAAGACGTCACAATGGGCCCTGGGGCCAAGCAGGGATCCCCAGGATGTCACAATGGGCCCTGGGGACAATGGGGGGTCCTGGGACGTCACAATGGGCCCCAGTGACAAGGGGGGGTCCCCATGATGTCACAATGGGCCCTGGGGACAAAGAGGGGTCCCCTGAATGTCACAATGGGCCCTGGGGAGAAAGGGGGTCCCCAGGATGTCAAAATGGGCCTTGGGGACAACGTGGGATTCTTGGATATCACAGTGTGACACAGTGACAAAGGGGGTCCCCATGGTGCCACAATGAGCCCTGGGGACAAAGGGAGGTCCCTAGGATGTCACAATGGGCCCTTGGGACAATGGGGTTCCTGGGATGTCACAACGGGTCCCCAGTGACAAAGGGGGTCCCCAGGATGTCTCAATGGGCCCTGAGGAAAATGGGAGGTCCCCATGGTGTCACAAAGGGTCCCCAGTGACAAGGGAGGTCCCCACGGTGCCAGGATGGGTCCTGGGGACAAGGAGGTCCCCAGGATGTCACAATGGGCCCTGGGGACAAAGGGGGTCCCCAGGATGTCACAATGGGCCGTGGGGACAAAGAGGCTCCCCAGGATGTCACAATGTGACCTGGGGACAAGGGGGTCCCCAGGAACTCACAATGGGCTCAGGGTACAATGGAGGTTCCCCAGGATGTTCACAATAGGCCCTGAGGACAAGGGGTGGTCCCCATGGTGTCACAATGGGTCCCCAGTGACAAGGGGGTCCCCAAGGTGTCACAATGGGCCCTGGGGACAATGGGGGGTCCTGGGATTTAACAATAGGCCCTGGGGACAAAGGGGGTCCCCACGGTGTTACAATGGTCCCGGGGGACAAAGGGGGATGCCCAGGATGTCACAATGGGCCCTGAGGACAAGGAGGGGTCCCCATGGTGTCACAATGGGTCCCCAGTGACAAGGAGGGTCCCCATGGTGTCACGATGGGTCCTGGGGACAATGGGGTCCCCAGGATGTAACAATGACCCCTGGGGACAATGGGGGGTCCTGGGACGTCACAATGGGTCCTGGGGACAAAGGGGGTCTCCAGGATGTCACAATGGGCTCTGGGGACAATGCGGGGTCCTGGGACGTCACAATGGGTCCTTAGGACAAAGAGGGGTCCCCAGGATGTCACAATGGGCCCTGGGGACAATGTGGGGTCCTGCTATGTCACAATGGGCCCCAGTGACAAAGGGGGTCCCCTGAATGTCACAATGGGCCCTGGGGACAATGGGGGGGTCCTGGGACGTCACAATGGGCCCTGGGGACAAGGAGGGATCCCCAGGATGTCAAAATGGGCCCTGGGGACAATGGGGGGTCCTGGGACGTCACAATGAGCCCTGGGGACAAGAGGGGTCCCCAGGATGTCACAATGGGCCCTGGGGACAAAGAGGGGTCCCCTGAATGTCACAATGGGCCCTTGGGACAAGGGGGTGCAGAGGATGTCACAATGGGCCCTGGGGACAATGGGGCGTCCTGGGACGTCACAATGGGCCATGGGGACAAGGAGGGATCCCCAGGATGTCACAATGGGCCATGGGGACAATGGGGGGTCCCGGGACAAAGAGGGGCCCTAGGACGTCACAATCAGCCCTGGGTACAATGGGGGTCCCTTGAAGTTCACAATAGGCCCTGGGGACAATGGTGGGTCCCCTGAATGTCAAAATGGGCCCTGGGGAGAAAGGGGGGTCCGCAGGATGTCACAATGGGCACTGGTGACAAAGGGGGGGTCCCCATGGTGTCACAATGAGCCCAAGTGACAAGGAGGGTCCCCACGGTGCCACGATGGGTCCTGGGGACAAGGGGATCCCCCAGATGTCACAATGGGCCCTGGGGACAATGGGGTTGCCCAGGATGTCACAATGGACCCTGGGGACAAAGGGGGATCCCCAGGATGTCACAATGGGCCCTGGGGACCAGGGGGGGTCCTGCGATGTCACAATGGGCCCTGGGGAGAAAGGGGGTCCCCAGGATGTCACAATGACCCCTGCGGACAAGGGGGGTGTCGACGGTGTCACAATGGGCCCTGGGAACAAGGGGGGGTCCCCATAGTGTCACAATGGGTCCTGGGGACAAGTGGGGTCCTGGGATGTCACAATGGGCCCCAGTGACAAAGGGGTTCCCCATGGTGCCACAATGGGCCCTGGGGACAAAAGGGGTCCCCAGGATTTCAAAATAGCACTGGGGACAAAGGGGGGTCATGGGATGTCACAGTCGGCCCTGGGGACAAGGGAGGTCCCCATGGTGTCACAATAAGCCCTGGGGACAAAGTGGGGTCCTGGGATGTCACAATGGGCCCCAGTGCAAACGGGGGTCCCCATGGTGCCACAATGGGCCGTGGGGACAAAGGGGGTCCCCAGGATGTCACAATGGGCCCTGGGGACCACGGTGGGTCCTGCGATGTCACAATGGGCCCTGGGGACAAAGGGGGTCCCCTGGATGTCACAATGGGCTCTGGGGACAAGGAGTGTCCCCAGGATGTCACAATGGGCCCTGGGGACCACGGTGGGTCCTGCGATGTCACAATGGGCCCTGGGGACAAAGGGGGTCCCCTAGATTTTAGATTTAGATTTGGGGTTAGGTTTAGATTTTAGGTTTAGATTTGGGGTTAGGTTTAGATTTTAGGTTTAGATTTGGGGTTAGGTTTAGATTTGGGGTTAGGTTTAGATTTTAGGTTTGGATTTGGTGTTAGATTTAGATTATAGGTTTAGATTTGGGGTTAGGTTTAGACTTGTGGTTAGGTTTAGATTTTAGGTTTAGATTTGGGGTTAGGTTTAGATTTTAGGTTTAGATTTGGGGTTAGGTTTAGATTTGGGGTTAGGTTTAGATTTTAGGTTTAGATTTGGGGTTAGGTTTAGATTTTAGGTTTAGATTTGGGGTTAGGTTTAGATTTGGGGTTAGGTTTAGATTTTAGGTTTAGATTTGGGGTTAGGTTTAGATTTTAGGTTTAAATTTGGGGTTAGGTTTAGATTTTAGGTTTAGATTTGGGGTTAGGTTTAGATTTGGGGTTAGGTTTAGATTTTAGGTTTAGATTTGGGGTTAGGTTTAGATTTGGGGTTAGGTTTAGATTTTAGGTTTAGATTTGGGGTTAGGTTTAGATTTTAGGTTTAGATTTGGGGTTAGGTTTAGATTTGGGTTTAGGTTTAGACTTGGGGTTAGGTTTAGATTTTAGGTTTAGATTTGGGGTTAGGTTTAGATTTTAGGTTTAGATTTGGGGTTAGGTTTAGATTTGGGGTTAGGTTTAGATTTTAGGTTTAGATTTGGGGTTAGGTTTAGATTTGGGGTTAGGTTTAGATTTTAGGTTTAGATTTGGGGTTAGGTTTAGATTTGGGGTTAGGTTTAGATTTTAGGTTTAGATTTGGGGTTAGGTTTAGATTTTAGTTTTAGATTTGGGGTTAGGTTTAGATTAGGGGTTAGGTTTAGATTTTAGTTTTAGATTTGGGTTTAGGTTTAGATTTTAGGTTTAGATTTGGGGTTAGGTTTAGATTTTAGGTTTAGATTTAAGGTTAGGTTTCGATTTCGGGTTAGGTTTAGATTTTAGGTTTAGATTTGGGGTTAGGTTTAGATTTTAGGTTTAGATTTGAGGTTAGGTTTAGATTTCAGGTTTAGATTTGGGGTTAGGTTTAGATTTTAGGTTTAGATTTGGGGTTAGGTTTAGATTTGGGGTTAGGTTTAGATTTTAGGTTTAGATTTGGGGTTAGGTTTAGATTTTAGGTTTAGATTTGGGGTTAGGTTTAGATTTTAGGTTTAGATTTGGGGTTAGGTTTAGATTTGGGGTTAGGTTTAGATTTTAGGTTTAGATTTGGGGTTAGGTTTAGATTTTAGTTTTAGATTTGGGGTTAGGTTTAGATTTGAGGTTAGGTTTAGATTTTAGGTTTAGATTTGGGTTTAGGTTTAGATTTTAGGTTTAGATTTTAGATTTAGATTTGGGGTTAGGTTTAGATTTTAGGTTTAGATTTAAGGTTAGGTTTCGATTTCGGGTTACGTTTAGATTTTAGGTTTAGATTTGGGGTTAGGTTTAGATTTTAGGTTTAGATTTGAGGTTAGGTTTAGATTTCAGGTTTAGATTTGGGGTTAGGTTTAGATTTTAGGTTTAGATTTGGGGTTAGGTTTAGATTTGGGGTTAGGTTTAGATTTTAGGTTTAGATTTGGGGTTAGGTTTAGATTTGGGGTTAGGTTTAGATTTTAGGTTTAGATTTGGGGTTAGGTTTAGATTTGGGGTTAGGTTTAGATTTTAGGTTTAGATTTGGGATTAGGTTTAGATTTGGGGTTAGGTTTAGATTTTAGGTTTAGATTTTAGGTTTAGATTTGGGGTTAGGCTTAGATTTTAGGTTTAGATTTGGGGTTAGGTTTAGATTTTCGGTTTAGATTTGGGGTTAAGTTTAGATTTGGGGTTAGGTTTAGATTTTAGGTTTAGATTTGGGGTTAGGTTTAGATTTTAGGTTTAGATTTGTGGTTAGGTTTAGATTTTAGGTTTAGATTTGGGGTTAGGTTTAGATTTTAGGTTTAGATTTGGGGTTAGGTTTAGATTTTAGGTTTAGATTTGGGGTTAGGTTTAGATTTGGGGTTAGGTTTAGATTTTAGGTTTGGATTTGGGGTTAGGTTTAGATTATAGGTTTAGATTTGGGGTTAGGTTTAGATTTGGGGTTAGGTTTAGATTTTAGGTTTGTATTTGGGGTTAGGTTTAGATTATAGGTTTAGATTTGGGGTTAGGTTTAGACTTGTGGTTAGGTTTAGATTTTAGGTTTAGATTTGGGGTTAGGTTTAGATTTTAGGTTTAGATTTGGGGTTAGGTTTAGATTTTAGGTTTAGATTTGGGGTTAGGTTTAGATTTGGGGTTAGGTTTAGATTTTAGGTTTAGATTTGGGGTTAGGTTTAGATTTGGGGTTAGGTTTAGATTTTAGGTTTAGATTTGTGGTTAGGTTTAGATTTTAGGTTTAGATTTGGGGTTAGGTTTAGATTTGGGTTTAGGTGTAGACTTGGGGTTAGGTTTAGATTTTAGGTTTAGATTTGGGGTTAGGTTTAGATTTTAGGTTTAGATTTGGGGTTAGGTTTAGATTTGGGGTTAGGTTTAGATTTTAGGTTTAGATTTGGGGTTAGGTTTAGATTTGGATTTAGGTTTAGATTTTAGGTTTAGTTTTGGGGTTAGGTTTAGATTTGGGGTTAGGTTTAGATTTTAGGTTTAGATTTGGGGTTAGGTTTAGATTTTAGTTTTAGATTTGGGGTTAGGTTTAGATTTGGGGTTAGGTTTAGATTTTAGGTTTAGATTTGGGTTTAGGTTTAGATTTTAGGTTTAGATTTGGGGTTAGGTTTAGATTTTAGGTTTAGATTTAAGGTTAGGTTTCGATTTCGGGTTACGTTTAGATTTTAGGTTTAGATTTGGGGTTAGGTTTAGATTTTAGGTTTAGATTTGAGGTTAGGTTTAGATTTCAGGTTTAGATTTGGGGTTAGGTTTAGATTTTAGGTTTAGATTTGGGGTTAGGTTTAGATTTGGGGTTAGGTTTAGATTTTAGGTTTAGATTTGGGGTTAGGTTTAGATTTTAGGTTTAGATTTGGGGTTAGGTTTAGATTTTAGGTTTAGATTTGGGGTTAGGTTTAGATTTGGGGTTAGGTTTAGATTTTAGGTTTAGATTTGGGGTTAGGTTTAGATTTTAGGTTTAGATTTGGGGTTAGGTTTAGATTTGGGGTTAGGTTTAGATTTTAGGTTTAGATTTGGGGTTAGGTTTAGATTTGGGGTTAGGTTTAGATTTTAGGTTTAGATTTGGGGTTAGGTTTAGATTTTAGGTTTAGATTTGGGGTTAGGTTTAGATTTTAGGTTTAGATTTGGAGTTAGGTTTAGATTTTAGGTTTAGATTTGGGGTTAGGTTTAGATTTGGGGTTAGGTTTAGATTTTAGGTTTGTATTTGGGGTTAGTTTTAGATTATAGGTTTAGATTTGGGGTTAGGTTTAGACTTGTGGTTAGGTTTAGATTTTAGGTTTAGATTTGGGGTTAGGTTTAGATTTTAGGTTTAGATTTGGGGTTAGGTTTAGATTTTAGGTTTAGATTTGGGGTTAGGTTTAGATTTGGGGTTAGGTTTAGATTTTAGGTTTAGATTTGGGGTTAGGTTTAGATTTTAGGTTTAGATTTGGGGTTAGGTTTAGATTTGGGGTTAGGTTTAGATTTTAGGTTTAGATTTGGGGTTAGGTTTAGATTTTAGGTTTAAATTTGGGGTTAGGTTTAGATTTTAGGTTTAGATTTGGGGTTAGGTTTAGATTTGGGGTTAGGTTTAGATTTTAGGTTTAGATTTGGGATTAGGTTTAGATTTGGGGTTAGGTTTAGATTTTAGGTTTAGATTTGGGGTTAGGTTTAGATTTTAGGTTTAGATTTGGGGTTAGGTTTAGATTTGGGGTTAGGTTTAGACTTGGGGTTAGGTTTAGATTTTAGGTTTAGATTTGGGGTTAGGTTTAGATTTTAGGTTTAGATTTGGGGTTAGGTTTAGATTTGGGGTTAGGTTTAGATTTTAGGTTTAGATTTGGGGTTAGGTTTAGATTTTAGGTTTAGATTTGAGGTTAGGTTTAGATTTCAGGTTTAGATTTGGGGTTAGGTTTAGATTTTAGGTTTAGATTTGGGGTTAGGTTTAGATTTGGGGTTAGGTTTAGATTTTAGGTTTAGATTTGGGGTTAGGTTTAGATTTTAGGTTTAGATTTGGGTTTAGGTTTAGATTTTAGGTTTAGATTTGGGGTTAGGTTTAGATTTTAGGTTTAGATTTGGGGTTAGGTTTAGATTTTAGGTTTAGATTTGGGGTTAGGTTTAGATTTGGGGTTAGGTTTAGATTTTAGGTTTAGATTTGGGGTTAGGTTTAGATTTTAGGTTTAGATTTGGGGTTAGGTTTAGATTTGGGGTTAGGTTTAGATTTTAGGTTTAGATTTGGGGTTAGGTTTAGATTTGGGGTTAGGTTTAGATTTTAGGTTTAGATTTGGGGTTAGGTTTAGATTTGGGGTTAGGTTTAGATTTTAGGTTTAGATTTGGGGTTAGGTTTAGATTATAGGTTTAGATTTGGGGTTAGGTTTAGATTTGGGGTTAGGTTTAGATTTTAGGTTTAGATTTGGGGTTAGGTTTAGATTTTAGGTTTAAATTTGGGGTTAGGTTTAGATTTTAGGTTTAGATTTGGGGTTAGGTTTAGATTTGGGGTTAGGTTTAGATTTTAGGTTTAGATTTGGGGTTAGGTTTAGATTTTAGGTTTAGATTTGGGGTTAGGTTTAGATTTTAGGTTTAGATATGGGGTTAGGTTTAGATTTGGGGTTAGGTTTAGATTTTAGGTTTAGATTTGGGGTTAGGTTTAGATTTGGGGTTAGGTTTAGATTCTAGGTTTAGATTTGGGGTTAGGTTTAGATTTGGGGTTAGGTTTAGATTTTAGGTTTAGATTTGGGGTTAGGTTTAGATTTTAGGTTTAGATTTGGGGTTAGGTTTAGATTTGGGGTTAGGTTTAGATTTGGGGTTAGGTTTAGATTTTAGGTTTAGATTTGGGGTTAGGTTTAGATTTTGGGTTAGGTTTAGATTTGGGGTTAGGTTTAGATTTGGGGTTAGGTTTAGATTTTAGGTTTAGACTTGGGGTTAGGTTTAGATTTTAGGTTTAGATTTTAGATTTAGATTTGGGGTTAGGTTTAGATTTTAGGTTTAGATTTGGGGTTAGGTTTAGATTTTAGGTTTAGATTTAAGGTTAGGTTTCGATTTCGGGTTACGTTTAGATTTTAGATTAGATTTGGGGTTTGGTTTAGATTTTAGGTTTAAATTTGGGGTTAGGTTTAGATTTTAGGTTTAGATTTGGGGTTAGGTTTAGATTTGGGGTTAGGTTTAGATTTTAGGTTTAGATTTGGGGTTAGGTTTAGATTTGGGGTTAGGTTTAGATTCTAGGTTTAGATTGGGGTTAGGTTAAGATTTGGGGTTAGGTTTAGATTTTAGGTTTAGATTTGGGGTTAGGTTTAGATTTGGGGTTAGGTTTAGATTCTAGGTTTAGATTGGTGTTAGGTTAAGATTTGGGGTTAGGTTTAGATTCTAGGTTTAGATTGGGGTTAGGTTTAGATTTGGGGTTAGGTTTAGATTTTAGGTTTAGATTTGGGGTTAGGTTTAGATTTTAGGTTTAGATTTGGGGTTAGATTTAGATTTTAGGTTTAGATTTGGGGTTAGGTTTAGATTTTAGGTTTATATTTGGGGTTAGGTTTAGATTTTTTGGTTTAGATTTGGGGTTAGGTTTAGATTTTAGGTTTAGATTTGGGGTTAGGTTTAGATTTGGGGTTAGGTTTAGATTTTAGGTTTAGATTTGGGATTAGGTTTAGATTTGGGGTTAGGTTTAGATTTTAGGTTTAGATTTTAGGTTTAGATTTGGGGTTAGGCTTAGATTTTAGGTTTAGATTTGGGGTTAGGTTTAGATTTTCGGTTTAGATTTGGGGTTAAGTTTAGATTTGGGGTTAGGTTTAGATTTTAGGTTTAGATTTGGGGTTAGGTTTAGATTTTAGGTTTAGATTTGTGGTTAGGTTTAGATTTTAGGTTTAGATTTGGGGTTAGGTTTAGATTTTAGGTTTAGATTTGGGGTTAGGTTTAGATTTTAGATTTAGATTTGGGGTTAGGTTTAGATTTGGGGTTAGGTTTAGATTTTAGGTTTGGATTTGGGGTTAGGTTTAGATTATAGGTTTAGATTTAGGGTTAGGTTTAGACTTGTGATTAGGTTTAGATTTTAGGTTTAGATTTGGGGTTAGGTTTAGATTTTAGGTTTAGATTTGGGGTTAGGTTTAGATTTTAGGTTTAGATTTGGGGTTAGGTTTAGATTTGGGGTTAGGTTTAGATTTTAGGTTTAGATTTGGGGTTAGGTTTAGATTTTAGGTTTAGATTTGGGGTTAGGTTTAGATTTGGGGTTAGGTTTAGATTTTAGGTTTAGATTTGGGGTTAGGTTTAGATTTTAGGTTTAAATTTGGGGTTAGGTTTAGATTTTAGGTTTAGATTTGGGGTTAGGTTTAGATTTGGGGTTAGGTTTAGATTTTAGGTTTAGATTTGGGGTTAGGTTTAGATTTGGGGTTAGGTTTAGATTTTGGGTTTAGATTTGGGGTTAGGTTTAGATTTTAGGTTTAGATTTGGGGTTAGGTTTAGATTTGGGTTTAGGTGTAGACTTGGGGTTAGGTTTAGATTTTAGGTTTAGATTTGGGGTTAGGTTTAGATTTTAGGTTTAGATTTGGGGTTAGGTTTAGATTTGGGGTTAGGTTTAGATTTTAGGTTTAGATTTGGGGTTAGGTTTAGATTTGGATTTAGGTTTAGATTTTAGGTTTAGATTTGGGGTTAGGTTTAGATTTGGGGTTAGGTTTAGATTTTAGGTTTAGATTTGGGGTTAGGTTTAGATTTTAGTTTTAGATTTGGGGTTAGGTTTAGATTTGGGGTTAGGTTTAGATTTTAGGTTTAGATTTGGGGTTAGGTTTAGATTTTAGGTTTAGATTTGGGGTTAGGTTTAGATTTATAGGTTTAGATTTAAGGTTAGGTTTCGATTTCGGGTTACGTTTAGATTTTAGGTTTAGATTTGGGGTTAGGTTTAGATTTTAGGTTTAGATTTCAGGTTTAGATTTGGGGTTAGGTTTAGATTTTAGGTTTAGATTTGGGGTTAGGTTTAGATTTGGGGTTAGGTTTAGATTTTAGGTTTAGATTTGGGGTTAGGTTTAGATTTTAGGTTTAGATTTGGGGTTAGGTTTAGATTTTAGGTTTAGATTTGGGGTTAGGTTTAGATTTGGGGTTAGGTTTAGATTTTAGGTTTAGATTTGGGGTTAGGTTTAGATTTTAGGTTTAGATTTGGGGTTAGGTTTAGATTTGGGGTTAGGTTTAGATTTTAGGTTTAGATTTGGGGTTAGGTTTAGATTTGGGGTTAGGTTTAGATTTTAGGTTTAGATTTGGGGTTAGGTTTAGATTTTAGGTTTAGATTTGGGGTTAGGTTTAGATTTTAGGTTTAGATTTGGGGTTAGGTTTAGATTTTAGGTTTAGATTTGGGGTTAGGTTTAGATTTGGAGTTAGGTTTAGATTTTAGGTTTAGATTTGGGGTTAGGTTTAGATTTTAGGTTTAGATTTGGGGTTAGGTTTAGATTTGGGGTTAGGTTTAGATTTTAGGTTTAGATTTGGGGTTAGGTTTAGATTTTAGGTTTAAATTTGGGGTTAGGTTTAGATTTTAGGTTTAGATTTGGGGTTAGGTTTAGATTTGGGGTTAGGTTTAGATTTTAGGTTTAGATTTGGGGTTAGGTTTAGATTTTAGGTTTAGATTTGGGGTTAGGTTTAGATTTGGGGTTAGGTTTAGATTTTAGGTTTAGATTTGGGGTTAGGTTTAGATTTGGGTTTAGGTGTAGACTTGGGGTTAGGTTTAGATTTTAGGTTTAGATTTGGGGTTAGGTTTAGATTTTAGGTTTAGATTTGGGGTTAGGTTTAGATTTGGGGTTAGGTTTAGATTTTAGGTTTAGATTTGGGGTTAGGTTTAGATTTGGATTTAGGTTTAGATTTTAGGTTTAGATTTGGGGTTAGGTTTAGATTTGGGGTTAGGTTTAGATTTTAGGTTTAGATTTGGGGTTAGGTTTAGATTTTAGTTTTAGATTTGGGGTTAGGTTTAGATTTGGGGTTAGGTTTAGATTTTAGGTTTAGATTTGGGGTTAGGTTTAGATTTTAGGTTTAGATTTGGGGTTAGGTTTAGATTTATAGGTTTAGATTTAAGGTTAGGTTTCGATTTCGGGTTACGTTTAGATTTTAGGTTTAGATTTGGGGTTAGGTTTAGATTTTAGGTTTAGATTTCAGGTTTAGATTTGGGGTTAGGTTTAGATTTTAGGTTTAGATTTGGGGTTAGGTTTAGATTTGGGGTTAGGTTTAGATTTTAGGTTTAGATTTGGGGTTAGGTTTAGATTTTAGGTTTAGATTTGGGGTTAGGTTTAGATTTTAGGTTTAGATTTGGGGTTAGGTTTAGATTTGGGGTTAGGTTTAGATTTTAGGTTTAGATTTGGGGTTAGGTTTAGATTTTAGGTTTAGATTTGGGGTTAGGTTTAGATTTGGGGTTAGGTTTAGATTTTAGGTTTAGATTTGGGGTTAGGTTTAGATTTGGGGTTAGGTTTAGATTTTAGGTTTAGATTTGGGGTTAGGTTTAGATTTTAGGTTTAGATTTGGGGTTAGGTTTAGATTTTAGGTTTAGATTTGGGGTTAGGTTTAGATTTTAGGTTTAGATTTGGGGTTAGGTTTAGATTTGGGGTTAGGTTTAGATTTTAGGTTTGTATTTGGGGTTAGGTTTAGATTATAGGTTTAGATTTGGGGTTAGGTTTAGACTTGTGGTTAGGTTTAGATTTTAGGTTTAGATTTGGGGTTAGGTTTAGATTTTAGGTTTAGATTTGGGGTTAGGTTTAGATTTGGGGTTAGGTTTAGATTTTAGGTTTAGATTTGGGGTTAGGTTTAGATTTTAGGTTTAGATTTGGGGTTAGGTTTAGATTTTAGGTTTAGATTTGGGGTTAGGTTTAGATTTGGGGTTAGGTTTAGATTTTAGGTTTAGATTTGGGGTTAGGTTTAGATTTTAGGTTTAGATTTGGGGTTAGGTTTAGATTTTAGGTTTAGATTTGGGGTTAGGTTTAGATTTGGGGTTAGGTTTAGATTTTAGGTTTAGATTTGGGGTTAGGTTTAGATTTGGGGTTAGGTTTAGATTTTAGGTTTAGATTTGGGGTTAGGTTTAGATTTTAGGTTTAGATTTGGGGTTAGGTTTAGATTTGGGTTTAGGTGTAGACTTGGGGTTAGGTTTAGATTTTAGGTTTAGATTTGGGGTTAGGTTTAGATTTTAGGTTTAGATTTGGGGTTAGGTTTAGATTTGGGGTTAGGTTTAGATTTTAGGTTTAGATTTGGGGTTAGGTTTAGATTTGGATTTAGGTTTAGATTTTAGGTTTAGATTTGGGGTTAGGTTTAGATTTGGGGTTAGGTTTAGATTTTAGGTTTAGATTTGGGGTTAGGTTTAGATTTTAGTTTTAGATTTGGGGTTAGGTTTAGATTTGGGGTTAGGTTTAGATTTTAGGTTTAGATTTGGGTTTAGGTTTAGATTTTAGGTTTAGATTTGGGGTTAGGTTTAGATTTTAGGTTTAGATTTAAGGTTAGGTTTCGATTTCGGGTTACGTTTAGATTTTAGGTTTAGATTTGGGGTTAGGTTTAGATTTTAGGTTTAGATTTGAGGTTAGGTTTAGATTTCAGGTTTAGATTTGGGGTTAGGTTTAGATTTTAGGTTTAGATTTGGGGTTAGGTTTAGATTTGGGGTTAGGTTTAGATTTTAGGTTTAGATTTGGGGTTAGGTTTAGATTTTAGGTTTAGATTTGGGGTTAGGTTTAGATTTTAGGTTTAGATTTGGGGTTAGGTTTAGATTTGGGGTTAGGTTTAGATTTTAGGTTTAGATTTGGGGTTAGGTTTAGATTTTAGGTTTAGATTTGGGGTTAGGTTTAGATTTGGGGTTAGGTTTAGATTTTAGGTTTAGATTTGGGGTTAGGTTTAGATTTGGGGTTAGGTTTAGATTTTAGGTTTAGATTTGGGGTTAGGTTTAGATTTTAGGTTTAGATTTGGGGTTAGGTTTAGATTTTAGGTTTAGATTTGGAGTTAGGTTTAGATTTTAGGTTTAGATTTGGGGTTAGGTTTAGATTTGGGGTTAGGTTTAGATTTTAGGTTTAGATTTGGGGTTAGGTTTAGATTATAGGTTTAGATTTGGGGTTAGGTTTAGACTTGTGGTTAGGTTTAGATTTTAGGTTTAGATTTGGGGTTAGGTTTAGATTTTAGGTTTAGATTTGGGGTTAGGTTTAGATTTTAGGTTTAGATTTGGGGTTAGGTTTAGATTTGGGGTTAGGTTTAGATTTTAGGTTTAGATTTGGGGTTAGGTTTAGATTTTAGGTTTAGATTTGGGGTTAGGTTTAGATTTTAGGTTTAGATTTGGGGTTAGGTTTAGATTTTAGGTTTAAATTTGGGGTTAGGTTTAGATTTTAGGTTTAGATTTGGGGTTAGGTTTAGATTTGGGGTTAGGTTTAGATTTTAGGTTTAGATTTGGGATTAGGTTTAGATTTGGGGTTAGGTTTAGATTTTAGGTTTAGATTTGGGGTTAGGTTTAGATTTTAGGTTTAGATTTGGGGTTAGGTTTAGATTTGGGGTTAGGTTTAGACTTGGGGTTAGGTTTAGATTTTAGGTTTAGATTTGGGGTTAGGTTTAGATTTTAGGTTTAGATTTGGGGTTAGGTTTAGATTTGGGGTTAGGTTTAGATTTTAGGTTTAGATTTGGGGTTAGGTTTAGATTTTAGGTTTAGATTTGAGGTTAGGTTTAGATTTCAGGTTTAGATTTGGGGTTAGGTTTAGATTTTAGGTTTAGATTTGGGGTTAGGTTTAGATTTGGGGTTAGGTTTAGATTTTAGGTTTAGATTTGGGGTTAGGTTTAGATTTTAGGTTTAGATTTGGGGTTAGGTTTAGATTTTAGGTTTAGATTTGGGTTTAGGTTTAGATTTTAGGTTTAGATTTGGGGTTAGGTTTAGATTTTAGGTTTAGATTTGGGGTTAGGTTTAGATTTTAGGTTTAGATTTGGGGTTAGGTTTAGATTTGGGGTTAGGTTTAGATTTTAGGTTTAGATTTGGGGTTAGGTTTAGATTTTAGGTTTAGATTTGGGGTTAGGTTTAGATTTGGGGTTAGGTTTAGATTTTAGGTTTAGATTTGGGGTTAGGTTTAGATTTTAGGTTTAGATTTGGGGTTAGGTTTAGATTTTAGGTTTAGATTTGGGGTTAGGTTTAGATTTGGGGTTAGGTTTAGATTTTAGGTTTAGATTTGGGGTTAGGTTTAGATTATAGGTTTAGATTTGGGGTTAGGTTTAGATTTGGGGTTAGGTTTAGATTTTAGGTTTAGATTTGGGGTTAGGTTTAGATTTGGGGTTAGGTTTAGATTTTAGGTTTAGATTTGGGGTTAGGTTTAGATTTTAGGTTTAGATTTGGGGTTAGGTTTAGATTTTAGGTTTAGATATGGGGTTAGGTTTAGATTTTAGGTTTAGATATGGGGTTAGGTTTAGATTTGGGGTTAGGTTTAGATTCTAGGTTTAGATTTGGGGTTAGGTTTAGATTTGGGGTTAGGTTTAGATTTTAGGTTTAGATTTGGGGTTAGGTTTAGATTTGGGGTTAGGTTTACATTTTAGGTTTAGATTTGGGGTTAGGTTTAGATTTGGGGTTAGGTTTAGATTTTAGGTTTAGATTTGGGGTTAGGTTTAGATTTTAGGTTTAGATTTGGGGTTAGGTTTAGATTTGGGGTTAGGTTTAGATTTGGGGTTAGGTTTAGATTTTAGGTTTAGATTTGGGGTTAGGTTTAGATTTTAGGTTTAGATTTGGGGTTAGGTTTAGATTTTGGGTTAGGTTTAGATTTGGGGTTAGGTTTAGATTTGGGGTTAGGTTTAGATTTTAGGTTTAGACTTGGGGTTAGGTTTAGATTTTAGGTTTAGATTTTAGATTTAGATTTGGGGTTAGGTTTAGATTTTAGGATTAGATTTGGGGTTAGGTTTAGATTTTAGGTTTAGATTTAAGGTTAGGTTTCGATTTCGGGTTACGTTTAGATTTTAGATTTAGATTTGGGGTTAGGTTTAGATTTTAGGTTTAAATTTGGGGTTAGGTTTAGATTTTAGGTTTAGATTTGGGGTTAGGTTTAGATTTGGGTTTAGGTTTAGATTTTAGGTTTAGATTTGGGGTTAGGTTTAGATTTGGGGTTAGGTTTAGATTCTAGGTTTAGATTGGGGTTAGGTTAAGATTTGGGGTTAGGTTTAGATTTTAGGTTTAGATTTGGGGTTAGGTTTAGATTTGGGGTTAGGTTTAGATTCTAGGTTTAGATTGGTGTTAGGTTAAGATTTGGGGTTAGGTTTAGATTCTAGGTTTAGATTGGGGTTAGGTTTAGATTTGGGGTTAGGTTTAGATTTTAGGTTTAGATTTGGGGTTAGGTTTAGATTTTAGGTTTAGATTTGGGGTTAGATTTAGATTTTAGGTTTAGATTTGGGGTTAGGTTTAGATTTTAGGTTTATATTTGGGGTTAGGTTTAGATTTTTTGGTTTAGATTTGGGGTTAGGTTTAGATTTTAGGTTTAGATTTGGGGTTAGGTTTAGATTTGGGGTTAGGTTTAGATTTTAGGTTTAGATTTGGGATTAGGTTTAGATTTGGGGTTAGGTTTAGATTTTAGGTTTAGATTTTAGGTTTAGATTTGGGGTTAGGCTTAGATTTTAGGTTTAGATTTGGGGTTAGGTTTAGATTTTCGGTTTAGATTTGGGGTTAAGTTTAGATTTGGGGTTAGGTTTAGATTTTAGGTTTAGATTTGGGGTTAGGTTTAGATTTTAGGTTTAGATTTGTGGTTAGGTTTAGATTTTAGGTTTAGATTTGGGGTTAGGTTTAGATTTTAGGTTTAGATTTGGGGTTAGGTTTAGATTTTAGGTTTAGATTTTAGGTTTAGATTTGGGGTTAGGTTTAGATTTTAGGTTTGGATTTGGGGTTAGGTTTAGATTATAGGTTTAGATTTAGGGTTAGGTTTAGACTTGTGGTTAGGTTTAGATTTTAGGTTTAGATTTGGGGTTAGGTTTAGATTTTAGGTTTAGATTTGGGGTTAGGTTTAGATTTTAGGTTTAGATTTGGGGTTAGGTTTAGATTTGGGGTTAGGTTTAGATTTTAGGTTTAGATTTGGGGTTAGGTTTAGATTTTAGGTTTAGATTTGGGGTTAGGTTTAGATTTGGGGTTAGGTTTAGATTTTAGGTTTAGATTTGGGGTTAGGTTTAGATTTTAGGTTTAAATTTGGGGTTAGGTTTAGATTTTAGGTTTAGATTTGGGGTTAGGTTTAGATTTGGGGTTAGGTTTAGATTTTAGGTTTAGATTTGGGGTTAGGTTTAGATTTGGGGTTAGGTTTAGATTTTAGGTTTAGATTTGGGGTTAGGTTTAGATTTTAGGTTTAGATTTGGGGTTAGGTTTAGATTTGGGTTTAGGTGTAGACTTGGGGTTAGGTTTAGATTTTAGGTTTAGATTTGGGGTTAGGTTTAGATTTTAGGTTTAGATTTGGGGTTAGGTTTAGATTTGGGGTTAGGTTTAGATTTTAGGTTTAGATTTGGGGTTAGGTTTAGATTTAGATTTAGGTTTAGATTTTAGGTTTAGATTTGGGGTTAGGTTTAGATTTGGGGTTAGGTTTAGATTTTAGGTTTAGATTTGGGGTTAGGTTTAGATTTTAGTTTTAGATTTGGGGTTAGGTTTAGATTTGGGGTTAGGTTTAGATTTTAGGTTTAGATTTGGGGTTAGGTTTAGATTTTAGGTTTAGATTTGGGGTTAGGTTTAGATTTATAGGTTTAGATTTAAGGTTAGGTTTCGATTTCGGGTTACGTTTAGATTTTAGGTTTAGATTTGGGGTTAGGTTTAGATTTTAGGTTTAGATTTGAGGTTAGGTTTCGATTTCAGGTTTAGATTTGGGGTTAGGTTTAGATTTTAGGTTTAGATTTGGGGTTAGGTTTAGATTTGGGGTTAGGTTTAGATTTTAGGTTTAGATTTGGGGTTAGGTTTAGATTTTAGGTTTAGATTTGGGGTTAGGTTTAGATTTTAGGTTTAGATTTGGGGTTAGGTTTAGATTTGGGGTTAGGTTTAGATTTTAGGTTTAGATTTGGGGTTAGGTTTAGATTTTAGGTTTAGATTTGGGGTTAGGTTTAGATTTGGGGTTAGGTTTAGATTTTAGGTTTAGATTTGGGGTTAGGTTTAGATTTGGGGTTAGGTTTAGATTTTAGGTTTAGATTTGGGGTTAGGTTTAGATTTTAGGTTTAGATTTGGGGTTAGGTTTAGATTTTAGGTTTAGATTTGGGGTTAGGTTTAGATTTGGGGTTAGGTTTAGATTTTAGGTTTGTATTTGGGGTTAGGTTTAGATTATAGGTTTAGATTTGGGGTTAGGTTTAGACTTGTGGTTAGGTTTAGATTTTAGGTTTAGATTTGGGGTTAGGTTTAGATTTTAGGTTTAGATTTGGGGTTAGGTTTAGATTTTAGGTTTAGATTTGGGGTTAGGTTTAGATTTGGGGTTAGGTTTAGATTTTAGGTTTAGATTTGGGGTTAGGTTTAGATTTTAGGTTTAGATTTGGGGTTAGGTTTAGATTTTAGGTTTAGATTTTAGGTTTAGATTTGGGGTTAGGTTTAGATTTTAGGTTTAAATTTGGGGTTAGGTTTAGATTTTAGGTTTAGATTTGGGGTTAGGTTTAGATTTGGGGTTAGGTTTAGATTTTAGGTTTAGATTTGGGGTTAGGTTTAGATTTTAGGTTTAGATTTGGGGTTAGGTTTAGATTTGGGGTTAGGTTTAGACTTGGGGTTAGGTTTAGATTTTAGGTTTAGATTTGGGGTTAGGTTTAGATTTTAGGTTTAGATTTGGGGTTAGGTTTAGATTTGGGGTTAGGTTTAGATTTGGGGTTAGGTTTAGATTTTAGGTTTAGATTTGGGGTTAGGTTTAGATTTTAGGTTTAGATTTGGGGTTAGGTTTAGATTTTAGTTTTAGATTTGGGGTTAGGTTTAGATTTGGGGTTAGGTTTAGATTTTAGGTTTAGATTTGGGTTTAGGTTTAGATTTTAGGTTTAGATTTTAGGTTTAGATTTGGGGTTAGGTTTAGATTTTAGGTTTAGATTTAAGGTTAGGTTTCGATTTCGGGTTACGTTTAGATTTTAGGTTTAGATTTGGGGTTAGGTTTAGATTTTAGGTTTAGATTTGAGGTTAGGTTTAGATTTCAGGTTTAGATTTGGGGTTAGGTTTAGATTTTAGGTTTAGATTTGGGGTTAGGTTTAGATTTGGGGTTAGGTTTAGATTTTAGGTTTAGATTTGGGGTTAGGTTTAGATTTTAGGTTTAGATTTGGGGTTAGGTTTAGATTTTAGGTTTAGATTTGGGGTTAGGTTTAGATTTGGGGTTAGGTTTAGATTTTAGGTTTAGATTTGGGGTTAGGTTTAGATTTTAGGTTTAGATTTGGGGTTAGGTTTAGATTTGGGGTTAGGTTTAGATTTTAGGTTTAGATTTGGGGTTAGATTTAGATTTGGGGTTAGGTTTAGATTTGGGGTTAGGTTTAGATTTTAGGTTTAGATTTGGGGTTAGGTTTAGATTTTAGGTTTAGATTTGGGGTTAGGTTTAGATTATAGGTTTAGATTTGGGGTTAGGTTTAGATTTGGGGTTAGGTTTAGATTTTAGGTTTAGATTTGGGGTTAGGTTTAGATTTTAGGTTTAGATTTGGGGTTAGGTTTAGATTTGGGGTTAGGTTTAGATTCTAGGTTTAGATTTGGGGTTAGGTTTAGATTTGGGGTTAGGTTTAGATTTTAGGTTTAGATTTGGGGTTAGGTTTAGATTTGGGGTTAGGTTTAGATTTTAGGTTTAGATTTGGGGTTAGGTTTAGATTTGGGGTTAGGTTTAGATTTTAGGTTTAGATTTGGGGTTAGGTTTAGATTTTAGGTTTAGATTTGGGGTTAGGTTTAGATTTTAGGTTTAGATTTGGGGTTAGATTTAGATTTGGGGTTAGGTTTAGATTTGGGTTTAGGTTTAGATTTTAGGTTTAGATTTGGGGTTAGGTTTAGACTTGTGGTTAGGTTTAGATTTTAGGTTTAGATTTGGGGTTAGGTTTAGATTTTAGGTTTAGATTTGGGGTTAGGTTTAGATTTTAGGTTTAGATTTTGGGTTAGGTTTAGATTTGGGGTTAGGTTTAGATTTGGGGTTAGGTTTAGATTTTAGGTTTAGACTTGGGGTTAGGTTTAGATTTTAGGTTTAGATTTTAGATTTAGATTTGGGGTTAGGTTTAGATTTTAGGTTTAGATTTGGGGTTAGGTTTAGATTTTAGGTTTAGATTTGGGGTTAGGTTTAGATTTGGGGTTAGGTTTAGATTTTAGGTTTAGATTTGGGGTTAGGTTTAGATTTTAGGTTTAGATTTGGGGTTAGATTTAGATTTTAGGTTTAGATTTGGGGTTAGGTTTAGATTTTAGGTTTATATTTGGGGTTAGGTTTAGATTTTTTGGTTTAGATTTGGGGTTAGGTTTAGATTTTAGGTTTAGATTTGGGGTTAGGTTTAGATTTGGGGTTAGGTTTAGATTTTAGGTTTAGATTTGGGATTAGGTTTAGATTTGGGGTTAGGTTTAGATTTTAGGTTTAGATTTTAGGTTTAGATTTGGGGTTAGGCTTAGATTTTAGGTTTAGATTTGGGGTTAGGTTTAGATTTTCGGTTTAGATTTGGGGTTAAGTTTAGATTTGGGGTTAGGTTTAGATTTTAGGTTTAGATTTGGGGTTAGGTTTAGATTTTAGGTTTAGATTTGTGGTTAGGTTTAGATTTTAGGTTTAGATTTGGGGTTAGGTTTAGATTTTAGGTTTAGATTTGGGGTTAGGTTTAGATTTTAGGTTTAGATTTGGGGTTAGGTTTAGATTTTAGGTTTGGATTTGGGGTTAGGTTTAGATTATAGGTTTAGATTTAGGGTTAGGTTTAGACTTGTGGTTAGGTTTAGATTTTAGGTTTAGATTTGGGGTTAGGTTTAGATTTTAGGTTTAGATTTGGGGTTAGGTTTAGATTTTAGGTTTAGATTTGGGGTTAGGTTTAGATTTGGGGTTAGGTTTAGATTTTAGGTTTAGATTTGGGGTTAGGTTTAGATTTTAGGTTTAGATTTGGGGTTAGGTTTAGATTTGGGGTTAGGTTTAGATTTTAGGTTTAGATTTGGGGTTAGGTTTAGATTTTAGGTTTAAATTTGGGGTTAGGTTTAGATTTTAGGTTTAGATTTGGGGTTAGGTTTAGATTTGGGGTTAGGTTTAGATTTTAGGTTTAGATTTGGGGTTAGGTTTAGATTTGGGGTTAGGTTTAGATTTTAGGTTTAGATTTGGGGTTAGGTTTAGATTTTAGGTTTAGATTTGGGGTTAGGTTTAGATTTGGGTTTAGGTGTAGACTTGGGGTTAGGTTTAGATTTTAGGTTTAGATTTGGGGTTAGGTTTAGATTTTAGGTTTAGATTTGGGGTTAGGTTTAGATTTGGGGTTAGGTTTAGATTTTAGGTTTAGATTTGGGGTTAGGTTTAGATTTGGATTTAGGTTTAGATTTTAGGTTTAGATTTGGGGTTAGGTTTAGATTTGGGGTTAGGTTTAGATTTTAGGTTTAGATTTGGGGTTAGGTTTAGATTTTAGTTTTAGATTTGGGGTTAGGTTTAGATTTGGGGTTAGGTTTAGATTTTAGGTTTAGATTTGGGTTTAGGTTTAGATTTTAGGTTTAGATTTGGGGTTAGGTTTAGATTTTAGGTTTAGATTTAAGGTTAGGTTTCGATTTCGGGTTACGTTTAGATTTTAGGTTTAGATTTGGGGTTAGGTTTAGATTTTAGGTTTAGATTTGAGGTTAGGTTTAGATTTCAGGTTTAGATTTGGGGTTAGGTTTAGATTTTAGGTTTAGATTTGGGGTTAGGTTTAGATTTGGGGTTAGGTTTAGATTTTAGGTTTAGATTTGGGGTTAGGTTTAGATTTTAGGTTTAGATTTGGGGTTAGGTTTAGATTTTAGGTTTAGATTTGGGGTTAGGTTTAGATTTGGGGTTAGGTTTAGATTTTAGGTTTAGATTTGGGGTTAGGTTTAGATTTTAGGTTTAGATTTGGGGTTAGGTTTAGATTTGGGGTTAGGTTTAGATTTTAGGTTTAGATTTGGGGTTAGGTTTAGATTTGGGGTTAGGTTTAGATTTTAGGTTTAGATTTGGGGTTAGGTTTAGATTTTAGGTTTAGATTTGGGGTTAGGTTTAGATTTTAGGTTTAGATTTGGGGTTAGGTTTAGATTTTAGGTTTAGATTTGGGGTTAGGTTTAGATTTGGGGTTAGGTTTAGATTTTAGGTTTAGATTTCGGATTAGGTTTAGATTTGGGGTTAGGTTTAGATTTTAGGTTTAGATTTGGGGTTAGGTTTAGATTTTAGGTTTAGATTTGGGGTTAGGTTTAGATTTTAGGTTTAGATTTGGGGTTAGGTTTAGATTTGGGGTTAGGGGTTGGGGTTAGGTTTAGATTTGGGATTAGGTTTAGATTTGGGGTTAGGTTTAGATTTTAGGTTTAGATTTGGGGTTAGGTTTAGATTTTAGGTTTAGATTTGGGGTTAGGTTTAGCTTTGGGGTTAGGTTTAGATTTTAGGTTTAGATTTGGGGTTAGGTTTAGATTTTAGTTTTAGATTTGGGGTTAGGTTTAGATTTGGGGTTAGGTTTAGATTTTAGGTTTAGATTTGGGGTTAGGTTTAGATTTTAGGTTTAGATTTTAGGTTTAGATTTGGGGTTAGGTTTAGATTTTAGGTTTAGATTTAAGGTTAGGTTTCGATTTCGGGTTACGTTTAGATTTAAGTTTAGATTTGGGGTTAGGTTTAGATTTTAGGTTTAGATTTGAGGTTAAGTTTAGATTTCAGGTTTAGATTTGGGGTTAGGTTTAGATTTTAGGTTTAGATTTGGGGTTAGGTTTAGATTTGGGGTTAGGTTTAGATTTTAGGTTTAGATTTGGGGTTAGGTTTAGATTTTAGGTTTAGATTTGGGGTTAGGTTTAGATTTGGGGTTAGGTTTAGATTTTAGGTTTAGATTTGGGGTTAGGTTTAGATTTTAGGTTTAGATTTGGGGTTAGGTTTAGATTTGGGGTTAGGTTTAGATTTTAGGTTTAGATTTGGGGTTAGGTTTAGATTTGGGGTTAGGTTTAGATTTTAGGTTTAGATTTGGGGTTAGGTTTAGATTTTAGGTTTAGATTTGGGGTTAGGTTTAGATTTGGGGTTAGGTTTAGATTTTAGGTTTAGATTTGGGGTTAGGTTTAGATTATAGGTTTAGATTTGGGGTTAGGTTTAGATTTGGGGTTAGGTTTAGATTTTAGGTTTAGATTTGGGGTTAGGTTTAGATTTTAGGTTTAGATTTGGGGTTAGGTTTAGATTTGGGGTTAGGTTTAGATTTTAGGTTTAGATTTGGGGTTAGGTTTAGATTTGGGGTTAGGTTTAGATTCTAGGTTTAGATTTGGGGTTAGGTTTAGATTTGGGGTTAGGTTTAGATTTTAGGTTTAGATTTGGGGTTAGGTTTAGATTTGGGGTTAGGTTTAGATTTTAGGTTTAGATTTGGGGTTAGGTTTAGATTTGGGGTTAGGTTTAGATTTTAGGTTTAGATTTGGGGTTAGGTTTAGATTTTAGGTTTAGATTTGGGGTTAGGTTTAGACTTGGGGTTAGGTTTAGATTTGGGGTTAGGTTTAGATTTTAGGTTTAGATTTGGGGTTAGGTTTAGATTTTAGGTTTAGATTTGGGGTTAGGTTTAGATTTTGGGTTAGGTTTAGATTTGGGGTTAGGTTTAGATTTGGGGTTAGGTTTAGATTTTAGGTTTAGACTTGGGGTTAGGTTTAGATTTTAGGTTTAGATTTTAGATTTAGATTTCGGGTTAGGTTTAGATTTTAGGTTTAGATTTGGGGTTAGGTTTAGATTTTAGGTTTAGATTTAAGGTTAGGTTTCGATTTCGGGTTACGTTTAGATTTTAGATTTAGATTTGGGGTTAGGTTTAGATTTTAGGTTTAAATTTGGGGTTAGGTTTAGATTTTAGGTTTAGATTTGGGGTTAGGTTTAGATTTGGGGTTAGGTTTAGATTTTAGGTTTAGATTTGGGGGTAGGTTTAGATTTGGGGTTAGGTTTAGATTCTAGGTTTAGATTGGGGTTAGGTTAAGATTTGGGGTTAGGTTTAGATTTTAGGTTTAGATTTGGGGTTAGGTTTAGATTAGGGGTTAGGTTTAGATTCTAGGTTTAGATTGGGGTTAGGTTAAGATTTGGGGTTAGGTTTAGATTTTAGGTTTAGATTTGGGGTTAGGTTTAGATTTTAGGTTTAGATTTGGGGTTATGTTTAGATTTTAGGTTTAGATTTGGGGTTAGGTTTAGATTTTAGGTTTAGATTTGGGGTTAGATTTAGATTTTAGGTTTAGATTTGGGGTTAGGTTTAGATTTTAGGTTTATATTTGGGGTTAGGTTTAGATTTTTTGGTTTAGATTTGGGGTTAGGTTTAGATTTTAGGTTTAGATTTGGGGTTAGGTTTAGATTTGGGGTTAGGTTTAGATTTTAGGTTTAGATTTGGGATTAGGTTTAGATTTGGGGTTAGGTTTAGATTTTAGGTTTAGATTTTAGGTTTAGATTTGGGGTTAGGCTTAGATTTTAGGTTTAGATTTGGGGTTAGGTTTAAATTTTCGGTTTAGATTTGGGGTTAAGTTTAGATTTGGGGTTAGGTTTAGATTTTAGGTTTAGATTTGGGGTTAGGTTTAGATTTTAGGTTTAGATTTGTGGTTAGGTTTAGATTTTAGGTTTAGATTTGGGGTTAGGTTTAGATTTTAGGTTTAGATTTGGGGTTAGGTTTAGATTTTACGTTTAAATTTGGGGTTAGGTTTAGATTTTAGGTTTAGATTTGGGGTTAGGTTTAGATTTGGGGTTAGGTTTAGATTTTAGGTTTAGATTTGGGGTTAGGTTTAGATTTGGGGTTAGGTTTAGATTCTAGGTTTAGATTTAGGGTTAGGTTTAGATTTGGGGTTAGGTTTAGATTTTAGGTTTAGATTTGGGGTTAGGTTTAGATTTGGGGTTAGGTTTAGATTTTAGGTTTAGATTTGGGGTTAGGTTTAGATTTGGGGTTAGGTTTAGATTTTAGGTTTAGATTTGGGGTTAGGTTTAGATTTTAGGTTTAGATTTGGGGTTAGGTTTAGATTTGGGGTTAGGTTTAGATTTTAGGTTTAGATTTGGGGTTAGGTTTAGATTTTAGGTTTAGATTTGGGGTTAGGTTTAGATTTTGGGTTAGGTTTAGATTTGGGGTTAGGTTTAGATTTGGGGTTAGGTTTAGATTTTAGGTTTAGACTTGGGGTTAGGTTTAGATTTTAGGTTTAGATTTTAGATTTAGATTTGGGGTTAGGTTTAGATTTTAGGTTTAGATTTGGGGTTAGGTTTAGATTTTAGGTTTAGATTTAAGGTTAGGTTTCGATTTCGGGTTACGTTTAGATTTTAGATTTAGATTTGGGGTTAGGTTTAGATTTTAGGTTTAAATTTGGGGTTAGGTTTAGATTTTAGGTTTAGATTTGGGGTTAGGTTTAGATTTGGGGTTAGGTTTAGATTTTAGGTTTAGATTTGGGGTTAGGTTTAGATTTGGGGTTAGGTTTAGATTCTAGGTTTAGATTGGGGTTAGGTTAAGATTTGGGGTTAGGTTTAGATTTTAGGTTTAGATTTGGGGTTAGGTTTAGATTTGGGGTTAGGTTTAGATTCTAGGTTTAGATTGGGGTTAGGTTAAGATTTGGGGTTAGGTTTAGATTCTAGGTTTAGATTGGGGTTAGGTTTAGATTTGGGGTTAGGTTTAGATTTTAGGTTTAGATTTGGGGTTAGGTTTAGATTTTAGGTTTAGATTTGGGGTTAGATTTAGATTTTAGGTTTAGATTTGGGGTTAGGTTTAGATTTTAGGTTTATATTTGGGGTTAGGTTTAGATTTTTTGGTTTAGATTTGGGGTTAGGTTTAGATTTTAGGTTTAGATTTGGGGTTAGGTTTAGATTTGGGGTTAGGTTTAGATTTTAGGTTTAGATTTGGGATTAGGTTTAGATTTGGGGTTAGGTTTAGATTTTAGGTTTAGATTTTAGGTTTAGATTTGGGGTTAGGCTTAGATTTTAGGTTTAGATTTGGGGTTAGGTTTAGATTTTCGGTTTAGATTTGGGGTTAAGTTTAGATTTGGGGTTAGGTTTAGATTTTAGGTTTAGATTTGGGGTTAGGTTTAGATTTTAGGTTTAGATTTGTGGTTAGGTTTAGATTTTAGGTTTAGATTTGGGGTTAGGTTTAGATTTTAGGTTTAGATTTGGGGTTAGGTTTAGATTTTAGGTTTAGATTTGGGGTTAGGTTTAGATTTGGGGTTAGGTTTAGATTTTAGGTTTGGATTTGGGGTTAGGTTTAGATTATAGGTTTAGATTTGGGGTTAGGTTTAGACTTGTGGTTAGGTTTAGATTTTAGGTTTAGATTTGGGGTTAGGTTTAGATTTTAGGTTTAGATTTGGGGTTAGGTTTAGATTTTAGGTTTAGATTTGGGGTTAGGTTTAGATTTGGGGTTAGGTTTAGATTTTAGGTTTAGATTTGGGGTTAGGTTTAGATTTTAGGTTTAGATTTGGGGTTAGGTTTAGATTTGGGGTTAGGTTTAGATTTTAGGTTTAGATTTGGGGTTAGGTTTAGATTTGGGGTTAGGTTTAGATTTTAGGTTTAGATTTGGGGTTAGGTTTAGATTTGGGGTTAGGTTTAGATTTTAGGTTTAGATTTGGGGTTAGGTTTAGATTTTAGGTTTAGATTTGGGGTTAGGTTTAGATTTGGGTTTAGGTGTAGACTTGGGGTTAGGTTTAGATTATAGGTTTAGATTTGGGGTTAGGTTTAGATTTTAGGTTTAGATTTGGGGTTAGGTTTAGATTTGGGGTTAGGTTTAGATTTTAGGTTTAGATTTGGGGTTAGGTTTAGATTTGGATTTAGGTTTAGATTTTAGGTTTAGATTTGGGGTTAGGTTTAGATTTGGGGTTAGGTTTAGATTTTAGGTTTAGATTTGGGGTTAGGTTTAGATTTTAGTTTTAGATTTGGGGTTAGGTTTAGATTTGGGGTTAGGTTTAGATTTTAGGTTTAGATTTGGGTTTAGGTTTAGATTTTAGGTTTAGATTTTAGGTTTAGATTTGGGGTTAGGTTTAGATTTTAGGTTTAGATTTAAGTTTAGGTTTCGATTTCGGGTTACGTTTAGATTTTAGGTTTAGATTTGGGGTTAGGTTTAGATTTTAGGTTTAGATTTGAGGTTAGGTTTAGATTTCAGGTTTAGATTTGGGGTTAGGTTTAGATTTTAGGTTTAGATTTGGGGTTAGGTTTGGATTTGGGGTTAGGTTTAGATTTTAGGTTTAGATTTGGGGTTAGGTTTAGATTTTAGGTTTAGATTTGGGGTTAGGTTTAGATTTTAGGTTTAGATTTGGGGTTAGGTTTAGATTTGGGGTTAGGTTTAGATTTTAGGTTTAGATTTGGGGTTAGGTTTAGATTTTAGGTTTAGATTTGGGGTTAGGTTTAGATTTGGGGTTAGGTTTAGATTTTAGGTTTAGATTTGGGGTTAGGTTTAGATTTGGGGTTAGGTTTAGATTTTAGGTTTAGATTTGGAGTTAGGTTTAGATTTGGGGTTAGGTTTAGATTTTAGGTTTAGATTTGGGGTTAGGTTTAGATTATAGGTTTAGATTTGGGGTTAGGTTTAGATTTGGGGTTAGGTTTAGATTTTAGGTTTAGATTTGGGGTTAGGTTTAGATTTTAGGTTTAAATTTGGGGTTAGGTTTAGATTTTAGGTTTAGATTTGGGGTTAGGTTTAGATTTGGGGTTAGGTTTAGATTTTAGGTTTAGATTTGGGGTTAGGTTTAGATTTGGGGTTAGGTTTAGATTCTAGGTTTAGATTTGGGGTTAGGTTTAGATTTGGGGTTAGGTTTAGATTTTAGGTTTAGATTTGGGGTTAGGTTTAGATTTGGGGTTAGGTTTAGATTTTAGGTTTAGATTTGGGGTTAGGTTTAGATTTGGGGTTAGGTTTAGATTTTAGGTTTAGATTTGGGGTTAGGTTTAGATTTGGGGTTAGGTTTAGATTTTAGGTTTAGATTTTGGGTTAGGTTTAGATTTGGGGTTAGGTTTAGATTTTAGGTTTAGATTTGGGGTTAGGTTTAGACTTGTGGTTAGGTTTAGATTTTAGGTTTAGATTTGGGGTTAGGTTTAGATTTTAGGTTTAGATTTGGGGTTAGGTTTAGATTTTAGGTTTAGATTTTGGGTTAGGTTTAGATTTGGGGTTAGGTTTAGATTTGGGGTTAGGTTTAGATTTTAGGTTTAGACTTGGGGTTAGGTTTAGATTTTAGGTTTAGATTTTAGATTTAGATTTGGGGTTAGGTTTAGATTTTAGGTTTAGATTTGGGGTTAGGTTTAGATTTGGGGTTAGGTTTAGATTTTAGGTTTAGATTTGGGGTTAGGTTTAGATTTTAGGTTTAGATTTGGGGTTAGGTTTAGATTTTAGGTTTAGATTTGGGGTTAGGTTTAGATTTGGGGTTAGGTTTAGATTTTAGGTTTAGATTTGGAGTTAGGTTTAGATTTTAGGTTTAGATTTGGGGTTAGGTTTAGATTTGGGGTTAGGTTTAGATTTTAGGTTTAGACTTGGGGTTAGGTTTAGATTTTAGGTTTAGATTTTAGGTTTAGATTTGGGGTTAGGTTTAGATTTTAGGTTTAGATTTGGGGTTAGGTTTAGATTTGGGGTTAGGTTTAGATTTGGGGTTAGGTTTAGATTTTAGGTTTAGATTTGGGGTTAGGTTTAGATTTGGGGTTAGGTTTAGATTTTAGGTTTAGATTTGGGGTTAGGTTTAGATTTGGGGTTAGGTTTAGATTTTAGGTTTAGATTTGGGGTTAGGTTTAGATTTTAGGTTTAGATTTGGGGTTAGGTTTAGATTTGGGGTTAGGTTTAGATTTTAGGTTTAGATTTTGGGTTAGGTTTAGATTTGGGGTTAGGTTTAGATTTTAGGTTTAGATTTGGGGTTAGGTTTAGACTTGTGGTTAGGTTTAGATTTTAGGTTTAGATTTGGGGTTAGGTTTAGATTTTAGGTTTAGATTTGGGGTTAGTTTTAGATTTTAGGTTTAGATTTTGGGTTAGGTTTAGATTTGGGGTTAGGTTTAGATTTGGGGTTAGGTTTAGATTTTAGGTTTAGACTTGTGGTTAGGTTTAGATTTTAGGTTTAGATTTTAGATTTAGATTTGGGGTTAGGTTTAGATTTTAGGTTTAGATTTGGGGTTAGGTTTAGATTTTAGGTTTAGATTTAAGGTTAGGTTTCGATTTCGGGTTACGTTTAGATTTTAGATTTAGATTTGGGGTTAGGTTTAGATTTTAGGTTTAAATTTGGGGTTAGGTTTAGATTTTAGGTTTAGATTTGGGGTTAGGTTTAGATTTGGGGTTAGGTTTAGATTTTAGGTTTAGATTTGGGGTTAGGTTTAGATTTTAGGTTTAGATTTGGGGTTAGGTTTAGATTTGGGGTTAGGTTTAGATTTTAGGTTTAGATTTGGGGTTAGGTTTAGATTTGGGGTTAGGTTTAGATTTTAGGTTTAGATTTGGGGTTAGGTTTAGATTATAGGTTTAGATTTGGGGTTAGGTTTAGATTTGGGGTTAGGTTTAGATTTTAGGTTTAGATTTGGGGTTAGGTTTAGATTTTAGGTTTAAATTTGGGGTTAGGTTTAGATTTTAGGTTTAGATTTGGGGTTAGGTTTAGATTTGGGGTTAGGTTTAGATTTTAGGTTTAGATTTGGGGTTAGGTTTAGATTTGGGGTTAGGTTTAGATTCTAGGTTTAGATTTGGGGTTAGGTTTAGATTTGGGGTTAGGTTTAGATTTTAGGTTTAGATTTGGGGTTAGGTTTAGATTTGGGGTTAGGTTTAGATTTTAGGTTTAGATTTGGGGTTAGGTTTAGATTTGGGGTTAGGTTTAGATTTTAGGTTTAGATTTGGGGTTAGGTTTAGATTTTAGGTTTAGATTTGGGGTTAGGTTTAGATTTGGGGTTAGGTTTAGATTTTAGGTTTAGATTTTGGGTTAGGTTTAGATTTGGGGTTAGGTTTAGATTTTAGGTTTAGATTTGGGGTTAGGTTTAGACTTGTGGTTAGGTTTAGATTTTAGGTTTAGATTTGGGGTTAGGTTTAGATTTTAGGTTTAGATTTGGGGTTAGTTTTAGATTTTAGGTTTAGATTTTGGGTTAGGTTTAGATTTGGGGTTAGGTTTAGATTTGGGGTTAGGTTTAGATTTTAGGTTTAGACTTGGGGTTAGGTTTAGATTTTAGGTTTAGATTTTAGATTTAGATTTGGGGTTAGGTTTAGATTTTAGGTTTAGATTTGGGGTTAGGTTTAGATTTTAGGTTTAGATTTAAGGTTAGGTTTCGATTTCGGGTTACGTTTAGATTTTAGATTTAGATTTGGGGTTAGGTTTAGATTTTAGGTTTAAATTTGGGGTTAGGTTTAGATTTTAGGTTTAGATTTGGGGTTAGGTTTAGATTTGGGGTTAGGTTTAGATTTTAGGTTTAGATTTGGTGTTAGGTTTAGATTTGGGGTTAGGTTTAGATTCTAGGTTTAGATTGGGGTTAGCTTAAGATTTGGGGTTAGGTTTAGATTTTAGGTTTAGATTTGGGGTTAGGTTTAGATTTGGGGTTAGGTTTAGATTTTAGGTTTAGATTTGGGGTTAGGTTTAGATTTTAGGTTTAGATTTTAGGTTTAGATTTTGGGATAGGTTTAGATTTTAGGTTTAGATTTTAGGTTAGGTTTAGATTTTAGGTTTAGATTTGGGGTTAGGTTTAGATTTTAGGTTTAGATTTGGGGTTAGGTTTAGATTTTAGGTTTAGATTTGTGGTTAGGTTTAGATTTTAGGTTTAGATTTGGGGTTAGGTTTAGATTTTAGGTTTAGATTTGGGGTTAGGTTTAGATTTTAGGTTTAGATTTGGGGTTAGGTTTAGATTTTAGGTTTAGATTTGGGGTTAGGTATAGATTTGGGGTTAGATTAGATTTTAGGTTTAGATTTGGGGTTAGGTTTAGATTTTAGGTTTAGATTTGGGGTTAGGTTTAGATTTTAGGTTTAGATTTGGGGTTAGGTTTAGATTTGGGGTTAGGTTTAGATTTGGGGTTAGGTTTAGATTTTAGGTTTAGATTTGGGGTTAGGTTTAGATTCTAGGTTTAGATTTGGGGTTAGGTTTAGATTTGGGGTTAGGTTTAGATTTTAGGTTTAGATTTGTGGTTAGGTTTAGATTTGGGGTTAGGTTTAGATTTTAGGTTTAGATTTGGGGTTAGGTTTAGATTTGGGGTTAGGTTTAGATTTTAGGTTTAGATTTGGGGTTAGGTTTAGATTTTAGGTTTAGATTTGGGGTTAGGTTTAGATTTGGGGTTAGGTTTAGATTTTAGGTTTAGATTTTGGGTTAGGTTTAGATTTGGGGTTAGGTTTAGATTTTAGGTTTAGATTTGGGGTTAGGTTTAGACTTGTGGTTAGGTTTAGATTTTAGGTTTAGATTTGGGGTTAGGTTTAGATTTTAGGTTTAGATTTGGGGTTAGTTTTAGATTTTAGGTTTAGATTTTGGGTTAGGTTTAGATTTGGGGTTAGGTTTAGATTTGGGGTTAGGTTTAGATTTTAGGTTTAGACTTGGGGTTAGGTTTAGATTTTAGGTTTAGATTTTAGATTTAGATTTGGGGTTAGGTTTAGATTTTAGGTTTAGATTTGGGGTTAGGTTTAGATTTTAGGTTTAGATTTAAGGTTAGGTTTCGATTTCGGGTTACGTTTAGATTTTAGATTTAGATTTGGGGTTAGGTTTAGATTTTAGGTTTAAATTTGGGGTTAGGTTTAGATTTTAGGTTTAGATTTGGGGTTAGGTTTAGATTTGGGGTTAGGTTTAGATTTTAGGTTTAGATTGGGGTTAGGTTAAGATTTGGGGTTAGGTTTAGATTTTAGGTTTAGATTTGGGGTTAGGTTTAGATTTGGGGTTAGGTTTAGATTTTAGGTTTAGATTTGGGGTTAGGTTTAGATTTTAGGTTTAGATTTGGGGTTAGGTTTAGATTTTAGGTTTAGATTTTAGGTTTAGATTTTGGGATAGGTTTAGATTTTAGGTTTAGATTTGGGGTTAGGTTTAGATTTTAGGTTTAGATTTGGGGTTAGGTTTAGATTTTAGGTTTAGATTTGGGGTTAGGTTTAGATTTGGGGTTAGGTTTAGATTTTAGGTTTAGATTTGGGGTTAGGTTTAGATTTGGGGTTAGGTTTAGATTTTAGGTTTAGATTTGGGGTTAGGTTTAGATTTTAGGTTTAGATTTGGGGTTAGGTTTAGATTTTAGGTTTAGATTTGGGGTTAGGTTTAGATTTTAGGTTTAGATTTGGGGTTAGGTTTAGATTTGGGGTTAGGTTTAGATTTTAGGTTTAGATTTGGGGTTAGGTTTAGATTTTAGGTTTAGATTTGGGGTTAGGTTTAGATTTGGGGTTAGGTTTAGATTTTAGGTTTAGATTTGGGGTTAGGTTTAGATTTTAGGTTTAGATTTGGGGTTATGTTTAGATTTTAGGTTTAGATTTGGGGTTAGGTTTAGATTTTAGGTTTAGATTTGGGGTTAGGTTTAGATTTTAGGTTTAGATTTGGGGTTAGGTTTAGATTTGGGGTTAGGTTTAGATTTTAGGTTTAGATTTGGGGTTAGGTTTAGATTTTAGGTTTAGATTTGGGGTTAGGTTTAGATTTGGGGTTAGGTTTAGATTTTAGGTTTAGATTTGGGGTTAGGTTTAGATTTTAGGTTTAAATTTGGGGTTAGGTTTAGATTTTAGGTTTAGATTTGGGGTTAGGTTTAGATTTGGGGTTAGGTTTAGATTTTAGGTTTAGATTTGGGATTAGGTTTAGATTTGGGGTTAGGTTTAGATTTTAGGTTTAGATTTGGGGTTAGGTTTAGATTTTAGGTTTAGATTTGGGGTTAGGTTTAGATTTGGGGTTAGGTTTAGACTTGGGGTTAGGTTTAGATTTTAGGTTTAGATTTGGGGTTAGGTTTAGATTTTAGGTTTAGATTTGGGGTTAGGTTTAGATTTGGGGTTAGGTTTAGATTTTAGGTTTAGATTTGGGGTTAGGTTTAGATTTGGGGTTAGGTTTAGATTTTAGGTTTAGATTTGGGGTTAGGTTTAGATTTGGGGTTAGGTTTAGATTTTAGGTTTAGATTTGGGGTTAGGTTTAGATTTTAGTTTTAGATTTGGGGTTAGGTTTAGATTTGGGGTTAGGTTTAGATTTTAGGTTTAGATTTTGGGTTAGGTTTAGATTTGGGGTTAGGTTTAGATTTTAGGTTTAGATTTGGGGTTAGGTTTAGACTTGTGGTTAGGTTTAGATTTTAGGTTTAGATTTGGGGTTAGGTTTAGATTTTAGGTTTAGATTTGGGGTTAGTTTTAGATTTTAGGTTTAGATTTTGGGTTAGGTTTAGATTTGGGGTTAGGTTTAGATTTGGGGTTAGGTTTAGATTTTAGGTTTAGACTTGGGGTTAGGTTTAGATTTTAGGTTTAGATTTTAGATTTAGATTTGGGGTTAGGTTTAGATTTTAGGTTTAGATTTGGGGTTAGGTTTAGATTTTAGGTTTAGATTTAAGGTTAGGTTTCGATTTCGGGTTACGTTTAGATTTTAGATTTAGATTTGGGGTTAGGTTTAGATTTTAGGTTTAAATTTGGGGTTAGGTTTAGATTTTAGGTTTAGATTTGGGGTTAGGTTTAGATTTGGGGTTAGGTTTAGATTTTAGGTTTAGATTTGGGGTTAGGTTTAGATTTGGGGTTAGGTTTAGATTCTAGGTTTAGATTGGGGTTAGGTTAAGATTTGGGGTTAGGTTTAGATTTTAGGTTTAGATTTGGGGTTAGGTTTAGATTTGGGGTTAGGTTTAGATTTTAGGTTTAGATTTGGGGTTAGGTTTAGATTTTAGGTTTAGATTTTAGGTTTAGATTTTGGGATAGGTTTAGATTTTAGGTTTAGATTTGGGGTTAGGTTTAGATTTTAGGTTTAGATTTGGGGTTAGGTTTAGATTTGGGGTTAGGTTTAGATTTCGGGTTAGGTTTAGATTTTAGGTTTAGATTTGGGGTTAGGTTTAGATTTTAGGTTTAGATTTGGGGTTAGGTTTAGATTTTAGGTTTAGATTTGGGGTTAGGTTTAGATTTTAGGTTTAGATTTGGGGTTAGGTTTAGATTTGGGGTTAGGTTTAGATTTTAGGTTTAGATTTGGGGTTAGGTTTAGATTTTAGGTTTAGATTTGGGGTTAGGTTTAGATTTGGGGTTAGGTTTAGATTTTAGGTTTAGATTTGGGGTTAGGTTTAGATTTTAGGTTTAGATTTGGGGTTATGTTTAGATTTTAGGTTTAGATTTGGGGTTAGGTTTAGATTTTAGGTTTAGATTTGGGGTTAGGTTTAGATTTTAGGTTTAGATTTGGGGTTAGGTTTAGATTTTAGGTTTAGATTTGGGGTTAGGTTTAGATTTTAGGTTTAGATTTGGGGTTAGGTTTAGATTTTAGGTTTAGATTTGGGGTTAGGTTTAGATTTGGGGTTAGGTTTAGATTTTAGGTTTAGATTTGGGGTTAGGTTTAGATTTTAGGTTTAGATTTGGGGTTAGGTTTAGATTTGGGGTTAGGTTTAGATTTTAGGTTTAGATTTGGGGTTAGGTTTAGATTTTAGGTTTAGATTTGGGGTTAGGTTTAGATTTGGGGTTAGGTTTAGATTTTAGGTTTAGATTTGGGGTTAGGTTTAGATTTTAGGTTTAAATTTGGGGTTAGGTTTAGATTTTAGGTTTAGATTTGGGGTTAGGTTTAGATTTTAGGTTTAGATTTAAGGTTAGGTTTCGATTTCGGGTTACGTTTAGATTTTAGATTTAGATTTGGGGTTAGGTTTAGATTTTAGGTTTAAATTTGGGGTTAGGTTTAGATTTTAGGTTTAGATTTGGGGTTAGGTTTAGATTTGGGGTTAGGTTTAGATTTTAGGTTTAGATTTGGTGTTAGGTTTAGATTTGGGGTTAGGTTTAGATTCTAGGTTTAGATTGGGGTTAGGTTAAGATTTGGGGTTAGGTTTAGATTTTAGGTTTAGATTTGGGGTTAGGTTTAGATTTGGGGTTAGGTTTAGATTTTAGGTTTAGATTTGGGGTTAGGTTTAGATTTTAGGTTTAGATTTTAGGTTTAGATTTTGGGATAGGTTTAGATTTTAGGTTTAGATTTGGGGTTAGGTTTAGATTTTAGGTTTAGATTTGTGGTTAGGTTTAGATTTTAGGTTTAGATTTGGGGTTAGGTTTAGATTTTAGGTTTAGATTTGTGGTTAGGTTTAGATTTTAGGTTTAGATTTGGGGTTAGGTTTAGATTTTAGGTTTAGATTTGGGGTTAGGTTTAGATTTTAGGTTTAGATTTGGGGTTAGGTTTAGATTTTAGGTTTAGATTTGGGGTTAGGTATAGATTTGGGGTTAGATTAGATTTTAGGTTTAGATTTGGGGTTAGGTTTAGATTTTAGGTTTAGATTTGGGGTTAGGTTTAGATTTTAGGTTTAGATTTGGGGTTAGGTTTAGATTTGGGGTTAGGTTTAGATTTGGGGTTAGGTTTAGATTTTAGGTTTAGATTTGGGGTTAGGTTTAGATTCTAGGTTTAGATTTGGGGTTAGGTTTAGATTTGGGGTTAGGTTTAGATTTTAGGTTTAGATTTGGGGTTAGGTTTAGATTTGGGGTTAGGTTTAGATTTTAGGTTTAGATTTGGGGTTAGGTTTAGATTTGGGGTTAGGTTTAGATTTTAGGTTTAGATTTGGGGTTAGGTTTAGATTTTAGGTTTAGATTTGGGGTTAGGTTTAGATTTGGGGTTAGGTTTAGATTTTAGGTTTAGATTTTGGGTTAGGTTTAGATTTGGGGTTAGGTTTAGATTTTAGGTTTAGATTTGGGGTTAGGTTTAGACTTGTGGTTAGGTTTAGATTTTAGGTTTAGATTTGGGGTTAGGTTTAGATTTTAGGTTTAGATTTGGGGTTAGTTTTAGATTTTAGGTTTAGATTTTGGGTTAGGTTTAGATTTGGGGTTAGGTTTAGATTTGGGGTTAGGTTTAGATTTTAGGTTTAGACTTGGGGTTAGGTTTAGATTTTAGGTTTAGATTTTAGATTTAGATTTGGGGTTAGGTTTAGATTTTAGGTTTAGATTTGGGGTTAGGTTTAGATTTTAGGTTTAGATTTAAGGTTAGGTTTCGATTTCGGGTTACGTTTAGATTTTAGATTTAGATTTGGGGTTAGGTTTAGATTTTAGGTTTAAATTTGGGGTTAGGTTTAAATTTTAGGTTTAGATTTGGGGTTAGGTTTAGATTTGGGGTTAGGTTTAGATTTTAGGTTTAGATTTGGGGTTAGGTTTAGATTTGGGGTTAGGTTTAGATTCTAGGTTTAGATTGGGGTTAGGTTAAGATTTGGGGTTAGGTTTAGATTTTAGGTTTAGATTTGGGGTTAGGTTTAGATTTGGGGTTAGGTTTAGATTTTAGGTTTAGATTTGGGGTTAGGTTTAGATTTTAGGTTTAGATTTGGGGTTAGGTTTAGATTTTAGGTTTAGATTTGGGGTTAGGTTTAGATTTTAGGTTTAGATTTGGGGTTAGGTTTAGATTTGGGGTTAGGTTTAGATTTTAGGTTTAGATTTGGGGTTAGGTTTAGATTTTAGGTTTAGATTTGGGGTTAGGTTTAGATTTGGGGTTAGGTTTAGATTTTAGGTTTAGATTTGGGGTTAGGTTTAGATTTTAGGTTTAGATTTGGGGTTATGTTTAGATTTTAGGTTTAGATTTGGGGTTAGGTTTAGATTTTAGGTTTAGATTTGGGGTTAGGTTTAGATTTTAGGTTTAGATTTGGGGTTAGGTTTAGATTTGGGGTTAGGTTTAGATTTTAGGTTTAGATTTGGGGTTAGGTTTAGATTTTAGGTTTAGATTTGGGGTTAGGTTTAGATTTGGGGTTAGGTTTAGATTTTAGGTTTAGATTTGGGGTTAGGTTTAGATTTTAGGTTTAAATTTGGGGTTAGGTTTAGATTTTAGGTTTAGATTTGGGGTTAGGTTTAGATTTGGGGTTAGGTTTAGATTTTAGGTTTAGATTTGGGATTAGGTTTAGATTTGGGGTTAGGTTTAGATTTTAGGTTTAGATTTGGGGTTAGGTTTAGATTTTAGGTTTAGATTTGGGGTTAGGTTTAGATTTGGGGTTAGGTTTAGACTTGGGGTTAGGTTTAGATTTTAGGTTTAGATTTGGGGTTAGGTTTAGATTTTAGGTTTAGATTTGGGGTTAGGTTTAGATTTGGGGTTAGGTTTAGATTTTAGGTTTAGATTTGGGGTTAGGTTTAGATTTGGGGTTAGGTTTAGATTTTAGGTTTAGATTTGGGGTTAGGTTTAGATTTGGGGTTAGGTTTAGATTTTAGGTTTAGATTTGGGGTTAGGTTTAGATTTTAGTTTTAGATTTGGGGTTAGGTTTAGATTTGGGGTTAGGTATAGATTTTAGGTTTAGATTTTGGGTTAGGTTTAGATTTGGGGTTAGGTTTAGATTTTAGGTTTAGATTTGGGGTTAGGTTTAGACTTGTGGTTAGGTTTAGATTTTAGGTTTAGATTTGGGGTTAGGTTTAGATTTTAGGTTTAGATTTGGGGTTAGTTTTAGATTTTAGGTTTAGATTTTGGGTTAGGTTTAGATTTGGGGTTAGGTTTAGATTTGGGGTTAGGTTTAGATTTTAGGTTTAGACTTGGGGTTAGGTTTAGATTTTAGGTTTAGATTTTAGATTTAGATTTGGGGTTAGGTTTAGATTTTAGGTTTAGATTTGGGGTTAGGTTTAGATTTTAGGTTTAGATTTAAGGTTAGGTTTCGATTTCGGGTTACGTTTAGATTTTAGATTTAGATTTGGGGTTAGGTTTAGATTTTAGGTTTAAATTTGGGGTTAGGTTTAGATTTTAGGTTTAGATTTGGGGTTAGGTTTAGATTTGGGGTTAGGTTTAGATTTTAGGTTTAGATTTGGGGTTAGGTTTAGATTTGGGGTTAGGTTTAGATTCTAGGTTTAGATTGGGGTTAGGTTAAGATTTGGGGTTAGGTTTAGATTTTAGGTTTAGATTTGGGGTTAGGTTTAGATTTGGGGTTAGGTTTAGATTTTAGGTTTAGATTTGGGGTTAGGTTTAGATTTTAGGTTTAGATTTTAGGTTTAGATTTTGGGATAGGTTTAGATTTTAGGTTTAGATTTGGGGTTAGGTTTAGATTTTAGGTTTAGATTTGGGGTTAGGTTTAGATTTGGGGTTAGGTTTAGATTTGGGGTTAGGTTTAGATTTTAGGTTTAGATTTGGGGTTAGGTTTAGATTTTAGGTTTAGATTTGGGGTTAGGTTTAGATTTTAGGTTTAGATTTGGGGTTAGGTTTAGATTTTAGGTTTAGATTTGGGGTTAGGTTTAGATTTGGGGTTAGGTTTAGATTTTAGGTTTAGATTTGGGGTTAGGTTTAGATTTTAGGTTTAGATTTGGGGTTAGGTTTAGATTTGGGGTTAGGTTTAGATTTTAGGTTTAGATTTGGGGTTAGGTTTAGATTTTAGGTTTAGATTTGGGGTTATGTTTAGATTTTAGGTTTAGATTTGGGGTTAGGTTTAGATTTTAGGTTTAGATTTGGGGTTAGGTTTAGATTTTAGGTTTAGATTTGGGGTTAGGTTTAGATTTTAGGTTTAGATTTGGGGTTAGGTTTAGATTTGGGGTTAGGTTTAGATTTTAGGTTTAGATTTGGGGTTAGGTTTAGATTTTAGGTTTAGATTTGGGGTTAGGTTTAGATTTGGGGTTAGGTTTAGATTTTAGGTTTAGATTTGGGGTTAGGTTTAGATTTTAGGTTTAAATTTGGGGTTAGGTTTAGATTTTAGGTTTAGATTTGGGGTTAGGTTTAGATTTGGGGTTAGGTTTAGATTTTAGGTTTAGATTTGGGATTAGGTTTAGATTTGGGGTTAGGTTTAGATTTTAGGTTTAGATTTGGGGTTAGGTTTAGATTTTAGGTTTAGATTTGGGGTTAGGTTTAGATTTGGGGTTAGGTTTAGACTTGGGGTTAGGTTTAGATTTTAGGTTTAGATTTGGGGTTAGGTTTAGATTTTAGGTTTAGATTTGGGGTTAGGTTTAGATTTTAGGTTTAGATTTGGGGTTAGGTTTAGATTTGGGGTTAGGTTTAGATTTTAGGTTTAGATTTGGGGTTAGGTTTAGATTTGGGGTTAGGTTTAGATTTTAGGTTTAGATTTGGGGTTAGGTTTAGATTTTAGTTTTAGATTTGGGGTTAGGTTTAGATTTGGGGTTAGGTTTAGATTTTAGGTTTAGATTTGGGTTTAGGTTTAGATTTTAGGTTTAGATTTTAGGTTTAGATTTGGGGTTAGGTTTAGATTTTAGGTTTAGATTTAAGGTTAGGTTTCGATTTCGGGTTACGTTTAGATTTAAGTTTAGATTTGGGGTTAGGTTTAGATTTTAGGTTTAGATTTGAGGTTAGGTTTAGATTTCAGGTTTAGATTTGGGGTTAGGTTTAGATTTTAGGTTTAGATTTGGGGTTAGGTTTAGATTTGGGGTTAGGTTTAGATTTTAGGTTTAGATTTGGGGTTAGGTTTAGATTTTAGGTTTAGATTTGGGGTTAGGTTTAGATTTTAGGTTTAGATTTGGGGTTAGGTTTAGATTTGGGGTTAGGTTTAGATTTTAGGTTTAGATTTGGGGTTAGGTTTAGATTTTAGGTTTAGATTTGGGGTTAGGTTTAGATTTTAGGTTTAGATTTGGGGTTAGGTTTAGATTTTAGGTTTAGATTTGGGGTTAGGTTTAGATTTGGGGTTAGGTTTAGATTTTAGGTTTAGATTTGGGGTTAGGTTTAGATTTTAGGTTTAGATTTGGGGTTAGGTTTAGATTTGGGGTTAGGTTTAGATTTGGGGTTAGGTTTAGATTTTAGGTTTAGATTTGGGGTTAGGTTTAGATTTGGGGTTAGGTTTAGATTCTAGGTTTAGATTTGGGGTTAGGTTTAGATTTTAGGTTCAGATTTCGGGTTAGGTTTAGATTTTAGGTTCAGATTTGGGGTTAGGTTTAGATTTTAGGTTTAGATTTGGGGTTAGGTTTAGATTTTAGGTTAAGATTTGGGGTTTAGATTTGGGGTTAGGTTTAGATTTGGGGTTTAGATTTGCGGTTAGGTTTAGATTTTAGGTTTAGATTTGGGGTTAGGTTTAGATTTGGGGTTGGGTTTAGATTTTAGGTTTAGATTTGGGGTTAGGTTTAGATTTTAGGTTTAGATTTGGGGTTAGGTTTAGATTTGGGGTTAGGTTTAGATTTTAGGTTTAGATTTGGGATTAGGTTTAGATTTGGGGTTAGGTTTAGATTTTAGGTTTAGATTTGGGGTTAGGTTTAGATTTTAGGTTTAGATTTGGGGTTAGGTTTAGATTTGGGGTTAGGTTTAGACTTGGGGTTAGGTTTAGATTTTAGGTTTAGATTTGGGGTTAGGTTTAGATTTTAGGTTTAGATTTGGGGTTAGGTTTAGATTTGGGGTTAGGTTTAGATTTTAGGTTTAGATTTGGGGTTAGGTTTAGATTTGGGGTTAGGTTTAGATTTTAGGTTTAGATTTGGGGTTAGGTTTAGATTTGGGGTTAGGTTTAGATTTTAGGTTTAGATTTGGGGTTAGGTTTAGATTTTAGTTTTAGATTTGGGGTTAGGTTTAGATTTGGGGTTAGGTTTAGATTTTAGGTTTAGATTTGGGTTTAGGTTTAGATTTTAGGTTTAGATTTTAGGTTTAGATTTGGGGTTAGGTTTAGATTTTAGGTTTAGATTTAAGGTTAGGTTTCGATTTCGGGTTACGTTTAGATTTAAGTTTAGATTTGGGGTTAGGTTTAGATTTTAGGTTTAGATTGGAGTTTAGGTTTAGATTTCAGGTTTAGATTTGGGGTTAGGTTTAGATTTTAGGTTTAGATTTGGGGTTAGGTTTAGATTTGGGGTTAGGTTTAGATTTTAGGTTTAGATTTGGGGTTAGGTTTAGATTTTAGGTTTAGATTTGGGGTTAGGTTTAGATTTTAGGTTTAGATTTGGGGTTAGGTTTAGATTTGGGGTTAGGTTTAGATTTTAGGTTTAGATTTGGGGTTAGGTTTAGATTTTAGGTTTAGATTTGGGGTTAGGTTTAGATTTGGGGTTAGGTTTAGATTTGGGGTTAGGTTTAGATTTTAGGTTTAGATTTGGGGTTAGGTTTAGATTTGGGGTTAGGTTTAGATTCTAGGTTTAGATTTGGGGTTAGGTTTAGATTTGGGGTTAGGTTTAGATTTTAGGTTTAGATTTGGGGTTAGGTTTAGATTTGGGGTTAGGTTTAGATTTTAGGTTTAGATTTGGGGTTAGGTTTAGATTTGGGGTTAGGTTTATATTTTAGGTTTAGATTTGGGGTTAGGTTTAGATTTTAGGTTTAGATTTGGGGTTAGGTTTAGATTTGGGGTTAGGTTTAGATTTGGGGTTAGGTTTAGATTTTAGGTTTAGATTTGGGGTTAGGTTTAGATTTTAGGTTTAGATTTGGGGTTAGGTTTAGATTTTAGGTTTAGATTTAAGGTTAGGTTTCGATTTCGGGTTACGTTTAGATTTTAGATTTAGATTTGGGGTTAGGTTTAGATTTTAGGTTTAAATTTGGGGTTAGGTTTTGATTTTAGGTTTAGATTTGGGGTTAGGTTTAGATTTGGGGTTAGGTTTAGATTTTAGGTTTAGATTTGGGGTTAGGTTTAGATTTGGGGTTAGGTTTAGATTCTAGGTTTAGATTGGGGTTAGGTTAAGATTTGGGGTTAGGTTTAGATTTTAGGTTTAGATTTGGGGTTAGGTTTAGATTTGGGGTTAGGTTTAGATTCTAGGTTTAGATTGGGGTTAGGTTAAGATTTGGGGTTAGGTTTAGATTCTAGGTTTAGATTGGGGTTAGGTTTAGATTTGGGGTTAGGTTTAGATTTTAGGTTTAGATTTGGGGTTAGGTTTAGATTTGGGGTTAGGTTTAGATTTTAGGTTTAGATTTGGGGTTAGGTTTAGGTTTTAGGTTTAGATTTGGGGTTAGGTTTAGATTTGGGGTTAGGTTTAGATTTTAGGTTTAGATTTGGGGTTAGGTTTAGATTTTAGGTTTAGATTTGGGGTTAGGTTTAGATTTTAGGTTTAGATTTGGGGTTAGGTTTAGATTTGGGGTTAGGTTTAGACTTGGGGTTAGGTTTAGATTTTAGGTTTAGATTTGGGGTTAGGTTTAGATTTTAGGTTTAGATTTGGGGTTAGGTTTAGATTTGGGGTTAGGTTTAGATTTTAGGTTTAGATTTGGGGTTAGGTTTAGATTTGGGGTTAGGTTTAGATTTTAGGTTTAGATTTGGGGTTAGGTTTAGATTTGGGGTTAGGTTTAGATTTTAGGTTTAGATTTGGGGTTAGGTTTAGATTTTAGTTTTAGATTTGGGGTTAGGTTTAGATTTGGGGTTAGGTTTAGATTTTAGGTTTAGATTTTGGGTTAGGTTTAGATTTGGGGTTAGGTTTAGATTTTAGGTTTAGATTTGGGGTTAGGTTTAGACTTGTGGTTAGGTTTAGATTTTAGGTTTAGATTTGGGGTTAGGTTTAGATTTTAGGTTTAGATTTGGGGTTAGTTTTAGATTTTAGGTTTAGATTTTGGGTTAGGTTTAGATTTGGGGTTAGGTTTAGATTTGGGGTTAGGTTTAGATTTTAGGTTTAGACTTGGGGTTAGGTTTAGATTTTAGGTTTAGATTTTAGATTTAGATTTGGGGTTAGGTTTAGATTTTAGGTTTAGATTTGGGGTTAGGTTTAGATTTTAGGTTTAGATTTAAGGTTAGGTTTCGATTTCGGGTTACGTTTAGATTTTAGATTTAGATTTGGGGTTAGGTTTAGATTTTAGGTTTAAATTTGGGGTTAGGTTTAGATTTTAGGTTTAGATTTGGGGTTAGGTTTAGATTTGGGGTTAGGTTTAGATTTTAGGTTTAGATTTGGGGTTAGGTTTAGATTTGGGGTTAGGTTTAGATTCTAGGTTTAGATTGGGGTTAGGTTAAGATTTGGGGTTAGGTTTAGATTTTAGGTTTAGATTTGGGGTTAGGTTTAGATTTGGGGTTAGGTTTAGATTTTAGGTTTAGATTTGGGGTTAGGTTTAGATTTTAGGTTTAGATTTTAGGTTTAGATTTTGGGATAGGTTTAGATTTTAGGTTTAGATTTGGGGTTAGGTTTAGATTTTAGGTTTAGATTTGGGGTTAGGTTTAGATTTGGGGTTAGGTTTAGATTTGGGGTTAGGTTTAGATTTTAGGTTTAGATTTGGGGTTAGGTTTAGATTTTAGGTTTAGATTTGGGGTTAGGTTTAGATTTTAGGTTTAGATTTGGGGTTAGGTTTAGATTTTAGGTTTAGATTTGGGGTTTTTTTAGATTTGGGGTTAGGTTTAGATTTTAGGTTTAGATTTGGGGTTAGGTTTAGATTTGGGGTTAGGTTTAGATTTTAGGTTTAGATTTGGGGTTAGGTTTAGATTTTAGGTTTAGATTTGGGGTTATGTTTAGATTTTAGGTTTAGATTTGGGGTTAGGTTTAGATTTTAGGTTTAGATTTGGGGTTAGGTTTAGATTTTAGGTTTAGATTTGGGGTTAGGTTTAGATTTTAGGTTTAGATTTGGGGTTAGGTTTAGATTTGGGGTTAGGTTTAGATTTTAGGTTTAGATTTGGGGTTAGGTTTAGATTTTAGGTTTAGATTTGGGGTTAGGTTTAGATTTGGGGTTAGGTTTAGATTTTAGGTTTAGATTTGGGGTTAGGTTTAGATTTTAGGTTTAAATTTGGGGTTAGGTTTAGATTTTAGGTTTAGATTTGGGGTTAGGTTTAGATTTGGGGTTAGGTTTAGATTTTAGGTTTAGATTTGGGATTAGGTTTAGATTTGGGGTTAGGTTTAGATTTTAGGTTTAGATTTGGGGTTAGGTTTAGATTTTAGGTTTAGATTTGGGGTTAGGTTTAGATTTGGGGTTAGGTTTAGACTTGGGGTTAGGTTTAGATTTTAGGTTTAGATTTGGGGTTAGGTTTAGATTTTAGGTTTAGATTTGGGGTTAGGTTTAGATTTTAGGTTTAGATTTGGGGTTAGGTTTAGATTTGGGGTTAGGTTTAGATTTTAGGTTTAGATTTGGGGTTAGGTTTAGATTTGGGGTTAGGTTTAGATTTTAGGTTTAGATTTGGGGTTAGGTTTAGATTTTAGTTTTAGATTTGGGGTTAGGTTTAGATTTGGGGTTAGGTTTAGATTTTAGGTTTAGATTTGGGTTTAGGTTTAGATTTTAGGTTTAGATTTTAGGTTTAGATTTGGGGTTAGGTTTAGATTTTAGGTTTAGATTTAAGGTTAGGTTTCGATTTCGGGTTACGTTTAGATTTAAGTTTAGATTTGGGGTTAGGTTTAGATTTTAGGTTTAGATTTGAGGTTAGGTTTAGATTTCAGGTTTAGATTTGGGGTTAGGTTTAGATTTTAGGTTTAGATTTGGGGTTAGGTTTAGATTTGGGGTTAGGTTTAGATTTTAGGTTTAGATTTGGGGTTAGGTTTAGATTTTAGGTTTAGATTTGGGGTTAGGTTTAGATTTTAGGTTTAGATTTGGGGTTAGGTTTAGATTTGGGGTTAGGTTTAGATTTTAGGTTTAGATTTGGGGTTAGGTTTAGATTTTAGGTTTAGATTTGGGGTTAGGTTTAGATTTTAGGTTTAGATTTGGGGTTAGGTTTAGATTTTAGGTTTAGATTTGGGGTTAGGTTTAGATTTGGGGTTAGGTTTAGATTTTAGGTTTAGATTTGGGGTTAGGTTTAGATTTTAGGTTTAGATTTGGGGTTAGGTTTAGATTTGGGGTTAGGTTTAGATTTTAGGTTTAGATTTGGGGTTAGGTTTAGATTTGGGGTTTAGATTTGGGGTTAGGTTTAGATTTTAGGTTTAGATTTGGGGTTAGGTTTAGATTTTAGGTTCAGATTTCGGGTTAGGTTTAGATTTTAGGTTCAGATTTGGGGTTAGGTTTAGATTTTAGGTTTAGATTTGGGGTTAGGTTTAGATTTTAGGTTAAGATTTGGGGTTTAGATTTGGGGTTAGGTTTAGATTTGGGGTTTAGATTTGCGGTTAGGTTTAGATTTTAGGTTTAGATTTGGGGTTAGGTTTAGATTTGGGGTTGGGTTTAGATTTTAGGTTTAGATTTGGGGTTAGGTTTAGATTTTAGGTTTAGATTTGGGGTTAGGTTTAGATTTGGGGTTAGGTTTAGATTTTAGGTTTAGATTTGGGATTAGGTTTAGATTTGGGGTTAGGTTTAGATTTTAGGTTTAGATTTGGGGTTAGGTTTAGATTTTAGGTTTAGATTTGGGGTTAGGTTTAGATTTGGGGTTAGGTTTAGACTTGGGGTTAGGTTTAGATTTTAGGTTTAGATTTGGGGTTAGGTTTAGATTTTAGGTTTAGATTTGCGGTTAGGTTTAGATTTGGGGTTAGGTTTAGATTTTAGGTTTAGATTTGGGGTTAGGTTTAGATTTGGGGTTAGGTTTAGATTTTAGGTTTAGATTTGGGGTTAGGTTTAGATTTGGGGTTAGGTTTAGATTTTAGGTTTAGATTTGGGGTTAGGTTTAGATTTGGGGTTAGGTTTAGATTTTAGGTTTAGATTTGGGGTTAGGTTTAGATTTTAGGTTTAGATTTGGGGTTAGGTTTAGATTTGGGGTTAGGTTTAGACTTGGGGTTAGGTTTAGATTTTAGGTTTAGATTTGGGGTTAGGTTTAGATTTTAGGTTTAGATTTGGGGTTAGGTTTAGATTTTAGGTTTAGATTTGGGGTTAGGTTTAGATTTGGGGTTAGGTTTAGATTTTAGGTTTAGATTTGGGGTTAGGTTTAGATTTGGGGTTAGGTTTAGATTTTAGGTTTAGATTTGGGGTTAGGTTTAGATTTTAGTTTTAGATTTGGGGTTAGGTTTAGATTTGGGGTTAGGTTTAGATTTTAGGTTTAGATTTGGGTTTAGGTTTAGATTTTAGGTTTAGATTTTAGGTTTAGATTTGGGGTTAGGTTTAGATTTTAGGTTTAGATTTAAGGTTAGGTTTCGATTTCGGGTTACGTTTAGATTTAAGTTTAGATTTGGGGTTAGGTTTAGATTTTAGGTTTAGATTTGAGGTTAGGTTTAGATTTCAGGTTTAGATTTGGGGTTAGGTTTAGATTTTAGGTTTAGATTTGGGGTTAGGTTTAGATTTGGGGTTAGGTTTAGATTTTAGGTTTAGATTTGGGGTTAGGTTTAGATTTTAGGTTTAGATTTGGGGTTAGGTTTAGATTTTAGGTTTAGATTTGGGGTTAGGTTTAGATTTGGGGTTAGGTTTAGATTTTAGGTTTAGATTTGGGGTTAGGTTTAGATTTTAGGTTTAGATTTGGGGTTAGGTTTAGATTTTAGGTTTAGATTTGGGGTTAGGTTTAGATTTGGGGTTAGGTTTAGATTTTAGGTTTAGATTTGGGGTTAGGTTTAGATTTTAGGTTTAGATTTGGGGTTAGGTTTAGATTTGGGGTTAGGTTTAGATTTTAGGTTTAGATTTGGGGTTAGGTTTAGATTTGGGGTTTAGATTTGGGGTTAGGTTTAGATTTTAGGTTTAGATTTGGGGTTAGGTTTAGATTTTAGGTTCAGATTTCGGGTTAGGTTTAGATTTTAGGTTCAGATTTGGGGTTAGGTTTAGATTTTAGGTTTAGATTTGGGGTTAGGTTTAGATTTTAGGTTAAGATTTGGGGTTTAGATTTGGGGTTAGGTTTAGATTTGGGGTTTAGATTTGCGGTTAGGTTTAGATTTTAGGTTTAGATTTGGGGTTAGGTTTAGATTTGGGGTTGGGTTTAGATTTTAGGTTTAGATTTGGGGTTAGGTTTAGATTTTAGGTTTAGATTTGGGGTTAGGTTTAGATTTGGGGTTAGGTTTAGATTTTAGGTTTAGATTTGGGATTAGGTTTAGATTTGGGGTTAGGTTTAGATTTTAGGTTTAGATTTGGGGTTAGGTTTAGATTTTAGGTTTAGATTTGGGGTTAGGTTTAGATTTGGGGTTAGGTTTAGACTTGGGGTTAGGTTTAGATTTTAGGTTTAGATTTGGGGTTAGGTTTAGATTTTAGGTTTAGATTTGGGGTTAGGTTTAGATTTGGGGTTAGGTTTAGATTTTAGGTTTAGATTTGGGGTTAGGTTTAGATTTGGGGTTAGGTTTAGATTTTAGGTTTAGATTTGGGGTTAGGTTTAGATTTGGGGTTAGGTTTAGATTTTAGGTTTAGATTTGGGATTAGGTTTAGATTTGGGGTTAGGTTTAGATTTTAGGTTTAGATTTGGGGTTAGGTTTAGATTTTAGGTTTAGATTTGGGGTTAGGTTTAGATTTGGGGTTAGGTTTAGACTTGGGGTTAGGTTTAGATTTTAGGTTTAGATTTGGGGTTAGGTTTAGATTTTAGGTTTAGATTTGGGGTTAGGTTTAGATTTTAGGTTTAGATTTGGGGTTAGGTTTAGATTTGGGGTTAGGTTTAGATTTTAGGTTTAGATTTGGGGTTAGGTTTAGATTTGGGGTTAGGTTTAGATTTTAGGTTTAGATTTGGGGTTAGGTTTAGATTTTAGTTTTAGATTTGGGGTTAGGTTTAGATTTGGGGTTAGGTTTAGATTTTAGGTTTAGATTTGGGTTTAGGTTTAGATTTTAGGTTTAGATTTTAGGTTTAGATTTGGGGTTAGGTTTAGATTTTAGGTTTAGATTTAAGGTTAGGTTTCGATTTCGGGTTACGTTTAGATTTAAGTTTAGATTTGGGGTTAGGTTTAGATTTTAGGTTTAGATTTGAGGTTAGGTTTAGATTTCAGGTTTAGATTTGGGGTTAGGTTTAGATTTTAGGTTTAGATTTGGGGTTAGGTTTAGATTTGGGGTTAGGTTTAGATTTTAGGTTTAGATTTGGGGTTAGGTTTAGATTTTAGGTTTAGATTTGGGGTTAGGTTTAGATTTTAGGTTTAGATTTGGGGTTAGGTTTAGATTTGGGGTTAGGTTTAGATTTTAGGTTTAGATTTGGGGTTAGGTTTAGATTTTAGGTTTAGATTTGGGGTTAGGTTTAGATTTTAGGTTTAGATTTGGGGTTAGGTTTAGATTTGGGGTTAGGTTTAGATTTTAGGTTTAGATTTGGGGTTAGGTTTAGATTTTAGGTTTAGATTTGGGGTTAGGTTTAGATTTGGGGTTAGGTTTAGATTTTAGGTTTAGATTTGGGGTTAGGTTTAGATTTTAGGTTTAGATTTGGGGTTAGGTTTAGATTTTAGGTTCAGATTTCGGGTTAGGTTTAGATTTTAGGTTCAGATTTGGGGTTAGGTTTAGATTTTAGGTTTAGATTTGGGGTTAGGTTTAGATTTTAGGTTAAGATTTGGGGTTTAGATTTGGGGTTAGGTTTAGATTTGGGGTTTAGATTTGCGGTTAGGTTTAGATTTTAGGTTTAGATTTGGGGTTAGGTTTAGATTTGGGGTTGGGTTTAGATTTTAGGTTTAGATTTGGGGTTAGGTTTAGATTTTAGGTTTAGATTTGGGGTTAGGTTTAGATTTGGGGTTAGGTTTAGATTTTAGGTTTAGATTTGGGATTAGGTTTAGATTTGGGGTTAGGTTTAGATTTTAGGTTTAGATTTGGGGTTAGGTTTAGATTTTAGGTTTAGATTTGGGGTTAGGTTTAGATTTTAGGTTTAGATTTGGGGTTAGGTTTAGATTTTAGGTTCAGATTTCGGGTTAGGTTTAGATTTTAGGTTCAGATTTGGGGTTAGGTTTAGATTTTAGGTTTAGATTTGGGGTTAGGTTTAGATTTTAGGTTAAGATTTGGGGTTTAGATTTGGGGTTAGGTTTAGATTTGGGGTTTAGATTTGCGGTTAGGTTTAGATTTTAGGTTTAGATTTGGGGTTAGGTTTAGATTTGGGGTTGGGTTTAGATTTTAGGTTTAGATTTGGGGTTAGGTTTAGATTTTAGGTTTAGATTTGGGGTTAGGTTTAGATTTGGGGTTAGGTTTAGATTTTAGGTTTAGATTTGGGATTAGGTTTAGATTTGGGGTTAGGTTTAGATTTTAGGTTTAGATTTGGGGTTAGGTTTAGATTTTAGGTTTAGATTTGGGGTTAGGTTTAGATTTGGGGTTAGGTTTAGACTTGGGGTTAGGTTTAGATTTTAGGTTTAGATTTGGGGTTAGGTTTAGATTTTAGGTTTAGATTTGGGGTTAGGTTTAGATTTGGGGTTAGGTTTAGATTTTAGGTTTAGATTTGGGGTTAGGTTTAGATTTGGGGTTAGGTTTAGATTTTAGGTTTAGATTTGGGGTTAGGTTTAGATTTTAGTTTTAGATTTGGGGTTAGGTTTAGATTTGGGGTTAGGTTTAGATTTTAGGTTTAGATTTGGGTTTAGGTTTAGATTTTAGGTTTAGATTTTAGGTTTAGATTTGGGGTTAGGTTTAGATTTTAGGTTTAGATTTAAGGTTAGGTTTCGATTTCGGGTTACGTTTAGATTTAAGTTTAGATTTGGGGTTAGGTTTAGATTTTAGGTTTAGATTGGAGTTTAGGTTTAGATTTCAGGTTTAGATTTGGGGTTAGGTTTAGATTTTAGGTTTAGATTTGGGGTTAGGTTTAGATTTGGGGTTAGGTTTAGATTTTAGGTTTAGATTTGGGGTTAGGTTTAGATTTTAGGTTTAGATTTGGGGTTAGGTTTAGATTTTAGGTTTAGATTTGGGGTTAGGTTTAGATTTGGGGTTAGGTTTAGATTTTAGGTTTAGATTTGGGGTTAGGTTTAGATTTTAGGTTTAGATTTGGGGTTAGGTTTAGATTTGGGGTTAGGTTTAGATTTGGGGTTAGGTTTAGATTTTAGGTTTAGATTTGGGGTTAGGTTTAGATTTGGGGTTAGGTTTAGATTCTAGGTTTAGATTTGGGGTTAGGTTTAGATTTGGGGTTAGGTTTAGATTTTAGGTTTAGATTTGGGGTTAGGTTTAGATTTGGGGTTAGGTTTAGATTTTAGGTTTAGATTTGGGGTTAGGTTTAGATTTGGGGTTAGGTTTATATTTTAGGTTTAGATTTGGGGTTAGGTTTAGATTTTAGGTTTAGATTTGGGGTTAGGTTTAGATTTGGGGTTAGGTTTAGATTTGGGGTTAGGTTTAGATTTTAGGTTTAGATTTGGGGTTAGGTTTAGATTTTAGGTTTAGATTTGGGGTTAGGTTTAGATTTTAGGTTTAGATTTAAGGTTAGGTTTCGATTTCGGGTTACGTTTAGATTTTAGATTTAGATTTGGGGTTAGGTTTAGATTTTAGGTTTAAATTTGGGGTTAGGTTTTGATTTTAGGTTTAGATTTGGGGTTAGGTTTAGATTTGGGGTTAGGTTTAGATTTTAGGTTTAGATTTGGGGTTAGGTTTAGATTTGGGGTTAGGTTTAGATTCTAGGTTTAGATTGGGGTTAGGTTAAGATTTGGGGTTAGGTTTAGATTTTAGGTTTAGATTTGGGGTTAGGTTTAGATTTGGGGTTAGGTTTAGATTCTAGGTTTAGATTGGGGTTAGGTTAAGATTTGGGGTTAGGTTTAGATTCTAGGTTTAGATTGGGGTTAGGTTTAGATTTGGGGTTAGGTTTAGATTTTAGGTTTAGATTTGGGGTTAGGTTTAGATTTTAGGTTTAGATTTGGGGTTAGATTTAGATTTTAGGTTTAGATTTGGGGTTAGGTTTAGATTTTAGGTTTATATTTGGGGTTAGGTTTAGATTTTTTGGTTTAGATTTGGGGTTAGGTTTAGATTTTAGGTTTAGATTTGGGGTTAGGTTTAGATTTGGGGTTAGGTTTAGATTTTAGGTTTAGATTTGGGATTAGGTTTAGATTTGGGGTTAGGTTTAGATTTTAGGTTTAGATTTGGGGTTAGGTTTAGATTTTAGGTTTAGATTTGTGGTTAGGTTTAGATTTTAGGTTTAGATTTGGGGTTAGGTTTAGATTTTAGGTTTAGATTTGGGGTTAGGTTTAGATTTTAGGTTTAGATTTGGGGTTAGGTTTAGATTTGGGGTTAGGTTTAGATTTTAGGTTTGGATTTGGGGTTAGGTTTAGATTATAGGTTTAGATTTAGGGTTAGGTTTAGACTTGTGGTTAGGTTTAGATTTTAGGTTTAGATTTGGGGTTAGGTTTAGATTTTAGGTTTAGATTTGGGGTTAGGTTTAGATTTTAGGTTTAGATTTGGGGTTAGGTTTAGATTTGGGGTTAGGTTTAGATTTTAGGTTTAGATTTGGGGTTAGGTTTAGATTTTAGGTTTAGATTTGGGGTTAGGTTTAGATTTGGGGTTAGGTTTAGATTTTAGGTTTAGATTTGGGGTTAGGTTTAGATTTTAGGTTTAGATTTGGGGTTAGGTTTAGATTTGGGGTTAGGTGTAGACTTGGGGTTAGGTTTAGATTTTAGGTTTAGATTTGGGGTTAGGTTTAGATTTTAGGTTTAGATTTGGGGTTAGGTTTAGATTTGGGGTTAGGTTTAGATTTTAGGTTTAGATTTGGGGTTAGGTTTAGATTTGGATTTAGGTTTAGATTTTAGGTTTAGATTTGGGGTTAGGTTTAGATTTGGGGTTAGGTTTAGATTTTAGGTTTAGATTTGGGGTTAGGTTTAGATTTTAGTTTTAGATTTGGGGTTAGGTTTAGATTTGGGGTTAGGTTTAGATTTTAGGTTTAGATTTGGGTTTAGGTTTAGATTTTAGGTTTAGATTTGGGGTTAGGTTTAGATTTTAGGTTTAGATTTAAGGTTAGGTTTCGATTTCGGGTTACGTTTAGATTTTAGGTTTAGATTTGGGGTTAGGTTTAGATTTTAGGTTTAGATTTGGGGTTAGGTTTAGATTTTAGGTTTAGATTTGGGGTTAGGTTTAGATTTTAGGTTTAGATTTGGGGTTAGGTTTAGATTTGGGGTTAGGTTTAGATTTTAGGTTTAGATTTGGGGTTAGGTTTAGATTTTAGGTTTAGATTTGGGGTTAGGTTTAGATTTGGGGTTAGGTTTAGATTTTAGGTTTAGATTTGGGGTTAGGTTTAGATTTGGGGTTAGGTTTAGATTTTAGGTTTAGATTTGGGGTTAGGTTTAGATTTTAGGTTTAGATTTGGGGTTAGGTTTAGATTTTAGGTTTAGATTTGGGGTTAGGTTTAGATTTGGGGTTAGGTTTAGATTTTAGATTTGTATTTGGGGTTAGGTTTAGATTATAGGTTTAGATTTGGGGTTAGGTTTAGACTTGTGGTTAGGTTTAGATTTTAGGTTTAGATTTGGGGTTAGGTTTAGATTTTAGGTTTAGATTTGGGGTTAGGTTTAGATTTTAGGTTTAGATTTGGGGTTAGGTTTAGATTTGGGGTTAGGTTTAGATTTTAGGTTTAGATTTGGGGTTAGGTTTAGATTTTAGGTTTAGATTTGGGGTTAGGTTTAGATTTGGGGTTAGGTTTAGATTTTAGGTTTAGATTTGGGGTTAGGTTTAGATTTTAGGTTTAAATTTGGGGTTAGGTTTAGATTTTAGGTTTAGATTTGGGGTTAGGTTTAGATTTGGGGTTAGGTTTAGATTTTAGGTTTAGATTTGGGGTTAGGTTTAGATTTGGGGTTAGGTTTAGATTTTAGGTTTAGATTTGGGGTTAGGTTTAGATTTTAGGTTTAGATTTGGGGTTAGGTTTAGATTTGGGGTTAGGTTTAGACTTGGGGTTAGGTTTAGATTTTAGGTTTAGATTTGGGGTTAGGTTTAGATTTTAGGTTTAGATTTGGGGTTAGGTTTAGATTTGGGGTTAGGTTTAGATTTTAGGTTTAGATTTGGGGTTAGGTTTAGATTTGGGGTTAGGTTTAGATTTTAGGTTTAGATTTGGGGTTAGGTTTAGATTTGGGGTTAGGTTTAGATTTTAGGTTTAGATTTGGGGTTAGGTTTAGATTTTAGTTTTAGATTTGGGGTTAGGTTTAGATTTGGGGTTAGGTTTAGATTTTAGGTTTAGATTTGGGTTTAGGTTTAGATTTTAGGTTTAGATTTTAGGTTTAGATTTGGAGTTAGGTTTAGATTTTAGGTTTAGATTTAAGGTTAGGTTTCGATTTCGGGTTACGTTTAGATTTTAGGTTTAGATTTGGGGTTAGGTTTAGATTTTAGGTTTAGATTTGAGGTTAGGTTTAGATTTCAGGTTTAGATTTGGGGTTAGGTTTAGATTTTAGGTTTAGATTTGGGGTTAGGTTTAGATTTGGGGTTAGGTTTAGATTTTAGGTTTAGATTTGGGGTTAGGTTTAGATTTTAGGTTTAGATTTGGGGTTAGGTTTAGATTTTAGGTTTAGATTTGGGGTTAGGTTTAGATTTGGGGTTAGGTTTAGATTTTAGGTTTAGATTTGGGGTTAGGTTTAGATTTGGGGTTAGGTTTAGATTTTAGGTTTAGATTTGGGGTTAGGTTTAGATTTGGGGTTAGGTTTAGATTTTAGGTTTAGATTTGGGGTTAGGTTTAGATTTGGGGTTAGGTTTAGATTTTAGGTTTAGATTTGGGGTTAGGTTTAGATTATAGGTTTAGATTTGGGGTTAGGTTTAGATTTGGGGTTAGGTTTAGATTTTAGGTTTAGATTTGGGGTTAGGTTTAGATTTTAGGTTTAAATTTGGGGTTAGGTTTAGATTTTAGGTTTAGATTTGGGGTTAGGTTTAGATTTGGGGTTAGGTTTAGATTTTAGGTTTAGATTTGGGGTTAGGTTTAGATTTGGGGTTAGGTTTAGATTCTAGGTTTAGATTTGGGGTTAGGTTTAGATTTGGGGTTAGGTTTAGATTTTAGGTTTAGATTTGGGGTTAGGTTTAGATTTGGGGTTAGGTTTAGATTTTAGGTTTAGATTTGGGGTTAGGTTTAGATTTGGGGTTAGGTTTAGATTTTAGGTTTAGATTTGGGGTTAGGTTTAGATTTTAGGTTTAGATTTGGGGTTAGGTTTAGATTTGGGGTTAGGTTTAGATTTTAGGTTTAGATTTTGGGTTAGGTTTAGATTTGGGGTTAGGTTTAGATTTTAGGTTTAGATTTGGGGTTAGGTTTAGACTTGTGGTTAGGTTTAGATTTTAGGTTTAGATTTGGGGTTAGGTTTAGATTTTAGGTTTAGATTTGGGGTTAGGTTTAGATTTTAGGTTTAGATTTTGGGTTAGGTTTAGATTTGGGGTTAGGTTTAGATTTGGGGTTAGGTTTAGATTTTAGGTTTAGACTTGGGGTTAGGTTTAGATTTTAGGTTTAGATTTTAGATTTAGATTTGGGGTTAGGTTTAGATTTTAGGTTTAGATTTGGGGTTAGGTTTAGATTTTAGGTTTAGATTTAAGGTTAGGTTTCGATTTCGGGTTACGTTTAGATTTTAGATTTAGATTTGGGGTTAGGTTTAGATTTTAGGTTTAAATTTGGGGTTAGGTTTAGATTTTAGGTTTAGATTTGGGGTTAGGTTTAGATTTGGGGTTAGGTTTAGATTTTAGGTTTAGATTTGGGGTTAGGTTTAGATTTGGGGTTAGGTTTAGATTCTAGGTTTAGATTGGGGTTAGGTTAAGATTTGGGGTTAGGTTTAGATTTTAGGTTTAGATTTGGGGTTAGGTTTAGATTTGGGGTTAGGTTTAGATTTTAGGTTTAGATTTGGGGTTAGGTTTAGATTATAGGTTTAGATTTTAGGTTTAGATTTTGGGATAGGTTTAGATTTTAGGTTTAGATTTGGGGTTAGGTTTAGATTTTAGATTTAGATTTGGGGTTAGGTTTAGATTTTAGGTTTAGATTTGGGGTTAGGTTTAGATTTGGGGTTAGGTTTAGATTTTAGGTTTAGATTTGGGGTTAGGTTTAGATTTGGGGTTAGGTTTAGATTTTAGGTTTAGATTTGGGGTTAGGTTTAGATTTTATGTTTAGATTTGGGGTTAGGTTTAGATTTTAGGTTTAGATTTGGGGTTAGGTTTAGATTTGGGGTTAGGTTTAGATTTTAGGTTTAGATTTGGGGTTAGGTTTAGATTTTAGGTTTAGATTTGGGGTTAGGTTTAGATTTGGGGTTAGGTTTAGATTTTAGGTTTAGATTTGGGGTTAGGTTTAGATTTTAGGTTTAGATTTGGGGTTATGTTTAGATTTTAGGTTTAGATTTGGGGTTAGGTTTAGATTTTAGGTTTAGATTTGGGGTTAGGTTTAGATTTTAGGTTTAGATTTGGGGTTAGGTTTAGATTTTAGGTTTAGATTTGGGGTTAGGTTTAGATTTTAGGTTTAGATTTGGGGTTAGGTTTAGATTTTAGGTTTAGATTTGGGGTTAGGTTTAGATTTTAGGTTTAGATTTGGGGTTAGGTTTAGATTTTAGGTTTAGATTTGGGGTTAGGTTTAGATTTTAGGTTTAGATTTGGGGTTAGGTTTAGATTTTAGGTTTAGATTTGGGGTTAGGTTTAGATTTTAGGTTTAGATTTGGGGTTAGGTTTAGATTTTAGGTTTAGATTTGGGGTTAGGTTTAGATTTTAGGTTTAGATTTAGGGTTAGGTTTAGATTTGGGGTTAGGTTTAGATTTTAGGTTTAGATTTGGGGTTATGTTTAGATTTTAGGTTTAGATTTGGGGTTAGGTTTAGATTTTAGGTTTAGATTTGGGGTTAGGTTTAGATTCTAGGTTTAGATTTGGGGTTAGGTTTAGATTTGGGGTTAGGTTTAGATTTTAGGTTTAGATTTGGGGTTAGGTTTAGATTTGGGGTTAGGTTTAGATTTTAGGTTTAGATTTTGGGTTAGGTTTAGATTTTAGGTTTAGATTTTAGGTTTAGATTTGGGGAAAGGTTTAGATTTTAGGTTTAGATTTGGGGTTAGGTTTAGATTTTAGGTTTAGATTTGGGGTTAGGTTTAGATTTTAGGTTTAGATTTGGGGTTAGGTTTAGATTTGGGGTTAGGTTTAGATTTTAGGTTTAGATTTGGGGTTAGGTTTAGATTTGGGGTTAGGTTTAGATTTTAGGTTTAGATTTGGGGTTAGGTTTAGATTTTAGGTTTAGATTTGGGGTTAGGTTTAGATTTGGGGTTAGGTTTAGATTTTAGGTTTAGATTTGGGGTTAGGTTTAGATTTGGGGTTAGGTTTAGATTTTAGGTTTAGATTTGGGGTTAGGTTTAGATTTTAGGTTTAGATTTGGGGTTAGGTTTAGATTTGGGGTTAGGTTTAGATTTTAGGTTTAGATTTGGGGTTAGGTTTAGATTTTAGGTTTAGATTTGGGGTTATGTTTAGATTTGGGGTTAGGTTAGGATTTGGGGTTAGGTTTAGATTTTAGGTTTAGATTTGGGGTTAGGTTTAGATTTTAGGTTTAGATTTGGGGTTAGGTTTAGATTTTTTGGTTTAGATTTGGGGTTAGGTTTAGATTTTAGGTTTAGATTTGGGGTTAGGTTTAGATTTGGGGTTAGGTTTAGATTTTAGGTTTAGATTTGGGATTAGGTTTAGATTTGGGGTTAGGTTTAGATTTTAGGTTTAGATTTTAGGTTTAGATTTGGGGTTAGGCTTAGATTTTAGGTTTAGATTTGGGGTTAGGTTTAGATTTTCGGTTTAGATTTGGGGTTAAGTTTAGATTTGGGGTTAGGTTTAGATTTTAGGTTTAGATTTGGGGTTAGGTTTAGATTTTAGGTTTAGATTTGGGGTTAGGTTTAGATTTTAGGTTTAGATTTGGGGTTAGGTTTAGATTTGGGGTTAGGTTTAGATTTTAGGTTTAGATTTGGGATTAGGTTTAGATTTGGGGTTAGGTTTAGATTTTAGGTTTAGATTTTAGGTTTAGATTTGGGGTTAGGCTTAGATTTTAGGTTTAGATTTGGGGTTAGGTTTAGATTTTCGGTTTAGATTTGGGGTTAAGTTTAGATTTGGGGTTAGGTTTAGATTTTAGGTTTAGATTTGGGGTTAGGTTTAGATTTTAGGTTTAGATTTGGGGTTAGGTTTAGATTTTAGGTTTAGATTTGGGGTTAGGTTTAGATTTTAGGTTTAGATTTGGGGTCAGGTTTAGATTTCAGGTTTAGATTTGGGTTTAGGTTTAGATTTTAGGTTTAGATTTGGGGTTAGGTTTAGATTTGGGGTTAGGTTTAGATTTTAGGTTTAGATTTGGGGTTAGGTTTAGATTTGGGGTTAGGTTTAGATTTTAGGTTTAGATTTGGGGTTAGGTTTAGATTTTAGGTTTAGATTTGGGGTTAGGTTTAGATTTGGGGTTAGGTTTTGATTTTAGGTTTGGATTTGGGGTTAGGTTTAGATTTTAGGTTTAGATTTGGGGTTAGGTTTAGATTTGGGGTTAGGTTTAGATTTTAGGTTTAGATTTGGGGTTAGGTTTAGATTTTAGGTTTAGATTTGGGGTTAGGTTTAGATTTTAGGTTTATATTTAAGGTTAGGTTTCGATTTCGGGTTACGTTTAGATTTTAGGTTTAGATTTGGGGTTAGGTTTAGATTTTAGGTTTATATTTGGGGTTAGGTTTAGATTTCAGGTTTAGATTTGGGGTTAGGTTTAGATTTTAGGTTTAGATTTGGGGTTAAGTCTAGATTTGGGGTTAGGTTTAGATTTTAGGTTTAGATTTGGGGTTAGGTTTAGATTTGGGGTTAGGTTTAGATTTTAGGTTTAGATTTGGGGTTAGGTTTAGATTTGGGGTTAGGTTTAGATTTTAGGTTTAGATTTGGGGTTAGGTTTAGATTTTAGGTTTAGATTTGGGGTTAGGTTTAGATTTGGGGTTAGGTTTAGATTTTAGGTTTAGATTTGGGGTTAGGTTTAGATTTGGGGTTAGGTTTAGATTTTAGGTTTAGATTTGGGGTTAGGTTTAGATTTTAGGTTTAGATTTGGGGTTAGGTTTAGATTTGGGGTTAGGTTTAGATTTTAGGTTTAGATTTGGGGTTAGGTTTAGATTTTAGGTTTAGATTTGGGGTTATGTTTAGATTTGGGGTTAGGTTAGGATTTGGGGTTAGGTTTAGATTTTAGGTTTAGATTTGGGGTTAGGTTTAGATTTTAGGTTTAGATTTGGGGTTAGGTTTAGATTTTTTGGTTTAGATTTGGGGTTAGGTTTAGATTTTAGGTTTAGATTTGGGGTTAGGTTTAGATTTGGGGTTAGGTTTAGATTTTAGGTTTAGATTTGGGATTAGGTTTAGATTTGGGGTTAGGTTTAGATTTTAGGTTTAGATTTTAGGTTTAGATTTGGGGTTAGGCTTAGATTTTAGGTTTAGATTTGGGGTTAGGTTTAGATTTTCGGTTTAGATTTGGGGTTAAGTTTAGATTTGGGGTTAGGTTTAGATTTTAGGTTTAGATTTGGGGTTAGGTTTAGATTTTAGGTTTAGATTTGGGGTTAGGTTTAGATTTTAGGTTTAGATTTGGGGTTAGGTTTAGATTTGGGGTTAGGTTTAGATTTTAGGTTTAGATTTGGGATTAGGTTTAGATTTGGGGTTAGGTTTAGATTTTAGGTTTAGATTTTAGGTTTAGATTTGGGGTTAGGCTTAGATTTTAGGTTTAGATTTGGGGTTAGGTTTAGATTTTCGGTTTAGATTTGGGGTTAAGTTTAGATTTGGGGTTAGGTTTAGATTTTAGGTTTAGATTTGGGGTTAGGTTTAGATTTTAGGTTTAGATTTGGGGTTAGGTTTAGATTTTAGGTTTAGATTTGGGGTTAGGTTTAGATTTTAGGTTTAGATTTGGGGTCAGGTTTAGATTTCAGGTTTAGATTTGGGTTTAGGTTTAGATTTTAGGTTTAGATTTGGGGTTAGGTTTAGATTTGGGGTTAGGTTTAGATTTTAGGTTTAGATTTGGGGTTAGGTTTAGATTTGGGGTTAGGTTTAGATTTTAGGTTTAGATTTGGGGTTAGGTTTAGATTTTAGGTTTAGATTTGGGGTTAGGTTTAGATTTGGGGTTAGGTTTTGATTTTAGGTTTGGATTTGGGGTTAGGTTTAGATTTTAGGTTTAGATTTGGGGTTAGGTTTAGATTTGGGGTTAGGTTTAGATTTTAGGTTTAGATTTGGGGTTAGGTTTAGATTTTAGGTTTAGATTTGGGGTTAGGTTTAGATTTTAGGTTTATATTTAAGGTTAGGTTTCGATTTCGGGTTACGTTTAGATTTTAGGTTTAGATTTGGGGTTAGGTTTAGATTTTAGGTTTATATTTGGGGTTAGGTTTAGATTTCAGGTTTAGATTTGGGGTTAGGTTTAGATTTTAGGTTTAGATTTGGGGTTAAGTCTAGATTTGGGGTTAGGTTTAGATTTTAGGTTTAGATTTGGGGTTAGGTTTAGATTTGGGGTTAGGTTTAGATTTTAGGTTTAGATTTGGGGTTAGGTTTAGATTTTAGGTTTAGATTTGGGGTTAGGTTTAGTTTTGGGGTTAGGTTTAGACTTGGGGTTAGGTTTAGATTTTAGGTTTAGATTTGGGGTTAGGTTTAGATTTTAGGTTTAGATTTGGGGTTAGGTTTAGATTTTAGGTTTAGATTTGGGGTTAGGTTTAGATTTTAGGTTTAGATTTGGGGTTAGGTTTAGATTTGGGGTTAGGTTTAGATTTTAGGTTTAGATTTGGGGTTAGGTTTAGATTTGGGGTTAGGTTTAGATTTTAGGTTTAGATTTGGGGTTAGGTTTAGATTTGGGGTTAGGTTTAGATTTTAGGTTTAGATTTGGGGTTAGGTTTAGATTTTAGGTTTAGATTTGGGGTTAGGTTTAGATTTGGGGTTAGGTTTAGATTTTAGGTTTAGATTTGGGTTTAGGTTTAGATTTTAGGTTTAGATTTTAGGTTTAGATTTGGGGTTAGGTTTTGATTTTAGGTTTAGATTTAAGGTTAGGTTTCGATTTCGGGTTACGTTTAGATTTTAGGTTTAGATTTGGGGTTAGGTTTAGATTTTAGGTTTAGATTTGAGGTTAGGTTTAGATTTCAGGTTTAGATTTGGGTTAGGTTTAGATTTTAGGTTTAGATTTGGGGTTAGGTTTAGACTTGTGGTTAGGTTTAGATTTTAGGTTTAGATTTGGGGTTAGGTTTAGATTTTAGGTTTAGATTTGGGGTTAGGTTTAGATTTTAGGTTTAGATTTGGGGTTAGGTTTAGATTTGGGGTTAGGTTTAGATTTTAGGTTTAGATTTGGGGTTAGGTTTAGATTTTAGGTTTAGATTTGGGGTTAGGTTTAGATTTTAGGTTTAGATTTGGGGTTAGGTTTAGATTTGGGGTTAGGTTTAGATTTTAGGTTTAGATTTGGGGTTAGGTTTAGATTTGGGGTTAGGTTTAGACTTTAGGTTTAGATTTGGGATTAGGTTTAGATTTGGGGTTAGGTTTAGATTTTAGGTTTAGATTTGGGGTTAGGTTTAGATTTTAGGTTTAGATTTGGGGTTAGGTTTAGATTTGGGGTTAGGTTTAGATTTTAGGTTTAGATTTGGGTTTAGGTTTAGATTTTAGGTTTAGATTTTAGATTTAGATTTGGGGTTAGGTTTAGATTTTAGGTTTAGATTTAAGGTTAGGTTTCGATTTCGGGTTACATTTAGATTTTATGTTTAGATTTGGGGTTAGGTTTAGATTTTAGGTTTAGATTTGAGGTTAGGTTTAGATTTCAGGTTTAGATTTGGGGTTAGGTTTAGATTTTAGGTTTAGATTTGGGGTTAGGTTTAGATTTGGGGTTAGGTTTAGATTTTAGGTTTAGATTTGGGGTTAGGTTTAGATTTTAGGTTTAGATTTGGGGTTATGTTTAGATTTGGGGTTAGGTTAGGATTTGGGGTTAGGTTTAGATTTTAGGTTTAGATTTGGGGTTAGGTTTAGATTTTAGGTTTAGATTTGGGGTTAGGTTTAGATTTTTTGGTTTAGATTTGGGGTTAGGTTTAGATTTTAGGTTTAGATTTGGGGTTTGGTTTAGATTTGGGGTTAGGTTTAGATTTTAGGTTTAGATTTGGGATTAGGTTTAGATTTGGGGTTAGGTTTAGATTTTAGGTTTAGATTTTAGGTTTAGATTTGGGGTTAGGCTTAGATTTTAGGTTTAGATTTGGGGTTAGGTTTAGATTTTCGGTTTAGATTTGGGGTTAAGTTTAGATTTGGGGTTAGGTTTAGATTTTAGGTTTAGATTTGGGGTTAGGTTTAGATTTTAGGTTTAGATTTGGGGTTAGGTTTAGATTTTAGGTTTAGATTTGGGGTTAGGTTTAGATTTGGGGTTAGGTTTAGATTTTAGGTTTAGATTTGGGATTAGGTTTAGATTTGGGGTTAGGTTTAGATTTTAGGTTTAGATTTTAGGTTTAGATTTGGGGTTAGGCTTAGATTTTAGGTTTAGATTTGGGGTTAGGTTTAGATTTTCGGTTTAGATTTGGGGTTAAGTTTAGATTTGGGGTTAGGTTTAGATTTTAGGTTTAGATTTGGGGTTAGGTTTAGATTTTAGGTTTAGATTTGGGGTTAGGTTTAGATTTTAGGTTTAGATTTGGGGTTAGGTTTAGATTTTAGGTTTAGATTTGGGGTCAGGTTTAGATTTCAGGTTTAGATTTGGGTTTAGGTTTAGATTTTAGGTTTAGATTTGGGGTTAGGTTTAGATTTGGGGTTAGGTTTAGATTTTAGGTTTAGATTTGGGGTTAGGTTTAGATTTGGGGTTAGGTTTAGATTTTAGGTTTAGATTTGGGGTTAGGTTTAGATTTTAGGTTTAGATTTGGGGTTAGGTTTAGATTTGGGGTTAGGTTTTGATTTTAGGTTTGGATTTGGGGTTAGGTTTAGATTTTAGGTTTAGATTTGGGGTTAGGTTTAGATTTGGGGTTAGGTTTAGATTTTAGGTTTAGATTTGGGGTTAGGTTTAGATTTTAGGTTTAGATTTGGGGTTAGGTTTAGATTTTAGGTTTATATTTAAGGTTAGGTTTCGATTTCGGGTTACGTTTAGATTTTAGGTTTAGATTTGGGGTTAGGTTTAGATTTTAGGTTTATATTTGGGGTTAGGTTTAGATTTCAGGTTTAGATTTGGGGTTAGGTTTAGATTTTAGGTTTAGATTTGGGGTTAAGTCTAGATTTGGGGTTAGGTTTAGATTTTAGGTTTAGATTTGGGGTTAGGTTTAGATTTGGGGTTAGGTTTAGATTTTAGGTTTAGATTTGGGGTTAGGTTTAGATTTTAGGTTTAGATTTGGGGTTAGGTTTAGTTTTGGGGTTAGGTTTAGACTTGGGGTTAGGTTTAGATTTTAGGTTTAGATTTGGGGTTAGGTTTAGATTTTAGGTTTAGATTTGGGGTTAGGTTTAGATTTTAGGTTTAGATTTGGGGTTAGGTTTAGATTTTAGGTTTAGATTTGGGGTTAGGTTTAGATTTGGGGTTAGGTTTAGATTTTAGGTTTAGATTTGGGGTTAGGTTTAGATTTGGGGTTAGGTTTAGATTTTAGGTTTAGATTTGGGGTTAGGTTTAGATTTGGGGTTAGGTTTAGATTTTAGGTTTAGATTTGGGGTTAGGTTTAGATTTTAGGTTTAGATTTGGGGTTAGGTTTAGATTTGGGGTTAGGTTTAGATTTTAGGTTTAGATTTGGGTTTAGGTTTAGATTTTAGGTTTAGATTTTAGGTTTAGATTTGGGGTTAGGTTTTGATTTTAGGTTTAGATTTAAGGTTAGGTTTCGATTTCGGGTTACGTTTAGATTTTAGGTTTAGATTTGGGGTTAGGTTTAGATTTTAGGTTTAGATTTGAGGTTAGGTTTAGATTTCAGGTTTAGATTTGGGTTAGGTTTAGATTTTAGGTTTAGATTTGGGGTTAGGTTTAGACTTGTGGTTAGGTTTAGATTTTAGGTTTAGATTTGGGGTTAGGTTTAGATTTTAGGTTTAGATTTGGGGTTAGGTTTAGATTTTAGGTTTAGATTTGGGGTTAGGTTTAGATTTGGGGTTAGGTTTAGATTTTAGGTTTAGATTTGGGGTTAGGTTTAGATTTTAGGTTTAGATTTGGGGTTAGGTTTAGATTTGGGGTTAGGTTTAGATTTTAGGTTTAGATTTGGGGTTAGGTTTAGATTTGGGGTTAGGTTTAGACTTTAGGTTTAGATTTGGGATTAGGTTTAGATTTGGGGTTAGGTTTAGATTTTAGGTTTAGATTTGGGGTTAGGTTTAGATTTTAGGTTTAGATTTGGGGTTAGGTTTAGATTTGGGGTTAGGTTTAGATTTTAGGTTTAGATTTGGGTTTAGGTTTAGATTTTAGGTTTAGATTTTAGATTTAGATTTGGGGTTAGGTTTAGATTTTAGGTTTAGATTTAAGGTTAGGTTTCGATTTCGGGTTACATTTAGATTTTATGTTTAGATTTGGGGTTAGGTTTAGATTTTAGGTTTAGATTTGAGGTTAGGTTTAGATTTCAGGTTTAGATTTGGGGTTAGGTTTAGATTTTAGGTTTAGATTTGGGGTTAGGTTTAGATTTGGGGTTAGGTTTAGATTTTAGGTTTAGATTTGGGGTTAGGTTTAGATTTGGGGTTAGGTTTAGATTTTAGGTTTAGATTTGGGGTTAGGTTTAGATTTGGGGTTAGGTTTAGATTTTAGGTTTAGATTTGGGGTTAGGTTTAGATTTTAGGTTTAGATTTGGGGTTAGATTTAGATTTTAGGTTTAGATTTGGGGTTAGGTTTAGATTTTAGGTTTATATTTGGGGTTAGGTTTAGATTTTTTGGTTTAGATTTGGGGTTAGGTTTAGATTTGGGGTTAGGTTTAGATTTTAGGTTTAGATTTGGGGTTAGGTTTAGATTTTAGGTTTAGATTTGGGATTAGGTTTAGATTTGGGGTTAGGTTTAGATTTTAGGTTTAGATTTTAGGTTTAGATTTGGGGTTAGGCTTATATTTTAGGTTTAGATTTGGGGTTAGGTTTAGATTTTCGGTTTAAATTTGGGGTTAAGTTTAGATTTGGGGTTAGGTTTAGATTTTAGGTTTAGATTTGGGGTTAGGTTTAGATTTTAGGTTTAGATTTGTGGTTAGGTTTAGATTTTAGGTTTAGATTTGGGGTTAGGTTTAGATTTTAGGTTTAGATTTGGGGTTAGGTTTAGATTTTAGGTTTAGATTTGGGGTTAGGTTTAGATTTGGGGTTAGGTTTAGATCTTAGGTTTGGATTTGGTGTTAGGTTTAGATTATAGGTTTAGATTTGGGGTTAGGTTTAGACTTGTGGTTAGGTTTAGATTTTAGGTTTAGATTTGGGGTTAGGTTTAGATTTTAGGTTTAGATTTGGGGTTAGGTTTAGATTTGGGGTTAGGTTTAGATTTGGGGTTAGGTTTAGATTTTAGGTTTAGATTTGGGGTTAGGTTTATATTTGGGGTTAGGTTTAGATTCTAGGTTTAGATTTTAGGTTTAGATTTGGGGTTAGTCTTAGATTTTAGGTTTAGATTTGGGGTTAGGTTTAGATTTTCGGTTTAGATTTGGGGTTAAGTTTAGATTTGGGGTTAGGTTTAGATTTTAGGTTTAGATTTGGGGTTAGGTTTAGATTTTAGGTTTAGATTTGTGGTTAGGTTTAGATTTTAGGTTTAGATTTGTGGTTAGGTTTAGATTTTAGGTTTAGATTTGGGGTTAGGTTTAGATTTTAGGTTTAGATTTGGGGTTAGGTTTAGATTTGGGGTTAGGTTTAGATTTTAGGTTTAGATTTGGGGTTAGGTTTAGATTTGGGGTTAGGTTTAGATTCTAGGTTTAGATTGGGGTTAGGTTAAGATTTGGGGTTAGGTTTAGATTTTAGGTTTAGATTTGGGGTTAGGTTTAGATTTGGGGTTAGGTTTAGATTTTAGGTTTAGATTTGGGGTTAGGTTTAGATTATAGGTTTAGATTTTAGGTTTAGATTTTGGGATAGGTTTAGATTTTAGGTTTAGATTTGGGGTTAGGTTTAGATTTTAGATTTAGATTTGGGGTTAGGTTTAGATTTTAGGTTTAGATTTGGGGTTAGGTTTAGATTTGGGGTTAGGTTTAGATTTTAGGTTTAGATTTGGGGTTAGGTTTAGATTTGGGGTTAGGTTTAGATTTTAGGTTTAGATTTGGGGTTAGGTTTAGATTTTATGTTTAGATTTGGGGTTAGGTTTAGATTTTAGGTTTAGATTTGGGGTTAGGTTTAGATTTGGGGTTAGGTTTAGATTTTAGGTTTAGATTTGGGGTTAGGTTTAGATTTTAGGTTTAGATTTGGGGTTAGGTTTAGATTTGGGGTTAGGTTTAGATTTTAGGTTTAGATTTGGGGTTAGGTTTAGATTTTAGGTTTAGATTTGGGGTTATGTTTAGATTTTAGGTTTAGATTTGGGGTTAGGTTTAGATTTTAGGTTTAGATTTGGGGTTAGGTTTAGATTTTAGGTTTAGATTTGGGGTTAGGTTTAGATTTTAGGTTTAGATTTGGGGTTAGGTTTAGATTTTAGGTTTAGATTTGGGGTTAGGTTTAGATTTTAGGTTTAGATTTGGGGTTAGGTTTAGATTTTAGGTTTAGATTTGGGGTTAGGTTTAGATTTTAGGTTTAGATTTGGGGTTAGGTTTAGATTTTAGGTTTAGATTTGGGGTTAGGTTTAGATTTTAGGTTTAGATTTGGGGTTAGGTTTAGATTTTAGGTTTAGATTTGGGGTTAGGTTTAGATTTTAGGTTTAGATTTGGGGTTAGGTTTAGATTTTAGGTTTAGATTTGGGGTTAGGTTTAGATTTTAGGTTTAGATTTGGGGTTAGGTTTAGATTTTAGGTTTAGATTTAGGGTTAGGTTTAGATTTGGGGTTAGGTTTAGATTTTAGGTTTAGATTTGGGGTTATGTTTAGATTTTAGGTTTAGATTTGGGGTTAGGTTTAGATTTTAGGTTTAGATTTGGGGTTAGGTTTAGATTCTAGGTTTAGATTTGGGGTTAGGTTTAGATTTGGGGTTAGGTTTAGATTTTAGGTTTAGATTTGGGGTTAGGTTTAGATTTGGGGTTAGGTTTAGATTTTAGGTTTAGATTTTGGGTTAGGTTTAGATTTTAGGTTTAGATTTTAGGTTTAGATTTGGGGAAAGGTTTAGATTTTAGGTTTAGATTTGGGGTTAGGTTTAGATTTTAGGTTTAGATTTGGGGTTAGGTTTAGATTTTAGGTTTAGATTTGGGGTTAGGTTTAGATTTGGGGTTAGGTTTAGATTTTAGGTTTAGATTTGGGGTTAGGTTTAGATTTGGGGTTAGGTTTAGATTTTAGGTTTAGATTTGGGGTTAGGTTTAGATTTTAGGTTTAGATTTGGGGTTAGGTTTAGATTTGGGGTTAGGTTTAGATTTTAGGTTTAGATTTGGGGTTAGGTTTAGATTTGGGGTTAGGTTTAGATTTTAGGTTTAGATTTGGGGTTAGGTTTAGATTTTAGGTTTAGATTTGGGGTTAGGTTTAGATTTGGGGTTAGGTTTAGATTTTAGGTTTAGATTTGGGGTTAGGTTTAGATTTTAGGTTTAGATTTGGGGTTATGTTTAGATTTGGGGTTAGGTTAGGATTTGGGGTTAGGTTTAGATTTTAGGTTTAGATTTGGGGTTAGGTTTAGATTTTAGGTTTAGATTTGGGGTTAGGTTTAGATTTTTTGGTTTAGATTTGGGGTTAGGTTTAGATTTTAGGTTTAGATTTGGGGTTAGGTTTAGATTTGGGGTTAGGTTTAGATTTTAGGTTTAGATTTGGGATTAGGTTTAGATTTGGGGTTAGGTTTAGATTTTAGGTTTAGATTTTAGGTTTAGATTTGGGGTTAGGCTTAGATTTTAGGTTTAGATTTGGGGTTAGGTTTAGATTTTCGGTTTAGATTTGGGGTTAAGTTTAGATTTGGGGTTAGGTTTAGATTTTAGGTTTAGATTTGGGGTTAGGTTTAGATTTTAGGTTTAGATTTGGGGTTAGGTTTAGATTTTAGGTTTAGATTTGGGGTTAGGTTTAGATTTGGGGTTAGGTTTAGATTTTAGGTTTAGATTTGGGATTAGGTTTAGATTTGGGGTTAGGTTTAGATTTTAGGTTTAGATTTTAGGTTTAGATTTGGGGTTAGGCTTAGATTTTAGGTTTAGATTTGGGGTTAGGTTTAGATTTTCGGTTTAGATTTGGGGTTAAGTTTAGATTTGGGGTTAGGTTTAGATTTTAGGTTTAGATTTGGGGTTAGGTTTAGATTTTAGGTTTAGATTTGGGGTTAGGTTTAGATTTTAGGTTTAGATTTGGGGTTAGGTTTAGATTTTAGGTTTAGATTTGGGGTCAGGTTTAGATTTCAGGTTTAGATTTGGGTTTAGGTTTAGATTTTAGGTTTAGATTTGGGGTTAGGTTTAGATTTGGGGTTAGGTTTAGATTTTAGGTTTAGATTTGGGGTTAGGTTTAGATTTGGGGTTAGGTTTAGATTTTAGGTTTAGATTTGGGGTTAGGTTTAGATTTTAGGTTTAGATTTGGGGTTAGGTTTAGATTTGGGGTTAGGTTTTGATTTTAGGTTTGGATTTGGGGTTAGGTTTAGATTTTAGGTTTAGATTTGGGGTTAGGTTTAGATTTGGGGTTAGGTTTAGATTTTAGGTTTAGATTTGGGGTTAGGTTTAGATTTTAGGTTTAGATTTGGGGTTAGGTTTAGATTTTAGGTTTATATTTAAGGTTAGGTTTCGATTTCGGGTTACGTTTAGATTTTAGGTTTAGATTTGGGGTTAGGTTTAGATTTTAGGTTTATATTTGGGGTTAGGTTTAGATTTCAGGTTTAGATTTGGGGTTAGGTTTAGATTTTAGGTTTAGATTTGGGGTTAAGTCTAGATTTGGGGTTAGGTTTAGATTTTAGGTTTAGATTTGGGGTTAGGTTTAGATTTGGGGTTAGGTTTAGATTTTAGGTTTAGATTTGGGGTTAGGTTTAGATTTTAGGTTTAGATTTGGGGTTAGGTTTAGTTTTGGGGTTAGGTTTAGACTTGGGGTTAGGTTTAGATTTTAGGTTTAGATTTGGGGTTAGGTTTAGATTTTAGGTTTAGATTTGGGGTTAGGTTTAGATTTTAGGTTTAGATTTGGGGTTAGGTTTAGATTTTAGGTTTAGATTTGGGGTTAGGTTTAGATTTGGGGTTAGGTTTAGATTTTAGGTTTAGATTTGGGGTTAGGTTTAGATTTGGGGTTAGGTTTAGATTTTAGGTTTAGATTTGGGGTTAGGTTTAGATTTGGGGTTAGGTTTAGATTTTAGGTTTAGATTTGGGGTTAGGTTTAGATTTTAGGTTTAGATTTGGGGTTAGGTTTAGATTTGGGGTTAGGTTTAGATTTTAGGTTTAGATTTGGGTTTAGGTTTAGATTTTAGGTTTAGATTTTAGGTTTAGATTTGGGGTTAGGTTTTGATTTTAGGTTTAGATTTAAGGTTAGGTTTCGATTTCGGGTTACGTTTAGATTTTAGGTTTAGATTTGGGGTTAGGTTTAGATTTTAGGTTTAGATTTGAGGTTAGGTTTAGATTTCAGGTTTAGATTTGGGTTAGGTTTAGATTTTAGGTTTAGATTTGGGGTTAGGTTTAGACTTGTGGTTAGGTTTAGATTTTAGGTTTAGATTTGGGGTTAGGTTTAGATTTTAGGTTTAGATTTGGGGTTAGGTTTAGATTTTAGGTTTAGATTTGGGGTTAGGTTTAGATTTGGGGTTAGGTTTAGATTTTAGGTTTAGATTTGGGGTTAGGTTTAGATTTTAGGTTTAGATTTGGGGTTAGGTTTAGATTTTAGGTTTAGATTTGGGGTTAGGTTTAGATTTGGGGTTAGGTTTAGATTTTAGGTTTAGATTTGGGGTTAGGTTTAGATTTGGGGTTAGGTTTAGACTTTAGGTTTAGATTTGGGATTAGGTTTAGATTTGGGGTTAGGTTTAGATTTTAGGTTTAGATTTGGGGTTAGGTTTAGATTTTAGGTTTAGATTTGGGGTTAGGTTTAGATTTGGGGTTAGGTTTAGATTTTAGGTTTAGATTTGGGTTTAGGTTTAGATTTTAGGTTTAGATTTTAGATTTAGATTTGGGGTTAGGTTTAGATTTTAGGTTTAGATTTAAGGTTAGGTTTCGATTTCGGGTTACATTTAGATTTTATGTTTAGATTTGGGGTTAGGTTTAGATTTTAGGTTTAGATTTGAGGTTAGGTTTAGATTTCAGGTTTAGATTTGGGGTTAGGTTTAGATTTTAGGTTTAGATTTGGGGTTAGGTTTAGATTTGGGGTTAGGTTTAGATTTTAGGTTTAGATTTGGGGTTAGGTTTAGATTTGGGGTTAGGTTTAGATTTTAGGTTTAGATTTGGGGTTAGGTTTAGATTTGGGGTTAGGTTTAGATTTTAGGTTTAGATTTGGGGTTAGGTTTAGATTTTAGGTTTAGATTTGGGGTTAGATTTAGATTTTAGGTTTAGATTTGGGGTTAGGTTTAGATTTTAGGTTTATATTTGGGGTTAGGTTTAGATTTTTTGGTTTAGATTTGGGGTTAGGTTTAGATTTGGGGTTAGGTTTAGATTTTAGGTTTAGATTTGGGGTTAGGTTTAGATTTTAGGTTTAGATTTGGGATTAGGTTTAGATTTGGGGTTAGGTTTAGATTTTAGGTTTAGATTTTAGGTTTAGATTTGGGGTTAGGCTTATATTTTAGGTTTAGATTTGGGGTTAGGTTTAGATTTTCGGTTTAAATTTGGGGTTAAGTTTAGATTTGGGGTTAGGTTTAGATTTTAGGTTTAGATTTGGGGTTAGGTTTAGATTTTAGGTTTAGATTTGTGGTTAGGTTTAGATTTTAGGTTTAGATTTGGGGTTAGGTTTAGATTTTAGGTTTAGATTTGGGGTTAGGTTTAGATTTTAGGTTTAGATTTGGGGTTAGGTTTAGATTTGGGGTTAGGTTTAGATCTTAGGTTTGGATTTGGTGTTAGGTTTAGATTATAGGTTTAGATTTGGGGTTAGGTTTAGACTTGTGGTTAGGTTTAGATTTTAGGTTTAGATTTGGGGTTAGGTTTAGATTTTAGGTTTAGATTTGGGGTTAGGTTTAGATTTGGGGTTAGGTTTAGATTTGGGGTTAGGTTTAGATTTTAGGTTTAGATTTGGGGTTAGGTTTATATTTGGGGTTAGGTTTAGATTCTAGGTTTAGATTTTAGGTTTAGATTTGGGGTTAGTCTTAGATTTTAGGTTTAGATTTGGGGTTAGGTTTAGATTTTCGGTTTAGATTTGGGGTTAAGTTTAGATTTGGGGTTAGGTTTAGATTTTAGGTTTAGATTTGGGGTTAGGTTTAGATTTTAGGTTTAGATTTGTGGTTAGGTTTAGATTTTAGGTTTAGATTTGTGGTTAGGTTTAGATTTTAGGTTTAGATTTGGGGTTAGGTTTAGATTTTAGGTTTAGATTTGGGGTTAGGTTTAGATTTGGGGTTAGGTTTAGATTTTAGGTTTAGATTTGGGGTTAGGTTTAGATTTGGGGTTAGGTTTAGATTTTAGGTTTAGATTTTGGGTTAGGTTTAGATTTTAGGTTTAGATTTTAGGTTTAGATTTGGGGAAAGGTTTAGATTTTAGGTTTAGATTTGGGGTTAGGTTTAGATTTTAGGTTTAGATTTGGGGTTAGGTTTAGATTTTAGGTTTAGATTTGGGGTTAGGTTTAGATTTTAGGTTTAGATTTTAGGTTTAGATTTGGGGTTAGGTTTAGATTTGGGGTTAGGTTTAGATTTTAGGTTTAGATTTGGGGTTAGGTTTAGATTTGGGGTTAGGTTTAGATTTTAGGTTTAGATTTGGGGTTAGGTTTAGATTTGGGGTTAGGTTTAGATTTTAGGTTTAGATTTGGGGTTAGGTTTAGATTTTAGGTTTAGATTTGGGGTTAGGTTTAGATTTGGGGTTAGGTTTAGATTTTAGGTTTAGATTTGGGGTTAGGTTTAGATTTGGGGTTAGGTTTAGATTTGGGGTTAGGTTTAGATTTTAGGTTTAGATTTGGGGTTAGGTTTAGATTTGGGGTTAGGTTTAGATTTTAGGTTTAGATTTGGGGTTAGATTTAGATTTTAGGTTTAGATTTGGGGTTAGGTTTAGATTTTAGGTTTATATTTGGGGTTAGGTTTAGATTTTTTGGTTTAGATTTGGGGTTAGGTTTAGATTTTAGGTTTAGATTTGGGGTTAGGTTTAGATTTGGGGTTAGGTTTAGATTTTAGGTTTAGATTTGGGGTTAGGTTTAGATTTGGGGTTAGGTTTAGATTTTAGGTTTAGATTTGGGATTAGGTTTAGATTTGGGGTTAGGTTTAGATTTTAGGTTTAGATTTTAGGTTTAGATTTGGGGTTAGGCTTAGATTTTAGGTTTAGATTTGGGGTTAGGTTTAGATTTTCGGTTTAGATTTGGGGTTAAGTTTAGATTTGGGGTTAGGTTTAGATTTTAGGTTTAGATTTGGGGTTAGGTTTAGATTTTAAGTTTAGATTTGGGGTTAGGTTTAGATTTTAGGTTTAGATTTGGGGTTAGGTTTAGATTTTAGGTTTAGATTTGGGGTCAGGTTTAGATTTCAGGTTTAGATTTGGGGTTAGGTTTAGATTTTAGGTTTAGATTTGGGGTTAGGTTTAGATTTGGGGTTAGGTTTAGATTTTAGGTTTAGATTTGGGGTTAGGTTTAGATTTGGGGTTAGGTTTAGATTTTAGGTTTAGATTTGGGGTTAGGTTTAGATTTGGGGTTAGGTTTAGATTTTAGGTTTAGATTTGGGGTTAGGTTTAGATTTTAGGTTTGGATTTGGGGTTAGGTTTAGATTTTAGGTTTAGATTTGGGGTTAGGTTTAGATTTGGGGTTAGGTTTAGATTTTAGGTTTAGATTTTAGGTTTAGATTTGGGGTTAGGCTTAGATTTTAGGTTTAGATTTGGGGTTAGGTTTAGATTTTCGGTTTAGATTTGGGGTTAAGTTTAGATTTGGGGTTAGGTTTAGATTTTAGGTTTAGATTTGGGGTTAGGTTTAGATTTTAGGTTTAGATTTGGGGTTAGGTTTAGATTTTAGGTTTAGATTTGGGGTCAGGTTTAGATTTCAGGTTTAGATTTGGGGTTAGGTTTAGATTTTAGGTTTAGATTTGGGGTTAGGTTTAGATTTGGGGTTAGGTTTAGATTTTAGGTTTAGATTTGGGGTTAGGTTTAGATTTGGGGTTAGGTTTAGATTTTAGGTTTAGATTTGGGGTTAGGTTTAGATTTTAGGTTTAGATTTGGGGTTAGGTTTAGATTTGGGGTTAGGTTTTGATTTTAGGTTTGGATTTGGGGTTAGGTTTAGATTTTAGGTTTAGATTTGGGGTTAGGTTTAGATTTGGGGTTAGGTTTAGATTTTAGGTTTAGATTTGGGGTTAGGTTTAGATTTTAGGTTTAGATTTGGGGTTAGGTTTAGATTTTAGGTTTATATTTAAGGTTAGGTTTCGATTTCGGGTTACGTTTAGATTTTAGGTTTAGATTTGGGGTTAGGTTTAGATTTTAGGTTTATATTTGGGGTTAGGTTTAGATTTCAGGTTTAGATTTGGGGTTAGGTTTAGATTTTAGGTTTAGATTTGGGGTTAAGTCTAGATTTGGGGTTAGGTTTAGATTTTAGGTTTAGATTTGGGGTTAGGTTTAGATTTGGGGTTAGGTTTAGATTTTAGGTTTAGATTTGGGGTTAGGTTTAGATTTTAGGTTTAGATTTGGGGTTAGGTTTAGATTTGGGGTTAGGTTTAGACTTGGGGTTAGGTTTAGATTTTAGGTTTAGATTTGGGGTTAGGTTTAGATTTTAGGTTTAGATTTGGGGTTAGGTTTAGATTTGGGGTTAGGTTTAGATTTTAGGTTTAGATTTGGGGTTAGGTTTAGATTTGGGGTTAGGTTTAGATTTTAGGTTTAGATTTGGGGTTAGGTTTAGATTTGGGGTTAGGTTTAGATTTTAGGTTTAGATTTGGGGTTAGGTTTAGATTTGGGGTTAGGTTTAGATTTTAGGTTTAGACTTGTGGTTAGGTTTAGATTTTAGGTTTAGATTTGGGGTTAGGTTTAGATTTGGGGTTAGGTTTAGATTTTAGGTTTAGATTTGGGGTTAGGTTTAGATTTTAGGTTTAGATTTGGGGTTAGGTTTAGATTTGGGGTTAGGTTTAGACTTGGGGTTAGGTTTAGATTTTAGGTTTAGATTTGGGGTTAGGTTTAGATTTTAGGTTTAGATTTGGGGTTAGGTTTAGATTTTAGGTTTAGATTTGGGGTTAGGTTTAGATTTGGGGTTAGGTTTAGATTTTAGGTTTAGATTTGGGGTTAGGTTTAGATTTGGGGTTAGGTTTAGATTTTAGGTTTAGATTTGGAGTTAGGTTTAGATTTGGGGTTAGGTTTAGATTTTAGGTTTAGATTTGGGGTTAGGTTTAGATTTGGGGTTAGGTTTAGATTTTAGGTTTAGATTTGGGGTTAAGTTTAGATTTGGGGTTAGGTTTAGATTTTAGGTTTAGATTTGGGGTTAGGTTTAGATTTGGGGTTAGGTTTAGATTTTAGGTTTAGATTTGGGGTTAGGTTTAGATTTTAGGTTTAGATTTGGGGTTAGGTTTAGATTTTAGGTTTAGATTTGGGGTTAGATTTAGATTTTAGGTTTAGATTTGGGGTTAGGTTTAGATTTGGGGTTAGGTTTAGATTTTTTGGTTTAGATTTGGGGTTAGGTTTAGATTTGGGGTTAGGTTTAGATTTTAGGTTTAGATTTGGGGTTAGGTTTAGATTTTAGGTTTAGATTTGGGATTAGGTTTAGATTTGGGGTTAGGTTTAGATTTTAGGTTTAGATTTTAGGTTTAGATTTGGGGTTAGGCTTAGATTTTAGGTTTAGATTTGGGGTTAGGTTTAGATTTTCGGTTTAAATTTGAGGTTAAGTTTAGATTTGGGGTTAGGTTTAGATTTTAGGTTTAGATTTGGGGTTAGGTTTAGATTTTAGGTTTAGATTTGTGGTTAGGTTTAGATTTTAGGTTTAGATTTGGGGTTAGGTTTAGATTTTAGGTTTAGATTTGGGGTTAGGTTTAGATTTTAGGTTTAGATTTGGGGTTAGGTTTAGATTTGGGGTTAGGTTTAGATTTTAGGTTTGGATTTGGGGTTAGGTTTAGATTATAGGTTTAGATTTGGGGTTAGGTTTAGACTTGTGGTTAGGTTTAGATTTTAGGTTTGGATTTGGGGTTAGGTTTAGATTTTAGGTTTAGATTTGGGGTTAGGTTTAGATTTTAGGTTTAGATTTGGGGTTAGGTTTAGATTTGGGGTTAGGTTTAGATTTTAGGTTTAGATTTGGGGTTAGGTTTAGATTTGGGGTTAGGTTTAGATTTTAGGTTTAGATTTGGGGTTAGGTTTAGATTTGGGGTTAGGTTTAGATTTTAGGTTTAGATTTGGGGTTAGGTTTAGATTTGGGGTTAGGTTTAGATTTATGGTTAGGTTTAGATTTTAGGTTTAGATTTGGGGTTAGGTTTAGATTTGGGGTTAGGTTTAGATTTTAGGTTTAGATTTGGGGTTAGATTTAGATTTTAGGTTTAGATTTGGGGTTAGGTTTAGATTTTAGGTTTATATTTGGGGTTAGGTTTAGATTTTTTGGTTTAGATTTGGGGTTAGGTTTAGATTTTAGGTTTAGATTTGGGGTTAGGTTTAGATTTGGGGTTAGGTTTAGATTTTAGGTTTAGATTTGGGGTTAGGTTTAGATTTGGGGTTAGGTTTAGATTCTAGGTTTAGATTTTAGGTTTAGATTTGGGGTTAGGCTTAGATTTTAGGTTTAGATTTGGGGTTAGGTTTAGATTTTCGGTTTAGATTTGGGGTTAAGTTTAGATTTGGGGTTAGGTTTAGATTTTAGGTTTAGATTTGGGGTTAGGTTTAGATTTTAGGTTTAGATTTGTGGTTAGGTTTAGATTTTAGGTTTAGATTTGGGGTTAGGTTTAGATTTTAGGTTTAGATTTGGGGTTAGGTTTAGATTTGGGGTTAGGTTTAGATTTTAGGTTTATATTTGGGATTAGGTTTAGATTTGGGGTTAGGTTTAGATTTTAGGTTTAGATTTTAGGTTTAGATTTGGGGTTAGGCTTAGATTTTAGGTTTAGATTTGGGGTTAGGTTTAGATTTTCGGTTTAGATTTGGGGTTAAGTTTAGATTTGGGGTTAGGTTTAGATTTTAGGTTTAGATTTGGGGTTAGGTTTAGATTTTAAGTTTAGATTTGGGGTTAGGTTTAGATTTTAGGTTTAGATTTGGGGTTAGGTTTAGATTTTAGGTTTAGATTTGGGGTCAGGTTTAGATTTCAGGTTTAGATTTGGGGTTAGGTTTAGATTTTAGGTTTAGATTTGGGGTTAGGTTTAGATTTGGGGTTAGGTTTAGATTTTAGGTTTAGATTTGGGGTTAGGTTTAGATTTGGGGTTAGGTTTAGATTTTAGGTTTAGATTTGGGGTTAGGTTTAGATTTGGGGTTAGGTTTAGATTTTAGGTTTAGATTTGGGGTTAGGTTTAGATTTTAGGTTTGGATTTGGGGTTAGGTTTAGATTTTAGGTTTAGATTTGGGGTTAGGTTTAGATTTGGGGTTAGGTTTAGATTTTAGGTTTAGATTTTAGGTTTAGATTTGGGGTTAGGCTTAGATTTTAGGTTTAGATTTGGGGTTAGGTTTAGATTTTCGGTTTAGATTTGGGGTTAAGTTTAGATTTGGGGTTAGGTTTAGATTTTAGGTTTAGATTTGGGGTTAGGTTTAGATTTTAGGTTTAGATTTGGGGTTAGGTTTAGATTTTAGGTTTAGATTTGGGGTCAGGTTTAGATTTCAGGTTTAGATTTGGGGTTAGGTTTAGATTTTAGGTTTAGATTTGGGGTTAGGTTTAGATTTGGGGTTAGGTTTAGATTTTAGGTTTAGATTTGGGGTTAGGTTTAGATTTGGGGTTAGGTTTAGATTTTAGGTTTAGATTTGGGGTTAGGTTTAGATTTTAGGTTTAGATTTGGGGTTAGGTTTAGATTTGGGGTTAGGTTTTGATTTTAGGTTTGGATTTGGGGTTAGGTTTAGATTTTAGGTTTAGATTTGGGGTTAGGTTTAGATTTGGGGTTAGGTTTAGATTTTAGGTTTAGATTTGGGGTTAGGTTTAGATTTTAGGTTTAGATTTGGGGTTAGGTTTAGATTTTAGGTTTATATTTAAGGTTAGGTTTCGATTTCGGGTTACGTTTAGATTTTAGGTTTAGATTTGGGGTTAGGTTTAGATTTTAGGTTTATATTTGGGGTTAGGTTTAGATTTCAGGTTTAGATTTGGGGTTAGGTTTAGATTTTAGGTTTAGATTTGGGGTTAAGTCTAGATTTGGGGTTAGGTTTAGATTTTAGGTTTAGATTTGGGGTTAGGTTTAGATTTGGGGTTAGGTTTAGATTTTAGGTTTAGATTTGGGGTTAGGTTTAGATTTTAGGTTTAGATTTGGGGTTAGGTTTAGATTTGGGGTTAGGTTTAGACTTGGGGTTAGGTTTAGATTTTAGGTTTAGATTTGGGGTTAGGTTTAGATTTTAGGTTTAGATTTGGGGTTAGGTTTAGATTTGGGGTTAGGTTTAGATTTTAGGTTTAGATTTGGGGTTAGGTTTAGATTTGGGGTTAGGTTTAGATTTTAGGTTTAGATTTGGGGTTAGGTTTAGATTTGGGGTTAGGTTTAGATTTTAGGTTTAGATTTGGGGTTAGGTTTAGATTTGGGGTTAGGTTTAGATTTTAGGTTTAGACTTGTGGTTAGGTTTAGATTTTAGGTTTAGATTTGGGGTTAGGTTTAGATTTGGGGTTAGGTTTAGATTTTAGGTTTAGATTTGGGTTTAGGTTTAGATTTTAGGTTTAGATTTTAGGTTTAGATTTGGGGTTAGGTTTAGATTTTAGGTTTAGATTTAAGGTTAGGTTTCGATTTCGGGTTACGTTTAGATTTTAGGTTTAGATTTGGGGTTAGGTTTAGATTTTAGGTTTAGATTTGAGTTTAGGTTTAGATTTGGGGTTAGGTTTAGATTTTAGGTTTAGATTTGGGGTTAGGTTTAGATTTGGGGTTAGGTTTAGATTTTAGGTTTAGATTTGGGGTTAGGTTTAGATTTTAGGTTTAGATTTGGGGTTAGATTTAGATTTTAGGTTTAGATTTGGGGTTAGGTTTAGATTTTAGGTTTAGATTTGTGGTTAGGTTTAGATTTTAGGTTTAGATTTGGGGTTAGGTTTAGATTTTAGGTTTAGATTTGGGGTTAGGTTTAGATTTTAGGTTTAGATTTGGGATTAGGTTTAGATTTGGGGTTAGGTTTAGATTTTAGGTTTAGATTTTAGGTTTAGATTTGGGGTTAGGCTTAGATTTTAGGTTTAGATTTGGGGTTAGGTTTAGATTTTCGGTTTAAATTTGAGGTTAAGTTTAGATTTGGGGTTAGGTTTAGATTTTAGGTTTAGATTTGGGGTTAGGTTTAGATTTTAGGTTTAGATTTGTGGTTAGGTTTAGATTTTAGGTTTAGATTTGGGGTTAGGTTTAGATTTTAGGTTTAGATTTGGGGTTAGGTTTAGATTTTAGGTTTAGATTTGGGGTTAGGTTTAGATTTGGGGTTAGGTTTAGATTTTAGGTTTGGATTTGGGGTTAGGTTTAGATTATAGGTTTAGATTTGGGGTTAGGTTTAGACTTGTGGTTAGGTTTAGATTTTAGGTTTGGATTTGGGGTTAGGTTTAGATTTTAGGTTTAGATTTGGGGTTAGGTTTAGATTTTAGGTTTAGATTTGGGGTTAGGTTTAGATTTGGGGTTAGGTTTAGATTTTAGGTTTAGATTTGGGGTTAGGTTTAGATTTGGGGTTAGGTTTAGATTTTAGGTTTAGATTTGGGGTTAGGTTTAGATTTGGGGTTAGGTTTAGATTTTAGGTTTAGATTTGGGGTTAGGTTTAGATTTGGGGTTAGGTTTAGATTTATGGTTAGGTTTAGATTTTAGGTTTAGATTTGGGGTTAGGTTTAGATTTGGGGTTAGGTTTAGATTTTAGGTTTAGATTTGGGGTTAGATTTAGATTTTAGGTTTAGATTTGGGGTTAGGTTTAGATTTTAGGTTTATATTTGGGGTTAGGTTTAGATTTTTTGGTTTAGATTTGGGGTTAGGTTTAGATTTTAGGTTTAGATTTGGGGTTAGGTTTAGATTTGGGGTTAGGTTTAGATTTTAGGTTTAGATTTGGGGTTAGGTTTAGATTTGGGGTTAGGTTTAGATTCTAGGTTTAGATTTTAGGTTTAGATTTGGGGTTAGGCTTAGATTTTAGGTTTAGATTTGGGGTTAGGTTTAGATTTTCGGTTTAGATTTGGGGTTAAGTTTAGATTTGGGGTTAGGTTTAGATTTTAGGTTTAGATTTGGGGTTAGGTTTAGATTTTAGGTTTAGATTTGTGGTTAGGTTTAGATTTTAGGTTTAGATTTGGGGTTAGGTTTAGATTTTAGGTTTAGATTTGGGGTTAGGTTTAGATTTGGGGTTAGGTTTAGATTTTAGGTTTATATTTGGGATTAGGTTTAGATTTGGGGTTAGGTTTAGATTTTAGGTTTAGATTTTAGGTTTAGATTTGGGGTTAGGCTTAGATTTTAGGTTTAGATTTGGGGTTAGGTTTAGATTTTCGGTTTAGATTTGGGGTTAAGTTTAGATTTGGGGTTAGGTTTAGATTTTAGGTTTAGATTTGGGGTTAGGTTTAGATTTTAAGTTTAGATTTGGGGTTAGGTTTAGATTTTAGGTTTAGATTTGGGGTTAGGTTTAGATTTTAGGTTTAGATTTGGGGTCAGGTTTAGATTTCAGGTTTAGATTTGGGGTTAGGTTTAGATTTTAGGTTTAGATTTGGGGTTAGGTTTAGATTTGGGGTTAGGTTTAGATTTTAGGTTTAGATTTGGGGTTAGGTTTAGATTTGGGGTTAGGTTTAGATTTTAGGTTTAGATTTGGGGTTAGGTTTAGATTTGGGGTTAGGTTTAGATTTTAGGTTTAGATTTGGGGTTAGGTTTAGATTTTAGGTTTGGATTTGGGGTTAGGTTTAGATTTTAGGTTTAGATTTGGGGTTAGGTTTAGATTTGGGGTTAGGTTTAGATTTTAGGTTTAGATTTTAGGTTTAGATTTGGGGTTAGGCTTAGATTTTAGGTTTAGATTTGGGGTTAGGTTTAGATTTTCGGTTTAGATTTGGGGTTAAGTTTAGATTTGGGGTTAGGTTTAGATTTTAGGTTTAGATTTGGGGTTAGGTTTAGATTTTAGGTTTAGATTTGGGGTTAGGTTTAGATTTTAGGTTTAGATTTTAGGTTTAGATTTGGGGTCAGGTTTAGATTTCAGGTTTAGATTTGGGGTTAGGTTTAGATTTTAGGTTTAGATTTGGGGTTAGGTTTAGATTTGGGGTTAGGTTTAGATTTTAGGTTTAGATTTGGGGTTAGGTTTAGATTTGGGGTTAGGTTTAGATTTTAGGTTTAGATTTGGGGTTAGGTTTAGATTTTAGGTTTAGATTTGGGGTTAGGTTTAGATTTGGGGTTAGGTTTTGATTTTAGGTTTGGATTTGGGGTTAGGTTTAGATTTTAGGTTTAGATTTGGGGTTAGGTTTAGATTTGGGGTTAGGTTTAGATTTTAGGTTTAGATTTGGGGTTAGGTTTAGATTTTAGGTTTAGATTTGGGGTTAGGTTTAGATTTTAGGTTTATATTTAAGGTTAGGTTTCGATTTCGGGTTACGTTTAGATTTTAGGTTTAGATTTGGGGTTAGGTTTAGATTTTAGGTTTATATTTGGGGTTAGGTTTAGATTTCAGGTTTAGATTTGGGGTTAGGTTTAGATTTTAGGTTTAGATTTGGGGTTAAGTCTAGATTTGGGGTTAGGTTTAGATTTTAGGTTTAGATTTGGGGTTAGGTTTAGATTTGGGGTTAGGTTTAGATTTTAGGTTTAGATTTGGGGTTAGGTTTAGATTTTAGGTTTAGATTTGGGGTTAGGTTTAGATTTGGGGTTAGGTTTAGACTTGGGGTTAGGTTTAGATTTTAGGTTTAGATTTGGGGTTAGGTTTAGATTTTAGGTTTAGATTTGGGGTTAGGTTTAGATTTGGGGTTAGGTTTAGATTTTAGGTTTAGATTCGGGGTTAGGTTTAGATTTGGGGTTAGGTTTAGATTTTAGGTTTAGATTTGGGGTTAGGTTTAGATTTGGGGTTAGGTTTAGATTTTAGGTTTAGATTTGGGGTTAGGTTTAGATTTGGGGTTAGGTTTAGATTTTAGGTTTAGACTTGTGGTTAGGTTTAGATTTTAGGTTTAGATTTGGGGTTAGGTTTAGATTTGGGGTTAGGTTTAGATTTTAGGTTTAGATTTGGGTTTAGGTTTAGATTTTAGGTTTAGATTTTAGGTTTAGATTTGGGGTTAGGTTTAGATTTTAGGTTTAGATTTAAGGTTAGGTTTCGATTTCGGGTTACGTTTAGATTTTAGGTTTAGATTTGGGGTTAGGTTTAGATTTTAGGTTTAGATTTGAGTTTAGGTTTAGATTTGGGGTTAGGTTTAGATTTTAGGTTTAGATTTGGGGTTAGGTTTAGATTTGGGGTTAGGTTTAGATTTTAGGTTTAGATTTGGGGTTAGGTTTAGATTTTAGGTTTAGATTTGGGGTTAGATTTAGATTTTAGGTTTAGATTTGGGGTTAGGTTTAGATTTTAGGTTTATATTTGGGGTTAGGTTTAGATTTTTTGGTTTAGATTTGGGGTTAGGTTTAGATTTTAGGTTTAGATTTGGGGTTAGGTTTAGATTTGGGGTTAGGTTTAAATTTTAGGTTTAGATTTTAGGTTTAGATTTGGGGTTAGGCTTAGATTTTAGGTTTAGATTTGGGGTTAGGTTTAGATTTTCGGTTTAGATTTGGGGTTAAGTTTAGATTTGGGGTTAGGTTTAGATTTTAGGTTTAGATTTGGGGTTAGGTTTAGATTTTAGGTTTAGATTTGTGGTTAGGTTTAGATTTTAGGTTTAGATTTGGGGTTAGGTTTAGATTTTAGGTTTAGATTTGGGGTTAGGTTTAGATTTTAGGTTTAGATTTGGGGTTAGGTTTAGATTTGGGGTTAGGTTTAGATTTGAGGTTTAGATTTGGGGTTAGGTTTAGATTTGGGGTTAGGTTTAGATTTGGGGTTAGGTTTAGATTTTAGGTTTAGATTTGGGGTTAGGTTTAGATTTGGGGTTAGGTTTAGATTTTAGGTTTAGATTTGGGGTTAGGTTTAGATTTTAGGTTTAGATTTGGGGTTAGGTTTAGATTTGGGGTTAGGTTTAGATTTTAGGTTTAGATTTGGGGTTAGGTTTAGATTTTAGGTTTAGATTTGGGGTTAGGTTTAGATTTGGGGTTAGGTTTAGATTTTAGGTTTAGATTTGGGTTTAGGTTTAGATTTTAGGTTTAGATTTTAGATTTAGATTTGGGGTTAGGTTTAGATTTTAGGTTTAGATTTAAGGTTAGGTTTCGATTTCGGGTTACATTTAGATTTTATGTTTAGATTTGGGGTTAGGTTTAGATTTTATGTTTAGATTTGAGGTTAGGTTTAGATTTCAGGTTTAGATTTGGGGTTAGGTTTAGATTTTAGGTTTAGATTTGGGGTTAGGTTTAGATTTGGGGTTAGGTTTAGATTTTAGGTTTAGATTTGGGGTTAGGTTTAGATTTGGGGTTAGGTTTAGATTTTAGGTTTAGATTTGGGGTTAGGTTTAGATTTGGGGTTAGGTTTAGATTTTAGGTTTAGATTTGGGGTTAGGTTTAGATTTTAGGTTTAGATTTGGGGTTAGATTTAGATTTTAGGTTTAGATTTGGGGTTAGGTTTAGATTTTAGGTTTATATTTGGGGTTAGGTTTAGATTTTTTGGTTTAGATTTGGGGTTAGGTTTAGATTTGGGGTTAGGTTTAGATTTTAGGTTTAGATTTGGGGTTAGGTTTAGATTTTAGGTTTATATTTGGGATTAGGTTTAGATTTGGGGTTAGGTTTAGATTTTAGGTTTAGATTTTAGGTTTAGATTTGGGGTTAGGCTTAGATTTTAGGTTTAGATTTGGGGTTAGGTTTAGATTTTCGGTTTAGATTTGGGGTTAAGTTTAGATTTGGGGTTAGGTTTAGATTTTAGGTTTAGATTTGGGGTTAGGTTTAGATTTTAGGTTTAGATTTGTGGTTAGGTTTAGATTTTAGGTTTAGATTTGGGGTTAGGTTTAGATTTTAGGTTTAGATTTGGGGTTAGGTTTAGATTTTAGGTTTAGATTTGGGGTTAGGTTTAGATTTGGGGTTAGGTTTAGATTTTAGGTTTGGATTTGGGATTAGGTTTAGATTATAGGTTTAGATTTGGGGTTAGGTTTAGACTTGTGGTTAGGTTTAGATTTTAGGTTTAGATTTGGGGTTAGGTTTAGATTTTAGGTTTAGATTTGGGGTTAGGTTTAGATTTTAGGTTTAGATTTGGGGTTAGGTTTAGATTTGGGGTTAGGTTTAGATTTTAGGTTTAGATTTGGGGTTAGGTTTAGATTTGGGGTTAGGTTTAGATTTTAGGTTTAGATTTGGGGTTAGGTTTAGATTTTAGGTTTAGATTTGGGGTTAGGTTTAGATTTGGGGTTAGGTTTAGATTTTAGGTTTAGATTTGGGGTTAGGTTTAGATTTGGGGTTAGGTTTAGATTTGGGGTTAGGTTTAGATTTTAGGTTTAGATTTGGGGTTAGGTTTAGATTTGGGGTTAGGTTTAGATTTTAGGTTTAGATTTGGGGTTAGGTTTAGATTTTAGGTTTAGATTTGGGGTTAGATTTAGATTTTAGGTTTAGATTTGGGGTTAGGTTTAGATTTTAGGTTTATATTTGGGGTTAGGTTTAGATTTTTTGGTTTAGATTTGGGGTTAGGTTTAGATTTTAGGTTTAGATTTGGGGTTAGGTTTAGATTTGGGGTTAGGTTTAGATTTTAGGTTTAGATTTGGGGTTAGGTTTAGATTTGGGGTTAGGTTTAGATTCTAGGTTTAGATTTTAGGTTTAGATTTGGGGTTAGGCTTAGATTTTAGGTTTAGATTTGGGGTTAGGTTTAGATTTTCGGTTTAGATTTGTGGTTAGGTTTAGATTTTAGGTTTAGATTTGGGGTTAGGTTTAGATTTTAGGTTTAGATTTGGGGTTAGGTTTAGATTTTAGGTTTAGATTTGGGGTTAGGTTTAGATTTGGGGTTAGGTTTAGATTTTAGGTTTGGATTTGGGGTTAGGTTTAGATTATAGGTTTAGATTTGGGGTTAGGTTTAGACTTGTGGTTAGGTTTAGATTTTAGGTTTAGATTTGGGGTTAGGTTTAGATTTTAGGTTTAGATTTGGGGTTAGGTTTAGATTTTAGGTTTAGATTTGAGGTTAGGTTTAGATTTGGAGTTAGGTTTAGATTTTAGGTTTAGATTTGGGGTTAGGTTTAGATTTGGGGTTAGGTTTAGATTTTAGGTTTAGATTTGGGGTTAGGTTTAGATTTTAGGTTTAGATTTGGGGTTAGGTTTAGATTTGGGGTTAGGTTTAGATTTTAGGTTTAGATTTGGGGTTAGGTTTAGATTTGGGGTTAGGTTTAGATTTTAGGTTTAGATTTGGGGTTAGGTTTAGATTTGGGGTTAGGTTTAGATTTTAGGTTTAGATTTGGGGTTAGGTTTAGATTTGGGGTTAGGTTTAGATTATAGGTTTAGATTTGGGGTTAGGTTTAGACTTGTGGTTAGGTTTAGATTTTAGGTTTAGATTTGGGGTTAGGTTTAGATTTTAGGTTTAGATTTGGGGTTAGGTTTAGATTTTAGGTTTAGATTTGGGGTTAGGTTTAGATTTGGGGTTAGGTTTAGATTTTAGGTTTAGATTTGGGGTTAGGTTTAGATTTGGGGTTAGGTTTAGATTTTAGGTTTAGATTTGGGGTTAGGTTTAGATTTTAGGTTTAGATTTGGGGTTAGGTTTAGATTTGGGGTTAGGTTTAGATTTTAGGTTTAGATTTGGGGTTAGGTTTAGATTTGGGGTTAGGTTTAGATTTGGGGTTAGGTTTAGATTTTAGGTTTAGATTTGGGGTTAGGTTTAGATTTGGGGTTAGGTTTAGATTTTAGGTTTAGATTTGGGGTTAGGTTTAGATTTTAGGTTTAGATTTGGGGTTAGATTTAGATTTTAGGTTTAGATTTGGGGTTAGGTTTAGATTTTAGGTTTATATTTGGGGTTAGGTTTAGATTTTTTGGTTTAGATTTGGGGTTAGGTTTAGATTTTAGGTTTAGATTTGGGGTTAGGTTTAGATTTGGGGTTAGGTTTAGATTTTAGGTTTAGATTTGGGATTAGGTTTAGATTTGGGGTTAGGTTTAGATTTTAGTTTTAGATTTTAGGTTTAGATTTGGGGTTAGGCTTAGATTTTAGGTTTAGATTTGGGGTTAGGTTTAGATTTTCGGTTTAGATTTGGGGTTAAATTTAGATTTGGGGTTAGGTTTAGAATTTAGGTTTAGATTTGGGGTTAGGCTTAGATTTTAGGTTTAGATTTGTGGTTAGGTTTAGATTTTAGGTTTAGATTTGGGGTTAGGTTTAGATTTTAGGTTTAGATTTGGGGTTAGGTTTAGATTTTAGGTTTAGATTTGGGGTTAGGTTTAGATTTGGGGTAAGGTTTAGATTTTAGGTTTGGATTTGGGGTTAGGTTTAGATTATAGGTTTAGATTTGGGGTTAGGTTTAGACTTGTGGTTAGGTTTAGATTTTAGGTTTAGATTTGGGGTTAGGTTTAGATTTTAGGTTTAGATTTGGGGTTAGGTTTAGATTTTAGGTTTAGATTTGGGGTTAGGTTTAGATTTGGGGTTAGGTTTAGATTTTAGGTTTATATTTGGGGTTAGGTTTAGATTTGGGGTTAGGTTTAGATTTTAGGTTTAGATTTGGGGTTAGGTTTAGATTTGGGGTTAGGTTTAGATTTTAGGTTTAGATTTGGGGTTAGGTTTAGATTTGGGGTTAGGTTTAGATTTTAGGTTTAGATTTGGGGTTAGGTTTAGATTTTAGGTTTAGATTTGGGGTTAGGTTTAGATTTGGGGTTAGGTTTAGATCTTAGGTTTAGATTTGGGTTTAGGTTTAGATTTTAGGTTTAGATTTTAGGTTTAGATTTGGGGTTAGGTTTAGATTTTAGGTTTAGATTTAAGGTTAGGTTTCGATTTCGGGTTACGTTTAGATTTTAGGTTTAGATTTGGGGTTAGGTTTAGATTTTAGGTTTAGATTTGAGGTTAGGTTTAGATTTGGGGTTAGGTTTAGATTTTAGGTTTAGATTTGTGGTTAGGTTTAGATTTGGGGTTAGGTTTAGATTTTAGGTTTAGATTTGGGGTTAGGTTTAGATTTTAGGTTTAGATTTGGGGTTAGATTTAGATTTTAGGTTTAGATTTGGGGTTAGGTTTAGATTTTAGGTTTATATTTGCGGTTAGGTTTAGATTTTTTGGTTTAGATTTGGGGTTAGGTTTAGATTTTAGGTTTAGATTTGGGGTTAGGTTTAGATTTGGGGTTAGGTTTAAATTTTAGGTTTAGATTTTAGGTTTAGATTTGGGGTTAGGCTTAGATTTTAGGTTTAGATTTGGGGTTAGGTTTAGATTTTCGGTTTAGATTTGGGGTTAAGTTTAGATTTGGGGTTAGGTTTAGATTTTAGGTTTAGATTTGGGGTTAGGTTTAGATTTTAGGTTTAGATTTGTGGTTAGGTTTAGATTTTAGGTTTAGATTTGGGGTTAGGTTTAGATTTTAGGTTTAGATTTGGGGTTAGGTTTAGATTTTAGGTTTAGATTTGGGGTTAGGTTTAGATTTGGGGTTAGGTTTAGATTTTAGGTTTAGATTTGGGGTTAGGTTTAGATTTGGGGTTAGGTTTAGATTTGGGGTTAGGTTTAGATTTTAGGTTTAGATTTGGGGTTAGGTTTAGATTTGGGGTTAGGTTTAGATTTTAGGTTTAGATTTGGGGTTAGGTTTAGATTTTAGGTTTAGATTTGGGGTTAGGTTTAGATTTGGGGTTAGGTTTAGATTTTAGGTTTAGATTTGGGGTTAGGTTTAGATTTGGGGTTAGGTTTAGATTTTAGGTTTAGATTTGGGGTTAGGTTTAGATTTGGGGTTAGGTTTAGATTTTAGGTTTAGATTTGGGGTTAGGTTTAGATTTTAGGTTTAGATTTGGGGTTAGGTTTAGATTTGGGGTTAGGTTTAGATTTTAGGTTTAGATTTGGGTTTAGGTTTAGATTTTAGGTTTAGATTTTAGATTTAGATTTGGGGTTAGGTTTAGATTTTAGGTTTAGATTTAAGGTTAGGTTTCGATTTCGGGTTACATTTAGATTTTATGTTTAGATTTGGGGTTAGGTTTAGATTTTAGGTTTAGATTTGAGGTTAGGTTTAGATTTCAGGTTTAGATTTGGGGTTAGGTTTAGATTTTAGGTTTAGATTTGGGGTTAGGTTTAGATTTGGGGTTAGGTTTAGATTTTAGGTTTAGATTTGGGGTTAGGTTTAGATTTGGGGTTAGGTTTAGATTTTAGGTTTAGATTTGGGGTTAGGTTTAGATTTGGGGTTAGGTTTAGATTTTAGGTTTAGATTTGGGGTTAGGTTTAGATTTTAGGTTTAGATTTGGGGTTAGATTTAGATTTTAGGTTTAGATTTGGGGTTAGGTTTAGATTTTAGGTTTATATTTGGGGTTAGGTTTAGATTTTTTGGTTTAGATTTGGGGTTAGGTTTAGATTTGGGGTTAGGTTTAGATTTTAGGTTTAGATTTGGGGTTAGGTTTAGATTTTAGGTTTAGATTTGGGATTAGGTTTAGATTTGGGGTTAGGTTTAGATTCTAGGTTTAGATTTTAGGTTTAGATTTGGGGTTAGGCTTAGATTTTAGGTTTAGATTTGGGGTTAGGTTTAGATTTTCGTTTTAGATTTGGGGTTAAGTTTAGATTTGGGGTTAGGTTTAGATTTTAGGTTTAGATTTGGGGTTAGGTTTAGATTTTAGGTTTAGATTTGTGGTTAGGTTTAGATTTTAGGTTTAGATTTGGGGTTAGGTTTAGATTTTAGGTTTAGATTTGGGGTTAGGTTTAGATTTTAGGTTTAGATTTGGGGTTAGGTTTAGATTTGGGGTTAGGTTTAGATTTTAGGTTTGGATTTGGGGTTAGGTTTAGATTATAGGTTTAGATTTGGGGTTAGGTTTAGACTTGTGGTTAGGTTTAGATTTTAGGTTTAGATTTGGGGTTAGGTTTAGATTTTAGGTTTAGATTTGGGTTTAGGTTTAGATTTTAGGTTTAGATTTGGGGTTAGGTTTAGATTTGGGGTTAGGTTTAGATTTTAGGTTTAGATTTGGGGTTAGGTTTAGATTTGGGGTTAGGTTTAGATTTTAGGTTTAGATTTGGGGTTAGGTTTAGATTTTAGGTTTAGATTTGGGGTTAGGTTTAGATTTGGGGTTAGGTTTAGATTTTAGGTTTAGATTTGGGGTTAGGTTTAGATTTGGGGTTAGGTTTAGATTTGGGGTTAGGTTTAGATTTTAGGTTTAGATTTGGGGTTAGGTTTAGATTTGGGGTTAGGTTTAGATTTTAGGTTTAGATTTGGGGTTAGGTTTAGATTTTAGGTTTAGATTTGGGGTTAGATTTAGATTTTAGGTTTAGATTTGGGGTTAGGTTTAGATTTTAGGTTTATATTTGGGGTTAGGTTTAGATTTTTTGGTTTAGATTTGGGGTTAGGTTTAGATTTTAGGTTTAGATTTGGGGTTAGGTTTAGATTTGGGGTTAGGTTTAGATTTTAGGTTTAGATTTGGGGTTAGGTTTAGATTTGGGGTTAGGTTTAGATTCTAGGTTTAGATTTTAGGTTTAGATTTGGGGTTAGGCTTAGATTTTAGGTTTAGATTTGGGGTTAGGTTTAGATTTGGGGTTAGGTTTAGATTTTAGGTTTAGATTTGGGGTTAGGTTTAGATTTTAGGTTTAGATTTGGGGTTAGATTTAGATTTTAGGTTTAGATTTGGGGTTAGGTTTAGATTTTAGGTTTATATTTGGGGTTAGGTTTAGATTTTTTGGTTTAGATTTGGGGTTAGGTTTAGATTTGGGGTTAGGTTTAGATTTTAGGTTTAGATTTGGGGTTAGGTTTAGATTTTAGGTTTAGATTTGGGATTAGGTTTAGATTTGGGGTTAGGTTTAGATTCTAGGTTTAGATTTTAGGTTTAGATTTGGGGTTAGGCTTAGATTTTAGGTTTAGATTTGGGGTTAGGTTTAGATTTTCGTTTTAGATTTGGGGTTAAGTTTAGATTTGGGGTTAGGTTTAGATTTTAGGTTTAGATTTGGGGTTAGGTTTAGATTTTAGGTTTAGATTTGTGGTTAGGTTTAGATTTTAGGTTTAGATTTGGGGTTAGGTTTAGATTTTAGGTTTAGATTTGGGGTTAGGTTTAGATTTTAGGTTTAGATTTGGGGTTAGGTTTAGATTTGGGGTTAGGTTTAGATTTTAGGTTTGGATTTGGGGTTAGGTTTAGATTATAGGTTTAGATTTGGGGTTAGGTTTAGACTTGTGGTTAGGTTTAGATTTTAGGTTTAGATTTGGGGTTAGGTTTAGATTTTAGGTTTAGATTTGGGGTTAGGTTTAGATTTTAGGTTTAGATTTGGGGTTAGGTTTAGATTTGGGGTTAGGTTTAGATTTTAGGTTTAGATTTGGGGTTAGGTTTAGATTTGGGGTTAGGTTTAGATTTTAGGTTTAGATTTGGGGTTAGGTTTAGATTTGGGGTTAGGTTTAGATTTTAGGTTTAGATTTGGGGTTAGGTTTAGATTTGGGGTTAGGTTTAGATTTGGGGTTAGGTTTAGATTTTAGGTTTAGATTTGGGGTTAGGTTTAGATTTGGGGTTAGGTTTAGATTTTAGGTTTAGATTTGGGGTTAGGTTTAGATTTTAGGTTTAGATTTGGGGTTAGGTTTAGATTTTTTGGTTTAGATTTGGGGTTAGGTTTAGATTTTAGGTTTAGATTTGGGGTTAGGTTTAGATTTGGGGTTAGGTTTAGATTTTAGGTTTAGATTTGGGGTTAGGTTTAGATTTGGGGTTAGGTTTAGATTCTAGGTTTAGATTTTAGGTTTAGATTTGGGGTTAGGCTTAGATTTTAGGTTTAGATTTGGGGTTAGGTTTAGATTTGGGGTTAGGTTTAGATTTTAGGTTTAGATTTGGGGTTAGGTTTAGATTTTAGGTTTAGATTTGGGGTTAGATTTAGATTTTAGGTTTAGATTTGGGGTTAGGTTTAGATTTTAGGTTATATTTGGGGTTAGGTTTAGATTTTTTGGTTTAGATTTGGGGTTAGGTTTAGATTTGGGGTTAGGTTTAGATTTTAGGTTTAGATTTGGGGTTAGGTTTAGATTTTAGGTTTAGATTTGGGATTAGGTTTAGATTTGGGGTTAGGTTTAGATTCTAGGTTTAGATTTTAGGTTTAGATTTGGGGTTAGGCTTAGATTTTAGGTTTAGATTTGGGGTTAGGTTTAGATTTTCGTTTTAGATTTGGGGTTAAGTTTAGATTTGGGGTTAGGTTTAGATTTTAGGTTTAGATTTGGGGTTAGGTTTAGATTTTAGGTTTAGATTTGTGGTTAGGTTTAGATTTTAGGTTTAGATTTGGGGTTAGGTTTAGATTTTAGGTTTAGATTTGGGGTTAGGTTTAGATTTTAGGTTTAGATTTGGGGTTAGGTTTAGATTTGGGGTTAGGTTTAGATTTTAGGTTTGGATTTGGGGTTAGGTTTAGATTATAGGTTTAGATTTGGGGTTAGGTTTAGACTTGTGGTTAGGTTTAGATTTTAGGTTTAGATTTGGGGTTAGGTTTAGATTTTAGGTTTAGATTTGGGGTTAGGTTTAGATTTTAGGTTTAGATTTGGGGTTAGGTTTAGATTTGGGGTTAGGTTTAGATTTTAGGTTTAGATTTGGGGTTAGGTTTAGATTTGGGGTTAGGTTTAGATTTTAGGTTTAGATTTGGGTTAGGTTTAGATTTGGGGTTAGGTTTAGATTTTAGGTTTAGATTTGGGGTTAGGTTTAGATTTGGGGTTAGGTTTAGATTTGGGGTTAGGTTTAGATTTTAGGTTTAGATTTGGGGTTAGGTTTAGATTTGGGGTTAGGTTTAGATTTTAGGTTTAGATTTGGGGTTAGGTTTAGATTTTAGGTTTAGATTTGGGGTTAGATTTAGATTTTAGGTTTAGATTTGGGGTTAGGTTTAGATTTTAGGTTTATATTTGGGGTTAGGTTTAGATTTTTTGGTTTAGATTTGGGGTTAGGTTTAGATTTTAGGTTTAGATTTGGGGTTAGGTTTAGATTTGGGGTTAGGTTTAGATTTTAGGTTTAGATTTGGGGTTAGGTTTAGATTTGGGGTTAGGTTTAGATTCTAGGTTTAGATTTTAGGTTTAGATTTGGGGTTAGGCTTAGATTTTAGGTTTAGATTTGGGGTTAGGTTTAGATTTTCGGTTTAGATTTGGGGTTAAGTTTAGATTTGGGGTTAGGTTTAGATTTTAGGTTTAGATTTGGGGTTAGGTTTAGATTTTAGGTTTAGATTTGTGGTTAGGTTTAGATTTTAGGTTTAGATTTGGGGTTAGGTTTAGATTTTAGGTTTAGATTTGGGGTTAGGTTTAGATTTTAGGTTTAGATTTGGGGTTAGGTTTAGATTTGGTTTTAGGTTTAGATTTTAGGTTTGGATTTGGGGTTAGGTTTAGATTATAGGTTTAGATTTGGGGTTAGGTTTAGACTTGTGGTTAGGTTTAGATTTTAGGTTTAGATTTGGGGTTAGGTTTAGATTTTAGGTTTAGATTTGGGGTTAGGTTTAGATTTTAGGTTTAGATTTGGGGTTAGGTTTAGATTTGGGGTTAGGTTTAGATTTTAGGTTTAGATTTGGGGTTAGGTTTAGATTTGGGGTTAGGTTTAGATTTTAGGTTTAGATTTGGGGTTAGGTTTAGATTTTAGGTTTAGATTTGGGGTTAGGTTTAGATTTGGGGTTAGGTTTAGATTTTAGGTTTAGATTTGGGGTTAGGTTTAGATTTGGGGTTAGGTTTAGATTTTAGGTTTAGATTTGGGGTTAGGTTTAGATTTGGGGTTAGGTTTAGATTTTAGGTTTAGATTTGGGGTTAGGTTTAGATTTGGGGTTAGGTTTAGATTTTAGGTTTAGATTTGGGGTTAGGTTTAGATTTGGGGTTAGGTTTAGATTTTAGGTTTAGATTTGGGGTTAGATTTAGATTTGGGGTTAGGTTTAGATTTTAGGTTTAGATTTGGGGTTAGGTTTAGATTTTAGGTTTAGATTTGGGGTTAGGTTTAGATTTGGGGTTAGGTATAGATTTTAGGTTTAGATTTGGGGTTAGGTTTAGATTTGGGGTTAGGTTTAGATTTGGGGTTAGGTTTAGATTTTAGGTTTAGATTTGCGGTTAGGTTTAGATTTGGGGTTAGGTTTAGATTTTAGGTTTAGATTTGGGGTTAGGTTTAGATTTTAGGTTTAGATTTGGGGTTAGATTTAGATTTTAGGTTTAGATTTGGGGTTAGGTTTAGATTTTAGGTTTATATTTGGGGTTAGGTTTAGATTTTTTGGTTTAGATTTGGGGTTAGGTTTAGATTTTAGGTTTAGATTTGGGGTTAGGTTTAGATTTGGGGTTAGGTTTAGATTTTAGGTTTAGATTTGGGATTAGGTTTAGATATGGGGTTAGGTTTAGATTTTAGGTTTAGATTTTAGGTTTAGATTTGAGGTTAGGCTTAGATTTTAGGTTTAGATTTGGGGTTAGGTTTAGATTTTCGGTTTAGATTTGGGGTTAAGTTTAGATTTGGGGTTAGGTTTAGAATTTAGGTTTAGATTTGGGGTTAGGTTTAGATTTTAGGTTTAGATTTGTGGTTAGGTTTAGATTTTAGGTTTAGATTTGGGGTTAGGTTTAGATTTTAGGTTTAGATTTGGGGTTAGGTTTAGATTTGGGGTTAGGTTTAGATTTTAGGTTTGGATTTGGGGTTAGGTTTAGATTATAGGTTTAGATTTGGGGTTAGGTTTAGACTTGTGGTTAGGTTTAGATTTTAGGTTTAGATTTGGGGTTAGGTTTAGATTTTAGGTTTAGATTTGGGGTTAGGTTTAGATTTTAGGTTTAGATTTGGGGTTAGGTTTAGATTTGGGGTTAGGTTTAGATTTTAGGTTTAGATTTGGGGTTAGGTTTAGATTTGGGGTTAGGTTTAGATTTTAGGTTTAGATTTGGGGTTAGGTTTAGATTTTAGGTTTAGATTTGGGGTTAGGTTTAGATTTTAGGTTTAGATTTGGGGTTAGGTTTAGATTTGGGGTTAGGTTTAGATTTTAGGTTTAGATTTGGGGTTAGGTTTAGATTTGGGGTTAGGTTTAGATTTTAGGTTTAGATTTGGGGTTAGGTTTAGATTTGGGGTTAAGTTTAGATTTGGGGTTAGGTTTAGATTTTAGGTTTAGATTTGGGGTTAGGTTTAGATTTTAGGTTTAGATTTGGGGTTAGGTTTAGATTTTAGGTTTAGATTTGGGGTTAGGTTTAGATTTTAGGTTTAGATTTGGGGTTAGGTTTAGATTTTAGGTTTAGATTTGGGGTTAGGTTTAGATTTGGGGTTAGGTTTAGATTTTAGGTTTGGATTTGGGGTTAGGTTTAGATTATAGGTTTAGATTTGGGGTTAGGTTTAGACTTGTGGTTAGGTTTAGATTTTAGGTTTAGATTTGGGGTTAGGTTTAGATTTTAGGTTTAGATTTGGGGTTAGGTTTAGATTTGGGGTTAGGTTTAGATTTTAGGTTTAGATTTGGGGTTAGGTTTAGATTTGGGGTTAGGTTTAGATTTTAGGTTTAGATTTGGGGTTAGGTTTAGATTTTAGGTTTAGATTTGGGGTTAGGTTTAGATTTGGGGTTAGGTTTAGATTTTAGGTTTAGATTTGGGGTTAGGTTTAGATTTGGGGTTAGGTTTAGATTTGGGGTTAGGTTTAGATTTTAGGTTTAGATTTGGGGTTAGGTTTAGATTTGGGGTTAGGTTTAGATTTTAGGTTTAGATTTGGGGTTAGGTTTAGATTTTAGGTTTAGATTTGGGGTTAGGTTTAGATTTTAGGTTTAGATTTGGGGTTAGGTTTAGATTTGGGGTTAGGTTTAGATTTTAGGTTTAGATTTGGGGTTAGGTTTAGATTTTAGGTTTAGATTTGGGGTTAGGTTTAGATTTTAGGTTTAGATTTGGGGTTAGGTTTAGATTTGGGGTTAGGTTTAGATTTTAGGTTTAGATTTGGGGTTAGGTTTAGATTTGGGGTTAGGTTTAGATTTTAGGTTTAGATTTGGGGTTAGGTTTAGATTTGGGGTTAGGTTTAGATTTTAGGTTTAGATTTGGGGTTAGGTTTAGATTTGGGGTTAGGTTTAGATTTTAGGTTTAGATTTGGGGTTAGGTTTAGATTTGGGGTTAGGTTTAGATTCTAGGTTTAGATTTGGGGTTAGGTTTAGATTTGGGGTTAGGTTTAGATTTTAGGTTTAGATTTGGGGTTAGGTTTAGATTTGGGGTTAGGTTTAGATTTTAGGTTTAGATTTGGGGTTAGGTTTAGATTTTAGGTTTAGATTTGGGGTTAGGTTTAGATTTGGGGTTAGGTTTAGATTTTAGGTTTAGATTTGGGGTTAGGTTTAGATTATAGGTTTAGATTTGGGGTTAGGTTTAGATTTGGTGTTAGGTTTAGATTTTAGGTTTAGATTTGGGGTTAGGTTTAGATTTTAGGTTTAGATTTGGGGTTAAGTTTACATTTTAGGTTTAGATTTGGGGTTAGGTTTAGATTTGGGGTTAGGTTTAGATTTTAGGTTTAGATTTGGGGTTAGGTTTAGATTTGGGGTTAGGTTTAGATTTTAGGTTTAGATTTGGGGTTAGGTTTAGATTTGGGGTTAGGTTTAGATTTTAGGTTTAGATTTGGGGTTAGGTTTAGATTTTAGGTTTAGATTTGGGGTTAGGTTTAGATTTGGGGTTAGGTTTAGATTTTAGGTTTAGATTTTGGGTTAGGTTTAGATTTGGGGTTAGGTTTAGATTTTAGGTTTAGATTTGGGGTTAGGTTTAGATTTTAGGTTTAGATTTGGGGTTAGGTTTAGATTTGGGGTTAGGTTTAGATTTTAGGTTTAGACTTGGGGTTAGGTTTAGATTTTAGGTTTAGATTTTAGATTTAGATTTGGGGTTAGGTTTAGATTTTAGGTTTAGATTTGGGGTTAGGTTTAGATTTTAGGTTTAGATTTAAGGTTAGGTTTCGATTTCGGGTTACGTTTAGATTTTAGATTTAGATTTGGGGTTAGGTTTAGATTTTAGGTTTAAATTTGGGGTTAGGTTTAGATTTTAGGTTTAGATTTGGGGTTAGGTTTAGATTTGGGGTTAGGTTTAGATTTTAGGTTTATATTTGGGGTAAGGTTTAGATTTGGGGTTAGGTTTAGATTTTAGGTTTAGATTTGGGGTTAGGTTTAGATTTTAGGTTTAGATTTTAGGTTTAGATTTGGGGATAGGTTTAGATTTTAGGTTTAGATTTGGGGTTAGGTTTAGATTTGAGGTTTAGATTTGGGGTTAGGTTTAGATTTTAGGTTTAGATTTGGGGTTAGGTTTAGATTTGGGGTTAGGTTTAGATTTTAGGTTTAGATTTGGGGTTAGGTTTAGATTTGGGTTTAGGTTTAGATTTTAGGTTTAGATTTGGGGTTAGGTTTAGATTTTAGGTTTAGATTTTAGGTTTAGATTTGGGGTTAGGTTTAGATTTTAGGTTTAGATTTGGGGTTAGGTTTAAATTTTTTGGTTTAGATTTGGGGTTAGGTTTAGATTTTAGGTTTAGATTTGGGGTTAGGTTTAGATTTGGGGTTAGGTTTAGATTTTAGGTTTAGATTTGGGGTTAGGTTTAGATTTTAGGTTTAGATTTGGGGTTAGGTTTAGATTTGGGGTTAGGTTTAGATTTTAGGTTTAGATTTGGGGTTAGGTTTAGATTTTAGGTTTACATTTGGGGTTAGGTTTAGATTTTAGGTTTAGATTTGGGGTTAGGTTTAGATTTTAGGTTTAGATTTGGGGTTAGGTTTAGATTTGGGGTTAGGTTTAGATTTTAGGTTTAGATTTGGGGTTAGGTTTAGATTTGGGGTTAGGTTTAGATTTTAGGTTTAGATTTGGGGTTAGGTTTAGATTTTAGGTTTAGATTTGGGGTTAGGTTTAGATTTGGAGTTAGGTTTAGATTTTAGGTTTAGATTTGGGGTTAGGTTTAGATTTTATGGTTAGGTTTAGATTTTAGGTTTAGATTTGGGGTTAGGTTTAGATTTGGGGTTAGGCTTAGATTTTAGGTTTAGATTTGGGGTTAGGTTTAGATTTTAGGTTTAGATTTGGGGTTAGGTTTAGATTTGGGGTTAGGTTTAGATTTTAGGTTTAGATTTGGGGTTAGGTTTAGATTTTAGGTTTAGATTTGGGGTTAGGTTTAGATTTGGAGTTAGGTTTAGATTTTAGGTTTAGATTTGGGGTTAGGTTTAGATTTTATGGTTAGGTTTAGATTTTAGGTTTAGATTTGGGGTTAGGTTTAGATTTGGGGTTAGGCTTAGATTTTAGGTTTAGATTTGGGGTTAGGTTTAGATTTTAGGTTTAGATTTGGGGTTAGGTTTAGATTTGGGGTTAGGTTTAGATTTTAGGTTTAGATTTGGGGTTAGGTTTAGATTTTAGGTTTAGATTTGGGGTTAGGTTTAGATTTTAGGTTTAGATTTGGGGTTAGGTTTAGATTTGGGGTTAGGTTTAGATTTTAGGTTTAGATTTGGGGTTAGATTTAGATTTGGGGTTAGGTTTAGATTTTAGGTTTAGATTTGGGGTTAGATTTAGATTTGAGGTTTAGATTTGGGGTTAGGCTTAGATTTTAGGTTTAGATTTGGGGTTAGGTTTAGATTTTTTGGTTTAGATTTGGGGTTAGGTTTAGATTTTAGGTTTAGATTTGGGGTTAGGTTTAGATTTGGGGTTAGGTTTAGATTTTAGGTTTAGATTTGAGATTAGGTTTAGATTTGGGGTTAGGTTTAGATTTTAGGTTTAGATTTTAGGTTTATATTTGGGGTTAGGCTTAGATTTTAGGTTTAGATTTGGGGTTAGGTTTAGATTTTCGGTTTAGATTTGGGGTTAAGTTTAGATTTGGGGTTAGGTTTAGATTTTAGGTTTAGATTTGGGGTTAGGTTTAGATTTTAGGTTTAGATTTGTGGTTAGGTTTAGATTTTAGGTTTAGATTTGGGGTTAGGTTTAGATTTTAGGTTTAGATTTGGGGTCAGGTTTATATTTCAGGTTTAGATTTGGGGTTAGGTTTAGATTTTAGGTTTAGATTTGGGGTTAGGTTTAGATTTGGGGTTAGGTTTAGATTTTAGGTTTAGATTTGGGGTTAGGTTTAGATTTGGGGTTAGGTTTAGATTTTAGGTTTAGATTTGGGGTTAGGTTTAGATTTTAGGTTTAGATTTGGGGTTAGGTTTAGATTTTAGGTTTAGATTTGGGGTTAGGTTTAGATTTGGGGTTAGGTTTAGATTTTAGGTTTGGATTTGGGGTTAGGTTTAGATTTTAGGTTTAGATTTGGGGTTAGGTTTAGATTTTAGGTTTAGATTTGGGGTTAGGTTTAGATTTTAGGTTTAGATTTGGGGTTAGGTTTAGATTTTAGGTTTATATTTAAGGTTAGGTTTCGATTTCGGGTTACGTTTAGATTTTAGGTTTAGATTTTGGGTTAGGTTTAGATTTTAGGTTTAGATTTGGGGTTAGGTTTAGATTTCAGGTTTAGATTTGGGGTTAGGTTTAGATTTTAGGTTTAGATTTGGGGTTAAGTTTAGATTTGGGGTTAGGTTTAGATTTTAGGTTTAGATTTGGGGTTAGGTTTAGATTTGGGGTTAGGTTTAGATTTTAGGTTTAGATTTGGGGTTAGGTTTAGATTTTAGGTTTAGATTTGGGGTTAGGTTTAGATTTGGGGTTAGGTTTAGACTTGGGGTTAGGTTTAGATTTTAGGTTTAGATTTGGGGTTAGGTTTAGATTTTAGGTTTAGATTTGGGTTTAGGTTTAGATTTTAGGTTTAGATTTGGGGTTAGGTTTAGATTTGGGGTTAGGTTTATATTTTAGGTTTAGATTTGGGGTTAGGTTTAGATTTGGGGTTAGGTTTAGATTTTAGGTTTAGATTTGGGGTTAGGTTTAGATTTGGGGTTAGGTTTAGATTTTAGGTTTAGATTTGGGTTTAGGTTTAGATTTTAGGTTTAGATTTTAGGTTTAGATTTGGGGTTAGGTTTAGATTTTAGGTTTAGATTTAAGGTTAGGTTTCGATTTCGGGTTACGTTTAGATTTTAGGTTTAGATTTGGGGTTAGGTTTAGATTTTAGGTTTAGATTTGAGGTTAGGTTTAGATTTGAGGTTTAGATTTGGGGTTAGGTTTAGATTTTAGGTTTAGATTTGGGGTTAGGTTTAGATTTGGGGTTAGGTTTAGATTTTAGGTTTAGATTTGGGGTTAGGTTTAGATTTGGGGTTAGGTTTAGATTTGGGGTTAGGTTTAGATTTTAGGTTTAGATTTGGGGTTAGGTTTAGATTTGGGGTTAGGTTTAGATTTTAGGTTTAGATTTGGGGTTAGGTTTAGATTTTAGGTTTAGATTTGGGGTTAGATTTAGATTTTAGGTTTAGATTTGGGGTTAGGTTTAGATTTTAGGTTTAGATTTGGGGTTAGGTTTAAATTTTTTGGTTTAGATTTGGGGTTAGGTTTAGATTTTAGGTTTAGATTTGGGGTTAGGTTTAGATTTGGGGTTAGGTTTAGATTTTAGGTTTAGATTTGGGATTAGGTTTAGATTTGGGGTTAGGTTTAAATTTTAGGTTTAGATTTTAGGTTTAGATTTGGGGTTAGGCTTAGATTTTAGGTTTAGATTTGGGGTTAGGTTTAGATTTTCGGTTTAGATTTGGGGTTAAGTTTAGATTTGGGGTTAGGTTTAGATTTTAGGTTTAGATTTGGGGTTAGGTTTAGATTTTAGGTTTAGATTTGTGGTTAGGTTTAGATTTTAGGTTTAGATTTGGGGTTAGGTTTAGATTTTAGGTTTAGATTTGGGGTTAGGTTTAGATTTTAGGTTTAGATTTGGGGTTAGGTTTAGATTTGGGGTTAGGTTTAGATTTTAGGTTTAGATTTGGGGTTAGGTTTAGATTTTAGGTTTAGATTTGGGGTTAGGTTTAGATTTTAGGTTTATATTTGGGGTAAGGTTTAGATTTGGGGTTAGGTTTAGATTTTAGGTTTAGATTTGGGGGTAGGTTTAGATTTGGGGTTAGGTTTAGATTTTAGGTTTAGATTTGTGGTTAGGTTTAGATTTTAGGTTTAGATTTGGGGTTAGGTTTAGATTTTAGGTTTAGATTTGGGGTTAGGTTTAGATTTTAGGTTTAGATTTGGGGTTAGGTTTAGATTTTAGGTTTAGATTTGGGGTAAGGTTTATATTTTAGGTTTAGATTTGGGGTTAGGTTTAGATTTTAGGTTTATATTTAAGGTTAGGTTTCGATTTCGGGTTACGTTTAGATTTTAGGTTTAGATTTTGGGTTAGGTTTAGATTTTAGGTTTAGATTTGGGGTTAGGTTTAGATTTCAGGTTTAGATTTGGGGTTAGGTTTAGATTTTAGGTTTAGATTTGGGGTTAAGTTTAGATTTGGGGTTAGGTTTAGATTTTAGGTTTAGATTTGGGGTTAGGTTTAGATTTGGGGTTAGGTTTAGATTTTAGGTTTAGATTTGGGGTTAGGTTTAGATTTTAGGTTTAGATTTGGGGTTAGGTTTAGATTTGGGGTTAGGTTTAGACTTGGGGTTAGGTTTAGATTTTAGGTTTAGATTTGGGGTTAGGTTTAGATTTTAGGTTTAGATTTGGGGTTAGGTTTAGATTTTAGGTTTAGATTTGGGGTTAGGTTTAGATTTGGGGTTAGGTTTAGATTTTAGGTTTAGATTTGGGGTTAGGTTTAGATTTGGGGTTAGGTTTAGATTTTAGGTTTAGATTTGGGGTTAGGTTTAGATTTAGGTTTAGATTTGGGGTTAGGTTTAGATTTGGGGTTAGGTTTAGATTTTAGGTTTAGATTTGGGTTTAGGTTTAGATTTTAGGTTTAGATTTTAGGTTTAGATTTGGGGTTAGGTTTAGATTTTAGGTTTAGATTTAAGGTTAGGTTTCGATTTCGGGTTACGTTTCGATTTTAGGTTTAGATTTGGGGTTAGGTTTAGATTTTAGGTTTAGATTTGAGGTTAGGTTTAGATTTCAGGTTTAGATTTGGGGTTAGGTTTAGATTTTAGGTTTAGATTTGGGGTTAGGTTTAGATTTGGGGTTAGGTTTAGATTTTAGGTTTAGATTTGGGGTTAGGTTTAGATTTGGGGTTAGGTTTAGATTTTAGGTTTAGATTTGGGGTTAGGTTTAGATTTTAGGTTTAGATTTGGGGTTAGATTTAGATTTGGGGTTAGGTTTAGATTTTAGGTTTAGATTTGGGGTTAGGTTTAGATTTGGGGTTAGGTTTAGATTTTAGGTTTAGATTTGGGGTTAGGTTTAGATTTGGGGTTAGGTTTAGATTTTAGGTTTAGATTTGGGGTTAGGTTTAGATTTGGGGTTAGGTTTAGATTTTAGGTTTAGATTTGGGGTTAGGTTTAGATTTTAGGTTTAGATTTGGGGTTAGGTTTAGATTTGGGGTTAGGTTTAGATTTTAGGTTTAGATTTGGGTTTAGGTTTAGATTTTAGGTTTAGATTTTAGGTTTAGATTTGGGGTTAGGTTTAGATTTTAGGTTTAGATTTAAGGTTAGGTTTCGATTTCGGGTTACGTTTAGATTTTAGGTTTAGATTTGGGGTTAGGTTTAGATTTTAGGTTTAGATTTGAGGTTAGGTTTAGATTTGAGGTTTAGATTTGGGGTTAGGTTTAGATTTTAGGTTTAGATTTGGGGTTAGGTTTAGATTTGGGGTTAGGTTTAGATTTTAGGTTTAGATTTGGGGTTAGGTTTAGATTTTAGGTTTAGATTTTAGGTTTAGATTTGGGGTTAGGTTTAGATTTGGGGTTAGGTTTAGATTTTAGGTTTAGATTTGGGGTTAGGTTTAGATTTTAGGTTTAGATTTGGGGTTAGGTTTAGATTTTAGGTTTAGATTTGGGATTAGGTTTAGATTTGGGGTTAGGTTTAGATTTTAGGTTTAGATTTTACGTTTAGATTTGGGGTTAGGCTTAGATTTTAGGTTTAGATTTGGGGTTAGGTTTAGATTTTCGGTTTAGATTTGGGGTTAAGTTTAGATTTGGGGTTAGGTTTAGAATTTAGGTTTAGATTTGGGGTTAGGTTTAGATTTTAGGTTTAGATTTGTGGTTAGGTTTAGATTTTAGGTTTAGATTTGGGGTTAGGTTTAGATTTTAGGTTTAGATTTGGGGTTAGGTTTAGATTTTAGGTTTAGATTTGGGGTTAGGTTTAGATTTTAGGTTTGGATTTGGGGTTAGGTTTAGATTATAGGTTTAGATTTGGGGTTAGGTTTAGACTTGTGGTTAGGTTTAGATTTTAGGTTTAGATTTGGGGTTAGGTTTAGATTTTAGGTTTAGATTTGGGGTTAGGTTTACATTTTAGGTTTAGATTTGGGGTTAGGTTTAGATTTGGGGTTAGGTTTAGATTTTAGGTTTAGATTTGGGGTTAGGTTTAGATTTGGGGTTAGGTTTAGATTTTAGGTTTAGATTTGGGGTTAGGTTTAGATTTTAGGTTTAGATTTGGGGTTAGGTTTAGATTTTAGGTTTAGATTTGGGGTTAGGTTTAGATTTGGGGTTAGGTTTAGATTTTAGGTTTAGATTTGGGGTTAGGTTTAGATTTGGGGTTAGGTTTAGATTTTAGGTTTAGATTTGGGGTTAGGTTTAGATTTGGGGTTAAGTTTAGATTTGGGGTTAGGTTTAGATTTTAGGTTTAGATTTGGGGTTAGGTTTAGATTTTAGGTTTAGATTTGTGGTTAGGTTTAGATTTTAGGTTTAGATTTGGGGTTAGGTTTAGATTTGGAGTTAGGTTTAGATTTTAGGTTTGGATTTGGGGTTAGGTTTAGATTATAGGTTTAGATTTGGGGTTAGGTTTAGACTTGTGGTTAGGTTTAGATTTTAGGTTTAGATTTGGGGTTAGGTTTAGATTTTAGGTTTAGATTTGGGGTTAGGTTTAGATTTTAGGTTTAGATTTGGGGTTAGGTTTAGATTTGGGGTTAGGTTTAGATTTTAGGTTTAGATTTGGGGTTAGGTTTAGATTTGGGGTTAGGTTTAGATTTTAGGTTTAGATTTGGGGTTAGGTTTAGATTTTAGGTTTAGATTTGGGGTTAGGTTTAGATTTGGGGTTAGGTTTAGATTTTAGGTTTAGATTTGGGGTTAGGTTTAGATTTGGGGTTAGGTTTAGATTTTAGGTTTAGATTTGGGGTTAGGTTTAGATTTGGGGTTAGGTTTAGATTTTAGGTTTAGATTTGGGGTTAGGTTTAGATTTTAGGTTTAGATTTGGGGTTAGATTTAGATTTTAGGTTTAGATTTGGGGTTAGGTTTAGATTTTCGGTTTAGATTTGGGGTTAGGTTTAAATTTTTTGGTTTAGATTTGGGGTTAGGTTTAGATTTTAGGTTTAGATTTGGGGTTAGGTTTAGATTTGGGGTTAGGTTTAGATTTTAGGTTTAGATTTGGGATTAGGTTTAGATTTGGGGTTAGGTTTAGATTTTAGGTTTAGATTTTAGGTTTAGATTTGGGGTTAGGCTTAGATTTTAGGTTTAGATTTGGGGTTAGGTTTAGATTTTCGGTTTAGATTTGGGGTTAAGTTTAGATTTGGGGTTAGGTTTAGATTTTAGGTTTAGATTTGGGGTTAGGTTTAGATTTTAGGTTTAGATTTGTGGTTAGGTTTAGATTTTAGGTTTAGATTTGGGGTTAGGTTTAGATTTTAGGTTTAGATTTGGGGTTAGGTTTAGATTTTAGGTTTAGATTTGGGGTTAGGTTTAGATTTGGGGTTAGGTTTAGATTTTAGGTTTGGATTTGGGGATAGGTTTAGATTATAGGTTTAGATTTGGGGTTAGGTTTAGACTTGTGGTTAGGTTTAGATTTTAGGTTTAGATTTGGGGTTAGGTTTAGATTTTAGGTTTAGATTTGGGGTTAGGTTTAGATTTTAGGTTTAGATTTGGGGTTAGGTTTAGATTTGGGGTTAGGTTTAGATTTTAGGTTTAGATTTGGGGTTAGGTTTAGATTTTAGGTTTAGATTTGGGGTTAGGTTTAGATTTTAGGTTTAGATTTGGGGTTAGGTTTAGATTTTAGGTTTAGATTTGGGGTTAGGTTTAGATTTGGGGTTAGGTTTAGATTTTAGGTTTAGATTTGGGGTTAGGTTTAGATTTGGGGTTAGGTTTAGATTTTAGGTTTAGATTTGGGGTTAGGTTTAGATTTTAGGTTTAGATTTGGGGTTAGGTTTAGATTTGGGGTTAGGTTTAGATTTTAGGTTTAGATTTGGGGTTAGGTTTAGATTTTAGGTTTAGATTTTAGGTTTAGATTTGGGGATAGGTTTATATTTTAGGTTTAGATTTAAGGTTAGGTTTAGATTTGAGGTTTAGATTTGGGGTTATGTTTAGATTTTAGGTTTAGATTTGGGGTTAGGTTTAGATTTGGGGTTAGGTTTAGATTTTAGGTTTAGATTTGGGGTTAGGTTTAGATTTTAGGTTTAGATTTGGGGTTAGGTTTAGATTTGGAGTTAGGTTTAGATTTTAGGTTTAGATTTGGGGTTAGGTTTAGATTTGGGGTTAGGCTTAGATTTTAGGTTTAGATTTGGGGTTAGGTTTAGATTTTATGGTTAGGTTTAGATTTTAGGTTTAGATTTGGGGTTAGGTTTAGATTTGGGGTTAGGCTTAGATTTTAGGTTTAGATTTGGGGTTAGGTTTAGATTTTAGGTTTAGATTTGGGGTTAGGTTTAGATTTGGGGTTAGGTTTAGATTTTAGGTTTAGATTTGGGGTTAGGTTTAGATTTGGGGTTAGGTTTAGATTTTAGGTTTAGATTTGGGGTTAGGTTTAGATTTTTTGGTTTAGATTTGGGGTTAGGTTTAGATTTGGGGTTAGGTTTAGATTTTAGGTTTAGATTTGGGGTTAGGTTTAGATTTTAGGTTTAGATTTGGGGTTAGGTTTAGATTTGGGGTTAGGTTTAGATTTTAGGTTTAGATTTGGGTTTAGGTTTAGATTTTAGGTTTAGATTTTAGGTTTAGATTTGGGGTTAGGTTTAGATTTTAGGTTTAGATTTAAGGTTAGGTTTCGATTTCGGGTTACGTTTCGATTTTAGGTTTAGATTTGGGGTTAGGTTTAGATTTTAGGTTTAGATTTGAGGTTAGGTTTAGATTTCAGGTTTAGATTTGGGGTTAGGTTTAGATTTTAGGTTTAGATTTGGGGTTAGGTTTAGATTTGGGGTTAGGTTTAGATTTGAGGTTTAGATTTGGGGTTAGGTTTAGATTTGGGGTTAGGTTTAGATTTTAGGTTTAGATTTGGGGTTAGGTTTAGATTTTAGGTTTAGATTTGGGGTTAGATTTAGATTTGGGGTTAGGTTTAGATTTTAGGTTTAGATTTGGGGTTAGGTTTAGATTTGGGGTTAGGTTTAGATTTTAGGTTTAGATTTGGGGTTAGGTTTAGATTTGGGGTTAGGTTTAGATTTTAGGTTTAGATTTGGGGTTAGGTTTAGATTTGGGGTTAGGTTTAGATTTTAGGTTTAGATTTGGGGTTAGGTTTAGATTTTAGGTTTAGATTTGGGGTTAGGTTTAGATTTGGGGTTAGGTTTAGATTTTAGGTTTAGATTTGGGTTTAGGTTTAGATTTTAGGTTTAGATTTTAGGTTTAGATTTGGGGTTAGGTTTAGATTTTAGGTTTAGATTTAAGGTTAGGTTTCGATTTCGGGTTACGTTTAGATTTTAGGTTTAGATTTGGGGTTAGGTTTAGATTTTAGGTTTAGATTTGAGGTTAGGTTTAGATTTGAGGTTTAGATTTGGGGTTAGGTTTAGATTTTAGGTTTAGATTTGGGGTTAGGTTTAGATTTGGGGTTAGGTTTAGATTTTAGGTTTAGATTTGGGGTTAGGTTTAGATTTGGGGTTAGGTTTAGATTTTAGGTTTAGATTTGGGGTTAGGTTTAGATTTGGGGTTAGGTTTAGATTTTAGGTTTAGATTTGGGGTTAGGTTTAGATTTTAGGTTTAGATTTGGGGTTAGGTTTAGATTTTAGGTTTAGATTTGGGATTAGGTTTAGATTTGGGGTTAGGTTTAGATTTTAGGTTTAGATTTTACGTTTAGATTTGGGGTTAGGCTTAGATTTTAGGTTTAGATTTGGGGTTAGGTTTAGATTTTCGGTTTAGATTTGGGGTTAAGTTTAGATTTGGGGTTAGGTTTAGAATTTAGGTTTAGATTTGGGGTTAGGTTTAGATTTTAGGTTTAGATTTGTGGTTAGGTTTAGATTTTAGGTTTAGATTTGGGGTTAGGTTTAGATTTTAGGTTTAGATTTGGGGTTAGGTTTAGATTTTAGGTTTAGATTTGGGGTTAGGTTTAGATTTGGGGTTAGGTTTAGATTTTAGGTTTGGATTTGGGGTTAGGTTTAGATTATAGGTTTAGATTTGGGGTTAGGTTTAGACTTGTGGTTAGGTTTAGATTTTAGGTTTAGATTTGGGGTTAGGTTTAGATTTTAGGTTTAGATTTGGGGTTAGGTTTACATTTTAGGTTTAGATTTGGGGTTAGGTTTAGATTTGGGGTTAGGTTTAGATTTTAGGTTTAGATTTGGGGTTAGGTTTAGATTTGGGGTTAGGTTTAGATTTTAGGTTTAGATTTGGGGTTAGGTTTAGATTTTAGGTTTAGATTTGGGGTTAGGTTTAGATTTTAGGTTTAGATTTGGGGTTAGGTTTAGATTTGGGGTTAGGTTTAGATTTTAGGTTTAGATTTGGGGTTAGGTTTAGATTTGGGGTTAGGTTTAGATTTTAGGTTTAGATTTGGGGTTAGGTTTAGATTTGGGGTTAGGTTTAGATTTTAGGTTTAGATTTGGGGTTAGGTTTAGATTTGGGGTTAAGTTTAGATTTGGGGTTAGGTTTAGATTTTAGGTTTAGATTTGGGGTTAGGTTTAGATTTTAGGTTTAGATTTGTGGTTAGGTTTAGATTTTAGGTTTAGATTTGGGGTTAGGTTTAGATTTGGAGTTAGGTTTAGATTTTAGGTTTGGATTTGGGGTTAGGTTTAGATTATAGGTTTAGATTTGGGGTTAGGTTTAGACTTGTGGTTAGGTTTAGATTTTAGGTTTAGATTTGGGGTTAGGTTTAGATTTTAGGTTTAGATTTGGGGTTAGGTTTAGATTTTAGGTTTAGATTTGGGGTTAGGTTTAGATTTGGGGTTAGGTTTAGATTTTAGGTTTAGATTTGGGGTTAGGTTTAGATTTGGGGTTAGGTTTAGATTTTAGGTTTAGATTTGGGGTTAGGTTTAGATTTTAGGTTTAGATTTGGAGTTAGGTTTAGATTTGGGGTTAGGTTTAGATTTTAGGTTTAGATTTGGGGTTAGGTTTAGATTTGGGGTTAGGTTTAGATTTTAGGTTTAGATTTGGGGTTAGGTTTAGATTTGGGGTTAGGTTTAGATTTTAGGTTTAGATTTGGGGTTAGGTTTAGATTTTAGGTTTAGATTTGGGGTTAGATTTAGATTTTAGGTTTAGATTTGGGGTTAGGTTTAGATTTTCGGTTTAGATTTGGGGTTAGGTTTAAATTTTTTGGTTTAGATTTGGGGTTAGGTTTAGATTTTAGGTTTAGATTTGGGGTTAGGTTTAGATTTGGGGTTAGGTTTAGATTTTAGGTTTAGATTTGGGATTAGGTTTAGATTTGGGGTTAGGTTTAGATTTTAGGTTTAGATTTTAGGTTTAGATTTGGGGTTAGGCTTAGATTTTAGGTTTAGATTTGGGGTTAGGTTTAGATTTTCGGTTTAGATTTGGGGTTAAGTTTAGATTTGGGGTTAGGTTTAGATTTTAGGTTTAGATTTGGGGTTAGGTTTAGATTTTAGGTTTAGATTTGTGGTTAGGTTTAGATTTTAGGTTTAGATTTGGGGTTAGGTTTAGATTTTAGGTTTAGATTTGGGGTTAGGTTTAGATTTTAGGTTTAGATTTGGGGTTAGGTTTAGATTTGGGGTTAGGTTTAGATTTTAGGTTTGGATTTGGGGATAGGTTTAGATTATAGGTTTAGATTTGGGGTTAGGTTTAGACTTGTGGTTAGGTTTAGATTTTAGGTTTAGATTTGGGGTTAGGTTTAGATTTTAGGTTTAGATTTGGGGTTAGGTTTAGATTTTAGGTTTAGATTTGGGGTTAGGTTTAGATTTGGGGTTAGGTTTAGATTTTAGGTTTAGATTTGGGGTTAGGTTTAGATTTTAGGTTTAGATTTGGGGTTAGGTTTAGATTTTAGGTTTAGATTTGGGGTTAGGTTTAGATTTTAGGTTTAGATTTGGGGTTAGGTTTAGATTTGGGGTTAGGTTTAGATTTTAGGTTTAGATTTGGGGTTAGGTTTAGATTTGGGGTTAGGTTTAGATTTTAGGTTTAGATTTGGGGTTAGGTTTAGATTTTAGGTTTAGATTTGGGGTTAGGTTTAGATTTGGGGTTAGGTTTAGATTTTAGGTTTAGATTTGGGGTTAGGTTTAGATTTTAGGTTTAGATTTTAGGTTTAGATTTGGGGATAGGTTTATATTTTAGGTTTAGATTTAAGGTTAGGTTTAGATTTGAGGTTTAGATTTGGGGTTATGTTTAGATTTTAGGTTTAGATTTGGGGTTAGGTTTAGATTTGGGGTTAGGTTTAGATTTTAGGTTTAGATTTGGGGTTAGGTTTAGATTTTAGGTTTAGATTTGGGGTTAGGTTTAGATTTGGAGTTAGGTTTAGATTTTAGGTTTAGATTTGGGGTTAGGTTTAGATTTGGGGTTAGGCTTAGATTTTAGGTTTAGATTTGGGGTTAGGTTTAGATTTTATGGTTAGGTTTAGATTTTAGGTTTAGATTTGGGGTTAGGTTTAGATTTGGGGTTAGGCTTAGATTTTAGGTTTAGATTTGGGGTTAGGTTTAGATTTTAGGTTTAGATTTGGGGTTAGGTTTAGATTTGGGGTTAGGTTTAGATTTTAGGTTTAGATTTGGGGTTAGGTTTAGATTTGGGGTTAGGTTTAGATTTTAGGTTTAGATTTGGGGTTAGGTTTAGATTTTTTGGTTTAGATTTGGGGTTAGGTTTAGATTTGGGGTTAGGTTTAGATTTTAGGTTTAGATTTGGGGTTAGGTTTAGATTTTAGGTTTAGATTTGGGGTTAGGTTTAGATTTGGGGTTAGGTTTAGATTTTAGGTTTAGATTTGGGTTTAGGTTTAGATTTTAGGTTTAGATTTTAGGTTTAGATTTGGGGTTAGGTTTAGATTTTAGGTTTAGATTTAAGGTTAGGTTTCGATTTCGGGTTACGTTTCGATTTTAGGTTTAGATTTGGGGTTAGGTTTAGATTTTAGGTTTAGATTTGAGGTTAGGTTTAGATTTCAGGTTTAGATTTGGGGTTAGGTTTAGATTTTAGGTTTAGATTTGGGGTTAGGTTTAGATTTGGGGTTAGGTTTAGATTTGAGGTTTAGATTTGGGGTTAGGTTTAGATTTGGGGTTAGGTTTAGATTTTAGGTTTAGATTTGGGGTTAGGTTTAGATTTTAGGTTTAGATTTGGGGTTAGATTTAGATTTGGGGTTAGGTTTAGATTTTAGGTTTAGATTTGGGGTTAGGTTTAGATTTGGGGTTAGGTTTAGATTTTAGGTTTAGATTTGGGGTTAGGTTTAGATTTGGGGTTAGGTTTAGATTTTAGGTTTAGATTTGGGGTTAGGTTTAGATTTGGGGTTAGGTTTAGATTTTAGGTTTAGATTTGGGGTTAGGTTTAGATTTTAGGTTTAGATTTGGGGTTAGGTTTAGATTTGGGGTTAGGTTTAGATTTTAGGTTTAGATTTGGGTTTAGGTTTAGATTTTAGGTTTAGATTTTAGGTTTAGATTTGGGGTTAGGTTTAGATTTTAGGTTTAGATTTAAGGTTAGGTTTCGATTTCGGGTTACGTTTAGATTTTAGGTTTAGATTTGGGGTTAGGTTTAGATTTTAGGTTTAGATTTGAGGTTAGGTTTAGATTTGAGGTTTAGATTTGGGGTTAGGTTTAGATTTTAGGTTTAGATTTGGGGTTAGGTTTAGATTTGGGGTTAGGTTTAGATTTTAGGTTTAGATTTGGGGTTAGGTTTAGATTTGGGGTTAGGTTTAGATTTTAGGTTTAGATTTGGGGTTAGGTTTAGATTTGGGGTTAGGTTTAGATTTTAGGTTTAGATTTGGGGTTAGGTTTAGATTTTAGGTTTAGATTTGGGGTTAGGTTTAGATTTTAGGTTTAGATTTGGGATTAGGTTTAGATTTGGGGTTAGGTTTAGATTTTAGGTTTAGATTTTACGTTTAGATTTGGGGTTAGGCTTAGATTTTAGGTTTAGATTTGGGGTTAGGTTTAGATTTTCGGTTTAGATTTGGGGTTAAGTTTAGATTTGGGGTTAGGTTTAGAATTTAGGTTTAGATTTGGGGTTAGGTTTAGATTTTAGGTTTAGATTTGTGGTTAGGTTTAGATTTTAGGTTTAGATTTGGGGTTAGGTTTAGATTTTAGGTTTAGATTTGGGGTTAGGTTTAGATTTTAGGTTTAGATTTGGGGTTAGGTTTAGATTTGGGGTTAGGTTTAGATTTTAGGTTTGGATTTGGGGTTAGGTTTAGATTATAGGTTTAGATTTGGGGTTAGGTTTAGACTTGTGGTTAGGTTTAGATTTTAGGTTTAGATTTGGGGTTAGGTTTAGATTTTAGGTTTAGATTTGGGGTTAGGTTTACATTTTAGGTTTAGATTTGGGGTTAGGTTTAGATTTGGGGTTAGGTTTAGATTTTAGGTTTAGATTTGGGGTTAGGTTTAGATTTGGGGTTAGGTTTAGATTTTAGGTTTAGATTTGGGGTTAGGTTTAGATTTTAGGTTTAGATTTGGGGTTAGGTTTAGATTTTAGGTTTAGATTTGGGGTTAGGTTTAGATTTGGGGTTAGGTTTAGATTTTAGGTTTAGATTTGGGGTTAGGTTTAGATTTGGGGTTAGGTTTAGATTTTAGGTTTAGATTTGGGGTTAGGTTTAGATTTGGGGTTAAGTTTAGATTTGGGGTTAGGTTTAGATTTTAGGTTTAGATTTGGGGTTAGGTTTAGATTTTAGGTTTAGATTTGGGGTTAGGTTTAGATTTGGAGTTAGGTTTAGATTTTAGGTTTGGATTTGGGGTTAGGTTTAGATTATAGGTTTAGATTTGGGGTTAGGTTTAGATTTGGGGTTAGGTTTAGATTTTAGGTTTAGATTTTGGGTTAGGTTTAGATTTGGGGTTAGGTTTAGATTTTAGGTTTAGATTTGGGGTTAGGTTTAGATTTTAGGTTTAGATTTGGGGTTAGGTTTAGATTTTAGGTTTAGATTTGGGGTTAGGTTTAGATTTGGGGTTAGGTTTAGATTTTAGGTTTAGATTTGGGGTTAGGTTTAGATTTGGGGTTAGGTTTAGATTTTAGGTTTAGATTTGGGGTTAGGTTTATATTTTAGGTTTAGATTTGGGGTTAGGTTTAGATTTGGGGTTAGGTTTAGATTTTAGGTTTAGATTTGGGGTTAGGTTTAGATTTGGGGTTAGGTTTAGATTTTAGGTTTAGATTTGGGGTTAGGTTTAGATTTGGGGTTAGGTTTAGATTTTAGGTTTAGATTTGGGGTTAGATTTAGATTTTAGGTTTAGATTTGGGGTTAGGTTTAGATTTTCGGTTTAGATTTGGGGTTAGGTTTAAATTTTTTGGTTTAGATTTGGGGTTAGGTTTAGATTTTAGGTTTAGATTTGGGGTTAGGTTTAGATTTGGGGTTAGGTTTAGATTTTAGGTTTAGATTTGGGATTAGGTTTAGATTTGGGGTTAGGTTTAGATTTTAGGTTTAGATTTTAGGTTTAGATTTGGGGTTAGGCTTAGATTTTAGGTTTAGATTTGGGGTTAGGTTTAGATTTTCGGTTTAGATTTGGGGTTAAGTTTAGATTTGGGGTTAGGTTTAGATTTTAGGTTTAGATTTGGGGTTAGGTTTAGATTTTAGGTTTAGATTTGTGGTTAGGTTTAGATTTTAGGTTTAGATTTGGGGTTAGGTTTAGATTTTAGGTTTAGATTTGGGGTTAGGTTTAGATTTTAGGTTTAGATTTGGGGTTAGGTTTAGATTTGGGGTTAGGTTTAAATTTTAGGTTTGGATTTGGGGATAGGTTTAGATTATAGGTTTAGATTTGGGGTTAGGTTTAGACTTGTGGTTAGGTTTAGATTTTAGGTTTAGATTTGGGGTTAGGTTTAGATTTTAGGTTTAGATTTGGGGTTAGGTTTAGATTTTAGGTTTAGATTTGGGGTTAGGTTTAGATTTGGGGTTAGGTTTAGATTTTAGGTTTAGATTTGGGGTTAGGTTTAGATTTTAGGTTTAGATTTGGGGTTAGGTTTAGATTTTAGGTTTAGATTTGGGGTTAGGTTTAGATTTTAGGTTTAGATTTGGGGTTAGGTTTAGATTTGGGGTTAGGTTTAGATTTTAGGTTTAGATTTGGGGTTAGGTTTAGATTTGGGGTTAGGTTTAGATTTTAGGTTTAGATTTGGGGTTAGGTTTAGATTTTAGGTTTAGATTTGGGGTTAGGTTTAGATTTGGGGTTAGGTTTAGATTTTAGGTTTAGATTTGGGGTTAGGTTTAGATTTTAGGTTTAGATTTTAGGTTTAGATTTGGGGATAGGTTTAGATTTTAGGTTTAGATTTGGGGTTAGGTTTAGATTTGAGGTTTAGATTTGGGGTTATGTTTAGATTTTAGGTTTAGATTTGGGGTTAGGTTTAGATTTGGGGTTAGGTTTAGATTTTAGGTTTAGATTTGGGGTTAGGTTTAGATTTTAGGTTTAGATTTGGGGTTAGGTTTAGATTTGGAGTTAGGTTTAGATTTTAGGTTTAGATTTGGGGTTAGGTTTAGATTTTATGGTTAGGTTTTGATTTTAGGTTTAGATTTGGGGTTAGGTTTAGATTTGGGGTTAGGCTTAGATTTTAGGTTTAGATTTGGGGTTAGGTTTAGATTTTAGGTTTAGATTTGGGGTTAGGTTTAGATTTGGGGTTAGGTTTAGATTTTAGGTTTAGATTTGGGGTTAGGTTTAGATTTGGGGTTAGGTTTAGATTTTAGGTTTAGATTTGGGGTTAGGTTTAGATTTTTTGGTTTAGATTTGGGGTTAGGTTTAGATTTTAGGTTTAGATTTGGGGTTAGGTTTAGATTTGGGGTTAGGTTTAGATTTTAGGTTTAGATTTGAGATTAGGTTTAGATTTGGGGTTAGGTTTAGATTTTAGGTTTAGATTTTAGGTTTATATTTGGGGTTAGGCTTAGATTTTAGGTTTAGATTTGGGGTTAGGTTTAGATTTTCGGTTTAGATTTGGGGTTAAGTTTAGATTTGGGGTTAGGTTTAGATTTTAGGTTTAGATTTGGGGTTAGGTTTAGATTTTAGGTTTAGATTTGTGGTTAGGTTTAGATTTTAGGTTTAGATTTGGGGTTAGGTTTAGATTTTAGGTTTAGATTTGGGGTCAGGTTTATATTTCAGGTTTAGATTTGGGGTTAGGTTTAGATTTGGGGTTAGGTTGAGATTTTAGGTTTAGATTTGGGGTTAGGTTTAGATTTGGGGTTAGGTTTAGATTTTAGGTTTAGATTTGGGGTTAGGTTTAGATTTTAGGTTTAGATTTGGGGTTAGGTTTAGATTTTAGGTTTAGATTTGGGGTTAGGTTTAGATTTGGGGTTAGGTTTAGATTTTAGGTTTGGATTTGCGGTTAGGTTTAGATTTTAGGTTTAGATTTGGGGTTAGGTTTAGATTTTAGGTTTAGATTTGGGGTTAGGTTTAGATTTTAGGTTTAGATTTGGGGTTAGGTTTAGATTTTAGGTTTATATTTAAGGTTAGGTTTCGATTTCGGGTTACGTTTAGATTTTAGGTTTAGATTTTGGGTTAGGTTTAGATTTTAGGTTTAGATTTGGGGTTAGGTTTAGATTTTAGGTTTAGATTTGGGGTTAGGTTTAGATTTTAGGTTTAGATTTGGGGTTAGGTTTAGATTTGGGGTTAGGTTTAGACTTGGGGTTAGGTTTTGATTTTAGGTTTAGATTTGGGGTTAGGTTTAGATTTTAGGTTTAGATTTGGGGTTAGGTTTAGATTTTAGGTTTAGATTTGGGGTTAGGTTTAGATTTGGGGTTAGGTTTAGATTTTAGGTTTAGATTTGGGGTTAGGTTTAGATTTGGGGTTAGGTTTAGATTTTAGGTTTAGATTTGGGGTTAGGTTTAGATTTTAGGTTTAGATTTGGGGTTAGGTTTAGATTTGGGGTTAGGTATAGATTTTAGGTTTAGATTTGGGTTTAGGTTTAGATTTTAGGTTTAGATTTTAGGTTTAGATTTGGGGTTAGGTTTAGATTTTAGGTTTAGATTTAAGGTTAGGTTTCGATTTCGGGTTACGTTTAGATTTTAGGTTTAGATTTGGGGTTAGGTTTAGATTTTAGGTTTAGATTTGAGGTTAGGTTTAGATTTGGGGTTAGGTTTAGATTTTAGGTTTAGATTTGGGGTTAGGTTTAGATTTTAGGTTTAGATTTGGGGTTAGGTTTAGATTTTAGGTTTAGATTTGGGGTTAGGTTTAGATTTGAGGTTAGGTTTAGATTTTAGGTTTAGATTTGGGGTTAGGTTTAGATTTTAGGTTTAGATTTTGGTTTAGGTTTAGATTTCAGGTTTAGATTTGGGGTTAGGTTTAGATTTGAGGTTTAGATTTGGGGTTAGGTTTAGATTTGGGGTTAGGTTTAGATTTTAGGTTTAGATTTGGGGTTAGGTTTAGATTTGGGGTTAGGTTTAGATTTGAGGTTTAGATTTGGGGTTAGGTTTAGATTTGGGGTTAGGTTTAGATTTTAGGTTTAGATTTGGGGTTAGGTTTAGATTTTAGGTTTAGATTTGGGGTTAGATTTAGATTTGGGGTTAGGTTTAGATTTTAGGTTTAGATTTGGGGTTAGGTTTAGATTTGGGGTTAGGTTTAGATTTTAGGCTTAGATTTGGGGTTAAGTTTAGATTTGGGGTTAGGTTTAGATTTTAGGTTTAGATTTGGGGTTAGGTTTAGATTTGGGGTTAGGTTTAGATTTTAGGTTTAGATTTGGGGTTAGGTTTAGATTTTAGGTTTAGATTTGGGGTTAGGTTTAGATTTGGGGTTAGGTTTAGATTTGAGGTTTAGATTTGGGGTTAGGTTTAGATTTTAGGTTTAGATTTGGGGTTAGGTTTAGATTTGGGGTTAGGTTTAGATTTTAGGTTTAGATTTGGGGTTAGGTTTAGATTTGGGGTTAGGTTTAGATTTGGGGTTAGGTTTAGATTTTAGGTTTAGATTTGGGGTTAGGTTTAGATTTGGGGTTAGGTTTAGATTTTAGGTTTAGATTTGGGGTTAGGTTTAGATTTTAGGTTTAGATTTGGGGTTAGATTTAGATTTTAGGTTTAGATTTGGGGTTAGGTTTAGATTTTAGGTTTAGATTTGGGGTTAGGTTTAAATTTTTTGGTTTAGATTTGGGGTTAGGTTTAGATTTTAGGTTTAGATTTGGGGTTAGGTTTAGATTTGGGGTTAGGTTTAGATTTTAGGTTTAGATTTGGGATTAGGTTTAGATTTGGGGTTAGGTTTAAATTTTAGGTTTAGATTTTAGGTTTAGATTTGGGGTTAGGCTTAGATTTTAGGTTTAGATTTGGGGTTAGGTTTAGATTTTCGGTTTAGATTTGGGGTTAAGTTTAGATTTGGGGTTAGGTTTAGATTTTAGGTTTAGATTTGGGGTTAGGTTTAGATTTTAGGTTTAGATTTGTGGTTAGGTTTAGATTTTAGGTTTAGATTTGGGGTTAGGTTTAGATTTTAGGTTTAGATTTGGGTTTAGGTTTAGATTTTAGGTTTAGATTTGGGGTTAGGTTTAGATTTGGGGTTAGGTTTAGATTTTAGGTTTAGATTTGGGGTTAGGTTTAGATTTTAGGTTTAGATTTGGGGTTAGGTTTAGATTTTAGGTTTATATTTGGGGTAAGGTTTAGATTTGGGGTTAGGTTTAGATTTTAGGTTTAGATTTGGGGGTAGGTTTAGATTTTGGGTTAGGTTTAGATTTTAGGTTTAGATTTGGGGTTAGGTTTAGATTTGGGGTTAGGTTTAGATTTTAGGTTTAGATTTGGGATTAGGTTTAGATTTGGGGTTAGGTTTAGATTTTAGGTTTAGATTTTAGGTTTAGATTTGGGGTTAGGCTTAGATTTTAGGTTTAGTTTTGGGGTTAGGTTTAGATTTTCGGTTTAGATTTGGGGTTAAGTTTAGATTTGGGGTTAGGTTTAGATTTTAGGTTTAGATTTGGGGTTAGGTTTAGATTTTAGGTTTAGATTTGGGGTTAGGTTTAGATTTTAGGTTTAGATTTGTGGTTAGGTTTAGATTTTAGGTTTAGATTTGGGGTTAGGTTTAGATTTTAGGTTTAGATTTGGGGTTAGGTTTAGATTTTAGGTTTAGATTTGGGGTTAGGTTTAGATTTTAGGTTTATATTTAAGGTTAGGTTTCGATTTCGGGTTACGTTTAGATTTTAGGTTTAGATTTTGGGTTAGGTTTAGATTTTAGGTTTAGATTTGGGGTTAGGTTTAGATTTCAGGTTTAGATTTGGGGTTAGGTTTAGATTTTAGGTTTAGATTTGGGGTTAAGTTTAGATTTGGGGTTAGGTTTAGATTTTAGTTTTAGATTTGGGGTTAGGTTTAGATTTGGGGTTAGGTTTAGATTTTAGGTTTAGATTTGGGGTTAGGTTTAGATTTTAGGTTTAGATTTGGGGTTAGGTTTAGATTTGGGGTTAGGTTTAGACTTGGGGTTAGGTTTAGATTTTAGGTTTAGATTTGGGGTTAGGTTTAGATTTGGGGTTAGGTTTAGATTTTAGGTTTAGATTTGGGGTTAGGTTTAGATTTGGGGTTAGGTTTAGATTTTAGGTTTAGATTTGGGGTTAGGTTTAGATTTTAGGTTTAGATTTGGGGTTAGGTTTAGATTTGGGGTTAGGTTTAGATTTTAGGTTTAGATTTGGGTTTAGGTTTAGATTTTAGGTTTAGATTTTAGGTTTAGATTTGGGGTTAGGTTTAGATTTTAGGTTTAGATTTAAGGTTAGGTTTCGATTTCGGGTTACGTTTAGATTTTAGGTTTAGATTTGGGGTTAGGTTTAGATTTTAGGTTTAGATTTGAAGTTAGGTTTAGATTTCAGGTTTAGATTTGGGGTTAGGTTTAGATTTTAGGTTTAGATTTGGGGTTAGGTTTAGATTTGGGGTTAGGTTTAGATTTGAGGTTTAGATTTGGGGTTAGGTTTAGATTTGGGGTTAGGTTTAGATTTTAGGTTTAGATTTGGGGTTAGGTTTAGATTTTAGGTTTAGATTTGGGGTTAGGTTTAGATTTTAGGTTTAGATTTGGGGTTAGGTTTAGATTTGGGGTTAGGTTTAGATTTTAGGTTTAGATTTGGGTTTAGGTTTAGATTTTAGGTTTAGATTTGGGGTTAGGTTTAGATTTTAGGTTTAGATTTAAGGTTAGGTTTCGATTTCGGGTTAGGTTTAGATTTTAGGTTTAGATTTGGGGTTAGGTTTAGATTTTAGGTTTAGATTTAAGGTTAGGTTTCGATTTCGGGTTACGTTTAGATTTTAGGTTTAGATTTGGGGTTAGGTTTAGATTTTAGGTTTAGATTTGAGGTTAGGTTTAGATTTGGGGTTAGGTTTAGATTTTAGGTTTAGATTTGGGGTTAGGTTTAGATTTTAGGTTTAGATTTGGGGTTAGGTTTAGATTTTAGGTTTAGATTTGGGGTTAGGTTTAGATTTGGGGTTAGGTTTAGATTTTAGGTTTAGATTTGGGGTTAGGTTTAGATTTTAGGTTTAGATTTTGGTTTAGGTTTAGATTTCAGGTTTAGATTTGGGGTTAGGTTTAGATTTGAGGTTTAGATTTGGGGTTAGGTTTAGATTTGGGGTTAGGTTTAGATTTTAGGTTTAGATTTGGGGTTAGGTTTAGATTTGGGGTTAGGTTTAGATTTTAGGTTTAGATTTGGGGTTAGGTTTAGATTTTAGGTTTAGATTTGGGGTTAGGTTTAGATTTTAGGTTTAGATTTGGGGTTAGGTTTAGATTTTAGGTTTAGATTTGGGGTTAGATTTAGATTTGGGGTTAGGTTTAGATTTTAGGTTTAGATTTGGGGTTAGGTTTAGATTTGGGGTTAGGTTTAGATTTTAGGCTTAGATTTGGGGTTAAGTTTAGATTTGGGGTTAGGTTTAGATTTTAGGTTTAGATTTGGGGTTAGGTTTAGATTTGGGGTTAGGTTTAGATTTTAGGTTTAGATTTGGAGTTAGGTTTAGATTTTAGGTTTAGATTTGGGGTTAGGTTTAGATTTGGGGTTAGGTTTAGATTTGAGGTTTAGATTTGGGGTTAGGTTTAGATTTTAGGTTTAGATTTGGGGTTAGGTTTAGATTTGGGGTTAGGTTTAGATTTTAGGTTTAGATTTGGGGTTAGGTTTAGATTTGGGGTTAGGTTTAGATTTTAGGTTTAGATTTGGGGTTAGGTTTAAATTTTTTGGTTTAGATTTGGGGTTAGGTTTAGATTTTAGGTTTAGATTTGGGGTTAGGTTTAGATTTGGGGTTAGGTTTAGATTTTAGGTTTAGATTTGGGATTAGGTTTAGATTTGGGGTTAGGCTTAGATTTTAGGTTTAGATTTGGGGTTAGGTTTAGATTTTCGGTTTAGATTTGGGGTTAAGTTTAGATTTGGGGTTAGGTTTAGATTTTAGGTTTAGATTTGGGGTTAGGTTTAGATTTTAGGTTTAGATTTGTGGTTAGGTTTAGATTTTAGGTTTAGATTTGGGGTTAGGTTTAGATTTTAGGTTTAGATTTGGGGTTAGGTTTAGATTTTAGGTTTAGATTTGGGGTTAGGTTTAGATTTGGGGTTAGGTTTAGATTTTAGGTTTAGATTTGGGGTTAGGTTTAGATTTTAGGTTTAGATTTGGGGTTAGGTTTAGATTTTAGGTTTATATTTGGGGTAAGGTTTAGATTTGGGGTTAGGTTTAGATTTTAGGTTTAGATTTGGGGGTAGGTTTAGATTTGGGGTTAGGTTTAGATTTTAGGTTTAGATTTGGGGTTAGGTTTAGATTTGGGGTTAGGTTTAGATTTTAGGTTTAGATTTGGGATTAGGTTTAGATTTGGGGTTAGGTTTAGATTTTAGGTTTAGATTTTAGGTTTAGATTTGGGGTTAGGCTTAGATTTTAGGTTTAGATTTGGGGTTAGGTTTAGATTTTCGGTTTAGATTTGGGGTTAAGTTTAGATTTGGGGTTAGGTTTAGATTTTAGGTTTAGATTTGGGGTTAGGTTTAGATTTTAGGTTTAGATTTGGGGTTAGGTTTAGATTTTAGGTTTAGATTTGTGGTTAGGTTTAGATTTTAGGTTTAGATTTGGGGTTAGGTTTAGATTTTAGGTTTAGATTTGGGGTTAGGTTTAGATTTTAGGTTTAGATTTGGGGTTAGGTTTAGATTTTAGGTTTATATTTAAGGTTAGGTTTCGATTTCGGGTTACGTTTAGATTTTAGGTTTAGATTTGGGGTTAGGTTTAGATTTTAGGTTTAGATTTGGGGTTAGGTTTAGATTTCAGGTTTAGATTTGGGGTTAGGTTTAGATTTTAGGTTTAGATTTGGGGTTAAGTTTAGATTTGGGGTTAGGTTTAGATTTTAGGTTTAGATTTGGGGTTAGGTTTAGATTTGGGGTTAGGTTTAGATTTTAGGTTTAGATTTGGGGTTAGGTTTAGATTTTAGGTTTAGATTTGGGGTTAGGTTTAGATTTGGGGTTAGGTTTAGACTTGGGGTTAGGTTTAGATTTTAGGTTTAGATTTGGGGTTAGGTTTAGATTTTAGGTTTAGATTTGGGGTTAGGTTTAGATTTTAGGTTTAGATTTGGGGTTAGGTTTAGATTTTAGGTTTAGATTTGGGGTTAGGTTTAGATTTGGGGTTAGGTTTAGATTTGGGGTTAGGTTTAGATTTTAGGTTTAGATTTGGGGTTAGGTTTAGATTTTAGGTTTAGATTTGGGGTTAGGTTTAGATTTGGGGTTAGGTTTAGATTTTAGGTTTAGATTTGGGTTTAGGTTTAGATTTTAGGTTTAGATTTTAGGTTTAGATTTGGGGTTAGGTTTAGATTTTAGGTTTAGATTTAAGGTTAGGTTTCGATTTCGGGTTAGGTTTAGATTTTAGGTTTAGATTTGGGGTTAGGTTTAGATTTTAGGTTTAGATTTGAAGTTAGGTTTAGATTTCAGGTTTAGATTTGGGGTTAGGTTTAGATTTTAGGTTTAGATTTGGGGTTAGGTTTAGATTTGGGGTTAGGTTTAGATTTGAGGTTTAGATTTGGGGTTAGGTTTAGATTTGGGGTTAGGTTTAGATTTTAGGTTTAGATTTGGGGTTAGGTTTAGATTTTAGGTTTAGATTTGGGGTTAGATTTAGATTTGGGGTTAGGTTTAGATTTTAGGTTTAGATTTGGGGTTAGGTTTAGATTTGGGGTTAGGTTTAGATTTTAGGTTTAGATTTGGGGTTAGGTTTAGATTTGGGGTTAGGTTTAGATTTTAGGTTTAGATTTGGGGTTAGGTTTAGATTTGGGGTTAGGTTTAGATTTTAGGTTTAGATTTGGGGTTAGGTTTAGATTTTAGGTTTAGATTTGGGGTTAGGTTTAGATTTGGGGTTAGGTTTAGATTTTAGGTTTAGATTTGGGTTTAGGTTTAGATTTTAGGTTTAGATTTGGGGTTAGGTTTAGATTTTAGGTTTAGATTTAAGGTTAGGTTTCGATTTCGGGTTAGGTTTAGATTTTAGGTTTAGATTTGGGGTTAGGTTTAGATTTTAGGTTTAGATTTAAGGTTAGGTTTCGATTTCGGGTTACGTTTAGATTTTAGGTTTAGATTTGGGGTTAGGTTTAGATTTTAGGTTTAGATTTGAGGTTAGGTTTAGATTTGGGGTTAGGTTTAGATTTTAGGTTTAGATTTGGGGTTAGGTTTAGATTTTAGGTTTAGATTTGGGGTTAGGTTTAGATTTTAGGTTTAGATTTGGGGTTAGGTTTAGATTTGGGGTTAGGTTTAGATTTTAGGTTTAGATTTGGGGTTAGGTTTAGATTTTAGGTTTAGATTTTGGTTTAGGTTTAGATTTCAGGTTTAGATTTGGGGTTAGGTTTAGATTTGAGGTTTAGATTTGGGGTTAGGTTTAGATTTGGGGTTAGGTTTAGATTTTAGGTTTAGATTTGGGGTTAGGTTTAGATTTGGGGTTAGGTTTAGATTTGAGGTTTAGATTTGGGGTTAGGTTTAGATTTGGGGTTAGGTTTAGATTTGGGGTTAGGTTTAGATTTTAGGTTTAGATTTGGGGTTAGGTTTAGATTTTAGGTTTAGATTTGGGGTTAGATTTAGATTTGGGGTTAGGTTTAGATTTTAGGTTTAGATTTGGGGTTAGGTTTAGATTTGGGGTTAGGTTTAGATTTTAGGCTTAGATTTGGGGTTAAGTTTAGATTTGGGGTTAGGTTTAGATTTTAGGTTTAGATTTGGGGTTAGGTTTAGATTTGGGGTTAGGTTTAGATTTTAGGTTTAGATTTGGAGTTAGGTTTAGATTTTAGGTTTAGATTTGGGGTTAGGTTTAGATTTGGGGTTAGGTTTAGATTTGAGGTTTAGATTTGGGGTTAGGTTTAGATTTTAGGTTTAGATTTGGGGTTAGGTTTAGATTTGGGGTTAGGTTTAGATTTTAGGTTTAGATTTGGGGTTAGGTTTAGATTTGGGGTTAGGTTTAGATTTGGGGTTAGGTTTAGATTTTAGGTTTAGATTTGGGGTTAGGTTTAGATTTGGGGTTAGGTTTAGATTTTAGGTTTAGATTTGGGGTTAGGTTTAGATTTTAGGTTTAGATTTGGTGTTAGATTCAGATTTTAGGTTTAGATTTGGGGTTAGGTTTAGATTTCAGGTTTAGATTTGGGGTTAGGTTTAAATTTTTTGGTTTAGATTTGGGGTTAGGTTTAGATTTTAGGTTTAGATTTGGGGTTAGGTTTAGATTTGAGGTTAGGTTTAGATTTTAGGTTTAGATTTGGGATTAGGTTTAGATTTGGGGTTAGGTTTAAATTTTAGGTTTAGATTTTAGGTTTAGATTTGGGGTTAGGCTTAGATTTTAGGTTTAGATTTGGGGTTAGGTTTAGATTTTCGGTTTAGATTTGGGGTTAAGTTTAGATTTGGGGTTAGGTTTAGATTTTAGGTTTAGATTTGGGGTTAGGTTTAGATTTTAGGTTTAGATTTGGGGTTAGGTTTAGATTTTAGGTTTAGATTTGGGGTTAGGTTTAGATTTTAGGTTTAGATTTGGGGTTAGGTTTAGATTTTAGGTTTAGATTTCGGGTTAGGTTTAGATTTGGGGTTAGGTTTAGATTTTAGGTTTAGATTTCGGGTTAGGTTTAGATTTTAGGTTTAGATTTGGGGTTAGGTTTAGATTTGGGGTTAGGTTTAGATTTTAGGTTTAGATTTGGGGTTAGGTTTAGATTTGGGGTTAGGTTTAGATTTTAGGTTTAGATTTGGGGTTAGGTTTAGATTTGGGGTTAGGTTTAGATTTTAGGTTTAGATTTGGGGTTAGGTTTAGATTTTAGGTTTAGATTTGGGGTTAGGTTTAGATTTGGGGTTAGGTTTAGATTTTAGGTTTAGATTTGGGTTTAGGTTTAGATTTTAGGTTTAGATTTGGGGTTAGGTTTAGATTTTAGGTTTAGATTTAAGGTTAGGTTTCGATTTCGGGTTAGGTTTAGATTTTAGGTTTAGATTTGGGGTTAGGTTTAGATTTTAGGTTTAGATTTAAGGTTAGGTTTCGATTTCGGGTTACGTTTAGATTTTAGGTTTAGATTTGGGGTTAGGTTTAGATTTTAGGTTTAGATTTGAGGTTAGGTTTAGATTTGGGGTTAGGTTTAGATTTTAGGTTTAGATTTGGGGTTAGGTTTAGATTTTAGGTTTAGATTTGGGGTTAGGTTTAGATTTTAGGTTTAGATTTGGGGTTAGGTTTAGATTTGGGGTTAGGTTTAGATTTTAGGTTTAGATTTGGGGTTAGGTTTAGATTTTAGGTTTAGATTTGGGGTTAGGTTTAGATTTTAGGTTTAGATTTGGGGTTAGGTTTAGATTTGGGGTTAGGTTTAGATTTGGGGTTAGGTTTAGATTTTAGGTTTAGATTTGGGGTTAGGTTTAGATTTTAGGTTTAGATTTGGGGTTAGGTTTAGATTTGGGGTTAGGTTTAGATTTTAGGTTTAGATTTGGGTTTAGGTTTAGATTTTAGGTTTAGATTTTAGGTTTAGATTTGGGGTTAGGTTTAGATTTTAGGTTTAGATTTAAGGTTAGGTTTCGATTTCGGGTTAGGTTTAGATTTTAGGTTTAGATTTGGGGTTAGGTTTAGATTTTAGGTTTAGATTTGAAGTTAGGTTTAGATTTCAGGTTTAGATTTGGGGTTAGGTTTAGATTTTAGGTTTAGATTTGGGGTTAGGTTTAGATTTGGGGTTAGGTTTAGATTTGAGGTTTAGATTTGGGGTTAGGTTTAGATTTGGGGTTAGGTTTAGATTTTAGGTTTAGATTTGGGGTTAGGTTTAGATTTTAGGTTTAGATTTGGGGTTAGATTTAGATTTGGGGTTAGGTTTAGATTTTAGGTTTAGATTTGGGGTTAGGTTTAGATTTTAGGTTTAGATTTGGGGTTAGGTTTAGATTTGGGGTTAGGTTTAGATTTTAGGTTTAGATTTGGGGTTAGGTTTAGATTTGGGGTTAGGTTTAGATTTTAGGTTTAGATTTGGGGTTAGGTTTAGATTTGGGGTTAGGTTTAGATTTTAGGTTTAGATTTGGGGTTAGGTTTAGATTTGGGGTTAGGTTTAGATTTTAGGTTTAGATTTGGGGTTAGGTTTAGATTTTAGGTTTAGATTTGGGGTTAGGTTTAGATTTGGGGTTAGGTTTAGATTTTAGGTTTAGATTTGGGTTTAGGTTTAGATTTTAGGTTTAGATTTGGGGTTAGGTTTAGATTTTAGGTTTAGATTTAAGGTTAGGTTTCGATTTCGGGTTAGGTTTAGATTTTAGGTTTAGATTTGGGGTTAGGTTTAGATTTTAGGTTTAGATTTAAGGTTAGGTTTCGATTTCGGGTTACGTTTAGATTTTAGGTTTAGATTTGGGGTTAGGTTTAGATTTTAGGTTTAGATTTGAGGTTAGGTTTAGATTTGGGGTTAGGTTTAGATTTTAGGTTTAGATTTGGGGTTAGGTTTAGATTTTAGGTTTAGATTTGGGGTTAGGTTTAGATTTTAGGTTTAGATTTGGGGTTAGGTTTAGATTTGGGGTTAGGTTTAGATTTTAGGTTTAGATTTGGGGTTAGGTTTAGATTTTAGGTTTAGATTTTGGTTTAGGTTTAGATTTCAGGTTTAGATTTGGGGTTAGGTTTAGATTTGAGGTTTAGATTTGGGGTTAGGTTTAGATTTGGGGTTAGGTTTAGATTTTAGGTTTAGATTTGGGGTTAGGTTTAGATTTGGGGTTAGGTTTAGATTTGAGGTTTAGATTTGGGGTTAGGTTTAGATTTGGGGTTAGGTTTAGATTTGGGGTTAGGTTTAGATTTTAGGTTTAGATTTGGGGTTAGGTTTAGATTTTAGGTTTAGATTTGGGGTTAGATTTAGATTTGGGGTTAGGTTTAGATTTTAGGTTTAGATTTGGGGTTAGGTTTAGATTTGGGGTTAGGTTTAGATTTTAGGCTTAGATTTGGGGTTAAGTTTAGATTTGGGGTTAGGTTTAGATTTTAGGTTTAGATTTGGGGTTAGGTTTAGATTTGGGGTTAGGTTTAGATTTTAGGTTTAGATTTGGAGTTAGGTTTAGATTTTAGGTTTAGATTTGGGGTTAGGTTTAGATTTGGGGTTAGGTTTAGATTTGAGGTTTAGATTTGGGGTTAGGTTTAGATTTTAGGTTTAGATTTGGGGTTAGGTTTAGATTTGGGGTTAGGTTTAGATTTTAGGTTTAGATTTGGGGTTAGGTTTAGATTTGGGGTTAGGTTTAGATTTGGGGTTAGGTTTAGATTTTAGGTTTAGATTTGGGGTTAGGTTTAGATTTGGGGTTAGGTTTAGATTTTAGGTTTAGATTTGGGGTTAGGTTTAGATTTTAGGTTTAGATTTGGTGTTAGATTCAGATTTTAGGTTTAGATTTGGGGTTAGGTTTAGATTTCAGGTTTAGATTTGGGGTTAGGTTTAAATTTTTTGGTTTAGATTTGGGGTTAGGTTTAGATTTTAGGTTTAGATTTGGGGTTAGGTTTAGATTTGAGGTTAGGTTTAGATTTTAGGTTTAGATTTGGGATTAGGTTTAGATTTGGGGTTAGGTTTAAATTTTAGGTTTAGATTTTAGGTTTAGATTTGGGGTTAGGCTTAGATTTTAGGTTTAGATTTGGGGTTAGGTTTAGATTTTCGGTTTAGATTTGGGGTTAAGTTTAGATTTGGGGTTAGGTTTAGATTTTAGGTTTAGATTTGGGGTTAGGTTTAGATTTTAGGTTTAGATTTGGGGTTAGGTTTAGATTTTAGGTTTAGATTTGGGGTTAGGTTTAGATTTTAGGTTTAGATTTGGGGTTAGGTTTAGATTTTAGGTTTAGATTTCGGGTTAGGTTTAGATTTGGGGTTAGGTTTAGATTTTAGGTTTAGATTTCGGGTTAGGTTTAGATTTTAGGTTTAGATTTGGGGTTAGGTTTAGATTTGGGGTTAGGTTTAGATTTTAGGTTTAGATTTGGGGTTAGGTTTAGATTTGGGGTTAGGTTTAGATTTTAGGTTTAGATTTGGGGTTAGGTTTAGATTTGGGGTTAGGTTTAGATTTTAGGTTTAGATTTGGGGTTAGGTTTAGATTTTAGGTTTAGATTTGGGGTTAGGTTTAGATTTGGGGTTAGGTTTAGATTTTAGGTTTAGATTTGGGTTTAGGTTTAGATTTTAGGTTTAGATTTGGGGTTAGGTTTAGATTTTAGGTTTAGATTTAAGGTTAGGTTTCGATTTCGGGTTAGGTTTAGATTTTAGGTTTAGATTTGGGGTTAGGTTTAGATTTTAGGTTTAGATTTAAGGTTAGGTTTCGATTTCGGGTTACGTTTAGATTTTAGGTTTAGATTTGGGGTTAGGTTTAGATTTTAGGTTTAGATTTGAGGTTAGGTTTAGATTTGGGGTTAGGTTTAGATTTTAGGTTTAGATTTGGGGTTAGGTTTAGATTTTAGGTTTAGATTTGGGGTTAGGTTTAGATTTTAGGTTTAGATTTGGGGTTAGGTTTAGATTTGGGGTTAGGTTTAGATTTTAGGTTTAGATTTGGGGTTAGGTTTAGATTTTAGGTTTAGATTTTGGTTTAGGTTTAGATTTCAGGTTTAGATTTGGGGTTAGGTTTAGATTTGAGGTTTAGATTTGGGGTTAGGTTTAGATTTGGGGTTAGGTTTAGATTTTAGGTTTAGATTTGGGGTTAGGTTTAGATTTGGGGTTAGGTTTAGATTTGAGGTTTAGATTTGGGGTTAGGTTTAGATTTGGGGTTAGGTTTAGATTTGGGGTTAGGTTTAGATTTTAGGTTTAGATTTGGGGTTAGGTTTAGATTTTAGGTTTAGATTTGGGGTTAGATTTAGATTTGGGGTTAGGTTTAGATTTTAGGTTTAGATTTGGGGTTAGGTTTAGATTTGGGGTTAGGTTTAGATTTTAGGCTTAGATTTGGGGTTAAGTTTAGATTTGGGGTTAGGTTTAGATTTTAGGTTTAGATTTGGGGTTAGGTTTAGATTTGGGGTTAGGTTTAGATTTTAGGTTTAGATTTGGAGTTAGGTTTAGATTTTAGGTTTAGATTTGGGGTTAGGTTTAGATTTGGGGTTAGGTTTAGATTTGAGGTTTAGATTTGGGGTTAGGTTTAGATTTTAGGTTTAGATTTGGGGTTAGGTTTAGATTTGGGGTTAGGTTTAGATTTTAGGTTTAGATTTGGGGTTAGGTTTAGATTTGGGGTTAGGTTTAGATTTGGGGTTAGGTTTAGATTTTAGGTTTAGATTTGGGGTTAGGTTTAGATTTGGGGTTAGGTTTAGATTTTAGGTTTAGATTTGGGGTTAGGTTTAGATTTTAGGTTTAGATTTGGTGTTAGATTCAGATTTTAGGTTTAGATTTGGGGTTAGGTTTAGATTTCAGGTTTAGATTTGGGGTTAGGTTTAAATTTTTTGGTTTAGATTTGGGGTTAGGTTTAGATTTTAGGTTTAGATTTGGGGTTAGGTTTAGATTTGGGGTTAGGTTTAGATTTTAGGTTTAGATTTGGGATTAGGTTTAGATTTGGGGTTAGGTTTAAATTTTAGGTTTAGATTTTAGGTTTAGATTTGGGGTTAGGCTTAGATTTTAGGTTTAGATTTGGGGTTAGGTTTAGATTTTCGGTTTAGATTTGGGGTTAAGTTTAGATTTGGGGTTAGGTTTAGATTTTAGGTTTAGATTTGGGGTTAGGTTTAGATTTTAGGTTTAGATTTGGGGTTAGGTTTAGATTTTAGGTTTAGATTTGGGGTTAGGTTTAGATTTTAGGTTTAGATTTGGGGTTAGGTTTAGATTTTAGGTTTAGATTTCGGGTTAGGTTTAGATTTGGGGTTAGGTTTAGATTTTAGGTTTAGATTTCGGGTTAGGTTTAGATTTTAGGTTTAGATTTGGGGTTAGGTTTAGATTTTAGGTTTAGATTTGGGGTAAGGTTTAGATTTGGGGTTAGGTTTAGATTTTAGGTTTAGATTTGGGGGTAGGTTTAGATTTGGGGTTAGGTTTAGATTTTAGGTTTAGATTTGGGGTTAGGTTTAGATTTGGGGTTAGGTTTAGATTTTAGGTTTAGATTTGGGATTAGGTTTAGATTTGGGGTTAGGTTTAGATTTTAGGTTTAGATTTTAGGTTTAGATTTGGGGTTAGGCTTAGATTTTAGGTTTAGATTTGGGGTTAGGTTTAGATTTTCGGTTTAGATTTGGGGTTAAGTTTAGATTTGGGGTTAGGTTTAGATTTTAGGTTTAGATTTGGGGTTAGGTTTAGATTTTAGGTTTAGATTTGGGGTTAGGTTTAGATTTTAGGTTTAGATTTGTGGTTAGGTTTAGATTTTAGGTTTAGATTTGGGGTTAGGTTTAGATTTTAGGTTTAGATTTGGGGTTAGGTTTAGATTTTAGGTTTAGATTTGGGGTTAGGTTTAGATTTTAGGTTTAGATTTGGGGTTAGGTTTAGATTTTAGGTTTATATTTAAGGTTAGGTTTCGATTTCGGGTTACGTTTAGATTTTAGGTTTAGATTTTGGGTTAGGTTTAGATTTTAGGTTTAGATTTGGGGTTAGGTTTAGATTTCAGGTTTAGATTTGGGGTTAGGTTTAGATTTTAGGTTTAGATTTGGGGTTAAGTTTAGATTTGGGGTTAGGTTTAGATTTTAGGTTTAGATTTGGGGTTAGGTTTAGATTTGGGGTTAGGTTTAGATTTTAGGTTTAGATTTGGGGTTAGGTTTAGATTTTAGGTTTAGATTTGGGGTTAGGTTTAGATTTGGGGTTAGGTTTAGACTTGGGGTTAGGTTTAGATTTTAGGTTTAGATTTGGGGTTAGGTTTAGATTTTAGGTTTAGATTTGGGGTTAGGTTTAGATTTTAGGTTTAGATTTGGGGTTAGGTTTAGATTTGGGGTTAGGTTTAGATTTTAGGTTTAGATTTGGGGTTAGGTTTAGATTTGGGGTTAGGTTTAGATTTTAGGTTTAGATTTGGGGTTAGGTTTAGATTTTAGGTTTAGATTTGGGGTTAGGTTTAGATTTGGGGTTAGGTTTAGATTTTAGGTTTAGATTTGGGTTTAGGTTTAGATTTTAGGTTTAGATTTTAGGTTTAGATTTGGGGTTAGGTTTAGATTTTAGGTTTAGATTTAAGGTTAGGTTTCGATTTCGGGTTACGTTTAGATTTTAGGTTTAGATTTGGGGTTAGGTTTAGATTTTAGGTTTAGATTTGAGGTTAGGTTTAGATTTCAGGTTTAGATTTGGGGTTAGGTTTAGATTTTAGGTTTAGATTTGGGGTTAGGTTTAGATTTGGGGTTAGGTTTAGATTTTAGGTTTAGATTTGGGGTTAGGTTTAGATTTGGGGTTAGGTTTAGATTTTAGGTTTAGATTTGGGGTTAGGTTTAGATTTGGGGTTAGGTTTAGATTTTAGGTTTAGATTTGGGGTTAGGTTTAGATTTTAGGTTTAGATTTGGGGTTAGGTTTAGATTTTAGGTTTAGATTTGGGGTTAGGTTTAGATTTGGGGTTAGGTTTAGATTTTAGGTTTAGATTTGGGGTTAGGTTTAGATTTGGGGTTAGGTTTAGACTTTAGGTTTAGATTTGGGATTAGGTTTAGATTTGGGGTTAGGTTTAGATTTTAGGTTTAGATTTGGGGTTAGGTTTAGATTTTAGGTTTAGATTTGGGGTTAGGTTTAGATTTGGGGTTAGGTTTAGATTTTAGGTTTAGATTTGGGTTTAGGTTTAGATTTTAGGTTTAGATTTTAGATTTAGATTTGGGGTTAGGTTTAGATTTTAGGTTTAGATTTAAGGTTAGGTTTCGATTTCGGGTTACATTTAGATTTTATGTTTAGATTTGGGGTTAGGTTTAGATTTTAGGTTTAGATTTGAGGTTAGGTTTAGATTTCAGGTTTAGATTTGGGGTTAGGTTTAGATTTTAGGTTTAGATTTGGGGTTAGGTTTAGATTTGGGGTTAGGTTTAGATTTTAGGTTTAGATTTGGGGTAGGTTTAGATTTGGGGTTAGGTTTAGATTTTAGGTTTAGATTTGGGGTTAGGTTTAGATTTGGGGTTAGGTTTAGATTTTAGGTTTAGATTTGGGGTTAGGTTTAGATTTTAGGTTTAGATTTGGGGTTAGATTTAGATTTTAGGTTTAGATTTGGGGTTAGGTTTAGATTTTAGGTTTATATTTGGGGTTAGGTTTAGATTTTTTGGTTTAGATTTGGGGTTAGGTTTAGATTTGGGGTTAGGTTTAGATTTTAGGTTTAGATTTGGGGTTAGGTTTAGATTTTAGGTTTAGATTTGGGATTAGGTTTAGATTTGGGGTTAGGTTTAGATTTTAGGTTTAGATTTTAGGTTTAGATTTGGGGTTAGGCTTATATTTTAGGTTTAGATTTGGGGTTAGGTTTAGATTTTCGGTTTAAATTTGGGGTTAAGTTTAGATTTGGGGTTAGGTTTAGATTTTAGGTTTAGATTTGGGGTTAGGTTTAGATTTTAGGTTTAGATTTGTGGTTAGGTTTAGATTTTAGGTTTAGATTTGGGGTTAGGTTTAGATTTTAGGTTTAGATTTGGGGTTAGGTTTAGATTTTAGGTTTAGATTTGGGGTTAGGTTTAGATTTGGGGTTAGGTTTAGATCTTAGGTTTGGATTTGGGGTTAGGTTTAGATTATAGGTTTAGATTTGGGGTTAGGTTTAGACTTGTGGTTAGGTTTAGATTTTAGGTTTAGATTTGGGGTTAGGTTTAGATTTTAGGTTTAGATTTGGGGTTAGGTTTAGATTTGGGGTTAGGTTTAGATTTGGGGTTAGGTTTAGATTTTAGGTTTAGATTTGGGGTTAGGTTTATATTTGGGGTTAGGTTTAGATTCTAGGTTTAGATTTTAGGTTTAGATTTGGGGTTAGTCTTAGATTTTAGGTTTAGATTTGGGGTTAGGTTTAGATTTTCGGTTTAGATTTGGGGTTAAGTTTAGATTTGGGGTTAGGTTTAGATTTTAGGTTTAGATTTGGGGTTAGGTTTAGATTTTAGGTTTAGATTTGTGGTTAGGTTTAGATTTTAGGTTTAGATTTGTGGTTAGGTTTAGATTTTAGGTTTAGATTTGGGGTTAGGTTTAGATTTTAGGTTTAGATTTGGGGTTAGGTTTAGATTTGGGGTTAGGTTTAGATTTTAGGTTTAGATTTGGGGTTAGGTTTAGATTTGGGGTTAGGTTTAGATTTTAGGTTTAGATTTTGGGTTAGGTTTAGATTTTAGGTTTAGATTTTAGGTTTAGATTTGGGGAAAGGTTTAGATTTTAGGTTTAGATTTGGGGTTAGGTTTAGATTTTAGGTTTAGATTTGGGGTTAGGTTTAGATTTTAGGTTTAGATTTGGGGTTAGGTTTAGATTTTAGGTTTAGATTTTAGGTTTAGATTTGGGGTTAGGTTTAGATTTGGGGTTAGGTTTAGATTTTAGGTTTAGATTTGGGGTTAGGTTTAGATTTGGGGTTAGGTTTAGATTTTAGGTTTAGATTTGGGGTTAGGTTTAGATTTGGGGTTAGGTTTAGATTTTAGGTTTAGATTTGGGGTTAGGTTTTGATTTTAGGTTTGGATTTGGGGTTAGGTTTAGATTTTAGGTTTAGATTTGGGGTTAGGTTTAGATTTTAGGTTTAGATTTTAGGTTTAGATTTGGGGTTAGGCTTAGATTTTAGGTTTAGATTTGGGGTTAGGTTTAGATTTTCGGTTTAGATTTGGGGTTAAGTTTAGATTTGGGGTTAGGTTTAGATTTTAGGTTTAGATTTGGGGTTAGGTTTAGATTTTAGGTTTAGATTTGGGGTTAGGTTTAGATTTTAGGTTTAGATTTGGGGTTAGGTTTAGATTTTAGGTTTAGATTTGGGGTCAGGTTTAGATTTCAGGTTTAGATTTGGGGTTAGGTTTAGATTTTAGGTTTAGATTTGGGGTTAGGTTTAGATTTGGGGTTAGGTTTAGATTTTAGGTTTAGATTTGGGGTTAGGTTTAGATTTGGGGTTAGGTTTAGATTTTAGGTTTAGATTTGGGGTTAGGTTTAGATTTTAGGTTTAGATTTGGGGTTAGGTTTAGATTTGGGGTTAGGTTTTGATTTTAGGTTTAGATTTGGGGTTAGGTTTAGATTTTAGGTTTAGATTTGGGGTTAGGTTTAGATTTTAGGTTTAGATTTGGGGTTAGGTTTAGATTTTAGGTTTAGATTTGGGGTTAGGTTTAGATTTTAGGTTTAGATTTGGGGTTAGGTTTAGATTTTAGGTTTAGATTTGGGGTTAGGTTTAGATTTTAGGTTTAGATTTGGGGTTAGGTTTAGATTTGGGGTTAGGTTTAGATTTTAGGTTTAGATTTGGGGTTATGTTTAGATTTTAGGTTTAGATTTGGGGTTATGTTTAGATTTTAGGTTTAGATTTGGGGTTAGGTTTAGATTTTAGGTTTAGATTTGGGGTTAGGTTTAGATTTTAGGTTTAGATTTGGGGTTAGGTTTAGATTCTAGGTTTAGATTTGGGGTTAGGTTTAGATTTGGGGTTAGGTTTAGATTTTAGGTTTAGATTTGGGGTTAGGTTTAGATTTGGGGTTAGGTTTAGATTTTAGGTTTAGATTTTGGGTTAGGTTTAGATTTTAGGTTTAGATTTTAGGTTTAGATTTGGGGAAAGGTTTAGATTTTAGGTTTAGATTTGGGGTTAGGTTTAGATTTTAGGTTTAGATTTGGGGTTAGGTTTAGATTTTAGGTTTAGATTTGGGGTTAGGTTTAGATTTGGGGTTAGGTTTAGATTTTAGGTTTAGATTTGGGGTTAGGTTTAGATTTTAGGTTTAGATTTGGGGTTAGGTTTAGATTTTAGGTTTAGATTTGGGGTTAGGTTTAGATTTGGGGTTAGGTTTAGATTTTAGGTTTAGATTTGGGGTTAGGTTTAGATTTGGGGTTAGGTTTAGATTTTAGGTTTAGATTTGGGGTTAGGTTTAGATTTTAGGTTTAGATTTGGGGTTAGGTTTAGATTTGGGGTTAGGTTTAGATTTTAGGTTTAGATTTGGGGTTAGGTTTAGATTTTCGGTTTAGACTTGTGGTTAGGTTTAGATTTTAGGTTTAGATTTTGGGTTAGGTTTAGATTTTAGGTTTAGATTTGGGGTTAGGTTTAGATTTTAGGTTTATATTTGGGGTTAGGTTTAGATTTTTTGGTTTAGATTTGGGGTTAGGTTTAGATTTTAGGTTTAGATTTGGGGTTAGGTTTAGATTTGGGGTTAGGTTTAGATTTTAGGTTTAGATTTGGGGTTAGGTTTAGATTTTAGGTTTAGATTTGGGGTTAGGTTTAGATTTTAGGTTTAGATTTTAGGTTTAGATTCTGGGTTAGGCTTAGATTTTAGGTTTAGATTTGGGGTTAGGTTTAGATTTTCGGTTTAAATTTGGGGTTAAGTTAAGATTTGGGGTTAGGTTTAGATTTTAGGTTTAGATTTGGGGTTAGGTTTAGATTTTAGGTTTAGATTTGGGGTTAGGTTTAGATTTTAGGTTTAGATTTGGGGTTAGGTTTAGATTTGGGGTTAGGTTTAGATTTTAGGTTTAGATTTGGGATTAGGTTTAGATTTGGGGTTAGGTTTAGATTTTAGGTTTAGATTTTAGGTTTAGATTTGGGGTTAGGCTTAGATTTTAGGTTTAGATTTGGGGTTAGGTTTAGATTTTCGGTTTAGATTTGGGGTTAAGTTTAGATTTGGGGTTAGGTTTAGATTTTAGGTTTAGATTTGGGGTTAGGTTTAGATTTTAGGTTTAGATTTGGGGTTAGGTTTAGATTTTAGGTTTAGATTTGGGGTTAGGTTTAGATTTTAGGTTTAGATTTGGGGTCAGGTTTAGATTTCAGGTTTAGATTTGGGGTTAGGTTTAGATTTTAGGTTTAGATTTGGGGTTAGGTTTAGATTTTAGGTTTAGATTTGGTGTTAGGTTTAGATTTGGGGTTAGGTTTAGATTTTAGGTTTAGATTTGGGGTTAGGTTTAGATTTTAGGTTTAGATTTGGGGTTAGGTTTAGATTTGCGGTTAGGTTTTGATTTTAGGTTTGGATTTGGGGTTAGGTTTAGATTTTAGGTTTAGATTTGGGGTTAGGTTTAGATTTTAGGTTTAGATTTGGGGTTAGGTTTAGATTTTAGGTTTAGATTTGGGGTTAGGTTTAGATTTTAGGTTTATATTTAAGGTTAGGTTTCGATTTCGGGTTACGTTTAGATTTTAGGTTTAGATTTGGGGTTAGGTTTAGATTTTAGGTTTATATTTGGGGTTAGGTTTAGATTTCAGGTTTAGATTTGGGGTTAGGTTTAGATTTTAGGTTTAGATTTGGGGTTAAGTCTAGATTTGGGGTTAGGTTTAGATTTTAGGTTTAGATTTGGGGTTAGGTTTAGATTTGGGGTTAGGTTTAGATTTTAGGTTTAGATTTGGGGTTAGGTTTAGATTTTAGGTTTAGATTTGGGGTTAGGTTTAGTTTTGGGGTTAGGTTTAGACTTGGGGTTATGTTTAGATTTTAGGTTTAGATTTGGGGTTAGGTTTAGATTTTAGGTTTAGATTTGGGGTTAGGTTTAGATTTGGGGTTAGGTTTAGATTTTAGGTTTAGATTTGGGGTTAGGTTTAGATTTGGGGTTAGGTTTAGATTTTAGGTTTAGATTTGGGGTTAGGTTTAGATTTGTGGTTAGGTTTAGATTTTAGGTTTAGATTTGGGGTTAGGTTTAGATTTGGGGTTAGGTTTAGATTTTAGGTTTAGATTTGGGGTTAGGTTTAGATTTTAGGTTTAGATTTGGGGTTAGGTTTAGATTTTAGGTTTAGATTTGGGTTTAGGTTTAGATTTTAGGTTTAGATTTTAGGTTTAGATTTGGGGTTAGGTTTTGATTTTAGGTTTAGATTTAAGGTTAGGTTTCGATTTCGGGTTACGTTTAGATTTTAGGTTTAGATTTGGGGTTAGGTTTAGATTTTAGGTTTAGATTTGAGGTTAGGTTTAGATTTCAGGTTTAGATTTGGGGTTAGGTTTAGATTTTAGGTTTAGATTTGGGGTTAGGTTTAGATTTGGGGTTAGGTTTAGATTTGAGGTTTAGATTTGGGGTTAGGTTTAGATTTGGGGTTAGGTTTAGATTTTAGGTTTAGATTTGGGGTTAGGTTTAGATTTGGGGTTAGGTTTAGATTTTAGGTTTAGATTTGGGGTTAGGTTTAGATTTTAGGTTTAGATTTGGGGTTAGGTTTAGATTTGGGGTTAGGTTTAGATTTTAGGTTTAGATTTGGGGTTAGGTTTAGATTTGGGGTTAGGTTTAGATTTTAGGTTTAGATTTGGGGTTAGGTTTAGATTTGGGGTTAGGTTTAGATTTTAGGTTTAGATTTGGGGTTAGGTTTAGATTTTAGGTTTAGATTTGGGGTTAGGTTTAGATTTTAGGTTTAGATTTGGGGTTAGGTTTAGATTTTAGGTTTAGATTTGGGGTTAGATTTAGATTTTAGGTTTAGATTTGGGGTTAGGTTTAGATTTTAGGTTTATATTTGGGGTTAGGTTTAGATTTTTTGGTTTAGATTTGGGGTTAGGTTTAGATTTGGGGTTAGGTTTAGATTTTAGGTTTAGATTTGGGGTTAGGTTTAGATTTTAGGTTTAGATTTGGGATTAGGTTTAGATTTGGGGTTAGGTTTAGATTTTAGGTTTAGATTTTAGGTTTAGATTTGGGGTTAGGCTTAGATTTTAGGTTTAGATTTGGGGTTAGGTTTAGATTTTCGGTTTAAATTTGGGGTTAAGTTTAGATTTGGGGTTAGGTTTAGATTTTAGGTTTAGATTTGGGGTTAGGTTTAGATTTTAGGTTTAGATTTGGGGTTAGGTTTAGATTTGGGGTTAGGTTTAGATTTTAGGTTTAGATTTGGGGTTAGGTTTAGACTTGTGGTTAGGTTTAGATTTTAGGTTTGGATTTGGGGTTAGGTTTAGATTTTAGGTTTAGATTTGGGGTTAGGTTTAGATTTGGGGTTAGGTTTAGATTTTAGGTTTGGATTTGGGGTTAGGTTTAGATTATAGGTTTAGATTTGGGGTTAGGTTTAGACTTGTGGTTAGGTTTAGATTTTAGGTTTGGATTTGGGGTTAGGTTTAGATTTTAGGTTTAGATTTGGGGTTAGGTTTAGATTTTAGGTTTAGATTTGGGGTTAGGTTTAGATTTGGGGTTAGGTTTAGATTTTAGGTTTAGATTTGGGGTTAGGTTTAGATTTGGGGTTAGGTTTAGATTTTAGGTTTAGATTTGGGGTTAGGTTTAGATTTTAGGTTTAGATTTGGGGTTAGGTTTAGATTTGGGGTTAGGTTTAGATTTTAGGTTTAGATTTGGGGTTAGGTTTAGATTTGGGGTTAGGTTTAGATTTGGGGTTAGGTTTAGATTTTAGGTTTAGATTTGGGGTTAGGTTTAGATTTGGGGTTAGGTTTAGATTTTAGGTTTAGATTTGGGGTTAGATTTAGATTTTAGGTTTAGATTTGGGGTTAGGTTTAGATTTTAGGTTTATATTTGGGGTTAGGTTTAGATTTTTTGGTTTAGATTTGGGGTTAGGTTTAGATTTTAGGTTTAGATTTGGGGTTAGGTTTAGATTTGGGGTTAGGTTTAGATTTTAGGTTTAGATTTGGGGTTAGGTTTAGATTTGGGGTTAGGTTTAGATTCTAGGTTTAGATTTTAGGTTTAGATTTGGGGTTAGGCTTAGATTTTAGGTTTAGATTTGGGGTTAGGTTTAGATTTTCGGTTTAGATTTGGGGTTAAGTTTAGATTTGGGGTTAGGTTTAGATTTTAGGTTTAGATTTGGGGTTAGGTTTAGATTTTAGGTTTAGATTTGGGGTTAGGTTTAGATTTTAGGTTTAGATTTGGGGTTAGGTTTAGATTTTAGGTTTAGATTTGGGGTTAGGTTTAGATTTGGGGTTAGGTTTAGATTTTAGGTTTAGATTTGGGATTAGGTTTAGATTTGGGGTTAGGTTTAGATTTTAGGTTTAGATTTTAGGTTTAGATTTGGGGTTAGGCTTAGATTTTAGGTTTAGATTTGGGGTTAGGTTTAGATTTTAGGTTTAGATTTGGGGTTAGGTTTTGATTTTAGGTTTGGATTTGGGGTTAGGTTTAGATTTTAGGTTTAGATTTGGGGTTAGGTTTAGATTTGGGGTTAGGTTTAGATTTTAGGTTTAGATTTTAGGTTTAGATTTGGGGTTAGGCTTAGATTTTAGGTTTAGATTTGGGGTTAGGTTTAGATTTTCGGTTTAGATTTGGGGTTAAGTTTAGATTTGGGGTTAGGTTTAGATTTTAGGATTAGATTTGGGGTTAGGTTTAGATTTTAGGTTTAGATTTGGGGTTAGGTTTAGATTTTAGGTTTAGATTTGGGGTTAGGTTTAGATTTTAGGTTTAGATTTGGGGTCAGGTTTAGATTTCAGGTTTAGATTTGGGGTTAGGTTTAGATTTTAGGTTTAGATTTGGGGTTAGGTTTAGATTTGGGGTTAGGTTTAGATTTTAGGTTTAGATTTGGGGTTAGGTTTAGATTTGGGGTTAGGTTTAGATTTTAGGTTTAGATTTGGGGTTAGGTTTAGATTTTAGGTTTAGATTTGGGGTTAGGTTTAGATTTGGGGTTAGGTTTTGATTTTAGGTTTGGATTTGGGGTTAGGTTTAGATTTTAGGTTTAGATTTGGGGTTAGGTTTAGATTTGGGGTTAGGTTTAGATTTTAGGTTTAGATTTGGGGTTAGGTTTAGATTTTAGGTTTAGATTTGGGGTTAGGTTTAGATTTTAGGTTTATATTTAAGGTTAGGTTTCGATTTCGGGTTACGTTTAGATTTTAGGTTTAGATTTGGGGTTAGGTTTAGATTTTAGGTTTATATTTGGGGTTAGGTTTAGATTTCAGGTTTAGATTTGGGGTTAGGTTTAGATTTTCGGTTTAGATTTGGGGTTAAGTTTAGATTTGGGGTTAGGTTTAGATTTTAGGTTTAGATTTGGGGTTAGGTTTAGATTTGGGGTTAGGTTTAGATTTTAGGTTTAGATTTGGGGTTAGGTTTAGATTTTAGGTTTAGATTTGGGGTTAGGTTTAGATTTGGGGTTAGGTTTAGACTTGGGGTTAGGTTTAGATTTTAGGTTTAGATTTGGGGTTAGGTTTAGATTTTAGGTTTAGATTTGGGGTTAGGTTTAGATTTTAGGTTTAGATTTGGGGTTAGGTTTAGATTTGGGGTTAGGTTTAGATTTTAGGTTTAGATTTGGGGTTAGGTTTAGATTTGGGGTTAGGTTTAGATTTTAGGTTTAGATTTGGGGTTAGGTTTAGATTTGGGGTTAGGTTTAGATTTTAGGTTTAGATTTGGGGTTAGGTTTAGATTTGGGGTTAGGTTTAGATTTTAGGTTTAGATTTGGGGTTAAGTTTAGATTTGGGGTTAGGTTTAGATTTTAAGTTTAGATTTGGGGTTAGGTTTAGATTTGGGGTTAGGTTTAGATTTTAGGTTTAGATTTGGGGTTAGGTTTAGATTTTAGGTTTAGATTTGGGGTTAGATTTAGATTTTAGGTTTAGATTTGGGGTTAGGTTTAGATTTTAGGTTTATATTTGGGGTTAGGTTTAGATTTTTTGGTTTAGATTTGGGGTTAGGTTTAGATTTGGGGTTAGGTTTAGATTTTAGGTTTAGATTTGGGGTTAGGTTTAGATTTTAGGTTTAGATTTGGGATTAGGTTTAGATTTGGGGTTAGGTTTAGATTTTAGGTTTAGATTTTAGGTTTAGATTTGGGGTTAGGCTTAGATTTTAGGTTTAGATTTGGGGTTAGGTTTAGATTTTCGGTTTAAATTTGAGGTTAAGTTTAGATTTGGGGTTAGGTTTAGATTTTAGGTTTAGATTTGGGGTTAGGTTTAGATTTTAGGTTTAGATTTGTGGTTAGGTTTAGATTTTAGGTTTAGATTTGGGGTTAGGTTTAGATTTTAGGTTTAGATTTGGGGTTAGGTTTAGATTTTAGGTTTAGATTTGGGGTTAGGTTTAGATTTGGGGTTAGGTTTAGATTTTAGGTTTGGATTTGGGGTTAGGTTTAGATTTTAGGTTTAGATTTGGGGTTAGGTTTAGATTTGGGGTTAGGTTTAGATTTTAGGTTTAGATTTGGGGTTAGGTTTAGATTTGGGGTTAGGTTTAGATTTTAGGTTTAGATTTGGGGTTAGGTTTAGATTTGGGGTTAGGTTTAGATTTTAGGTTTAGATTTGGGGTTAGGTTTAGATTTTAGGTTTAGATTTGGGGTTAGGTTTAGATTTTAGGTTTAGATTTGGGGTTAGGTTTAGATTTGGGGTTAGGTTTAGACTTGGGGTTAGGTTTAGATTTTAGGTTTAGATTTGGGGTTAGGTTTAGATTTTAGGTTTAGATTTGGGGTTAGGTTTAGATTTTAGGTTTAGATTTGGGGTTAGGTTTAGATTTGGGGTTAGGTTTAGATTTTAGGTTTAGATTTGGGGTTAGGTTTAGATTTGGGGTTAGGTTTAGATTTTAGGTTTAGATTTGGGGTTAGGTTTAGATTTGGGGTTAGGTTTAGATTTTAGGTTTAGATTTGGGGTTAGGTTTAGATTTGGGGTTAGGTTTAGATTTTAGGTTTAGATTTGGGGTTAAGTTTAGATTTGGGGTTAGGTTTAGATTTTAGGTTTAGATTTGGGGTTAGGTTTAGATTTGGGGTTAGGTTTAGATTTTAGGTTTAGATTTGGGGTTAGGTTTAGATTTTAGGTTTATATTTAAGGTTAGGTTTCGATTTCGGGTTACGTTTAGATTTTAGGTTTAGATTTGGGGTTAGGTTTAGATTTTAGGTTTATATTTGGGGTTAGGTTTAGATTTCAGGTTTAGATTTGGGGTTAGGTTTAGATTTTAGGTTTAGATTTGGGGTTAAGTCTAGATTTGGGGTTAGGTTTAGATTTTAGGTTTAGATTTGGGGTTAGGTTTAGATTTGGGGTTAGGTTTAGATTTTAGGTTTAGATTTGGGGTTAGGTTTAGATTTTAGGTTTAGATTTGGGGTTAGGTTTAGATTTGGGGTTAGGTTTAGACTTGGGGTTAGGTTTAGATTTTAGGTTTAGATTTGGGGTTAGGTTTAGATTTTAGGTTTAGATTTGGGGTTAGGTTTAGATTTTAGGTTTAGATTTGGGGTTAGGTTTAGATTTGGGGTTAGGTTTAGATTTTAGGTTTAGATTTGGGGTTAGGTTTAGATTTGGGGTTAGGTTTAGATTTTAGGTTTAGATTTGGAGTTAGGTTTAGATTTGGGGTTAGGTTTAGATTTTAGGTTTAGATTTGGGGTTAGGTTTAGATTTGGGGTTAGGTTTAGATTTTAGGTTTAGATTTGGGGTTAAGTTTAGATTTGGGGTTAGGTTTAGATTTTAGGTTTAGATTTGGGGTTAGGTTTAGATTTGGGGTTAGGTTTAGATTTTAGGTTTAGATTTGGGGTTAGGTTTAGATTTTAGGTTTAGATTTGGGGTTAGGTTTAGATTTTAGGTTTAGATTTGGGGTTAGATTTAGATTTTAGGTTTAGATTTGGGGTTAGGTTTAGATTTTAGGTTTATATTTGGGGTTAGGTTTAGATTTTTTGGTTTAGATTTGGGGTTAGGTTTAGATTTGGGGTTAGGTTTAGATTTTAGGTTTAGATTTGGGGTTAGGTTTAGATTTTAGGTTTAGATTTGGGATTAGGTTTAGATTTGGGGTTAGGTTTAGATTTTAGGTTTAGATTTTAGGTTTAGATTTGGGGTTAGGCTTAGATTTTAGGTTTAGATTTGGGGTTAGGTTTAGATTTTCGGTTTAAATTTGAGGTTAAGTTTAGATTTGGGGTTAGGTTTAGATTTTAGGTTTAGATTTGGGGTTAGGTTTAGATTTTAGGTTTAGATTTGTGGTTAGGTTTAGATTTTAGGTTTAGATTTGGGGTTAGGTTTAGATTTTAGGTTTAGATTTGGGGTTAGGTTTAGATTTTAGGTTTAGATTTGGGGTTAGGTTTAGATTTGGGGTTAGGTTTAGATTTTAGGTTTAGATTTGGGGTTAGGTTTAGATTTGGGGTTAGGTTTAGATTTTAGGTTTGGATTTGGGGTTAGGTTTAGATTTTAGGTTTAGATTTGGGGTTAGGTTTAGATTTTAGGTTTAGATTTGGGGTTAGGTTTAGATTTGGGGTTAGGTTTAGATTTTAGGTTTAGATTTGGGGTTAGGTTTAGATTTGGGGTTAGGTTTAGATTTTAGGTTTAGATTTGGGGTTAGGTTTAGATTTTAGGTTTAGATTTGGGGTTAGGTTTAGATTTGGGGTTAGGTTTAGATTTTAGGTTTAGATTTGGGGTTAGGTTTAGATTTGGGGTTAGGTTTAGATTTGGGGTTAGGTTTAGATTTTAGGTTTAGATTTGGGGTTAGGTTTAGATTTGGGGTTAGGTTTAGATTTTAGGTTTAGATTTGGGGTTAGATTTAGATTTTAGGTTTAGATTTGGGGTTAGGTTTAGATTTTAGGTTTATATTTGGGGTTAGGTTTAGATTTTTTGGTTTAGATTTGGGGTTAGGTTTAGATTTTAGGTTTAGATTTGGGGTTAGGTTTAGATTTGGGGTTAGGTTTAGATTTTAGGTTTAGATTTGGGGTTAGGTTTAGATTTGGGGTTAGGTTTAGATTCTAGGTTTAGATTTTAGGTTTAGATTTGGGGTTAGGCTTAGATTTTAGGTTTAGATTTGGGGTTAGGTTTAGATTTTCGGTTTAGATTTGGGGTTAAGTTTAGATTTGGGGTTAGGTTTAGATTTTAGGTTTAGATTTGGGGTTAGGTTTAGATTTTAGGTTTAGATTTGGGGTTAGGTTTAGATTTTAGGTTTAGATTTGGGGTTAGGTTTAGATTTTAGGTTTAGATTTGGGGTTAGGTTTAGATTTGGGGTTAGGTTTAGATTTTAGGTTTAGATTTGGGATTAGGTTTAGATTTGGGGTTAGGTTTAGATTTTAGGTTTAGATTTTAGGTTTAGATTTGGGGTTAGGCTTAGATTTTAGGTTTAGATTTGGGGTTAGGTTTAGATTTTCGGTTTAGATTTGGGGTTAAGTTTAGATTTGGGGTTAGGTTTAGATTTTAGGTTTAGATTTGGGGTTAGGTTTAGATTTTAAGTTTAGATTTGGGGTTAGGTTTAGATTTTAGGTTTAGATTTGGGGTTAGGTTTAGATTTTAGGTTTAGATTTGGGGTCAGGTTTAGATTTCAGGTTTAGATTTGGGGTTAGGTTTAGATTTTAGGTTTAGATTTGGGGTTAGGTTTAGATTTGGGGTTAGGTTTAGATTTTAGGTTTAGATTTGGGGTTAGGTTTAGATTTGGGGTTAGGTTTAGATTTTAGGTTTAGATTTGGGGTTAGGTTTAGATTTGGGGTTAGGTTTAGATTTTAGGTTTAGATTTGGGGTTAGGTTTAGATTTTAGGTTTGGATTTGGGGTTAGGTTTAGATTTTAGGTTTAGATTTGGGGTTAGGTTTAGATTTGGGGTTAGGTTTAGATTTTAGGTTTAGATTTTAGGTTTAGATTTGGGGTTAGGCTTAGATTTTAGGTTAGGTTTAGATTTTCGGTTTAGATTTGGGGTTAAGTTTAGATTTGGGGTTAGGTTTAGATTTTAGGTTTAGATTTGGGGTTAGGTTTAGATTTTAGGTTTAGATTTGGGGTTAGGTTTAGATTTTAGGTTTAGATTTGGGGTCAGGTTTAGATTTCAGGTTTAGATTTGGGGTTAGGTTTAGATTTTAGGTTTAGATTTGGGGTTAGGTTTAGATTTGGGGTTAGGTTTAGATTTTAGGTTTAGATTTGGGGTTAGGTTTAGATTTGGGGTTAGGTTTAGATTTTAGGTTTAGATTTGGGGTTAGGTTTAGATTTTAGGTTTAGATTTGGGGTTAGGTTTAGATTTGGGGTTAGGTTTTGATTTTAGGTTTGGATTTGGGGTTAGGTTTAGATTTTAGGTTTAGATTTGGGGTTAGGTTTAGATTTGGGGTTAGGTTTAGATTTTAGGTTTAGATTTGGGGTTAGGTTTAGATTTTAGGTTTAGATTTGGGGTTAGGTTTAGATTTTAGGTTTATATTTAAGGTTAGGTTTCGATTTCGGGTTACGTTTAGATTTTAGGTTTAGATTTGGGGTTAGGATTAGATTTTAGGTTTATATTTGGGGTTAGGTTTAGATTTCAGGTTTAGATTTGGGGTTAGGTTTAGATTTTAGGTTTAGATTTGGGGTTAAGTCTAGATTTGGGGTTAGGTTTAGATTTTAGGTTTAGATTTGGGGTTAGGTTTAGATTTGGGGTTAGGTTTAGATTTTAGGTTTAGATTTGGGGTTAGGTTTAGATTTTAGGTTTAGATTTGGGGTTAGGTTTAGATTTGGGGTTAGGTTTAGATTTTAGGTTTAGATTTGGGGTTAGGTTTAGATTTGGGGTTAGGTTTAGATTTTAGGTTTAGATTTGGGGTTAGGTTTAGATTTGGGGTTAGGTTTAGATTTTAGGTTTAGACTTGTGGTTAGGTTTAGATTTTAGGTTTAGATTTGGGGTTAGGTTTAGATTTGGGGTTAGGTTTAGATTTTAGGTTTAGATTTGGGGTTAGGTTTAGATTTTAGGTTTAGATTTGGGGTTAGGTTTAGATTTGGGGTTAGGTTTAGACTTGGGGTTAGGTTTAGATTTTAGGTTTAGATTTGGGGTTAGGTTTAGATTTTAGGTTTAGATTTGGGGTTAGGTTTAGATTTTAGGTTTAGATTTGGGGTTAGGTTTAGATTTGGGGTTAGGTTTAGATTTTAGGTTTAGATTTGGGGTTAGGTTTAGATTTGGGGTTAGGTTTAGATTTTAGGTTTAGATTTGGAGTTAGGTTTAGATTTGGGGTTAGGTTTAGATTTTAGGTTTAGATTTGGGGTTAGGTTTAGATTTGGGGTTAGGTTTAGATTTTAGGTTTAGATTTGGGGTTAAGTTTAGATTTGGGGTTAGGTTTAGATTTTAGGTTTAGATTTGGGGTTAGGTTTAGATTTGGGGTTAGGTTTAGATTTTAGGTTTAGATTTGGGGTTAGGTTTAGATTTTAGGTTTAGATTTGGGGTTAGGTTTAGATTTTAGGTTTAGATTTGGGGTTAGATTTAGATTTTAGGTTTAGATTTGGGGTTAGGTTTAGATTTTAGGTTTGGATTTGGGGTTAGGTTTAGATTTTTTGGTTTAGATTTGGGGTTAGGTTTAGATTTGGGGTTAGGTTTAGATTTTAGGTTTAGATTTGGGGTTAGGTTTAGATTTTAGGTTTAGATTTGGGATTAGGTTTAGATTTGGGGTTAGGTTTAGATTTTAGGTTTAGATTTTAGGTTTAGATTTGGGGTTAGGCTTAGATTTTAGGTTTAGATTTGGGGTTAGGTTTAGATTTTCGGTTTAAATTTGAGGTTAAGTTTAGATTTGGGGTTAGGTTTAGATTTTAGGTTTAGATTTGGGGTTAGGTTTAGATTTTAGGTTTAGATTTGTGGTTAGGTTTAGATTTTAGGTTTAGATTTGGGGTTAGGTTTAGATTTTAGGTTTAGATTTGGGGTTAGGTTTAGATTTTAGGTTTAGATTTGGGGTTAGGTTTAGATTTGGGGTTAGGTTTAGATTTTAGGTTTGGATTTGGGGTTAGGTTTAGATTATAGGTTTAGATTTGGGGTTAGGTTTAGACTTGTGGTTAGGTTTAGATTTTAGGTTTGGATTTGGGGTTAGGTTTAGATTTTAGGTTTAGATTTGGGGTTAGGTTTAGATTTTAGGTTTAGATTTGGGGTTAGGTTTAGATTTGGGGTTAGGTTTAGATTTTAGGTTTAGATTTGGGGTTAGGTTTAGATTTGGGGTTAGGTTTAGATTTTAGGTTTAGATTTGGGGTTAGGTTTAGATTTGGGGTTAGGTTTAGATTTTAGGTTTAGATTTGGGGTTAGGTTTAGATTTGGGGTTAGGTTTAGATTTGGGGTTAGGTTTAGATTTTAGGTTTAGATTTGGGGTTAGGTTTAGATTTGGGGTTAGGTTTAGATTTTAGGTTTAGATTTGGGGTTAGATTTAGATTTTAGGTTTAGATTTGGGGTTAGGTTTAGATTTTAGGTTTATATTTGGGGTTAGGTTTAGATTTTTTGGTTTAGATTTGGGGTTAGGTTTAGATTTTAGGTTTAGATTTGGGGTTAGGTTTAGATTTGGGGTTAGGTTTAGATTTGGGGTTAGATTTGGGGTTAGGTTTAGATTTGGGGTTAGGTTTAGACTTGGGGTTAGGTTTAGATTTTAGGTTTAGATTTGGGGTTAGGTTTAGATTTTAGGTTTAGATTTGGGGTTAGGTTTAGATTTTAGGTTTAGATTTGGGGTTAGGTTTAGATTTTAGGTTTAGATTTGGGGTTAGGTTTAGATTTGGGGTTAGGTTTAGATTTTAGGTTTAGATTTGGAGTTAGGATTAGATTTGGGGTTAGGTTTAGATTTTAGGTTTAGATTTGGGGTTAGGTTTAGATTTGGGGTTAGGTTTAGATTTTAGGTTTAGATTTGGGGTTAAGTTTAGATTTGGGGTTAGGTTTAGATTTTAGGTTTAGATTTGGGGTTAGGTTTAGATTTGGGGTTAGGTTTAGATTTTAGGTTTAGATTTGGGGTTAGGTTTAGATTTTAGGTTTAGATTTGGGGTTAGGTTTAGATTTTAGGTTTAGATTTGGGGTTAGATTTAGATTTTAGGTTTAGATTTGGGGTTAGGTTTAGATTTTAGGTTTATATTTGGGGTTAGGTTTAGATTTTTTGGTTTAGATTTGGGGTTAGGTTTAGATTTGGGGTTAGGTTTAGATTTTAGGTTTAGATTTGGGGTTAGGTTTAGATTTTAGGTTTAGATTTGGGATTAGGTTTAGATTTGGGGTTAGGTTTAGATTTTAGGTTTAGATTTTAGGTTTAGATTTGGGGTTAGGCTTAGATTTTAGGTTTAGATTTGGGGTTAGGTTTAGATTTTCGGTTTAAATTTGAGGTTAAGTTTAGATTTGGGGTTAGGTTTAGATTTTAGGTTTAGATTTGGGGTTAGGTTTAGATTTTAGGTTTAGATTTGTGGTTAGGTTTAGATTTTAGGTTTAGATTTGGGGTTAGGTTTAGATTTTAGGTTTAGATTTGGGGTTAGGTTTAGATTTTAGGTTTAGATTTGGGGTTAGGTTTAGATTTGGGGTTAGGTTTAGATTTTAGGTTTAGATTTGGGGTTAGGTTTAGATTTGGGGTTAGGTTTAGATTTTAGGTTTGGATTTGGGGTTAGGTTTAGATTTTAGGTTTAGATTTGGGGTTAGGTTTAGATTTTAGGTTTAGATTTGGGGTTAGGTTTAGATTTGGGGTTAGGTTTAGATTTTAGGTTTAGATTTGGGGTTAGGTTTAGATTTGGGGTTAGGTTTAGATTTTAGGTTTAGATTTGGGGTTAGGTTTAGATTTTAGGTTTAGATTTGGGGTTAGGTTTAGATTTGGGGTTAGGTTTAGATTTTAGGTTTAGATTTGGGGTTAGGTTTAGATTTGGGGTTAGGTTTAGATTTGGGGTTAGGTTTAGATTTTAGGTTTAGATTTGGGGTTAGGTTTAGATTTGGGGTTAGGTTTAGATTTTAGGTTTAGATTTGGGGTTAGATTTAGATTTTAGGTTTAGATTTGGGGTTAGGTTTAGATTTTAGGTTTATATTTGGGGTTAGGTTTAGATTTTTTGGTTTAGATTTGGGGTTAGGTTTAGATTTTAGGTTTAGATTTGGGGTTAGGTTTAGATTTGGGGTTAGGTTTAGATTTTAGGTTTAGATTTGGGGTTAGGTTTAGATTTGGGGTTAGGTTTAGATTCTAGGTTTAGATTTTAGGTTTAGATTTGGGGTTAGGCTTAGATTTTAGGTTTAGATTTGGGGTTAGGTTTAGATTTTCGGTTTAGATTTGGGGTTAAGTTTAGATTTGGGGTTAGGTTTAGATTTTAGGTTTAGATTTGGGGTTAGGTTTAGATTTTAGGTTTAGATTTGGGGTTAGGTTTAGATTTTAGGTTTAGATTTGGGGTTAGGTTTAGATTTTAGGTTTAGATTTGGGGTTAGGTTTAGATTTGGGGTTAGGTTTAGATTTTAGGTTTAGATTTGGGATTAGGTTTAGATTTGGGGTTAGGTTTAGATTTTAGGTTTAGATTTTAGGTTTAGATTTGGGGTTAGGCTTAGATTTTAGGTTTAGATTTGGGGTTAGGTTTAGATTTTCGGTTTAGATTTGGGGTTAAGTTTAGATTTGGGGTTAGGTTTAGATTTTAGGTTTAGATTTGGGGTTAGGTTTAGATTTTAAGTTTAGATTTGGGGTTAGGTTTAGATTTTAGGTTTAGATTTGGGGTTAGGTTTAGATTTTAGGTTTAGATTTGGGGTCAGGTTTAGATTTCAGGTTTAGATTTGGGGTTAGGTTTAGATTTTAGGTTTAGATTTGGGGTTAGGTTTAGATTTGGGGTTAGGTTTAGATTTTAGGTTTAGATTTGGGGTTAGGTTTAGATTTGGGGTTAGGTTTAGATTTTAGGTTTAGATTTGGGGTTAGGTTTAGATTTGGGGTTAGGTTTAGATTTTAGGTTTAGATTTGGGGTTAGGTTTAGATTTTAGGTTTGGATTTGGGGTTAGGTTTAGATTTTAGGTTTAGATTTGGGGTTAGGTTTAGATTTGGGGTTAGGTTTAGATTTTAGGTTTAGATTTTAGGTTTAGATTTGGGGTTAGGCTTAGATTTTAGGTTTAGATTTGGGGTTAGGTTTAGATTTTCGGTTTAGATTTGGGGTTAAGTTTAGATTTGGGGTTAGGTTTAGATTTTAGGTTTAGATTTGGGGTTAGGTTTAGATTTTAGGTTTAGATTTGGGGTTAGGTTTAGATTTTAGGTTTAGATTTGGGGTCAGGTTTAGATTTCAGGTTTAGATTTGGGGTTAGGTTTAGATTTTAGGTTTAGATTTGGGGTTAGGTTTAGATTTGGGGTTAGGTTTAGATTTTAGGTTTAGATTTGGGGTTAGGTTTAGATTTGGGGTTAGGTTTAGATTTTAGGTTTAGATTTGGGGTTAGGTTTAGATTTTAGGTTTAGATTTGGGGTTAGGTTTAGATTTGGGGTTAGGTTTTGATTTTAGGTTTGGATTTGGGGTTAGGTTTAGATTTTAGGTTTAGATTTGGGGTTAGGTTTAGATTTGGGGTTAGGTTTAGATTTTAGGTTTAGATTTGGGGTTAGGTTTAGATTTTAGGTTTAGATTTGGGGTTAGGTTTAGATTTTAGGTTTATATTTAAGGTTAGGTTTCGATTTCGGGTTACGTTTAGATTTTAGGTTTAGATTTGGGGTTAGGTTTAGATTTTAGGTTTATATTTGGGGTTAGGTTTAGATTTCAGGTTTAGATTTGGGGTTAGGTTTAGATTTTAGGTTTAGATTTGGGGTTAAGTCTAGATTTGGGGTTAGGTTTAGATTTTAGGTTTAGATTTGGGGTTAGGTTTAGATTTGGGGTTAGGTTTAGATTTTAGGTTTAGATTTGGGGTTAGGTTTAGATTTTAGGTTTAGATTTGGGGTTAGGTTTAGATTTGGGGTTAGGTTTAGACTTGGGGTTAGGTTTAGATTTTAGGTTTAGATTTGGGGTTAGGTTTAGATTTTAGGTTTAGATTTGGGGTTAGGTTTAGATTTGGGGTTAGGTTTAGATTTTAGGTTTAGATTTGGGGTTAGGTTTAGATTTGGGGTTAGGTTTAGATTTTAGGTTTAGATTTGGGGTTAGGTTTAGATTTGGGGTTAGGTTTAGATTTTAGGTTTAGATTTGGGGTTAGGTTTAGATTTGGGGTTAGGTTTAGATTTTAGGTTTAGACTTGTGGTTAGGTTTAGATTTTAGGTTTAGATTTGGGGTTAGGTTTAGATTTGGGGTTAGGTTTAGATTTTAGGTTTAGATTTGGGGTTAGGTTTAGATTTGGGGTTAGGTTTAGACTTGGGGTTAGGTTTAGATTTTAGGTTTAGATTTGGGGTTAGGTTTAGATTTTAGGTTTAGATTTGGGGTTAGGTTTAGATTTTAGGTTTAGATTTGGGGTTAGGTTTAGATTTGGGGTTAGGTTTAGATTTTAGGTTTAGATTTGGGGTTAGGTTTAGATTTGGGGTTAGGTTTAGATTTTAGGTTTAGATTTGGAGTTAGGTTTAGATTTGGGGTTAGGTTTAGATTTTAGGTTTAGATTTGGGGTTAGGTTTAGATTTGGGGTTAGGTTTAGATTTTAGGTTTAGATTTGGGGTTAAGTTTAGATTTGGGGTTAGGTTTAGATTTTAGGTTTAGATTTGGGGTTAGGTTTAGATTTGGGGTTAGGTTTAGATTTTAGGTTTAGATTTGGGGTTAGGTTTAGATTTTAGGTTTAGATTTGGGGTTAGGTTTAGATTTTAGGTTTAGATTTGGGGTTAGATTTAGATTTTAGGTTTAGATTTGGGGTTAGGTTTAGATTTTAGGTTTGGATTTGGGGTTAGGTTTAGATTTTTTGGTTTAGATTTGGGGTTAGGTTTAGATTTGGGGTTAGGTTTAGATTTTAGGTTTAGATTTGGGGTTAGGTTTAGATTTTAGGTTTAGATTTGGGATTAGGTTTAGATTTGGGGTTAGGTTTAGATTTTAGGTTTAGATTTTAGGTTTAGATTTGGGGTTAGGCTTAGATTTTAGGTTTAGATTTGGGGTTAGGTTTAGATTTTCGGTTTAAATTTGAGGTTAAGTTTAGATTTGGGGTTAGGTTTAGATTTTAGGTTTAGATTTGGGGTTAGGTTTAGATTTTAGGTTTAGATTTGTGGTTAGGTTTAGATTTTAGGTTTAGATTTGGGGTTAGGTTTAGATTTTAGGTTTAGATTTGGGGTTAGGTTTAGATTTTAGGTTTAGATTTGGGGTTAGGTTTAGATTTGGGGTTAGGTTTAGATTTTAGGTTTGGATTTGGGGTTAGGTTTAGATTATAGGTTTAGATTTGGGGTTAGGTTTAGACTTGTGGTTAGGTTTAGATTTTAGGTTTGGATTTGGGGTTAGGTTTAGATTTTAGGTTTAGATTTGGGGTTAGGTTTAGATTTTAGGTTTAGATTTGGGGTTAGGTTTAGATTTGGGGTTAGGTTTAGATTTTAGGTTTAGATTTGGGGTTAGGTTTAGATTTGGGGTTAGGTTTAGATTTTAGGTTTAGATTTGGGGTTAGGTTTAGATTTGGGGTTAGGTTTAGATTTTAGGTTTAGATTTGGGGTTAGGTTTAGATTTGGGGTTAGGTTTAGATTTGGGGTTAGGTTTAGATTTTAGGTTTAGATTTGGGGTTAGGTTTAGATTTGGGGTTAGGTTTAGATTTTAGGTTTAGATTTGGGGTTAGATTTAGATTTTAGGTTTAGATTTGGGGTTAGGTTTAGATTTTAGGTTTATATTTGGGGTTAGGTTTAGATTTTTTGGTTTAGATTTGGGGTTAGGTTTAGATTTTAGGTTTAGATTTGGGGTTAGGTTTAGATTTGGGGTTAGGTTTAGATTTGGGGTTAGATTTGGGGTTAGGTTTAGATTTGGGGTTAGGTTTAGATTCTAGGTTTAGATTTTAGGTTTAGATTTGGGGTTAGGCTTAGATTTTAGGTTTAGATTTGGGGTTAGGTTTAGATTTTCGGTTTAGATTTGGGGTTAAGTTTAGATTTGGGGTTAGGTTTAGATTTTAGGTTTAGATTTGGGGTTAGGTTTAGATTTTAGGTTTAGATTTGTGGTTAGGTTTAGATTTTAGGTTTAGATTTGGGGTTAGGTTTAGATTTTAGGTTTAGATTTGGGGTTAGGTTTAGATTTGGGGTTAGGTTTAGATTTTAGGTTTATATTTGGGATTAGGTTTAGATTTGGGGTTAGGTTTAGATTTTAGGTTTAGATTTTAGGTTTAGATTTGGGGTTAGGCTTAGATTTTAGGTTTAGATTTGGGGTTAGGTTTAGATTTTCGGTTTAGATTTGGGGTTAAGTTTAGATTTGGGGTTAGGTTTAGATTTTAGGTTTAGATTTGGGGTTAGGTTTAGATTTTAAGTTTAGATTTGGGGTTAGGTTTAGATTTTAGGTTTAGATTTGGGGTTAGGTTTAGATTTTAGGTTTAGATTTGGGGTCAGGTTTAGATTTCAGGTTTAGATTTGGGGTTAGGTTTAGATTTTAGGTTTAGATTTGGGGTTAGGTTTAGATTTTAGGTTTAGATTTGGGGTTAGGTTTAGATTTGGGGTTAGGTTTAGATTTTAGGTTTAGATTTGGGGTTAGGTTTAGATTTGGGGTTAGGTTTAGATTTTAGGTTTAGATTTGGGGTTAGGTTTAGATTTTAGGTTTGGATTTGGGGTTAGGTTTAGATTTTAGGTTTAGATTTGGGGTTAGGTTTAGATTTGGGGTTAGGTTTAGATTTTAGGTTTAGATTTTAGGTTTAGATTTGGGGTTAGGCTTAGATTTTAGGTTTAGATTTGGGGTTAGGTTTAGATTTTCGGTTTAGATTTGGGGTTAAGTTTAGATTTGGGGTTAGGTTTAGATTTTAGGTTTAGATTTGGGGTTAGGTTTAGATTTTAGGTTTAGATTTGGGGTTAGGTTTAGATTTTAGGTTTAGATTTGGGGTCAGGTTTAGATTTCAGGTTTAGATTTGGGGTTAGGTTTAGATTTTAGGTTTAGATTTGGGGTTAGGTTTAGATTTGGGGTTAGGTTTAGATTTTAGGTTTAGATTTGGGGTTAGGTTTAGATTTGGGGTTAGGTTTAGATTTTAGGTTTAGATTTGGGGTTAGGTTTAGATTTTAGGTTTAGATTTGGGGTTAGGTTTAGATTTGGGGTTAGGTTTTGATTTTAGGTTTGGATTTGGGGTTAGGTTTAGATTTTAGGTTTAGATTTGGGGTTAGGTTTAGATTTGGGGTTAGGTTTAGATTTTAGGTTTAGATTTGGGGTTAGGTTTAGATTTTAGGTTTAGATTTGGGGTTAGGTTTAGATTTTAGGTTTATATTTAAGGTTAGGTTTCGATTTCGGGTTACGTTTAGATTTTAGGTTTAGATTTGGGGTTAGGTTTAGATTTTAGGTTTATATTTGGGGTTAGGTTTAGATTTCAGGTTTAGATTTGGGGTTAGGTTTAGATTTTAGGTTTAGATTTGGGGTTAAGTCTAGATTTGGGGTTAGGTTTAGATTTTAGGTTTAGATTTGGGGTTAGGTTTAGATTTGGGGTTAGGTTTAGATTTTAGGTTTAGATTTGGGGTTAGGTTTAGATTTTAGGTTTAGATTTGGGGTTAGGTTTAGATTTGGGGTTAGGTTTAGACTTGGGGTTAGGTTTAGATTTTAGGTTTAGATTTGGGGTTAGGTTTAGATTTTAGGTTTAGATTTGGGGTTAGGTTTAGATTTGGGGTTAGGTTTAGATTTTAGGTTTAGATTTGGGGTTAGGTTTAGATTTGGGGTTAGGTTTAGATTTTAGGTTTAGATTTGGGGTTAGGTTTAGATTTGGGGTTAGGTTTAGATTTTAGGTTTAGATTTGGGGTTAGGTTTAGATTTGGGGTTAGGTTTAGATTTTAGGTTTAGATTTGTGGTTAGGTTTAGATTTTAGGTTTAGATTTGGGGTTAGGTTTAGATTTGGGGTTAGGTTTAGATTTTAGGTTTAGATTTGGGTTTAGGTTTAGATTTTAGGTTTAGATTTTAGGTTTAGATTTGGGGTTAGGTTTAGATTTTAGGTTTAGATTTAAGGTTAGGTTTCGATTTCGGGTTACGTTTAGATTTTAGGTTTAGATTTGGGGTTAGGTTTAGATTTTAGGTTTAGATTTGAGTTTAGGTTTAGATTTGGGGTTAGGTTTAGATTTTAGGTTTAGATTTGGGGTTAGGTTTAGATTTGGGGTTAGGTTTAGATTTTAGGTTTAGATTTGGGGTTAGATTTAGATTTTAGGTTTAGATTTGGGGTTAGGTTTAGATTTTAGGTTTATATTTGGGGTTAGGTTTAGATTTTTTGGTTTAGATTTGGGGTTAGGTTTAGATTTTAGGTTTAGATTTGGGGTTAGGTTTAGATTTGGGGTTAGGTTTAAATTTTAGGTTTAGATTTTAGGTTTAGATTTGGGGTTAGGCTTAGATTTTAGGTTTAGATTTGGGGTTAGGTTTAGATTTTCGGTTTAGATTTGGGGTTAAGTTTAGATTTGGGGTTAGGTTTAGATTTTAGGTTTAGATTTGGGGTTAGGTTTAGATTTTAGGTTTAGATTTGTGGTTAGGTTTAGATTTTAGGTTTAGATTTGGGGTTAGGTTTAGATTTTAGGTTTAGATTTGGGGTTAGGTTTAGATTTTAGGTTTAGATTTGGGGTTAGGTTTAGATTTGGGGTTAGGTTTAGATTTGAGGTTTAGATTTGGGGTTAGGTTTAGATTTGGGGTTAGGTTTAGATTTGGGGTTAGGTTTAGATTTTAGGTTTAGATTTGGGGTTAGGTTTAGATTTGGGGTTAGGTTTAGATTTTAGGTTTAGATTTGGGGTTAGGTTTAGATTTTAGGTTTAGATTTGGGGTTAGGTTTAGATTTGGGGTTAGGTTTAGATTTTAGGTTTAGATTTGGGGTTAGGTTTAGATTTTAGGTTTAGATTTGGGGTTAGGTTTAGATTTGGGGTTAGGTTTAGATTTTAGGTTTAGATTTGGGTTTAGGTTTAGATTTTAGGTTTAGATTTTAGATTTAGATTTGGGGTTAGGTTTAGATTTTAGGTTTAGATTTAAGGTTAGGTTTCGATTTCGGGTTACATTTAGATTTTATGTTTAGATTTGGGGTTAGGTTTAGATTTTATGTTTAGATTTGAGGTTAGGTTTAGATTTCAGGTTTAGATTTGGGGTTAGGTTTAGATTTTAGGTTTAGATTTGGGGTTAGGTTTAGATTTGGGGTTAGGTTTAGATTTTAGGTTTAGATTTGGGGTTAGGTTTAGATTTGGGGTTAGGTTTAGATTTTAGGTTTAGATTTGGGGTTAGGTTTAGATTTGGGGTTAGGTTTAGATTTTAGGTTTAGATTTGGGGTTAGGTTTAGATTTTAGGTTTAGATTTGGGGTTAGATTTAGATTTTAGGTTTAGATTTGGGGTTAGGTTTAGATTTTAGGTTTATATTTGGGGTTAGGTTTAGATTTTTTGGTTTAGATTTGGGGTTAGGTTTAGATTTGGGGTTAGGTTTAGATTTTAGGTTTAGATTTGGGGTTAGGTTTAGATTTTAGGTTTATATTTGGGATTAGGTTTAGATTTGGGGTTAGGTTTAGATTTTAGGTTTAGATTTTAGGTTTAGATTTGGGGTTAGGCTTAGATTTTAGGTTTAGATTTGGGGTTAGGTTTAGATTTTCGGTTTAGATTTGGGGTTAAGTTTAGATTTGGGGTTAGGTTTAGATTTTAGGTTTAGATTTGGGGTTAGGTTTAGATTTTAGGTTTAGATTTGTGGTTAGGTTTAGATTTTAGGTTTAGATTTGGGGTTAGGTTTAGATTTTAGGTTTAGATTTGGGGTTAGGTTTAGATTTTAGGTTTAGATTTGGGGTTAGGTTTAGATTTGGGGTTAGGTTTAGATTTTAGGTTTGGATTTGGGATTAGGTTTAGATTATAGGTTTAGATTTGGGGTTAGGTTTAGACTTGTGGTTAGGTTTAGATTTTAGGTTTAGATTTGGGGTTAGGTTTAGATTTTAGGTTTAGATTTGGGGTTAGGTTTAGATTTTAGGTTTAGATTTGGGGTTAGGTTTAGATTTGGGGTTAGGTTTAGATTTTAGGTTTAGATTTGGGGTTAGGTTTAGATTTGGGGTTAGGTTTAGATTTTAGGTTTAGATTTGGGGTTAGGTTTAGATTTTAGGTTTAGATTTGGGGTTAGGTTTAGATTTGGGGTTAGGTTTAGATTTTAGGTTTAGATTTGGGGTTAGGTTTAGATTTGGGGTTAGGTTTAGATTTGGGGTTAGGTTTAGATTTTAGGTTTAGATTTGGGGTTAGGTTTAGATTTGGGGTTAGGTTTAGATTTTAGGTTTAGATTTGGGGTTAGGTTTAGATTTTAGGTTTAGATTTGGGGTTAGATTTAGATTTTAGGTTTAGATTTGGGGTTAGGTTTAGATTTTAGGTTTATATTTGGGGTTAGGTTTAGATTTTTTGGTTTAGATTTGGGGTTAGGTTTAGATTTTAGGTTTAGATTTGGGGTTAGGTTTAGATTTGGGGTTAGGTTTAGATTTTAGGTTTAGATTTGGGGTTAGGTTTAGATTTGGGGTTAGGTTTAGATTCTAGGTTTAGATTTTAGGTTTAGATTTGGGGTTAGGCTTAGATTTTAGGTTTAGATTTGGGGTTAGGTTTAGATTTTCGGTTTAGATTTGTGGTTAGGTTTAGATTTTAGGTTTAGATTTGGGGTTAGGTTTAGATTTTAGGTTTAGATTTGGGGTTAGGTTTAGATTTTAGGTTTAGATTTGGGGTTAGGTTTAGATTTGGGGTTAGGTTTAGATTTTAGGTTTGGATTTGGGGTTAGGTTTAGATTATAGGTTTAGATTTGGGGTTAGGTTTAGACTTGTGGTTAGGTTTAGATTTTAGGTTTAGATTTGGGGTTAGGTTTAGATTTTAGGTTTAGATTTGGGGTTAGGTTTAGATTTTAGGTTTAGATTTGAGGTTAGGTTTAGATTTGGAGTTAGGTTTAGATTTTAGGTTTAGATTTGGGGTTAGGTTTAGATTTGGGGTTAGGTTTAGATTTTAGGTTTAGATTTGGGGTTAGGTTTAGATTTTAGGTTTAGATTTGGGGTTAGGTTTAGATTTGGGGTTAGGTTTAGATTTTAGGTTTAGATTTGGGGTTAGGTTTAGATTTGGGGTTAGGTTTAGATTTTAGGTTTAGATTTGGGGTTAGGTTTAGATTTGGGGTTAGGTTTAGATTTTAGGTTTAGATTTGGGGTTAGGTTTAGATTTGGGGTTAGGTTTAGATTATAGGTTTAGATTTGGGGTTAGGTTTAGACTTGTGGTTAGGTTTAGATTTTAGGTTTAGATTTGGGGTTAGGTTTAGATTTTAGGTTTTGATTTGGGGTTAGGTTTAGATTTTAGGTTTAGATTTGGGGTTAGGTTTAGATTTGGGGTTAGGTTTAGATTTTAGGTTTAGATTTGGGGTTAGGTTTAGATTTGGGGTTAGGTTTAGATTTTAGGTTTAGATTTGGGGTTAGGTTTAGATTTTAGGTTTAGATTTGGGGTTAGGTTTAGATTTGGGGTTAGGTTTAGATTTTAGGTTTAGATTTGGGGTTAGGTTTAGATTTGGGGTTAGGTTTAGATTTGGGGTTAGGTTTAGATTTTAGGTTTAGATTTGGGGTTAGGTTTAGATTTGGGGTTAGGTTTAGATTTTAGGTTTAGATTTGGGGTTAGGTTTAGATTTTAGGTTTAGATTTGGGGTTAGATTTAGATTTTAGGTTTAGATTTGGGGTTAGGTTTAGATTTTAGGTTTATATTTGGGGTTAGGTTTAGATTTTTTGGTTTAGATTTGGGGTTAGGTTTAGATTTTAGGTTTAGATTTGGGGTTAGGTTTAGATTTGGGGTTAGGTTTAGATTTTAGGTTTAGATTTGGGATTAGGTTTAGATTTGGGGTTAGGTTTAGATTTTAGTTTTAGATTTTAGGTTTAGATTTGGGGTTAGGCTTAGATTTTAGGTTTAGATTTGGGGTTAGGTTTAGATTTTCGGTTTAGATTTGGGGTTAAATTTAGATTTGGGGTTAGGTTTAGAATTTAGGTTTAGATTTGGGGTTAGGCTTAGATTTTAGGTTTAGATTTGTGGTTAGGTTTAGATTTTAGGTTTAGATTTGGGGTTAGGTTTAGATTTTAGGTTTAGATTTGGGGTTAGGTTTAGATTTTAGGTTTAGATTTGGGGTTAGGTTTAGATTTGGGGTAAGGTTTAGATTTTAGGTTTGGATTTGGGGTTAGGTTTAGATTATAGGTTTAGATTTGGGGTTAGGTTTAGACTTGTGGTTAGGTTTAGATTTTAGGTTTAGATTTGGGGTTAGGTTTAGATTTTAGGTTTAGATTTGGGGTTAGGTTTAGATTTTAGGTTTAGATTTGGGGTTAGGTTTAGATTTGGGGTTAGGTTTAGATTTTAGGTTTAGATTTGGGGTTAGGTTTAGATTTGGGGTTAGGTTTAGATTTTAGGTTTAGATTTGGGGTTAGGTTTAGATTTGGGGTTAGGTTTAGATTTTAGGTTTAGATTTGGGGTTAGGTTTAGATTTGGGGTTAGGTTTAGATTTTAGGTTTAGATTTGGGGTTAGGTTTAGATTTTAGGTTTAGATTTGGGGTTAGGTTTAGATTTGGGGTTAGGTTTAGATCTTAGGTTTAGATTTGGGTTTAGGTTTAGATTTTAGGTTTAGATTTTAGGTTTAGATTTGGGGTTAGGTTTAGATTTTAGGTTTAGATTTAAGGTTAGGTTTCGATTTCGGGTTACGTTTAGATTTTAGGTTTAGATTTGGGGTTAGGTTTAGATTTTAGGTTTAGATTTGAGGTTAGGTTTAGATTTGGGGTTAGGTTTAGATTTTAGGTTTAGATTTGTGGTTAGGTTTAGATTTGGGGTTAGGTTTAGATTTTAGGTTTAGATTTGGGGTTAGGTTTAGATTTTAGGTTTAGATTTGGGGTTAGATTTAGATTTTAGGTTTAGATTTGGGGTTAGGTTTAGATTTTAGGTTTATATTTGGGGTTAGGTTTAGATTTTAGGTTTAGATTTGGGGTTAGGTTTAGATTTGGGGTTAGGTTTAAATTTTAGGTTTAGATTTTAGGTTTAGATTTGGGGTTAGGCTTAGATTTTAGGTTTAGATTTGGGGTTAGGTTTAGATTTTCGGTTTAGATTTGGGGTTAAGTTTAGATTTGGGGTTAGGTTTAGATTTTAGGTTTAGATTTGGGGTTAGGTTTAGATTTTAGGTTTAGATTTGTGGTTAGGTTTAGATTTTAGGTTTAGATTTGGGGTTAGGTTTAGATTTTAGGTTTAGATTTGGGGTTAGGTTTAGATTTTAGGTTTAGATTTGGGGTTAGGTTTAGATTTGGGGTTAGGTTTAGATTTTAGGTTTAGATTTGGGGTTAGGTTTAGATTTGGGGTTAGGTTTAGATTTGGGGTTAGGTTTAGATTTTAGGTTTAGATTTGGGGTTAGGTTTAGATTTGGGGTTAGGTTTAGATTTTAGGTTTAGATTTGGGGTTAGGTTTAGATTTTAGGTTTAGATTTGGGGTTAGGTTTAGATTTGGGGTTAGGTTTAGATTTTAGGTTTAGATTTGGGGTTAGGTTTAGATTTGGGGTTAGGTTTAGATTTTAGGTTTAGATTTGGGGTTAGGTTTAGATTTGGGGTTAGGTTTAGATTTTAGGTTTAGATTTGGGGTTAGGTTTAGATTTTAGGTTTAGATTTGGGGTTAGGTTTAGATTTGGGGTTAGGTTTAGATTTTAGGTTTAGATTTGGGTTTAGGTTTAGATTTTAGGTTTAGATTTTAGATTTAGATTTGGGGTTAGGTTTAGATTTTAGGTTTAGATTTAAGGTTAGGTTTCGATTTCGGGTTACATTTAGATTTTATGTTTAGATTTGGGGTTAGGTTTAGATTTTAGGTTTAGATTTGAGGTTAGGTTTAGATTTCAGGTTTAGATTTGGGGTTAGGTTTAGATTTTAGGTTTAGATTTGGGGTTAGGTTTAGATTTGGGGTTAGGTTTAGATTTTAGGTTTAGATTTGGGGTTAGGTTTAGATTTGGGGTTAGGTTTAGATTTTAGGTTTAGATTTGGGGTTAGGTTTAGATTTGGGGTTAGGTTTAGATTTTAGGTTTAGATTTGGGGTTAGGTTTAGATTTTAGGTTTAGATTTGGGGTTAGATTTAGATTTTAGGTTTAGATTTGGGGTTAGGTTTAGATTTTAGGTTTATATTTGGGGTTAGGTTTAGATTTTTTGGTTTAGATTTGGGGTTAGGTTTAGATTTGGGGTTAGGTTTAGATTTTAGGTTTAGATTTGGGGTTAGGTTTAGATTTTAGGTTTAGATTTGGGATTAGGTTTAGATTTGGGGTTAGGTTTAGATTCTAGGTTTAGATTTTAGGTTTAGATTTGGGGTTAGGCTTAGATTTTAGGTTTAGATTTGGGGTTAGGTTTAGATTTTCGTTTTAGATTTGGGGTTAAGTTTAGATTTGGGGTTAGGTTTAGATTTTAGGTTTAGATTTGGGGTTAGGTTTAGATTTTAGGTTTAGATTTGTGGTTAGGTTTAGATTTTAGGTTTAGATTTGGGGTTAGGTTTAGATTTTAGGTTTAGATTTGGGGTTAGGTTTAGATTTTAGGTTTAGATTTGGGGTTAGGTTTAGATTTGGGGTTAGGTTTAGATTTTAGGTTTGGATTTGGGGTTAGGTTTAGATTATAGGTTTAGATTTGGGGTTAGGTTTAGACTTGTGGTTAGGTTTAGATTTTAGGTTTAGATTTGGGGTTAGGTTTAGATTTTAGGTTTAGATTTGGGGTTAGGTTTAGATTTTAGGTTTAGATTTGGGGTTAGGTTTAGATTTGGGGTTAGGTTTAGATTTTAGGTTTAGATTTGGGGTTAGGTTTAGATTTGGGGTTAGGTTTAGATTTTAGGTTTAGATTTGGGGTTAGGTTTAGATTTGGGGTTAGGTTTAGATTTTAGGTTTAGATTTGGGGTTAGGTTTAGATTTGGGGTTAGGTTTAGATTTGGGGTTAGGTTTAGATTTTAGGTTTAGATTTGGGGTTAGGTTTAGATTTGGGGTTAGGTTTAGATTTTAGGTTTAGATTTGGGGTTAGGTTTAGATTTTAGGTTTAGATTTGGGGTTAGATTTAGATTTTAGGTTTAGATTTGGGGTTAGGTTTAGATTTTAGGTTTATATTTGGGGTTAGGTTTAGATTTTTTGGTTTAGATTTGGGGTTAGGTTTAGATTTTAGGTTTAGATTTGGGGTTAGGTTTAGATTTGGGGTTAGGTTTAGATTTTAGGTTTAGATTTGGGGTTAGGTTTAGATTTGGGGTTAGGTTTAGATTCTAGGTTTAGATTTTAGGTTTAGATTTGGGGTTAGGCTTAGATTTTAGGTTTAGATTTGGGGTTAGGTTTAGATTTGGGGTTAGGTTTAGATTTTAGGTTTAGATTTGGGGTTAGGTTTAGATTTTAGGTTTAGATTTGGGGTTAGATTTAGATTTTAGGTTTAGATTTGGGGTTAGGTTTAGATTTTAGGTTTATATTTGGGGTTAGGTTTAGATTTTTTGGTTTAGATTTGGGGTTAGGTTTAGATTTGGGGTTAGGTTTAGATTTTAGGTTTAGATTTGGGGTTAGGTTTAGATTTTAGGTTTAGATTTGGGATTAGGTTTAGATTTGGGGTTAGGTTTAGATTCTAGGTTTAGATTTTAGGTTTAGATTTGGGGTTAGGCTTAGATTTTAGGTTTAGATTTGGGGTTAGGTTTAGATTTTCGTTTTAGATTTGGGGTTAAGTTTAGATTTGGGGTTAGGTTTAGATTTTAGGTTTAGATTTGGGGTTAGGTTTAGATTTTAGGTTTAGATTTGTGGTTAGGTTTAGATTTTAGGTTTAGATTTGGGGTTAGGTTTAGATTTTAGGTTTAGATTTGGGGTTAGGTTTAGATTTTAGGTTTAGATTTGGGGTTAGGTTTAGATTTGGGGTTAGGTTTAGATTTTAGGTTTGGATTTGGGGTTAGGTTTAGATTATAGGTTTAGATTTGGGGTTAGGTTTAGACTTGTGGTTAGGTTTAGATTTTAGGTTTAGATTTGGGGTTAGGTTTAGATTTTAGGTTTAGATTTGGGGTTAGGTTTAGATTTTAGGTTTAGATTTGGGGTTAGGTTTAGATTTGGGGTTAGGTTTAGATTTTAGGTTTAGATTTGGGGTTAGGTTTAGATTTGGGGTTAGGTTTAGATTTTAGGTTTAGATTTGGGGTTAGGTTTAGATTTGGGGTTAGGTTTAGATTTTAGGTTTAGATTTGGGGTTAGGTTTAGATTTGGGGTTAGGTTTAGATTTGGGGTTAGGTTTAGATTTTAGGTTTAGATTTGGGGTTAGGTTTAGATTTGGGGTTAGGTTTAGATTTTAGGTTTAGATTTGGGGTTAGGTTTAGATTTTAGGTTTAGATTTGGGGTTAGATTTAGATTTTAGGTTTAGATTTGGGGTTAGGTTTAGATTTTAGGTTTATATTTGGGGTTAGGTTTAGATTTTTTGGTTTAGATTTGGGGTTAGGTTTAGATTTTAGGTTTAGATTTGGGGTTAGGTTTAGATTTGGGGTTAGGTTTAGATTTTAGGTTTAGATTTGGGGTTAGGTTTAGATTTGGGGTTAGGTTTAGATTCTAGGTTTAGATTTTAGGTTTAGATTTGGGGTTAGGCTTAGATTTTAGGTTTAGATTTGGGGTTAGGTTTAGATTTTCGGTTTAGATTTGGGGTTAAGTTTAGATTTGGGGTTAGGTTTAGATTTTAGGTTTAGATTTGGGGTTAGGTTTAGATTTTAGGTTTAGATTTGTGGTTAGGTTTAGATTTTAGGTTTAGATTTGGGGTTAGGTTTAGATTTTAGGTTTAGATTTGGGGTTAGGTTTAGATTTTAGGTTTAGATTTGGGGTTAGGTTTAGATTTGGGGTTAGGTTTAGATTTTAGGTTTGGATTTGGGGTTAGGTTTAGATTATAGGTTTAGATTTGGGGTTAGGTTTAGACTTGTGGTTAGGTTTAGATTTTAGGTTTAGATTTGGGGTTAGGTTTAGATTTTAGGTTTAGATTTGGGGTTAGGTTTAGATTTTAGGTTTAGATTTGGGGTTAGGTTTAGATTTGGGGTTAGGTTTAGATTTTAGGTTTAGATTTGGGGTTAGGTTTAGATTTGGGGTTAGGTTTAGATTTTAGGTTTAGATTTGGGGTTAGGTTTAGATTTTAGGTTTAGATTTGGGGTTAGGTTTAGATTTGGGGTTAGGTTTAGATTTTAGGTTTAGATTTGGGGTTAGGTTTAGATTTGGGGTTAGGTTTAGATTTTAGGTTTAGATTTGGGGTTAGGTTTAGATTTGGGGTTAGGTTTAGATTTTAGGTTTAGATTTGGGGTTATGTTTAGATTTGGGTTTAGGTTTAGATTTTAGGTTTAGATTTGGGGTTAGGTTTAGATTTTAGGTTTAGATTTGGGGTTAGGTTTAGATTTGGGGTTAGGTTTAGATTTTAGGTTTGGATTTGGGGTTAGGTTTAGATTATAGGTTTAGATTTGGGGTTAGGTTTAGACTTGTGGTTAGGTTTAGATTTTAGGTTTAGATTTGGGGTTAGGTTTAGATTTTAGGTTTAGATTTGGGGTTAGGTTTAGATTTTAGGTTTAGATTTGGGGTTAGGTTTAGATTTGGGGTTAGGTTTAGATTTTAGGTTTAGATTTGGGGTTAGGTTTAGATTTGGGGTTAGGTTTAGATTTTAGGTTTAGATTTGGGGTTAGGTTTAGATTTTAGGTTTAGATTTGGGGTTAGGTTTAGATTTTAGGTTTAGATTTGGGGTTAGGTTTAGATTTGGGGTTAGGTTTAGATTTTAGGTTTAGATTTGGGGTTAGGTTTAGATTTGGGGTTAGGTTTAGATTTTAGGTTTAGATTTGGGGTTAGGTTTAGATTTGGGGTTAAGTTTAGATTTGGGGTTAGGTTTAGATTTTAGGTTTAGATTTGGGGTTAGGTTTAGATTTTAGGTTTAGATTTGTGGTTAGGTTTAGATTTTAGGTTTAGATTTGGGGTTAGGTTTAGATTTTAGGTTTAGATTTGGGGTTAGGTTTAGATTTTAGGTTTAGATTTGGGGTTAGGTTTAGATTTGGGGTTAGGTTTAGATTTTAGGTTTGGATTTGGGGTTAGGTTTAGATTATAGGTTTAGATTTGGGGTTAGGTTTAGACTTGTGGTTAGGTTTAGATTTTAGGTTTAGATTTGGGGTTAGGTTTAGATTTTAGGTTTAGATTTGGGGTTAGGTTTAGATTTGGGGTTAGGTTTAGATTTTAGGTTTAGATTTGGGGTTAGGTTTAGATTTTAGGTTTAGATTTGGGGTTAGATTTAGATTTTAGGTTTAGATTTGGGGTTAGGTTTAGATTTTAGGTTTATATTTGGGGTTAGGTTTAGATTTTTTGGTTTAGATTTGGGGTTAGGTTTAGATTTTAGGTTTAGATTTGGGGTTAGGTTTAGATTTGGGGTTAGGTTTAGATTTTAGGTTTAGATTTGGGGTTAGGTTTAGATTTGGGGTTAGGTTTAGATTCTAGGTTTAGATTTTAGGTTTAGATTTGGGGTTAGGCTTAGATTTTAGGTTTAGATTTGGGGTTAGGTTTAGATTTTCGGTTTAGATTTGGGGTTAAGTTTAGATTTGGGGTTAGGTTTAGATTTTAGGTTTAGATTTGGGGTTAGGTTTAGATTTTAGGTTTAGATTTGTGGTTAGGTTTAGATTTTAGGTTTAGATTTGGGGTTAGGTTTAGATTTTAGGTTTAGATTTGGGGTTAGGTTTAGATTTTAGGTTTAGATTTGGGGTTAGGTTTAGATTTGGGGTTAGGTTTAGATTTTAGGTTTGGATTTGGGGTTAGGTTTAGATTATAGGTTTAGATTTGGGGTTAGGTTTAGACTTGTGGTTAGGTTTAGATTTTAGGTTTAGATTTGGGGTTAGGTTTAGATTTTAGGTTTAGATTTGGGGTTAGGTTTAGATTTTAGGTTTAGATTTGGGGTTAGGTTTAGATTTGGGGTTAGGTTTAGATTTTAGGTTTAGATTTGGGGTTAGGTTTAGATTTGGGGTTAGGTTTAGATTTTAGGTTTAGATTTGGGGTTAGGTTTAGATTTTAGGTTTAGATTTGGGGTTAGGTTTAGATTTGGGGTTAGGTTTAGATTTTAGGTTTAGATTTGGGGTTAGGTTTAGATTTGGGGTTAGGTTTAGATTTTAGGTTTAGATTTGGGGTTAGGTTTAGATTTGGGGTTAGGTTTAGATTTTAGGTTTAGATTTGGGGTTAGGTTTAGATTTGGGGTTAGGTTTAGATTATAGGTTTAGATTTGGGGTTAGGTTTAGACTTGTGGTTAGGATTAGATTTTAGGTTTAGATTTGGGGTTAGGTTTAGATTTTAGGTTTAGATTTGGGGTTAGGTTTAGATTTGGGGTTAGGTTTAGATTTTAGGTTTAGATTTGGGGTTAGGTTTAGATTTGGGGTTAGGTTTAGATTTTAGGTTTAGATTTGGGGTTAGGTTTAGATTTTAGGTTTAGATTTGGGGTTAGGTTTAGATTTGGGGTTAGGTATAGATTTTAGGTTTAGATTTGGGGTTAGGTTTAGATTTGGGGTTAGGTTTAGATTTGGGGTTAGGTTTAGATTTTAGGTTTAGATTTGCGGTTAGGTTTAGATTTGGGGTTAGGTTTAGATTTTAGGTTTAGATTTGGGGTTAGGTTTAGATTTTAGGTTTAGATTTGGGGTTAGATTTAGATTTTAGGTTTAGATTTGGGGTTAGGTTTAGATTTTAGGTTTATATTTGGGGTTAGGTTTAGATTTTTTGGTTTAGATTTGGGGTTAGGTTTAGATTTTAGGTTTAGATTTGGGGTTAGGTTTAGATTTGGGGTTAGGTTTAGATTTTAGGTTTAGATTTGGGATTAGGTTTAGATATGGGGTTAGGTTTAGATTTTAGGTTTAGATTTTAGGTTTAGATTTGAGGTTAGGCTTAGATTTTAGGTTTAGATTTGGGGTTAGGTTTAGATTTTCGGTTTAGATTTGGGGTTAAGTTTAGATTTGGGGTTAGGTTTAGAATTTAGGTTTAGATTTGGGGTTAGGTTTAGATTTTAGGTTTAGATTTGTGGTTAGGTTTAGATTTTAGGTTTAGATTTGGGGTTAGGTTTAGATTTTAGGTTTAGATTTGGGGTTAGGTTTAGATTTGGGGTTAGGTTTAGATTTTAGGTTTGGATTTGGGGTTAGGTTTAGATTATAGGTTTAGATTTGGGGTTAGGTTTAGACTTGTGGTTAGGTTTAGATTTTAGGTTTAGATTTGGGGTTAGGTTTAGATTTTAGGTTTAGATTTGGGGTTAGGTTTAGATTTTAGGTTTAGATTTGGGGTTAGGTTTAGATTTGGGGTTAGGTTTAGATTTTAGGTTTAGATTTCGGGTTAGGTTTAGATTTGGGGTTAGGTTTAGATTTTAGGTTTAGATTTGGGGTTAGGTTTAGATTTTAGGTTTAGATTTGGGGTTAGGTTTAGATTTTAGGTTTAGATTTGGGGTTAGGTTTAGATTTGGGGTTAGGTTTAGATTTTAGGTTTAGATTTGGGGTTAGGTTTAGATTTGGGGTTAGGTTTAGATTTTAGGTTTAGATTTGGGGTTAGGTTTAGATTTGGGGTTAAGTTTAGATTTGGGGTTAGGTTTAGATTTTAGGTTTAGATTTGGGGTTAGGTTTAGATTTTAGGTTTAGATTTGTGGTTAGGTTTAGATTTTAGGTTTAGATTTGGGGTTAGGTTTAGATTTTAGGTTTAGATTTGGGGTTAGGTTTAGATTTTAGGTTTAGATTTGGGGTTAGGTTTAGATTTGGGGTTAGGTTTAGATTTTAGGTTTGGATTTGGGGTTAGGTTTAGATTATAGGTTTAGATTTGGGGTTAGGTTTAGACTTGTGGTTAGGTTTAGATTTTAGGTTTAGATTTGGGGTTAGGTTTAGATTTTAGGTTTAGATTTGGGGTTAGGTTTAGATTTGGGGTTAGGTTTAGATTTTAGGTTTAGATTTGGGGTTAGGTTTAGATTTGGGGTTAGGTTTAGATTTTAGGTTTAGATTTGGGGTTAGGTTTAGATTTTAGGTTTAGATTTGGGGTTAGGTTTAGATTTGGGGTTAGGTTTAGATTTTAGGTTTAGATTTGGGGTTAGGTTTAGATTTGGGGTTAGGTTTAGATTTGGGGTTAGGTTTAGATTTTAGGTTTAGATTTGGGGTTAGGTTTAGATTTGGGGTTAGGTTTAGATTTTAGGTTTAGATTTGGGGTTAGGTTTAGATTTTAGGTTTAGATTTGGGGTTAGATTTAGATTTTAGGTTTAGATTTGGGGTTAGGTTTAGATTTTAGGTTTATATTTGGGGTTAGGTTTAGATTTTTTGGTTTAGATTTGGGGTTAGGTTTAGATTTTAGGTTTAGATTTTGGGTTAGGTTTAGATTTGGGGTTAGGTTTAGATTTTAGGTTTAGATTTGGGATTAGGTTTAGATTTGGGGTTAGGTTTAGATTTTAGGTTTAGATTTTAGGTTTAGATTTGGCGTTAGGCTTAGATTTTAGGTTTAGATTTGGGGTTAGGTTTAGATTTTCGGTTTAGATTTGGGGTTAAGTTTAGATTTGGGGTTAGGTTTAGATTTTAGGTTTAGATTTGGGGTTAGGTTTAGATTTTAGGTTTAGATTTGGGGTTAGGTTTAGATTTTAGGTTTAGATTTGGGGTTAGGTTTAGATTTTAGGTTTAGATTTGGGGTTAGGTTTAGATTTTAGGTTTAGATTTGGGGTTAGGTTTAGATTTGGGGTTAGGTTTAGATTTTAGGTTTGGATTTGGGGTTAGGTTTAGATTATAGGTTTAGATTTGGGGTTAGGTTTAGACTTGTGGTTAGGTTTAGATTTTAGGTTTAGATTTGGGGTTAGGTTTAGATTTTAGGTTTAGATTTGGGGTTAGGTTTAGATTTTAGGTTTAGACTTGGGGTTAGGTTTAGATTTGGGGTTAGGTTTAGATTTTAGGTTTAGATTTGGGGTTAGGTTTAGATTTTAGGTTTAGATTTGGGGTTAGGTTTAGATTTTAGGTTTAGATTTGGGGTTAGGTTTAGATTTTAGGTTTAGATTTGGGGTTAGGTTTAGATTTGGGGTTAGGTTTAGATTTTAGGTTTAGATTTGGGGTTAGGTTTAGATTTGGGGTTAGGTTTAGATTTTAGGTTTAGATTTGGGGTTAGGTTTAGATTTGGGGTTAGGTTTAGATTTTAGGTTTAGATTTGGGGTTAGGTTTAGATTTGGGGTTAGGTTTAGATTTTAGGTTTAGATTTGGGGTTAGGTTTAGATTTGGGGTTAGGTTTAGATTCTAGGTTTAGATTTGGGGTTAGGTTTAGATTTGGGGTTAGGTTTAGATTTTAGGTTTAGATTTGGGGTTAGGTTTAGATTTGGGGTTAGGTTTAGATTTTAGGTTTAGATTTGGGGTTAGGTTTAGATTTTAGGTTTAGATTTGGGGTTAGGTTTAGATTTGGGGTTAGGTTTAGATTTTAGGTTTAGATTTGGGGTTAGGTTTAGATTTTAGGTTTAGATTTGGGGTTAGGTTTAGATTTGGTGTTAGGTTTAGATTTTAGGTTTAGATTTGGGGTTAGGTTTAGATTTTAGGTTTAGATTTGGGGTTAAGTTTACATTTTAGGTTTAGATTTGGGGTTAGGTTTAGATTTGGGGTTAGGTTTAGATTTTAGGTTTAGATTTGGGGTTAGGTTTAGATTTGGGTTTAGGTTTAGATTTTAGGTTTAGATTTGGGGTTAGGTTTAGATTTGGGGTTAGGTTTAGATTTTAGGTTTAGATTTGGGGTTAGGTTTAGATTTTAGGTTTAGATTTGGGGTTAGGTTTAGATTTGGGGTTAGGTTTAGATTTTAGGTTTAGATTTTGGGTTAGGTTTAGATTTGGGGTTAGGTTTAGATTTTAGGTTTAGATTTGGGGTTAGGTTTAGATTTTAGGTTTAGATTTGGGGTTAGGTTTAGATTTGGGGTTAGGTTTAGATTTTAGGTTTAGACTTGGGGTTAGGTTTAGATTTTAGGTTTAGATTTTAGATTTAGATTTGGGGTTAGGTTTAGATTTTAGGTTTAGATTTGGGGTTAGGTTTAGATTTTAGGTTTAGATTTAAGGTTAGGTTTCGATTTCGGGTTACGTTTAGATTTTAGATTTAGATTTGGGGTTAGGTTTAGATTTTAGGTTTAAATTTGGGGTTAGGTTTAGATTTTAGGTTTAGATTTGGGGTTAGGTTTAGATTTGGGGTTAGGTTTAGATTTTAGGTTTAGATTTGGGGTAAGGTTTAGATTTGGGGTTAGGTTTAGATTTTAGGTTTAGATTTGGGGTTAGGTTTAGATTTTAGGTTTAGATTTTAGGTTTAGATTTGGGGATAGGTTTAGATTTTAGGTTTAGATTTGGGGTTAGGTTTAGATTTGAGGTTTAGATTTGGGGTTAGGTTTAGATTTTAGGTTTAGATTTGGGGTTAGGTTTAGATTTGGGGTTAGGTTTAGATTTTAGGTTTAGATTTGGGGTTAGGTTTAGATTTGGGTTTAGGTTTAGATTTTAGGTTTAGATTTGGGGTTAGGTTTAGATTTTAGGTTTAGATTTTAGGTTTAGATTTGGGGATAGGTTTAGATTTTAGGTTTAGATTTGGGGTTAGGTTTAGATTTGAGGTTTAGATTTGGGGTTAGGTTTAGATTTTAGGTTTAGATTTGGGGTTAGGTTTAGATTTGGGGTTAGGTTTAGATTTTAGGTTTAGATTTGGGGTTAGGTTTAGATTTTAGGTTTAGATTTGGGGTTAGGTTTAGATTTGGGGTTAGGTTTAGATTTTAGGTTTAGATTTGGGGTTAGGTTTAGATTTTAGGTTTACATTTGGGGTTAGGTTTAGATTTTAGGTTTAGATTTGGGGTTAGGTTTAGATTTGGGGTTAGGTTTAGATTTTAGGTTTAGATTTGGGGTTAGGTTTAGATTTGGGGTTAGGTTTAGATTTTAGGTTTAGATTTGGGGTTAGGTTTAGATTTGGGGTTAGGTTTAGATTTTAGGTTTAGATTTGGGGTTAGGTTTAGATTTTAGGTTTAGATTTGGGGTTAGGTTTAGATTTGGAGTTAGGTTTAGATTTTAGGTTTAGATTTGGGGTTAGGTTTAGATTTTATGGTTAGGTTTAGATTTTAGGTTTAGATTTGGGGTTAGGTTTAGATTTGGGGTTAGGCTTAGATTTTAGGTTTAGATTTGGGGTTAGGTTTAGATTTTAGGTTTAGATTTGGGGTTAGGTTTAGATTTGGGGTTAGGTTTAGATTTTAGGTTTAGATTTGGGGTTAGGTTTAGATTTTAGGTTTAGATTTGGGGTTAGGTTTAGATTTGGAGTTAGGTTTAGATTTTAGGTTTAGATTTGGGGTTAGGTTTAGATTTTATGGTTAGGTTTAGATTTTAGGTTTAGATTTGGGGTTAGGTTTAGATTTGGGGTTAGGCTTAGATTTTAGGTTTAGATTTGGGGTTAGGTTTAGATTTTAGGTTTAGATTTGGGGTTAGGTTTAGATTTGGGGTTAGGTTTAGATTTTAGGTTTAGATTTGGGGTTAGGTTTAGATTTTAGGTTTAGATTTGGGGTTAGGTTTAGATTTTAGGTTTAGATTTGGGGTTAGGTTTAGATTTGGGGTTAGGTTTAGATTTTAGGTTTAGATTTGGGGTTAGATTTAGATTTGGGGTTAGGTTTAGATTTTAGGTTTAGATTTGGGGTTAGATTTAGATTTGAGGTTTAGATTTGGGGTTAGGCTTAGATTTTAGGTTTAGATTTGGGGTTAGGTTTAGATTTTTTGGTTTAGATTTGGGGTTAGGTTTAGATTTTAGGTTTAGATTTGGGGTTAGGTTTAGATTTGGGGTTAGGTTTAGATTTTAGGTTTAGATTTGAGATTAGGTTTAGATTTGGGGTTAGGTTTAGATTTTAGGTTTAGATTTTAGGTTTATATTTGGGGTTAGGCTTAGATTTTAGGTTTAGATTTGGGGTTAGGTTTAGATTTTCGGTTTAGATTTGGGGTTAAGTTTAGATTTGGGGTTAGGTTTAGATTTTAGGTTTAGATTTGGGGTTAGGTTTAGATTTTAGGTTTAGATTTGTGGTTAGGTTTAGATTTTAGGTTTAGATTTGGGGTTAGGTTTAGATTTTAGGTTTAGATTTGGGGTCAGGTTTATATTTCAGGTTTAGATTTGGGGTTAGGTTTAGATTTTAGGTTTAGATTTGGGGTTAGGTTTAGATTTGGGGTTAGGTTTAGATTTTAGGTTTAGATTTGGGGTTAGGTTTAGATTTGGGGTTAGGTTTAGATTTTAGGTTTAGATTTGGGGTTAGGTTTAGATTTTAGGTTTAGATTTGGGGTTAGGTTTAGATTTTCGGTTTAGATTTGGGGTTAGGTTTAGATTTGGGGTTAGGTTTAGATTTTAGGTTTGGATTTGGGGTTAGGTTTAGATTTTAGGTTTAGATTTGGGGTTAGGTTTAGATTTTAGGTTTAGATTTGGGGTTAGGTTTAGATTTTAGGTTTAGATTTGGGGTTAGGTTTAGATTTTAGGTTTATATTTAAGGTTAGGTTTCGATTTCGGGTTACGTTTAGATTTTAGGTTTAGATTTTGGGTTAGGTTTAGATTTTAGGTTTAGATTTGGGGTTAGGTTTAGATTTCAGGTTTAGATTTGGGGTTAGGTTTAGATTTTAGGTTTAGATTTGGGGTTAAGTTTAGATTTGGGGTTAGGTTTAGATTTTAGGTTTAGATTTGGGGTTAGGTTTAGATTTGGGGTTAGGTTTAGATTTTAGGTTTAGATTTGGGGTTAGGTTTAGATTTTAGGTTTAGATTTGGGGTTAGGTTTAGATTTGGGGTTAGGTTTAGACTTGGGGTTAGGTTTAGATTTTAGGTTTAGATTTGGGGTTAGGTTTAGATTTTAGGTTTAGATTTGGGTTTAGGTTTAGATTTTAGGTTTAGATTTGGGGTTAGGTTTAGATTTGGGGTTAGGTTTATATTTTAGGTTTAGATTTGGGGTTAGGTTTAGATTTGGGGTTAGGTTTAGATTTTAGGTTTAGATTTGGGGTTAGGTTTAGATTTGGGGTTAGGTTTAGATTTTAGGTTTAGATTTGGGTTTAGGTTTAGATTTTAGGTTTAGATTTTAGGTTTAGATTTGGGGTTAGGTTTAGATTTTAGGTTTAGATTTAAGGTTAGGTTTCGATTTCGGGTTACGTTTAGATTTTAGGTTTAGATTTGGGGTTAGGTTTAGATTTTAGGTTTAGATTTGAGGTTAGGTTTAGATTTGAGGTTTAGATTTGGGGTTAGGTTTAGATTTTAGGTTTAGATTTGGGGTTAGGTTTAGATTTGGGGTTAGGTTTAGATTTTAGGTTTAGATTTGGGGTTAGGTTTAGATTTGGGGTTAGGTTTAGATTTGGGGTTAGGTTTAGATTTTAGGTTTAGATTTGGGGTTAGGTTTAGATTTGGGGTTAGGTTTAGATTTTAGGTTTAGATTTGGGGTTAGGTTTAGATTTTAGGTTTAGATTTGGGGTTAGATTTAGATTTTAGGTTTAGATTTGGGGTTAGGTTTAGATTTTAGGTTTAGATTTGGGGTTAGGTTTAAATTTTTTGGTTTAGATTTGGGGTTAGGTTTAGATTTTAGGTTTAGATTTGGGGTTAGGTTTAGATTTGGGGTTAGGTTTAGATTTTAGGTTTAGATTTGGGATTAGGTTTAGATTTGGGGTTAGGTTTAAATTTTAGGTTTAGATTTTAGGTTTAGATTTGGGGTTAGGCTTAGATTTTAGGTTTAGATTTGGGGTTAGGTTTAGATTTTCGGTTTAGATTTGGGGTTAAGTTTAGATTTGGGGTTAGGTTTAGATTTTAGGTTTAGATTTGGGGTTAGGTTTAGATTTTAGGTTTAGATTTGTGGTTAGGTTTAGATTTTAGGTTTAGATTTGGGGTTAGGTTTAGATTTTAGGTTTAGATTTGGGGTTAGGTTTAGATTTTAGGTTTAGATTTGGGGTTAGGTTTAGATTTGGGGTTAGGTTTAGATTTTAGGTTTAGATTTGGGGTTAGGTTTAGATTTTAGGTTTAGATTTGGGGTTAGGTTTAGATTTTAGGTTTATATTTGGGGTAAGGTTTAGATTTGGGGTTAGGTTTAGATTTTAGGTTTAGATTTGGGGGTAGGTTTAGATTTGGGGTTAGGTTTAGATTTTAGGTTTAGATTTGTGGTTAGGTTTAGATTTTAGGTTTAGATTTGGGGTTAGGTTTAGATTTTAGGTTTAGATTTGGGGTTAGGTTTAGATTTTAGGTTTAGATTTGGGGTTAGGTTTAGATTTTAGGTTTAGATTTGGGGTAAGGTTTATATTTTAGGTTTAGATTTGGGGTTAGGTTTAGATTTTAGGTTTATATTTAAGGTTAGGTTTCGATTTCGGGTTACGTTTAGATTTTAGGTTTAGATTTTGGGTTAGGTTTAGATTTTAGGTTTAGATTTGGGGTTAGGTTTAGATTTCAGGTTTAGATTTGGGGTTAGGTTTAGATTTTAGGTTTAGATTTGGGGTTAGGTTTAGATTTGGGGTTAGGTTTAGATTTTAGGTTTAGATTTGGGGTTAGGTTTAGATTTGGGGTTAGGTTTAGATTTTAGGTTTAGATTTGGGGTTAGGTTTAGATTTTAGGTTTAGATTTGGGGTTAGGTTTAGATTTGGGGTTAGGTTTAGACTTGGGGTTAGGTTTAGATTTTAGGTTTAGATTTGGGGTTAGGTTTAGATTTTAGGTTTAGATTTGGGGTTAGGTTTAGATTTTAGGTTTAGATTTGGGGTTAGGTTTAGATTTGGGGTTAGGTTTAGATTTTAGGTTTAGATTTGGGGTTAGGTTTAGATTTGGGGTTAGGTTTAGATTTTAGGTTTAGATTTGGGGTTAGGTTTAGATTTTAGGTTTAGATTTGGGGTTAGGTTTAGATTTGGGGTTAGGTTTAGATTTTAGGTTTAGATTTGGGTTTAGGTTTAGATTTTAGGTTTAGATTTTAGGTTTAGATTTGGGGTTAGGTTTAGATTTTAGGTTTAGATTTAAGGTTAGGTTTCGATTTCGGGTTACGTTTCGATTTTAGGTTTAGATTTGGGGTTAGGTTTAGATTTTAGGTTTAGATTTGAGGTTAGGTTTAGATTTCAGGTTTAGATTTGGGGTTAGGTTTAGATTTTAGGTTTAGATTTGGGGTTAGGTTTAGATTTGGGGTTAGGTTTAGATTTGAGGTTTAGATTTGGGGTTAGGTTTAGATTTGGGGTTAGGTTTAGATTTTAGGTTTAGATTTGGGGTTAGGTTTAGATTTTAGGTTTAGATTTGGGGTTAGATTTAGATTTGGGGTTAGGTTTAGATTTTAGGTTTAGATTTGGGGTTAGGTTTAGATTTGGGGTTAGGTTTAGATTTTAGGTTTAGATTTGGGGTTAGGTTTAGATTTGGGGTTAGGTTTAGATTTTAGGTTTAGATTTGGGGTTAGGTTTAGATTTGGGGTTAGGTTTAGATTTTAGGTTTAGATTTGGGGTTAGGTTTAGATTTTAGGTTTAGATTTGGGGTTAGGTTTAGATTTGGGGTTAGGTTTAGATTTTAGGTTTAGATTTGGGTTTAGGTTTAGATTTTAGGTTTAGATTTTAGGTTTAGATTTGGGGTTAGGTTTAGATTTTAGGTTTAGATTTAAGGTTAGGTTTCGATTTCGGGTTACGTTTAGATTTTAGGTTTAGATTTGGGGTTAGGTTTAGATTTTAGGTTTAGATTTGAGGTTAGGTTTAGATTTTAGGTTTAGATTTGGGGTTAGGTTTAGATTTTAGGTTTAGATTTGGGGTTAGGTTTAGATTTGGGGTTAGGTTTAGATTTTAGGTTTAGATTTGGGGTTAGGTTTAGATTTTAGGTTTAGATTTTAGGTTTAGATTTGGGGTTAGGTTTAGATTTGGGGTTAGGTTTAGATTTTAGGTTTAGATTTGGGGTTAGGTTTAGATTTTAGGTTTAGATTTGGGGTTAGGTTTAGATTTTAGGTTTAGATTTGGGATTAGGTTTAGATTTGGGGTTAGGTTTAGATTTTAGGTTTAGATTTGGGGTTAGGTTTAGATTTGGGGTTAGGTTTAGATTTTAGGTTTAGATTTGAGATTAGGTTTAGATTTGGGGTTAGGTTTAGATTTTAGGTTTAGATTTTAGGTTTATATTTGGGGTTAGGCTTAGATTTTAGGTTTAGATTTGGGGTTAGGTTTAGATTTTCGGTTTAGATTTGGGGTTAAGTTTAGATTTGGGGTTAGGTTTAGATTTTAGGTTTAGATTTGGGGTTAGGTTTAGATTTTAGGTTTAGATTTGTGGTTAGGTTTAGATTTTAGGTTTAGATTTGGGGTTAGGTTTAGATTTTAGGTTTAGATTTGGGGTCAGGTTTATATTTCAGGTTTAGATTTGGGGTTAGGTTTAGATTTTAGGTTTAGATTTGGGGTTAGGTTTAGATTTGGGGTTAGGTTTAGATTTTAGGTTTAGATTTGGGGTTAGGTTTAGATTTGGGGTTAGGTTTAGATTTTAGGTTTAGATTTGGGGTTAGGTTTAGATTTTAGGTTTAGATTTGGGGTTAGGTTTAGATTTTAGGTTTAGATTTGGGGTTAGGTTTAGATTTGGGGTTAGGTTTAGATTTTAGGTTTGGATTTGGGGTTAGGTTTAGATTTTAGGTTTAGATTTGGGGTTAGGTTTAGATTTTAGGTTTAGATTTGGGGTTAGGTTTAGATTTTAGGTTTAGATTTGGGGTTAGGTTTAGATTTTAGGTTTATATTTAAGGTTAGGTTTCGATTTCGGGTTACGTTTAGATTTTAGGTTTAGATTTTGGGTTAGGTTTAGATTTTAGGTTTAGATTTGGGGTTAGGTTTAGATTTCAGGTTTAGATTTGGGGTTAGGTTTAGATTTTAGGTTTAGATTTGGGGTTAAGTTTAGATTTGGGGTTAGGTTTAGATTTTAGGTTTAGATTTGGGGTTAGGTTTAGATTTGGGGTTAGGTTTAGATTTTAGGTTTAGATTTGGGGTTAGGTTTAGATTTTAGGTTTAGATTTGGGGTTAGGTTTAGATTTGGGGTTAGGTTTAGACTTGGGGTTAGGTTTAGATTTTAGGTTTAGATTTGGGGTTAGGTTTAGATTTTAGGTTTAGATTTGGGTTTAGGTTTAGATTTTAGGTTTAGATTTGGGGTTAGGTTTAGATTTGGGGTTAGGTTTATATTTTAGGTTTAGATTTGGGGTTAGGTTTAGATTTGGGGTTAGGTTTAGATTTTAGGTTTAGATTTGGGGTTAGGTTTAGATTTGGGGTTAGGTTTAGATTTTAGGTTTAGATTTGGGTTTAGGTTTAGATTTTAGGTTTAGATTTTAGGTTTAGATTTGGGGTTAGGTTTAGATTTTAGGTTTAGATTTAAGGTTAGGTTTCGATTTCGGGTTACGTTTAGATTTTAGGTTTAGATTTGGGGTTAGGTTTAGATTTTAGGTTTAGATTTGAGGTTAGGTTTAGATTTGAGGTTTAGATTTGGGGTTAGGTTTAGATTTTAGGTTTAGATTTGGGGTTAGGTTTAGATTTGGGGTTAGGTTTAGATTTTAGGTTTAGATTTGGGGTTAGGTTTAGATTTGGGGTTAGGTTTAGATTTGGGGTTAGGTTTAGATTTTAGGTTTAGATTTGGGGTTAGGTTTAGATTTGGGGTTAGGTTTAGATTTTAGGTTTAGATTTGGGGTTAGGTTTAGATTTTAGGTTTAGATTTGGGGTTAGATTTAGATTTTAGGTTTAGATTTGGGGTTAGGTTTAGATTTTAGGTTTAGATTTGGGGTTAGGTTTAAATTTTTTGGTTTAGATTTGGGGTTAGGTTTAGATTTTAGGTTTAGATTTGGGGTTAGGTTTAGATTTGGGGTTAGGTTTAGATTTTAGGTTTAGATTTGGGATTAGGTTTAGATTTGGGGTTAGGTTTAAATTTTAGGTTTAGATTTTAGGTTTAGATTTGGGGTTAGGCTTAGATTTTAGGTTTAGATTTGGGGTTAGGTTTAGATTTTCGGTTTAGATTTGGGGTTAAGTTTAGATTTGGGGTTAGGTTTAGATTTTAGGTTTAGATTTGGGGTTAGGTTTAGATTTTAGGTTTAGATTTGTGGTTAGGTTTAGATTTTAGGTTTAGATTTGGGGTTAGGTTTAGATTTTAGGTTTAGATTTGGGGTTAGGTTTAGATTTTAGGTTTAGATTTGGGGTTAGGTTTAGATTTGGGGTTAGGTTTAGATTTTAGTTTTAGATTTGGGGTTAGGTTTAGATTTTAGGTTTAGATTTGGGGTTAGGTTTAGATTTTAGGTTTATATTTGGGGTAAGGTTTAGATTTGGGGTTAGGTTTAGATTTTAGGTTTAGATTTGGGGGTAGGTTTAGATTTGGGGTTAGGTTTAGATTTTAGGTTTAGATTTGTGGTTAGGTTTAGATTTTAGGTTTAGATTTGGGGTTAGGTTTAGATTTTAGGTTTAGATTTGGGGTTAGGTTTAGATTTTAGGTTTAGATTTGGGGTTAGGTTTAGATTTTAGGTTTAGATTTGGGGTAAGGTTTATATTTTAGGTTTAGATTTGGGGTTAGGTTTAGATTTTAGGTTTATATTTAAGGTTAGGTTTCGATTTCGGGTTACGTTTAGATTTTAGGTTTAGATTTTGGGTTAGGTTTAGATTTTAGGTTTAGATTTGGGGTTAGGTTTAGATTTCAGGTTTAGATTTGGGGTTAGGTTTAGATTTTAGGTTTAGATTTGGGGTTAAGTTTAGATTTGGGGTTAGGTTTAGATTTTAGGTTTAGATTTGGGGTTAGGTTTAGATTTGGGGTTAGGTTTAGATTTTAGGTTTAGATTTGGGGTTAGGTTTAGATTTTAGGTTTAGATTTGGGGTTAGGTTTAGATTTGGGGTTAGGTTTAGACTTGGGGTTAGGTTTAGATTTTAGGTTTAGATTTGGGGTTAGGTTTAGATTTTAGGTTTAGATTTGGGGTTAGGTTTAGATTTTAGGTTTAGATTTGGGGTTAGGTTTAGATTTGGGGTTAGGTTTAGATTTTAGGTTTAGATTTGGGGTTAGGTTTAGATTTGGGGTTAGGTTTAGATTTTAGGTTTAGATTTGGGGTTAGGTTTAGATTTTAGGTTTAGATTTGGGGTTAGGTTTAGATTTGGGGTTAGGTTTAGATTTTAGGTTTAGATTTGGGTTTAGGTTTAGATTTTAGGTTTAGATTTTAGGTTTAGATTTGGGGTTAGGTTTAGATTTTAGGTTTAGATTTAAGGTTAGGTTTCGATTTCGGGTTACGTTTCGATTTTAGGTTTAGATTTGGGGTTAGGTTTAGATTTTAGGTTTAGATTTGAGGTTAGGTTTAGATTTCAGGTTTAGATTTGGGGTTAGGTTTAGATTTTATGTTTAGATTTGGGGTTAGGTTTAGATTTGGGGTTAGGTTTAGATTTGAGGTTTAGATTTGGGGTTAGGTTTAGATTTGGGGTTAGGTTTAGATTTTAGGTTTAGATTTGGGGTTAGGTTTAGATTTTAGGTTTAGATTTGGGGTTAGATTTAGATTTGGGGTTAGGTTTAGATTTTAGGTTTAGATTTGGGGTTAGGTTTAGATTTGGGGTTAGGTTTAGATTTTAGGTTTAGATTTGGGGTTAGGTTTAGATTTGGGGTTAGGTTTAGATTTTAGGTTTAGATTTGGGGTTAGGTTTAGATTTGGGGTTAGGTTTAGATTTTAGGTTTAGATTTGGGGTTAGGTTTAGATTTTAGGTTTAGATTTGGGGTTAGGTTTAGATTTGGGGTTAGGTTTAGATTTTAGGTTTAGATTTGGGTTTAGGTTTAGATTTTAGGTTTAGATTTTAGGTTTAGATTTGGGGTTAGGTTTAGATTTTAGGTTTAGATTTAAGGTTAGGTTTCGATTTCGGGTTACGTTTAGATTTTAGGTTTAGATTTGGGGTTAGGTTTAGATTTTAGGTTTAGATTTGAGGTTAGGTTTAGATTTTAGGTTTAGATTTGGGGTTAGGTTTAGATTTTAGGTTTAGATTTGGGGTTAGGTTTAGATTTGGGGTTAGGTTTAGATTTTAGGTTTAGATTTGGGGTTAGGTTTAGATTTTAGGTTTAGATTTTAGGTTTAGATTTGGGGTTAGGTTTAGATTTGGGGTTAGGTTTAGATTTTAGGTTTAGATTTGGGGTTAGGTTTAGATTTTAGGTTTAGATTTGGGATTAGGTTTAGATTTGGGGTTAGGTTTAGATTTTAGGTTTAGATTTTACGTTTAGATTTGGGGTTAGGCTTAGATTTTAGGTTTAGATTTGGGGTTAGGTTTAGATTTTCGGTTTAGATTTGGGGTTAAGTTTAGATTTGGGGTTAGGTTTAGAATTTAGGTTTAGATTTGGGGTTAGGTTTAGATTTTAGGTTTAGATTTGTGGTTAGGTTTAGATTTTAGGTTTAGATTTGGGGTTAGGTTTAGATTTTAGGTTTAGATTTGGGGTTAGGTTTAGATTTTAGGTTTAGATTTGGGGTTAGGTTTAGATTTTAGGTTTGGATTTGGGGTTAGGTTTAGATTATAGGTTTAGATTTGGGGTTAGGTTTAGACTTGTGGTTAGGTTTAGATTTTAGGTTTAGATTTGGGGTTAGGTTTAGATTTTAGGTTTAGATTTGGGGTTAGGTTTACATTTTAGGTTTAGATTTGGGGTTAGGTTTAGATTTGGGGTTAGGTTTAGATTTTAGGTTTAGATTTGGGGTTAGGTTTAGATTTGGGGTTAGGTTTAGATTTTAGGTTTAGATTTGGGGTTAGGTTTAGATTTTAGGTTTAGATTTGGGGTTAGGTTTAGATTTTAGGTTTAGATTTGGGGTTAGGTTTAGATTTGGGGTTAGGTTTAGATTTTAGGTTTAGATTTGGGGTTAGGTTTAGATTTGGGGTTAGGTTTAGATTTTAGGTTTAGATTTGGGGTTAGGTTTAGATTTGGGGTTAAGTTTAGATTTGGGGTTAGGTTTAGATTTTAGGTTTAGATTTGGGGTTAGGTTTAGATTTTAGGTTTAGATTTGTGGTTAGGTTTAGATTTTAGGTTTAGATTTGGGGTTAGGTTTAGATTTGGAGTTAGGTTTAGATTTTAGGTTTGGATTTGGGGTTAGGTTTAGATTATAGGTTTAGATTTGGGGTTAGGTTTAGACTTGTGGTTAGGTTTAGATTTTAGGTTTAGATTTGGGGTTAGGTTTAGATTTTAGGTTTAGATTTGGGGTTAGGTTTAGATTTTAGGTTTAGATTTGGGGTTAGGTTTAGATTTGGGGTTAGGTTTAGATTTTAGGTTTAGATTTGGGGTTAGGTTTAGATTTGGGGTTAGGTTTAGATTTTAGGTTTAGATTTGGGGTTAGGTTTAGATTTTAGGTTTAGATTTGGGGTTAGGTTTAGATTTGGGGTTAGGTTTAGATTTTAGGTTTAGATTTGGGGTTAGGTTTAGATTTGGGGTTAGGTTTAGATTTTAGGTTTAGATTTGGGGTTAGGTTTAGATTTGGGGTTAGGTTTAGATTTTAGGTTTAGATTTGGGGTTAGGTTTAGATTTTAGGTTTAGATTTGGGGTTAGATTTAGATTTTAGGTTTAGATTTGGGGTTAGGTTTAGATTTTCGGTTTAGATTTGGGGTTAGGTTTAAATTTTTTGGTTTAGATTTGGGGTTAGGTTTAGATTTTAGGTTTAGATTTGGGGTTAGGTTTAGATTTGGGGTTAGGTTTAGATTTTAGGTTTAGATTTGGGATTAGGTTTAGATTTGGGGTTAGGTTTAGATTTTAGGTTTAGATTTTAGGTTTAGATTTGGGGTTAGGCTTAGATTTTAGGTTTAGATTTGGGGTTAGGTTTAGATTTTCGGTTTAGATTTGGGGTTAAGTTTAGATTTGGGGTTAGGTTTAGATTTTAGGTTTAGATTTGGGGTTAGGTTTAGATTTTAGGTTTAGATTTGTGGTTAGGTTTAGATTTTAGGTTTAGATTTGGGGTTAGGTTTAGATTTTAGGTTTAGATTTGGGGTTAGGTTTAGATTTTAGGTTTAGATTTGGGGTTAGGTTTAGATTTGGGGTTAGGTTTAGATTTTAGGTTTGGATTTGGGGATAGGTTTAGATTATAGGTTTAGATTTGGGGTTAGGTTTAGACTTGTGGTTAGGTTTAGATTTTAGGTTTAGATTTGGGGTTAGGTTTAGATTTTAGGTTTAGATTTGGGGTTAGGTTTAGATTTTAGGTTTAGATTTGGGGTTAGGTTTAGATTTGGGGTTAGGTTTAGATTTTAGGTTTAGATTTGGGGTTAGGTTTAGATTTTAGGTTTAGATTTGGGGTTAGGTTTAGATTTTAGGTTTAGATTTGGGGTTAGGTTTAGATTTGGGGTTAGGTTTAGATTTTAGGTTTAGATTTGGGGTTAGGTTTAGATTTGGGGTTAGGTTTAGATTTTAGGTTTAGATTTGGGGTTAGGTTTAGATTTTAGGTTTAGATTTGGGGTTAGGTTTAGATTTGGGGTTAGGTTTAGATTTTAGGTTTAGATTTGGGGTTAGGTTTAGATTTTAGGTTTAGATTTTAGGTTTAGATTTGGGGATAGGTTTAGATTTTAGGTTTAGATTTGGGGTTAGGTTTAGATTTGAGGTTTAGATTTGGGGTTATGTTTAGATTTTAGGTTTAGATTTGGGGTTAGGTTTAGATTTGGGGTTAGGTTTAGATTTTAGGTTTAGATTTGGGGTTAGGTTTAGATTTTAGGTTTAGATTTGGGGTTAGGTTTAGATTTGGAGTTAGGTTTAGATTTTAGGTTTAGATTTGGGGTTAGGTTTAGATTTTATGGTTAGGTTTAGATTTTAGGTTTAGATTTGGGGTTAGGTTTAGATTTGGGGTTAGGCTTAGATTTTAGGTTTAGATTTGGGGTTAGGTTTAGATTTTAGGTTTAGATTTGGGGTTAGGTTTAGATTTGGGGTTAGGTTTAGATTTTAGGTTTAGATTTGGGGTTAGGTTTAGATTTGGGGTTAGGTTTAGATTTTAGGTTTAGATTTGGGGTTAGGTTTAGATTTTTTGGTTTAGATTTGGGGTTAGGTTTAGATTTGGGGTTAGGTTTAGATTTTAGGTTTAGATTTGGGGTTAGGTTTAGATTTTAGGTTTAGATTTGGGGTTAGGTTTAGATTTGGGGTTAGGTTTAGATTTTAGGTTTAGATTTGGGTTTAGGTTTAGATTTTAGGTTTAGATTTTAGGTTTAGATTTGGGGTTAGGTTTAGATTTTAGGTTTAGATTTAAGGTTAGGTTTCGATTTCGGGTTACGTTTCGATTTTAGGTTTAGATTTGGGGTTAGGTTTAGATTTTAGGTTTAGATTTGAGGTTAGGTTTAGATTTCAGGTTTAGATTTGGGGTTAGGTTTAGATTTTAGGTTTAGATTTGGGGTTAGGTTTAGATTTGGGGTTAGGTTTAGATTTGAGGTTTAGATTTGGGGTTAGGTTTAGATTTGGGGTTAGGTTTAGATTTTAGGTTTAGATTTGGGGTTAGTTTTAGATTTTAGGTTTAGATTTGGGGTTAGATTTAGATTTGGGGTTAGGTTTAGATTTTAGGTTTAGATTTGGGGTTAGGTTTAGATTTGGGGTTAGGTTTAGATTTTAGGTTTAGATTTGGGGTTAGGTTTAGATTTGGGGTTAGGTTTAGATTTTAGGTTTAGATTTGGGGTTAGGTTTAGATTTGGGGTTAGGTTTAGATTTTAGGTTTAGATTTGGGGTTAGGTTTAGATTTTAGGTTTAGATTTGGGGTTAGGTTTAGATTTGGGGTTAGGTTTAGATTTTAGGTTTAGATTTGGGTTTAGGTTTAGATTTTAGGTTTAGATTTTAGGTTTAGATTTGGGGTTAGGTTTAGATTTTAGGTTTAGATTTAAGGTTAGGTTTCGATTTCGGGTTACGTTTAGATTTTAGGTTTAGATTTGGGGTTAGGTTTAGATTTTAGGTTTAGATTTGAGGTTAGGTTTAGATTTGAGGTTTAGATTTGGGGTTAGGTTTAGATTTTAGGTTTAGATTTGGGGTTAGGTTTAGATTTGGGGTTAGGTTTAGATTTTAGGTTTAGATTTGGGGTTAGGTTTAGATTTGGGGTTAGGTTTAGATTTTAGGTTTAGATTTGGGGTTAGGTTTAGATTTGGGGTTAGGTTTAGATTTTAGGTTTAGATTTGGGGTTAGGTTTAGATTTTAGGTTTAGATTTGGGGTTAGGTTTAGATTTTAGGTTTAGATTTGGGATTAGGTTTAGATTTGGGGTTAGGTTTAGATTTTAGGTTTAGATTTTACGTTTAGATTTGGGGTTAGGCTTAGATTTTAGGTTTAGATTTGGGGTTAGGTTTAGATTTTCGGTTTAGATTTGGGGTTAAGTTTAGATTTGGGGTTAGGTTTAGAATTTAGGTTTAGATTTGGGGTTAGGTTTAGATTTTAGGTTTAGATTTGTGGTTAGGTTTAGATTTTAGGTTTAGATTTGGGGTTAGGTTTAGATTTTAGGTTTAGATTTGGGGTTAGGTTTAGATTTTAGGTTTAGATTTGGGGTTAGGTTTAGATTTGGGGTTAGGTTTAGATTTTAGGTTTGGATTTGGGGTTAGGTTTAGATTATAGGTTTAGATTTGGGGTTAGGTTTAGACTTGTGGTTAGGTTTAGATTTTAGGTTTAGATTTGGGGTTAGGTTTAGATTTTAGGTTTAGATTTGGGGTTAGGTTTACATTTTAGGTTTAGATTTGGGGTTAGGTTTAGATTTGGGGTTAGGTTTAGATTTTAGGTTTAGATTTGGGGTTAGGTTTAGATTTGGGGTTAGGTTTAGATTTTAGGTTTAGATTTGGGGTTAGGTTTAGATTTTAGGTTTAGATTTGGGGTTAGGTTTAGATTTTAGGTTTAGATTTGGGGTTAGGTTTAGATTTGGGGTTAGGTTTAGATTTTAGGTTTAGATTTGGGGTTAGGTTTAGATTTGGGGTTAGGTTTAGATTTTAGGTTTAGATTTGGGGTTAGGTTTAGATTTGGGGTTAAGTTTAGATTTGGGGTTAGGTTTAGATTTTAGGTTTAGATTTGGGGTTAGGTTTAGATTTTAGGTTTAGATTTGGGGTTAGGTTTAGATTTTAGGTTTAGATTTGGGGTTAGGTTTAGATTTGGAGTTAGGTTTAGATTTTAGGTTTGGATTTGGGGTTAGGTTTAGATTATAGGTTTAGATTTGGGGTTAGGTTTAGACTTGTGGTTAGGTTTAGATTTTAGGTTTAGATTTGGGGTTAGGTTTAGATTTTAGGTTTAGATTTGGGGTTAGGTTTAGATTTTAGGTTTAGATTTGGGGTTAGGTTTAGATTTGGGGTTAGGTTTAGATTTTAGGTTTAGATTTGGGGTTAGGTTTAGATTTGGGGTTAGGTTTAGATTTTAGGTTTAGATTTGGGGTTAGGTTTATATTTTAGGTTTAGATTTGGGGTTAGGTTTAGATTTGGGGTTAGGTTTAGATTTTAGGTTTAGATTTGGGGTTAGGTTTAGATTTGGGGTTAGGTTTAGATTTTAGGTTTAGATTTGGGGTTAGGTTTAGATTTGGGGTTAGGTTTAGATTTTAGGTTTAGATTTGGGGTTAGATTTAGATTTTAGGTTTAGATTTGGGGTTAGGTTTAGATTTTCGGTTTAGATTTGGGGTTAGGTTTAAATTTTTTGGTTTAGATTTGGGGTTAGGTTTAGATTTTAGGTTTAGATTTGGGGTTAGGTTTAGATTTGGGGTTAGGTTTAGATTTTAGGTTTAGATTTGGGATTAGGTTTAGATTTGGGGTTAGGTTTAGATTTTAGGTTTAGATTTTAGGTTTAGATTTGGGGTTAGGCTTAGATTTTAGGTTTAGATTTGGGGTTAGGTTTAGATTTTCGGTTTAGATTTGGGGTTAAGTTTAGATTTGGGGTTAGGTTTAGATTTTAGGTTTAGATTTGGGGTTAGGTTTAGATTTTAGGTTTAGATTTGTGGTTAGGTTTAGATTTTAGGTTTAGATTTGGGGTTAGGTTTAGATTTTAGGTTTAGATTTGGGGTTAGGTTTAGATTTTAGGTTTAGATTTGGGGTTAGGTTTAGATTTGGGGTTAGGTTTAAATTTTAGGTTTGGATTTGGGGATAGGTTTAGATTATAGGTTTAGATTTGGGGTTAGGTTTAGACTTGTGGTTAGGTTTAGATTTTAGGTTTAGATTTGGGGTTAGGTTTAGATTTTAGGTTTAGATTTGGGGTTAGGTTTAGATTTTAGGTTTAGATTTGGGGTTAGGTTTAGATTTGGGGTTAGGTTTAGATTTTAGGTTTAGATTTGGGGTTAGGTTTAGATTTGGGGTTAGGTTTAGATTTTAGGTTTAGATTTGGGGTTAGGTTTAGATTTTAGGTTTAGATTTGGGGTTAGGTTTAGATTTTAGGTTTAGATTTGGGGTTAGGTTTAGATTTGGGGTTAGGTTTAGATTTTAGGTTTAGATTTGGGGTTAGGTTTAGATTTTAGGTTTAGATTTTAGGTTTAGATTTGGGGATAGGTTTAGATTTTAGGTTTAGATTTGGGGTTAGGTTTAGATTTGAGGTTTAGATTTGGGGTTATGTTTAGATTTTAGGTTTAGATTTGGGGTTAGGTTTAGATTTGGGGTTAGGTTTAGATTTTAGGTTTAGATTTGGGGTTAGGTTTAGATTTTAGGTTTAGATTTGGGGTTAGGTTTAGATTTGGAGTTAGGTTTAGATTTTAGGTTTAGATTTGGGGTTAGGTTTAGATTTTATGGTTAGGTTTAGATTTTAGGTTTAGATTTGGGGTTAGGTTTAGATTTGGGGTTAGGCTTAGATTTTAGGTTTAGATTTGGGGTTAGGTTTAGATTTTAGGTTTAGATTTGGGGTTAGGTTTAGATTTTTTGGTTTAGATTTGGGGTTAGGTTTAGATTTTAGGTTTAGATTTGGGGTTAGGTTTAGATTTGGGGTTAGGTTTAGATTTTAGGTTTAGATTTGAGATTAGGTTTAGATTTGGGGTTAGGTTTAGATTTTAGGTTTAGATTTTAGGTTTATATTTGGGGTTAGGCTTAGATTTTAGGTTTAGATTTGGGGTTAGGTTTAGATTTTCGGTTTAGATTTGGGGTTAAGTTTAGATTTGGGGTTAGGTTTAGATTTTAGGTTTAGATTTGGGGTTAGGTTTAGATTTTAGGTTTAGATTTGTGGTTAGGTTTAGATTTTAGGTTTAGATTTGGGGTTAGGTTTAGATTTTAGGTTTAGATTTGGGGTCAGGTTTATATTTCAGGTTTAGATTTGGGGTTAGGTTTAGATTTTAGGTTTAGATTTGGGGTTAGGTTTAGATTTGGGGTTAGGTTGAGATTTTAGGTTTAGATTTGGGGTTAGGTTTAGATTTGGGGTTAGGTTTAGATTTTAGGTTTAGATTTGGGGTTAGGTTTAGATTTTAGGTTTAGATTTGGGGTTAGGTTTAGATTTTAGGTTTAGATTTGGGGTTAGGTTTAGATTTGGGGTTAGGTTTAGATTTTAGGTTTGGATTTGCGGTTAGGTTTAGATTTTAGGTTTAGATTTGGGGTTAGGTTTAGATTTTAGGTTTAGATTTGGGGTTAGGTTTAGATTTTAGGTTTAGATTTGGGGTTAGGTTTAGATTTTAGGTTTATATTTAAGGTTAGGTTTCGATTTCGGGTTACGTTTAGATTTTAGGTTTAGATTTTGGGTTAGGTTTAGATTTTAGGTTTAGATTTGGGGTTAGGTTTAGATTTTAGGTTTAGATTTGGGGTTAGGTTTAGATTTTAGGTTTAGATTTGGGGTTAGGTTTAGATTTGGGGTTAGGTTTAGACTTGGGGTTAGGTTTTGATTTTAGGTTTAGATTTGGGGTTAGGTTTAGATTTTAGGTTTAGATTTGGGGTTAGGTTTAGATTTGGGGTTAGGTTTAGATTTTAGGTTTAGATTTGGGGTTAGGTTTAGATTTGGGGTTAGGTTTAGATTTTAGGTTTAGATTTGGGGTTAGGTTTAGATTTTAGGTTTAGATTTGGGGTTAGGTTTAGATTTGGGGTTAGGTATAGATTTTAGGTTTAGATTTGGGTTTAGGTTTAGATTTTAGGTTTAGATTTTAGGTTTAGATTTGGGGTTAGGTTTAGATTTTAGGTTTAGATTTAAGGTTAGGTTTCGATTTCGGGTTACGTTTAGATTTTAGGTTTAGATTTGGGGTTAGGTTTAGATTTTAGGTTTAGATTTGAGGTTAGGTTTAGATTTGGGGTTAGGTTTAGATTTTAGGTTTAGATTTGGGGTTAGGTTTAGATTTTAGGTTTAGATTTGGGGTTAGGTTTAGATTTTAGGTTTAGATTTGGGGTTAGGTTTAGATTTGAGGTTAGGTTTAGATTTTAGGTTTAGATTTGGGGTTAGGTTTAGATTTTAGGTTTAGATTTTGGTTTAGGTTTAGATTTCAGGTTTAGATTTGGGGTTAGGTTTAGATTTGAGGTTTAGATTTGGGGTTAGGTTTAGATTTGGGGTTAGGTTTAGATTTTAGGTTTAGATTTGGGGTTAGGTTTAGATTTGGGGTTATTTTTAGATTTGAGGTTTAGATTTGGGGTTAGGTTTAGATTTGGGGTTAGGTTTAGATTTTAGGTTTAGATTTGGGGTTAGGTTTAGATTTTAGGTTTAGATTTGGGGTTAGATTTAGATTTGGGGTTAGGTTTAGATTTTAGGTTTAGATTTGGGGTTAGGTTTAGATTTGGGGTTAGGTTTAGATTTTAGGCTTAGATTTGGGGTTAAGTTTAGATTTGGGGTTAGGTTTAGATTTTAGGTTTAGATTTGGGGTTAGGTTTAGATTTGGGGTTAGGTTTAGATTTTAGGTTTAGATTTGGGGTTAGGTTTAGATTTGGGGTTAGGTTTAGATTTTAGGTTTAGATTTGGGGTTAGGTTTAGATTTTAGGTTTAGATTTGGGGTTAGGTTTAGATTTGGGGTTAGGTATAGATTTTAGGTTTAGATTTGGGTTTAGGTTTAGATTTTAGGTTTAGATTTTAGGTTTAGATTTGGGGTTAGGTTTAGATTTTAGGTTTAGATTTAAGGTTAGGTTTCGATTTCGGGTTACGTTTAGATTTTAGGTTTAGATTTGGGGTTAGGTTTAGATTTTAGGTTTAGATTTGAGGTTAGGTTTAGATTTGGGGTTAGGTTTAGATTTTAGGTTTAGATTTGGGGTTAGGTTTAGATTTTAGGTTTAGATTTGGGGTTAGGTTTAGATTTTAGGTTTAGATTTGGGGTTAGGTTTAGATTTGAGGTTAGGTTTAGATTTTAGGTTTAGATTTGGGGTTAGGTTTAGATTTTAGGTTTAGATTTTGGTTTAGGTTTAGATTTCAGGTTTAGATTTGGGGTTAGGTTTAGATTTGAGGTTTAGATTTGGGGTTAGGTTTAGATTTGGGGTTAGGTTTAGATTTTAGGTTTAGATTTGGGGTTAGGTTTAGATTTGGGGTTATTTTTAGATTTGAGGTTTAGATTTGGGGTTAGGTTTAGATTTGGGGTTAGGTTTAGATTTTAGGTTTAGATTTGGGGTTAGGTTTAGATTTTAGGTTTAGATTTGGGGTTAGATTTAGATTTGGGGTTAGGTTTAGATTTTAGGTTTAGATTTGGGGTTAGGTTTAGATTTGGGGTTAGGTTTAGATTTTAGGCTTAGATTTGGGGTTAAGTTTAGATTTGGGGTTAGGTTTAGATTTTAGGTTTAGATTTGGGGTTAGGTTTAGATTTGGGGTTAGGTTTAGATTTTAGGTTTAGATTTGGGGTTAGGTTTAGATTTTAGGTTTAGATTTGGGGTTAGGTTTAGATTTGGGGTTAGGTTTAGATTTGAGGTTTAGATTTGGGGTTAGGTTTAGATTTTAGGTTTAGATTTGGGGTTAGGTTTAGATTTGGGGTTAGGTTTAGATTTTAGGTTTAGATTTGGGGTTAGGTTTAGATTTGGGGTTAGGTTTAGATTTTAGGTTTAGATTTGGGGTTAGGTTTAGATTTGGGGTTAGGTTTAGATTTTAGGTTTAGATTTGGGGTTAGGTTTAGATTTTAGGTTTAGATTTGGGGTTAGATTTAGATTTTAGGTTTAGATTTGGGGTTAGGTTTAGATTTTAGGTTTAGATTTGGGGTTAGGTTTAAATTTTTTGGTTTAGATTTGGGGTTAGGTTTAGATTTTAGGTTTAGATTTGGGGTTAGGTTTAGATTTGGGGTTAGGTTTAGATTTTTGGTTTAGATTTGGGGTTAGGTTTAGATTTGGGGTTAGGTTTAAATTTTAGGTTTAGATTTTAGGTTTAGATTTGGGGTTAGGCTTAGATTTTAGGTTTAGATTTGGGGTTAGGTTTAGATTTTCGGTTTAGATTTGGGGTTAAGTTTAGATTTGGGGTTAGGTTTAGATTTTAGGTTTAGATTTGGGGTTAGGTTTAGATTTTAGGTTTAGATTTGTGGTTAGGTTTAGATTTTAGGTTTAGATTTGGGGTTAGGTTTAGATTTTAGGTTTAGATTTGGGTTTAGGTTTAGATTTTAGGTTTAGATTTGGGGTTAGGTTTAGATTTGGGGTTAGGTTTAGATTTTAGGTTTAGATTTGGGGTTAGGTTTAGATTTTAGGTTTAGATTTGGGGTTAGGTTTAGATTTTAGGTTTATATTTGGGGTAAGGTTTAGATTTGGGGTTAGGTTTAGATTTTAGGTTTAGATTTGGGGGTAGGTTTAGATTTTGGGTTAGGTTTAGATTTTAGGTTTAGATTTGGGGTTAGGTTTAGATTTGGGGTTAGGTTTAGATTTTAGGTTTAGATTTGGGATTAGGTTTAGATTTGGGGTTAGGTTTAGATTTTAGGTTTAGATTTTAGGTTTAGATTTGGGGTTAGGCTTAGATTTTAGGTTTAGTTTTGGGGTTAGGTTTAGATTTTCGGTTTAGATTTGGGGTTAAGTTTAGATTTGGGGTTAGGTTTAGATTTTAGGTTTAGATTTGGGGTTAGGTTTAGATTTTAGGTTTAGATTTGGGGTTAGGTTTAGATTTTAGGTTTAGATTTGTGGTTAGGTTTAGATTTTAGGTTTAGATTTGGGGTTAGGTTTAGATTTTAGGTTTAGATTTGGGGTTAGGTTTAGATTTTAGGTTTAGATTTGGGGTTAGGTTTATATTTTAGGTTTATATTTAAGGTTAGGTTTCGATTTCGGGTTACGTTTAGATTTTAGGTTTAGATTTTGGGTTAGGTTTAGATTTTAGGTTTAGATTTGGGGTTAGGTTTAGATTTCAGGTTTAGATTTGGGGTTAGGTTTAGATTTTAGGTTTAGATTTGGGGTTAAGTTTAGATTTGGGGTTAGGTTTAGATTTTAGTTTTAGATTTGGGGTTAGGTTTAGATTTGGGGTTAGGTTTAGATTTTAGGTTTAGATTTGGGGTTAGGTTTAGATTTTAGGTTTAGATTTGGGGTTAGGTTTAGATTTGGGGTTAGGTTTAGACTTGGGGTTAGGTTTAGATTTTAGGTTTAGATTTGGGGTTAGGTTTAGATTTGGGGTTAGGTTTAGATTTTAGGTTTAGATTTGGGGTTAGGTTTAGATTTGGGGTTAGGTTTAGATTTTAGGTTTAGATTTGGGGTTAGGTTTAGATTTTAGGTTTAGATTTGGGGTTAGGTTTAGATTTGGGGTTAGGTTTAGATTTTAGGTTTAGATTTGGGTTTAGGTTTAGATTTTAGGTTTAGATTTTAGGTTTAGATTTGGGGTTAGGTTTAGATTTTAGGTTTAGATTTAAGGTTAGGTTTCGATTTCGGGTTACGTTTAGATTTTAGGTTTAGATTTGGGGTTAGGTTTAGATTTTAGGTTTAGATTTGAAGTTAGGTTTAGATTTCAGGTTTAGATTTGGGGTTAGGTTTAGATTTTAGGTTTAGATTTGGGGTTAGGTTTAGATTTGGGGTTAGGTTTAGATTTGAGGTTTAGATTTGGGGTTAGGTTTAGATTTGGGGTTAGGTTTAGATTTTAGGTTTAGATTTGGGGTTAGGTTTAGATTTTAGGTTTAGATTTGGGGTTAGGTTTAGATTTTAGGTTTAGATTTGGGGTTAGGTTTAGATTTGGGGTTAGGTTTAGATTTTAGGTTTAGATTTGGGTTTAGGTTTAGATTTTAGGTTTAGATTTGGGGTTAGGTTTAGATTTTAGGTTTAGATTTAAGGTTAGGTTTCGATTTCGGGTTAGGTTTAGATTTTAGGTTTAGATTTGGGGTTAGGTTTAGATTTTAGGTTTAGATTTAAGGTTAGGTTTCGATTTCGGGTTACGTTTAGATTTTAGGTTTAGATTTGGGGTTAGGTTTAGATTTTAGGTTTAGATTTGAGGTTAGGTTTAGATTTGGGGTTAGGTTTAGATTTTAGGTTTAGATTTGGGGTTAGGTTTAGATTTTAGGTTTAGATTTGGGGTTAGGTTTAGATTTTAGGTTTAGATTTGGGGTTAGGTTTAGATTTGGGGTTAGGTTTAGATTTTAGGTTTAGATTTGGGGTTAGGTTTAGATTTTAGGTTTAGATTTTGGTTTAGGTTTAGATTTCAGGTTTAGATTTGGGGTTAGGTTTAGATTTGAGGTTTAGATTTGGGGTTAGGTTTAGATTTGGGGTTAGGTTTAGATTTTAGGTTTAGATTTGGGGTTAGGTTTAGATTTGGGGTTAGGTTTAGATTTTAGGTTTAGATTTGGGGTTAGGTTTAGATTTTAGGTTTAGATTTGGGGTTAGATTTAGATTTGGGGTTAGGTTTAGATTTTAGGTTTAGATTTGGGGTTAGGTTTAGATTTGGGGTTAGGTTTAGATTTTAGGCTTAGATTTGGGGTTAAGTTTAGATTTGGGGTTAGGTTTAGATTTTAGGTTTAGATTTGGGGTTAGGTTTAGATTTGGGGTTAGGTTTAGATTTTAGGTTTAGATTTGGAGTTAGGTTTAGATTTTAGGTTTAGATTTGGGGTTAGGTTTAGATTTGGGGTTAGGTTTAGATTTGAGGTTTAGATTTGGGGTTAGGTTTAGATTTTAGGTTTAGATTTGGGGTTAGGTTTAGATTTGGGGTTAGGTTTAGATTTTAGGTTTAGATTTGGGGTTAGGTTTAGATTTGGGGTTAGGTTTAGATTTGGGGTTAGGTTTAGATTTTAGGTTTAGATTTGGGGTTAGGTTTAGATTTGGGGTTAGGTTTAGATTTTAGGTTTAGATTTGGGGTTAGGTTTAGATTTTAGGTTTAGATTTGGGGTTAGATTTAGATTTTAGGTTTAGATTTGGGGTTAGGTTTAGATTTTAGGTTTAGATTTGGGGTTAGGTTTAAATTTTTTGGTTTAGATTTGGGGTTAGGTTTAGATTTTAGGTTTAGATTTGGGGTTAGGTTTAGATTTGGGGTTAGGTTTAGATTTTAGGTTTAGATTTGGGATTAGGTTTAGATTTGGGGTTAGGCTTAGATTTTAGGTTTAGATTTGGGGTTAGGTTTAGATTTTCGGTTTAGATTTGGGGTTAAGTTTAGATTTGGGGTTAGGTTTAGATTTTAGGTTTAGATTTGGGGTTAGGTTTAGATTTTAGGTTTAGATTTGTGGTTAGGTTTAGATTTTAGGTTTAGATTTGGGGTTAGGTTTAGATTTTAGGTTTAGATTTGGGTTTAGGTTTAGATTTTAGGTTTAGATTTTAGGTTTAGATTTGGGGTTAGGTTTAGATTTTAGGTTTAGATTTGGGGTTAGGTTTAGATTTTAGGTTTAGATTTGGGGTTAGGTTTAGATTTTAGGTTTATATTTGGGGTAAGGTTTATTTGGGGTTAGGTTTAGATTTTAGGTTTAGATTTGGGGGTAGGTTTAGATTTGGGGTTAGGTTTAGATTTTAGGTTTAGATTTGGGGTTAGGTTTAGATTTGGGGTTAGGTTTAGATTTTAGGTTTAGATTTGGGATTAGGTTTAGATTTGGGGTTAGGTTTAGATTTTAGGTTTAGATTTTAGGTTTAGATTTGGGGTTAGGCTTAGATTTTAGGTTTAGATTTGGGGTTAGGTTTAGATTTTCGGTTTAGATTTGGGGTTAAGTTTAGATTTGGGGTTAGGTTTAGATTTTAGGTTTAGATTTGGGGTTAGGTTTAGATTTTAGGTTTAGATTTGGGGTTAGGTTTAGATTTTAGGTTTAGATTTGTGGTTAGGTTTAGATTTTAGGTTTAGATTTGGGGTTAGGTTTAGATTTTAGGTTTAGATTTGGGGTTAGGTTTAGATTTTAGGTTTAGATTTGGGGTTAGGTTTAGATTTTAGGTTTATATTTAAGGTTAGGTTTCGATTTCGGGTTAGGTTTAGATTTTAGGTTTAGATTTGGGGTTAGGTTTAGATTTTAGGTTTAGATTTGGGGTTAGGTTTAGATTTCAGGTTTAGATTTGGGGTTAGGTTTAGATTTTAGGTTTAGATTTGGGGTTAAGTTTAGATTTGGGGTTAGGTTTAGATTTTAGGTTTAGATTTGGGGTTAGGTTTAGATTTGGGGTTAGGTTTAGATTTTAGGTTTAGATTTGGGGTTAGGTTTAGATTTTAGGTTTAGATTTGGGGTTAGGTTTAGATTTGGGGTTAGGTTTAGACTTGGGGTTAGGTTTAGATTTTAGGTTTAGATTTGGGGTTAGGTTTAGATTTTAGGTTTAGATTTGGGGTTAGGTTTAGATTTTAGGTTTAGATTTGGGGTTAGGTTTAGATTTTAGGTTTAGATTTGGGGTTAGGTTTAGATTTGGGGTTAGGTTTAGATTTGGGGTTAGGTTTAGATTTTAGGTTTAGATTTGGGGTTAGGTTTAGATTTTAGGTTTAGATTTGGGGTTAGGTTTAGATTTGGGGTTAGGTTTAGATTTTAGGTTTAGATTTGGGTTTAGGTTTAGATTTTAGGTTTAGATTTTAGGTTTAGATTTGGGGTTAGGTTTAGATTTTAGGTTTAGATTTAAGGTTAGGTTTCGATTTCGGGTTACGTTTAGAGTTTAGGTTTAGATTTGGGGTTAGGTTTAGATTTTAGGTTTAGATTTGAAGTTAGGTTTAGATTTCAGGTTTAGATTTGGGGTTAGGTTTAGATTTTAGGTTTAGATTTGGGGTTAGGTTTAGATTTGGGGTTAGGTTTAGATTTGAGGTTTAGATTTGGGGTTAGGTTTAGATTTGGGGTTAGGTTTAGATTTTAGGTTTAGATTTGGGGTTAGGTTTAGATTTGGGGTTAGGTTTAGATTTTAGGTTTAGATTTGGGGGTAGGTTTAGATTTGGGGTTAGGTTTAGATTTTAGGTTTAGATTTGGGGTTAGGTTTAGATTTGGGGTTAGGTTTAGATTTTAGGTTTAGATTTGGGATTAGGTTTAGATTTGGGGTTAGGTTTAGATTTTAGGTTTAGATTTTAGGTTTAGATTTGGGGTTAGGCTTAGATTTTAGGTTTAGATTTGGGGTTAGGTTTAGATTTTCGGTTTAGATTTGGGGTTAAGTTTAGATTTGGGGTTAGGTTTAGATTTTAGGTTTAGATTTGGGGTTAGGTTTAGATTTTAGGTTTAGATTTGGGGTTAGGTTTAGATTTTAGGTTTAGATTTGTGGTTAGGTTTAGATTTTAGGTTTAGATTTGGGGTTAGGTTTAGATTTTAGGTTTAGATTTGGGGTTAGGTTTAGATTTTAGGTTTAGATTTGGGGTTAGGTTTAGATTTTAGGTTTATATTTAAGGTTAGGTTTCGATTTCGGGTTACGTTTAGATTTTAGGTTTAGATTTGGGGTTAGGTTTAGATTTTAGGTTTAGATTTGGGGTTAGGTTTAGATTTCAGGTTTAGATTTGGGGTTAGGTTTAGATTTTAGGTTTAGATTTGGGGTTAAGTTTAGATTTGGGGTTAGGTTTAGATTTTAGGTTTAGATTTTAGGTTTAGATTTGGGGTTAGGTTTAGATTTTAGGTTTAGATTTGGGGTTAGGTTTAGATTTTAGGTTTAGATTTGGGGTTAGGTTTAGATTTGGGGTTAGGTTTAGACTTGGGGTTAGGTTTAGATTTTAGGTTTAGATTTGGGGTTAGGTTTAGATTTTAGGTTTAGATTTGGGGTTAGGTTTAGATTTTAGGTTTAGATTTGGGGTTAGGTTTAGATTTTAGGTTTAGATTTGGGGTTAGGTTTAGATTTGGGGTTAGGTTTAGATTTGGGGTTAGGTTTAGATTTTAGGTTTAGATTTGGGGTTAGGTTTAGATTTTAGGTTTAGATTTGGGGTTAGGTTTAGATTTGGGGTTAGGTTTAGATTTTAGGTTTAGATTTGGGTTTAGGTTTAGATTTTAGGTTTAGATTTTAGGTTTAGATTTGGGGTTAGGTTTAGATTTTAGGTTTAGATTTAAGGTTAGGTTTCGATTTCGGGTTACGTTTAGATTTTAGGTTTAGATTTTGGGTTAGGTTTAGATTTTAGGTTTAGATTTGAAGTTAGGTTTAGATTTCAGGTTTAGATTTGGGGTTAGGTTTAGATTTTAGGTTTAGATTTGGGGTTAGGTTTAGATTTGGGGTTAGGTTTAGATTTGAGGTTTAGATTTGGGGTTAGGTTTAGATTTGGGGTTAGGTTTAGATTTTAGGTTTAGATTTGGGGTTAGGTTTAGATTTTAGGTTTAGATTTGGGGTTAGATTTAGATTTGGGGTTAGGTTTAGATTTTAGGTTTAGATTTGGGGTTAGGTTTAGATTTGGGGTTAGGTTTAGATTTTAGGTTTAGATTTGGGGTTAGGTTTAGATTTGGGGTTAGGTTTAGATTTTAGGTTTAGATTTGGGGTTAGGTTTAGATTTGGGGTTAGGTTTAGATTTTAGGTTTAGATTTGGGGTTAGGTTTAGATTTTAGGTTTAGATTTGGGGTTAGGTTTAGATTTGGGGTTAGGTTTAGATTTTAGGTTTAGATTTGGGTTTAGGTTTAGATTTTAGGTTTAGATTTGGGGTTAGGTTTAGATTTTAGGTTTAGATTTAAGGTTAGGTTTCGATTTCGGGTTAGGTTTAGATTTTAGGTTTAGATTTGGGGTTAGGTTTAGATTTTAGGTTTAGATTTAAGGTTAGGTTTCGATTTCGGGTTACGTTTAGATTTTAGGTTTAGATTTGGGGTTAGGTTTAGATTTTAGGTTTAGATTTGAGGTTAGGTTTAGATTTGGGGTTAGGTTTAGATTTTAGGTTTAGATTTGGGGTTAGGTTTAGATTTTAGGTTTAGATTTGGGGTTAGGTTTAGATTTTAGGTTTAGATTTGGGGTTAGGTTTAGATTTGGGGTTAGGTTTAGATTTTAGGTTTAGATTTGGGGTTAGGTTTAGATTTTAGGTTTAGATTTTGGTTTAGGTTTAGATTTCAGGTTTAGATTTGGGGTTAGGTTTAGATTTGAGGTTTAGATTTGGGGTTAGGTTTAGATTTGGGGTTAGGTTTAGATTTTAGGTTTAGATTTGGGGTTAGGTTTAGATTTGGGGTTAGGTTTAGATTTGAGGTTTAGATTTGGGGTTAGGTTTAGATTTGGGGTTAGGTTTAGATTTGGGGTTAGGTTTAGATTTTAGGTTTAGATTTGGGGTTAGGTTTAGATTTTAGGTTTAGATTTGGGGTTAGATTTAGATTTGGGGTTAGGTTTAGATTTTAGGTTTAGATTTGGGGTTAGGTTTAGATTTGGGGTTAGGTTTAGATTTTAGGCTTAGATTTGGGGTTAAGTTTAGATTTGGGGTTAGGTTTAGATTTTAGGTTTAGATTTGGGGTTAGGTTTAGATTTGGGGTTAGGTTTAGATTTTAGGTTTAGATTTGGAGTTAGGTTTAGATTTTAGGTTTAGATTTGGGGTTAGGTTTAGATTTGGGGTTAGGTTTAGATTTGAGGTTTAGATTTGGGGTTAGGTTTAGATTTTAGGTTTAGATTTGGGGTTAGGTTTAGATTTGGGGTTAGGTTTAGATTTTAGGTTTAGATTTGGGGTTAGGTTTAGATTTGGGGTTAGGTTTAGATTTGGGGTTAGGTTTAGATTTTAGGTTTAGATTTGGGGTTAGGTTTAGATTTGGGGTTAGGTTTAGATTTTAGGTTTAGATTTGGGGTTAGGTTTAGATTTTAGGTTTAGATTTGGTGTTAGATTCAGATTTTAGGTTTAGATTTGGGGTTAGGTTTAGATTTCAGGTTTAGATTTGGGGTTAGGTTTAAATTTTTTGGTTTAGATTTGGGGTTAGGTTTAGATTTTAGGTTTAGATTTGGGGTTAGGTTTAGATTTGGGGTTAGGTTTAGATTTTAGGTTTAGATTTGGGATTAGGTTTAGATTTGGGGTTAGGTTTAAATTTTAGGTTTAGATTTTAGGTTTAGATTTGGGGTTAGGCTTAGATTTTAGGTTTAGATTTGGGGTTAGGTTTAGATTTTCGGTTTAGATTTGGGGTTAAGTTTAGATTTGGGGTTAGGTTTAGATTTTAGGTTTAGATTTGGGGTTAGGTTTAGATTTTAGGTTTAGATTTGGGGTTAGGTTTAGATTTTAGGTTTAGATTTGGGGTTAGGTTTAGATTTTAGGTTTAGATTTGGGGTTAGGTTTAGATTTTAGGTTTAGATTTCGGGTTAGGTTTAGATTTGGGGTTAGGTTTAGATTTTAGGTTTAGATTTCGGGTTAGGTTTAGATTTTAGGTTTAGATTTGGGGTTAGGTTTAGATTTGGGGTTAGGTTTAGATTTTAGGTTTAGATTTGGGGTTAGGTTTAGATTTGGGGTTAGGTTTAGATTTTAGGTTTAGATTTGGGGTTAGGTTTAGATTTGGGGTTAGGTTTAGATTTTAGGTTTAGATTTGGGGTTAGGTTTAGATTTTAGGTTTAGATTTGGGGTTAGGTTTAGATTTGGGGTTAGGTTTAGATTTTAGGTTTAGATTTGGGTTTAGGTTTAGATTTTAGGTTTAGATTTGGGGTTAGGTTTAGATTTTAGGTTTAGATTTAAGGTTAGGTTTCGATTTCGGGTTAGGTTTAGATTTTAGGTTTAGATTTGGGGTTAGGTTTAGATTTTAGGTTTAGATTTAAGGTTAGGTTTCGATTTCGGGTTACGTTTAGATTTTAGGTTTAGATTTGGGGTTAGGTTTAGATTTTAGGTTTAGATTTGAGGTTAGGTTTAGATTTGGGGTTAGGTTTAGATTTTAGGTTTAGATTTGGGGTTAGGTTTAGATTTTAGGTTTAGATTTGGGGTTAGGTTTAGATTTTAGGTTTAGATTTGGGGTTAGGTTTAGATTTGGGGTTAGGTTTAGATTTTAGGTTTAGATTTGGGGTTAGGTTTAGATTTTAGGTTTAGATTTTGGTTTAGGTTTAGATTTCAGGTTTAGATTTGGGGTTAGGTTTAGATTTGAGGTTTAGATTTGGGGTTAGGTTTAGATTTGGGGTTAGGTTTAGATTTTAGGTTTAGATTTGGGGTTAGGTTTAGATTTGGGGTTAGGTTTAGATTTGAGGTTTAGATTTGGGGTTAGGTTTAGATTTGGGGTTAGGTTTAGATTTGGGGTTAGGTTTAGATTTTAGGTTTAGATTTGGGGTTAGGTTTAGATTTTAGGTTTAGATTTGGGGTTAGATTTAGATTTGGGGTTAGGTTTAGATTTTAGGTTTAGATTTGGGGTTAGGTTTAGATTTGGGGTTAGGTTTAGATTTTAGGCTTAGATTTGGGGTTAAGTTTAGATTTGGGGTTAGGTTTAGATTTTAGGTTTAGATTTGGGGTTAGGTTTAGATTTGGGGTTAGGTTTAGATTTTAGGTTTAGATTTGGAGTTAGGTTTAGATTTTAGGTTTAGATTTGGGGTTAGGTTTAGATTTGGGGTTAGGTTTAGATTTGAGGTTTAGATTTGGGGTTAGGTTTAGATTTTAGGTTTAGATTTGGGGTTAGGTTTAGATTTGGGGTTAGGTTTAGATTTTAGGTTTAGATTTGGGGTTAGGTTTAGATTTGGGGTTAGGTTTAGATTTGGGGTTAGGTTTAGATTTTAGGTTTAGATTTGGGGTTAGGTTTAGATTTGGGGTTAGGTTTAGATTTTAGGTTTAGATTTGGGGTTAGGTTTAGATTTTAGGTTTAGATTTGGTGTTAGATTCAGATTTTAGGTTTAGATTTGGGGTTAGGTTTAGATTTCAGGTTTAGATTTGGGGTTAGGTTTAAATTTTTTGGTTTAGATTTGGGGTTAGGTTTAGATTTTAGGTTTAGATTTGGGGTTAGGTTTAGATTTGGGGTTAGGTTTAGATTTTAGGTTTAGATTTGGGATTAGGTTTAGATTTGGGGTTAGGTTTAAATTTTAGGTTTAGATTTTAGGTTTAGATTTGGGGTTAGGCTTAGATTTTAGGTTTAGATTTGGGGTTAGGTTTAGATTTTCGGTTTAGATTTGGGGTTAAGTTTAGATTTGGGGTTAGGTTTAGATTTTAGGTTTAGATTTGGGGTTAGGTTTAGATTTTAGGTTTAGATTTGGGGTTAGGTTTAGATTTTAGGTTTAGATTTGGGGTTAGGTTTAGATTTTAGGTTTAGATTTGGGGTTAGGTTTAGATTTTAGGTTTAGATTTCGGGTTAGGTTTAGATTTGGGGTTAGGTTTAGATTTTAGGTTTAGATTTCGGGTTAGGTTTAGATTTTAGGTTTAGATTTGGGGTTAGGTTTAGATTTTAGGTTTAGATTTGGGGTAAGGTTTAGATTTGGGGTTAGGTTTAGATTTTAGGTTTAGATTTGGGGGTAGGTTTAGATTTGGGGTTAGGTTTAGATTTTAGGTTTAGATTTGGGGTTAGGTTTAGATTTGGGGTTAGGTTTAGATTTTAGGTTTAGATTTGGGATTAGGTTTAGATTTGGGGTTAGGTTTAGATTTTAGGTTTAGATTTTAGGTTTAGATTTGGGGTTAGGCTTAGATTTTAGGTTTAGATTTGGGGTTAGGTTTAGATTTTCGGTTTAGATTTGGGGTTAAGTTTAGATTTGGGGTTAGGTTTAGATTTTAGGTTTAGATTTGGGGTTAGGTTTAGATTTTAGGTTTAGATTTGGGGTTAGGTTTAGATTTTAGGTTTAGATTTGTGGTTAGGTTTAGATTTTAGGTTTAGATTTGGGGTTAGGTTTAGATTTTAGGTTTAGATTTGGGGTTAGGTTTAGATTTTAGGTTTAGATTTGGGGTTAGGTTTAGATTTTAGGTTTAGATTTGGGGTTAGGTTTAGATTTTAGGTTTATATTTAAGGTTAGGTTTCGATTTCGGGTTACGTTTAGATTTTAGGTTTAGATTTTGGGTTAGGTTTAGATTTTAGGTTTAGATTTGGGGTTAGGTTTAGATTTCAGGTTTAGATTTGGGGTTAGGTTTAGATTTTAGGTTTAGATTTGGGGTTAAGTTTAGATTTGGGGTTAGGTTTAGATTTTAGGTTTAGATTTGGGGTTAGGTTTAGATTTGGGGTTAGGTTTAGATTTTAGGTTTAGATTTGGGGTTAGGTTTAGATTTTAGGTTTAGATTTGGGGTTAGGTTTAGATTTGGGGTTAGGTTTAGACTTGGGGTTAGGTTTAGATTTTAGGTTTAGATTTGGGGTTAGGTTTAGATTTTAGGTTTAGATTTGGGGTTAGGTTTAGATTTTAGGTTTAGATTTGGGGTTAGGTTTAGATTTGGGGTTAGGTTTAGATTTTAGGTTTAGATTTGGGGTTAGGTTTAGATTTGGGGTTAGGTTTAGATTTTAGGTTTAGATTTGGGGTTAGGTTTAGATTTTAGGTTTAGATTTGGGGTTAGGTTTAGATTTGGGGTTAGGTTTAGATTTTAGGTTTAGATTTGGGTTTAGGTTTAGATTTTAGGTTTAGATTTGAGGTTAGGTTTAGATTTCAGGTTTAGATTTGGGGTTAGGTTTAGATTTTAGGTTTAGATTTGGGGTTAGGTTTAGATTTGGGGTTAGGTTTAGATTTGAGGTTTAGATTTGGGGTTAGGTTTAGATTTGGGGTTAGGTTTAGATTTGGGGTTAGGTTTAGATTTTAGGTTTAGATTTGGGGTTAGGTTTAGATTTTAGGTTTAGATTTGGGGTTAGATTTAGATTTGGGGTTAGGTTTAGATTTTAGGTTTAGATTTGGGGTTAGGTTTAGATTTGGGGTTAGGTTTAGATTTTAGGTTTAGATTTGGGGTTAGGTTTAGATTTGGGGTTAGGTTTAGATTTTAGGTTTAGATTTGGGGTTAGGTTTAGATTTGGGGTTAGGTTTAGATTTTAGGTTTAGATTTGGGGTTAGGTTTAGATTTTAGGTTTAGATTTGGGGTTAGGTTTAGATTTGGGGTTAGGTTTAGATTTTAGGTTTAGATTTGGGTTTAGGTTTAGATTTTAGGTTTAGATTTTAGGTTTAGATTTGGGGTTAGGTTTAGATTTTAGGTTTAGATTTAAGGTTAGGTTTCGATTTCGGGTTACGTTTAGATTTTAGGTTTAGATTTGGGGTTAGGTTTAGATTTTAGGTTTAGATTTGAGGTTAGGTTTAGATTTGAGGTTTAGATTTGGGGTTAGGTTTAGATTTTAGGTTTAGATTTGGGGTTAGGTTTAGATTTGGGGTTAGGTTTAGATTTTAGGTTTAGATTTGGGGTTAGGTTTAGATTTTAGGTTTAGATTTGGGGTTAGATTTAGATTTTAGGTTTAGATTTGGGGTTAGGTTTAGATTTTAGGTTTAGATTTGGGGTTAGGTTTAAATTTTTTGGTTTAGATTTGGGGTTAGGTTTAGATTTTAGGTTTAGATTTGGGGTTAGGTTTAGATTTGGGGTTAGGTTTAGATTTTAGGTTTAGATTTGGGGTTAGGTTTAGATTTGGGGTTAGGTTTAGATTTGAGGTTTAGATTTGGGGTTAGGTTTAGATTTTAGGTTTAGATTTGGGGTTAGGTTTAGATTTGGGGTTAGGTTTAGATTTTAGGTTTAGATTTGGGGTTAGGTTTAGATTTGGGGTTAGGTTTAGATTTTAGGTTTAGATTTGGGGTTAGGTTTAGATTTGGGGTTAGGTTTAGATTTTAGGTTTAGATTTGGGGTTAGGTTTAGATTTTAGGTTTAGATTTGGGGTTAGATTTAGATTTTAGGTTTAGATTTGGGGTTAGGTTTAGATTTTAGGTTTAGATTTGGGGTTAGGTTTAAATTTTTTGGTTTAGATTTGGGGTTAGGTTTAGATTTTAGGTTTAGATTTGGGGTTAGGTTTAGATTTGGGGTTAGGTTTAGATTTTAGGTTTAGATTTGGGATTAGGTTTAGATTTGGGGTTAGGTTTAAATTTTAGGTTTAGATTTTAGGTTTAGATTTGGGGTTAGGCTTAGATTTTAGGTTTAGATTTGGGGTTAGGTTTAGATTTTCGGTTTAGATTTGGGGTTAAGTTTAGATTTGGGGTTAGGTTTAGATTTTAGGTTTAGATTTGGGGTTAGGTTTAGATTTTAGGTTTAGATTTGTGGTTAGGTTTAGATTTTAGGTTTAGATTTGGGGTTAGGTTTAGATTTTAGGTTTAGATTTGGGGTTAGGTTTAGATTTTAGGTTTAGATTTGGGGTTAGGTTTAGATTTGGGGTTAGGTTTAGATTTTAGGTTTAGATTTGGGGTTAGGTTTAGATTTTAGGTTTAGATTTGGGGTTAGGTTTAGATTTTAGGTTTATATTTGGGGTAAGGTTTAGATTTGGGGTTAGGTTTAGATTTTAGGTTTAGATTTGGGGGTAGGTTTAGATTTGGGGTTAGGTTTAGATTTTAGGTTTAGATTTGGGGTTAGGTTTAGATTTGGGGTTAGGTTTAGATTTTAGGTTTAGATTTGGGATTAGGTTTAGATTTGGGGTTAGGTTTAGATTTTAGGTTTAGATTTTAGGTTTAGATTTGGGGTTAGGCTTAGATTTTAGGTTTAGATTTGGGGTTAGGTTTAGATTTTCGGTTTAGATTTGGGGTTAAGTTTAGATTTGGGGTTAGGTTTAGATTTTAGGTTTAGATTTGGGGTTAGGTTTAGATTTTAGGTTTAGATTTGTGGTTAGGTTTAGATTTTAGGTTTAGATTTGGGGTTAGGTTTAGATTTTAGGTTTAGATTTGGGGTTAGGTTTAGATTTTAGGTTTAGATTTGGGGTTAGGTTTAGATTTTAGGTTTAGATTTGGGGTTAGGTTTAGATTTTAGGTTTATATTTAAGGTTAGGTTTCGATTTCGGGTTACGTTTAGATTTTAGGTTTAGATTTTGGGTTAGGTTTAGATTTTAGGTTTAGATTTGGGGTTACGTTTAGATTTCAGGTTTAGATTTGGGGTTAGGTTTAGATTTTAGGTTTAGATTTGGGGTTAAGTTTAGATTTGGGGTTAGGTTTAGATTTTAGGTTTAGATTTGGGGTTAGGTTTAGATTTGGGGTTAGTTTTAGATTTTAGGTTTAGATTTGGGGTTAGGTTTAGATTTTAGGTTTAGATTTGGGGTTAGGTTTAGATTTGGGGTTAGGTTTAGACTTGGGGTTAGGTTTAGATTTTAGGTTTAGATTTGGGGTTAGGTTTAGATTTTAGGTTTAGATTTGGGGTTAGGTTTAGATTTTAGGTTTAGATTTTAGGTTTAGATTTGGGGTTAGGTTTAGATTTTAGGTTTAGATTTGGGGTTAGGTTTAGATTTGGGGTTAGGTTTAGATTTTAGGTTTAGATTTGGGGTTAGGTTTAGATTTTAGGTTTAGATTTGGGGTTAGGTTTAGATTTGGGGTTAGGTTTAGATTTTAGGTTTAGATTTGGGGTTAGGTTTAGATTTTAGGTTTAGATTTGAGGTTAGGTTTAGATTTCAGGTTTAGATTTGGGGTTAGGTTTAGATTTTAGGTTTAGATTTGGGGTTAGGTTTAGATTTGGGGTTAGGTTTAGATTTGAGGTTTAGATTTGGGGTTAGGTTTAGATTTGGGGTTAGGTTTAGATTTGGGGTTAGGTTTAGATTTTAGGTTTAGATTTGGGGTTAGATTTAGATTTGGGGTTAGGTTTAGATTTTAGGTTTAGATTTGGGGTTAGGTTTAGATTTGGGGTTAGGTTTAGATTTTAGGTTTAGATTTGGGGTTAGGTTTAGATTTGGGGTTAGGTTTAGATTTTAGGTTTAGATTTGGGGTTAGGTTTAGATTTGGGGTTAGGTTTAGATTTTAGGTTTAGATTTGGGGTTAGGTTTAGATTTTAGGTTTAGATTTGGGGTTAGGTTTAGATTTGGGGTTAGGTTTAGATTTTAGGTTTAGATTTGGGTTTAGGTTTAGATTTTAGGTTTAGATTTTAGGTTTAGATTTGGGGTTAGGTTTAGATTTTAGGTTTAGATTTAAGGTTAGGTTTCGATTTCGGGTTACGTTTAGATTTTAGGTTTAGATTTGGGGTTAGGTTTAGATTTTAGGTTTAGATTTGAGGTTAGGTTTAGATTTGAGGTTTAGATTTGGGGTTAGGTTTAGATTTTAGGTTTAGATTTGGGGTTAGGTTTAGATTTGGGGTTAGGTTTAGATTTTAGGTTTAGATTTGGGGTTAGGTTTAGATTTTAGGTTTAGATTTGGGGTTAGATTTAGATTTTAGGTTTAGATTTGGGGTTAGGTTTAGATTTTAGGTTTAGATTTGGGGTTAGGTTTAAATTTTTTGGTTTAGATTTGGGGTTAGGTTTAGATTTTAGGTTTAGATTTGGGGTTAGGTTTAGATTTGGGGTTAGGTTTAGATTTGGGGTTAGGTTTAGATTTGGGGTTAGGTTTAGATTTTAGGTTTAGATTTGGGGTTAGGTTTAGATTTTAGGTTTAGATTTGGGGTTAGGTTTAGATTTGGGGTTAGGTTTAGATTTTAGGTTTAGATTTGGGGTTAGGTTTAGATTTGGGGTTAGGTTTAGATTTGGGGTTAGGTTTAGATTTTAGGTTTAGATTTGGGGTTAGGTTTAGATTTGGGGTTAGGTTTAGATTTTAGGTTTAGATTTGGGGTTAGGTTTAGATTTTAGGTTTAGATTTGGAGTTAGATTTAGATTTTAGGTTTAGATTTGGGGTTAGGTTTAGATTTTAGGTTTAGATTTGGGGTTAGGTTTAAATTTTTTGGTTTAGATTTGGGGTTAGGTTTAGATTTTAGGTTTAGATTTGGGGTTAGGTTTAGATTTGGGGTTAGGTTTAGATTTTAGGTTTAGATTTGGGATTAGGTTTAGATTTGGGGTTAGGTTTAAATTTTAGGTTTAGATTTTAGGTTTAGATTTGGGGTTAGGCTTAGATTTTAGGTTTAGATTTGGGGTTAGGTTTAGATTTTCGGTTTAGATTTGGGGTTAAGTTTAGATTTGGGGTTAGGTTTAGATTTTAGGTTTAGATTTGGGGTTAGGTTTAGATTTTAGGTTTAGATTTGTGGTTAGGTTTAGATTTTAGGTTTAGATTTGGGGTTAGGTTTAGATTTTAGGTTTAGATTTGGGGTTAGGTTTAGATTTTAGGTTTAGATTTGGGGTTAGGTTTAGATTTGGGGTTAGGTTTAGATTTTAGGTTTAGATTTGGGGTTAGGTTTAGATTTTAGGTTTAGATTTGGGGTTAGGTTTAGATTTTAGGTTTATATTTGGGGTAAGGTTTAGATTTGGGGTTAGGTTTAGATTTTAGGTTTAGATTTGGGGGTAGGTTTAGATTTGGGGTTAGGTTTAGATTTTAGGTTTAGATTTGGGGTTAGGTTTAGATTTGGGGTTAGGTTTAGATTTTAGGTTTAGATTTGGGATTAGGTTTAGATTTGGGGTTAGGTTTAGATTTTAGGTTTAGATTTTAGGTTTAGATTTGGGGTTAGGTTTAGATTTTCGGTTTAGATTTGGGGTTAAGTTTAGATTTGGGGTTAGGTTTAGATTTTAGGTTTAGATTTGGGGTTAGGTTTAGATTTTAGGTTTAGATTTGGGGTTAGGTTTAGATTTTAGGTTTAGATTTGGGGTTAGGTTTAGATTTTAGGTTTAGATTTGGGGTTAGGTTTAGATTTTAGGTTTAGATTTCGGGTTAGGTTTAGATTTGGGGTTAGGTTTAGATTTTAGGTTTAGATTTCGGGTTAGGTTTAGATTTTAGGTTTAGATTTGGGGTTAGGTTTAGATTTTAGGTTTAGATTTGGGGTAAGGTTTAGATTTGGGGTTAGGTTTAGATTTTAGGTTTAGATTTGGGGGTAGGTTTAGATTTGGGGTTAGGTTTAGATTTTAGGTTTAGATTTGGGGTTAGGTTTAGATTTGGGGTTAGGTTTAGATTTTAGGTTTAGATTTGGGATTAGGTTTAGATTTGGGGTTAGGTTTAGATTTTAGGTTTAGATTTTAGGTTTAGATTTGGGGTTAGGCTTAGATTTTAGGTTTAGATTTGGGGTTAGGTTTAGATTTTCGGTTTAGATTTGGGGTTAAGTTTAGATTTGGGGTTAGGTTTAGATTTTAGGTTTAGATTTGGGGTTAGGTTTAGATTTTAGGTTTAGATTTGGGGTTAGGTTTAGATTTTAGGTTTAGATTTGTGGTTAGGTTTAGATTTTAGGTTTAGATTTGGGGTTAGGTTTAGATTTTAGGTTTAGATTTGGGGTTAGGTTTAGATTTTAGGTTTAGATTTGGGGTTAGGTTTAGATTTTAGGTTTAGATTTGGGGTTAGGTTTAGATTTTAGGTTTATATTTAAGGTTAGGTTTCGATTTCGGGTTACGTTTAGATTTTAGGTTTAGATTTTGGGTTAGGTTTAGATTTTAGGTTTAGATTTGGGGTTAGGTTTAGATTTCAGGTTTAGATTTGGGGTTAGGTTTAGATTTGAGGTTTAGATTTGGGGTTAAGTTTAGATTTGGGGTTAGGTTTAGATTTTAGGTTTAGATTTGGGGTTAGGTTTAGATTTGGGGTTAGGTTTAGATTTTAGGTTTAGATTTGGGGTTAGGTTTAGATTTTAGGTTTAGATTTGGGGTTAGGTTTAGATTTGGGGTTAGGTTTAGACTTGGGGTTAGGTTTAGATTTTAGGTTTAGATTTGGGGTTAGGTTTAGATTTTAGGTTTAGATTTGGGGTTAGGTTTAGATTTTAGGTTTAGATTTGGGGTTAGGTTTAGATTTGGGGTTAGGTTTAGATTTTAGGTTTAGATTTGGGGTTAGGTTTAGATTTGGGGTTAGGTTTAGATTTTAGGTTTAGATTTGGGGTTAGGTTTAGATTTTAGGTTTAGATTTGGGGTTAGGTTTAGATTTGGGGTTAGGTTTAGATTTTAGGTTTAGATTTGGGTTTAGGTTTAGATTTTAGGTTTAGATTTTAGGTTTAGATTTGGGGTTAGGTTTAGATTTTAGGTTTAGATTTAAGGTTAGGTTTCGATTTCGGGTTACGTTTAGATTTTAGGTTTAGATTTGGGGTTAGGTTTAGATTTTAGGTTTAGATTTGAGGTTAGGTTTAGATTTCAGGTTTAGATTTGGGGTTAGGTTTAGATTTTAGGTTTAGATTTGGGGTTAGGTTTAGATTTGGGGTTAGGTTTAGATTTGAGGTTTAGATTTGGGGTTAGGTTTAGATTTGGGGTTAGGTTTAGATTTGGGGTTAGGTTTAGATTTTAGGTTTAGATTTGGGGTTAGGTTTAGATTTTAGGTTTAGATTTGGGGTTAGATTTAGATTTGGGGTTAGGTTTAGATTTTAGGTTTAGATTTGGGGTTAGGTTTAGATTTGGGGTTAGGTTTAGATTTTAGGTTTAGATTTGGGGTTAGGTTTAGATTTGGGGTTAGGTTTAGATTTTAGGTTTAGATTTGGGGTTAGGTTTAGATTTGGGGTTAGGTTTAGATTTTAGGTTTAGATTTGGGGTTAGGTTTAGATTTTAGGTTTAGATTTGGGGTTAGGTTTAGATTTGGGGTTAGGTTTAGATTTTAGGTTTAGATTTGGGTTTAGGTTTAGATTTTAGGTTTAGATTTTAGGTTTAGATTTGGGGTTAGGTTTAGATTTTAGGTTTAGATTTAAGGTTAGGTTTCGATTTCGGGTTACGTTTAGATTTTAGGTTTAGATTTGGGGTTAGGTTTAGATTTTAGGTTTAGATTTGAGGTTAGGTTTAGATTTGAGGTTTAGATTTGGGGTTAGGTTTAGATTTTAGGTTTAGATTTGGGGTTAGGTTTAGATTTGGGGTTAGGTTTAGATTTTAGGTTTAGATTTGGGGTTAGGTTTAGATTTTAGGTTTAGATTTGGGGTTAGATTTAGATTTTAGGTTTAGATTTGGGGTTAGGTTTAGATTTTAGGTTTAGATTTGGGGTTAGGTTTAAATTTTTTGGTTTAGATTTGGGGTTAGGTTTAGATTTTAGGTTTAGATTTGGGGTTAGGTTTAGATTTGGGGTTAGGTTTAGATTTTAGGTTTAGATTTGGGGTTAGGTTTAGATTTGGGGTTAGGTTTAGATTTGAGGTTTAGATTTGGGGTTAGGTTTAGATTTTAGGTTTAGATTTGGGGTTAGGTTTAGATTTGGGGTTAGGTTTAGATTTTAGGTTTAGATTTGGGGTTAGGTTTAGATTTGGGGTTAGGTTTAGATTTTAGGTTTAGATTTGGGGTTAGGTTTAGATTTGGGGTTAGGTTTAGATTTTAGGTTTAGATTTGGGGTTAGGTTTAGATTTTAGGTTTAGATTTGGGGTTAGATTTAGATTTTAGGTTTAGATTTGGGGTTAGGTTTAGATTTTAGGTTTAGATTTGGGGTTAGGTTTAAATTTTTTGGTTTAGATTTGGGGTTAGGTTTAGATTTTAGGTTTAGATTTGGGGTTAGGTTTAGATTTGGGGTTAGGTTTAGATTTTAGGTTTAGATTTGGGATTAGGTTTAGATTTGGGGTTAGGTTTAAATTTTAGGTTTAGATTTTAGGTTTAGATTTGGGGTTAGGCTTAGATTTTAGGTTTAGATTTGGGGTTAGGTTTAGATTTTCGGTTTAGATTTGGGGTTAAGTTTAGATTTGGGGTTAGGTTTAGATTTTAGGTTTAGATTTGGGGTTAGGTTTAGATTTTAGGTTTAGATTTGTGGTTAGGTTTAGATTTTAGGTTTAGATTTGGGGTTAGGTTTAGATTTTAGGTTTAGATTTGGGGTTAGGTTTAGATTTTAGGTTTAGATTTGGGGTTAGGTTTAGATTTGGGGTTAGGTTTAGATTTTAGGTTTAGATTTGGGGTTAGGTTTAGATTTTAGGTTTAGATTTGGGGTTAGGTTTAGATTTTAGGTTTATATTTGGGGTAAGGTTTAGATTTGGGGTTAGGTTTAGATTTTAGGTTTAGATTTGGGGGTAGGTTTAGATTTGGGGTTAGGTTTAGATTTTAGGTTTAGATTTGGGGTTAGGTTTAGATTTGGGGTTAGGTTTAGATTTTAGGTTTAGATTTGGGATTAGGTTTAGATTTGGGGTTAGGTTTAGATTTTAGGTTTAGATTTTAGGTTTAGATTTGGGGTTAGGCTTAGATTTTAGGTTTAGATTTGGGGTTAGGTTTAGATTTTCGGTTTAGATTTGGGGTTAAGTTTAGATTTGGGGTTAGGTTTAGATTTTAGGTTTAGATTTGGGGTTAGGTTTAGATTTTAGGTTTAGATTTGTGGTTAGGTTTAGATTTTAGGTTTAGATTTGGGGTTAGGTTTAGATTTTAGGTTTAGATTTGGGGTTAGGTTTAGATTTTAGGTTTAGATTTGGGGTTAGGTTTAGATTTTAGGTTTAGATTTGGGGTTAGGTTTAGATTTTAGGTTTATATTTAAGGTTAGGTTTCGATTTCGGGTTACGTTTAGATTTTAGGTTTAGATTTTGGGTTAGGTTTAGATTTTAGGTTTAGATTTGGGGTTACGTTTAGATTTCAGGTTTAGATTTGGGGTTAGGTTTAGATTTTAGGTTTAGATTTGGGGTTAAGTTTAGATTTGGGGTTAGGTTTAGATTTTAGGTTTAGATTTGGGGTTAGGTTTAGATTTGGGGTTAGTTTTAGATTTTAGGTTTAGATTTGGGGTTAGGTTTAGATTTGGGGTTAGGTTTAGATTTTAGGTTTAGATTTGGGGTTAGGTTTAGATTTTAGGTTTAGATTTGGGGTTAGGTTTAGATTTGGGGTTAGGTTTAGATTTTAGGTTTAGATTTGGGTTTAGGTTTAGATTTTAGGTTTAGATTTTAGGTTTAGATTTGGGGTTAGGTTTAGATTTTAGGTTTAGATTTAAGGTTAGGTTTCGATTTCGGGTTACGTTTAGATTTTAGGTTTAGATTTGGGGTTAGGTTTAGATTTTAGGTTTAGATTTGAGGTTAGGTTTAGATTTCAGGTTTAGATTTGGGGTTAGGTTTAGATTTTAGGTTTAGATTTGGGGTTAGGTTTAGATTTGGGGTTAGGTTTAGATTTGAGGTTTAGATTTGGGGTTAGGTTTAGATTTGGGGTTAGGTTTAGATTTGGGGTTAGGTTTAGATTTTAGGTTTAGATTTGGGGTTAGGTTTAGATTTTAGGTTTAGATTTGGGGTTAGATTTAGATTTGGGGTTAGGTTTAGATTTTAGGTTTAGATTTGGGGTTAGGTTTAGATTTGGGGTTAGGTTTAGATTTTAGGTTTAGATTTGGGGTTAGGTTTAGATTTGGGGTTAGGTTTAGATTTTAGGTTTAGATTTGGGGTTAGGTTTAGATTTGGGGTTAGGTTTAGATTTTAGGTTTAGATTTGGGGTTAGGTTTAGATTTTAGGTTTAGATTTGGGGTTAGGTTTAGATTTGGGGTTAGGTTTAGATTTTAGGTTTAGATTTGGGTTTAGGTTTAGATTTTAGGTTTAGATTTTAGGTTTAGATTTGGGGTTAGGTTTAGATTTTAGGTTTAGATTTAAGGTTAGGTTTCGATTTCGGGTTACGTTTAGATTTTAGGTTTAGATTTGGGGTTAGGTTTAGATTTTAGGTTTAGATTTGAGGTTAGGTTTAGATTTGAGGTTTAGATTTGGGGTTAGGTTTAGATTTTAGGTTTAGATTTGGGGTTAGGTTTAGATTTGGGGTTAGGTTTAGATTTTAGGTTTAGATTTGGGGTTAGGTTTAGATTTTAGGTTTAGATTTGGGGTTAGATTTAGATTTTAGGTTTAGATTTGGGGTTAGGTTTAGATTTTAGGTTTAGATTTGGGGTTAGGTTTAAATTTTTTGGTTTAGATTTGGGGTTAGGTTTAGATTTTAGGTTTAGATTTGGGGTTAGGTTTAGATTTGGGGTTAGGTTTAGATTTTAGGTTTAGATTTGGGGTTAGGTTTAGATTTGGGGTTAGGTTTAGATTTGAGGTTTAGATTTGGGGTTAGGTTTAGATTTTAGGTTTAGATTTGGGGTTAGGTTTAGATTTGGGGTTAGGTTTAGATTTTAGGTTTAGATTTGGGGTTAGGTTTAGATTTGGGGTTAGGTTTAGATTTTAGGTTTAGATTTGGGGTTAGGTTTAGATTTGGGGTTAGGTTTAGATTTTAGGTTTAGATTTGGGGTTAGGTTTAGATTTTAGGTTTAGATTTGGGGTTAGATTTAGATTTTAGGTTTAGATTTGGGGTTAGGTTTAGATTTTAGGTTTAGATTTGGGGTTAGGTTTAAATTTTTTGGTTTAGATTTGGGGTTAGGTTTAGATTTTAGGTTTAGATTTGGGGTTAGGTTTAGATTTGGGGTTAGGTTTAGATTTTAGGTTTAGATTTGGGATTAGGTTTAGATTTGGGGTTAGGTTTAAATTTTAGGTTTAGATTTTAGGTTTAGATTTGGGGTTAGGCTTAGATTTTAGGTTTAGATTTGGGGTTAGGTTTAGATTTTCGGTTTAGATTTGGGGTTAAGTTTAGATTTGGGGTTAGGTTTAGATTTTAGGTTTAGATTTGGGGTTAGGTTTAGATTTTAGGTTTAGATTTGTGGTTAGGTTTAGATTTTAGGTTTAGATTTGGGGTTAGGTTTAGATTTTAGGTTTAGATTTGGGGTTAGGTTTAGATTTTAGGTTTAGATTTGGGGTTAGGTTTAGATTTGGGGTTAGGTTTAGATTTTAGGTTTAGATTTGGGGTTAGGTTTAGATTTTAGGTTTAGATTTGGGGTTAGGTTTAGATTTTAGGTTTATATTTGGGGTAAGGTTTAGATTTGGGGTTAGGTTTAGATTTTAGGTTTAGATTTGGGGGTAGGTTTAGATTTGGGGTTAGGTTTAGATTTTAGGTTTAGATTTGGGGTTAGGTTTAGATTTGGGGTTAGGTTTAGATTTTAGGTTTAGATTTGGGATTAGGTTTAGATTTGGGGTTAGGTTTAGATTTTAGGTTTAGATTTTAGGTTTAGATTTGGGGTTAGGCTTAGATTTTAGGTTTAGATTTGGGGTTAGGTTTAGATTTTCGGTTTAGATTTGGGGTTAAGTTTAGATTTGGGGTTAGGTTTAGATTTTAGGTTTAGATTTGGGGTTAGGTTTAGATTTTAGGTTTAGATTTGTGGTTAGGTTTAGATTTTAGGTTTAGATTTGGGGTTAGGTTTAGATTTTAGGTTTAGATTTGGGGTTAGGTTTAGATTTTAGGTTTAGATTTGGGGTTAGGTTTAGATTTTAGGTTTAGATTTGGGGTTAGGTTTAGATTTTAGGTTTATATTTAAGGTTAGGTTTCGATTTCGGGTTACGTTTAGATTTTAGGTTTAGATTTTGGGTTAGGTTTAGATTTTAGGTTTAGATTTGGGGTTACGTTTAGATTTCAGGTTTAGATTTGGGGTTAGGTTTAGATTTTAGGTTTAGATTTGGGGTTAAGTTTAGATTTGGGGTTAGGTTTAGATTTTAGGTTTAGATTTGGGGTTAGGTTTAGATTTGGGGTTAGTTTTAGATTTTAGGTTTAGATTTGGGGTTAGGTTTAGATTTTAGGTTTAGATTTGGGGTTAGGTTTAGATTTGGGGTTAGGTTTAGACTTGGGGTTAGGTTTAGATTTTAGGTTTAGATTTGGGGTTAGGTTTAGATTTTAGGTTTAGATTTGGGGTTAGGTTTAGATTTTAGGTTTAGATTTTAGGTTTAGATTTGGGGTTAGGTTTAGATTTTAGGTTTAGATTTGGGGTTAGGTTTAGATTTGGGGTTAGGTTTAGATTTTAGGTTTAGATTTGGGGTTAGGTTTAGATTTTAGGTTTAGATTTGGGGTTAGGTTTAGATTTGGGGTTAGGTTTAGATTTTAGGTTTAGATTTGGGGTTAGGTTTAGATTTTAGGTTTAGATTTGAGGTTAGGTTTAGATTTCAGGTTTAGATTTGGGGTTAGGTTTAGATTTTAGGTTTAGATTTGGGGTTAGGTTTAGATTTGGGGTTAGGTTTAGATTTGAGGTTTAGATTTGGGGTTAGGTTTAGATTTGGGGTTAGGTTTAGATTTGGGGTTAGGTTTAGATTTTAGGTTTAGATTTGGGGTTAGATTTAGATTTGGGGTTAGGTTTAGATTTTAGGTTTAGATTTGGGGTTAGGTTTAGATTTGGGGTTAGGTTTAGATTTTAGGTTTAGATTTGGGGTTAGGTTTAGATTTGGGGTTAGGTTTAGATTTTAGGTTTAGATTTGGGGTTAGGTTTAGATTTGGGGTTAGGTTTAGATTTTAGGTTTAGATTTGGGGTTAGGTTTAGATTTTAGGTTTAGATTTGGGGTTAGGTTTAGATTTGGGGTTAGGTTTAGATTTTAGGTTTAGATTTGGGTTTAGGTTTAGATTTTAGGTTTAGATTTTAGGTTTAGATTTGGGGTTAGGTTTAGATTTTAGGTTTAGATTTAAGGTTAGGTTTCGATTTCGGGTTACGTTTAGATTTTAGGTTTAGATTTGGGGTTAGGTTTAGATTTTAGGTTTAGATTTGAGGTTAGGTTTAGATTTGAGGTTTAGATTTGGGGTTAGGTTTAGATTTTAGGTTTAGATTTGGGGTTAGGTTTAGATTTGGGGTTAGGTTTAGATTTTAGGTTTAGATTTGGGGTTAGGTTTAGATTTTAGGTTTAGATTTGGGGTTAGATTTAGATTTTAGGTTTAGATTTGGGGTTAGGTTTAGATTTTAGGTTTAGATTTGGGGTTAGGTTTAAATTTTTTGGTTTAGATTTGGGGTTAGGTTTAGATTTTAGGTTTAGATTTGGGGTTAGGTTTAGATTTGGGGTTAGGTTTAGATTTGGGGTTAGGTTTAGATTTGGGGTTAGGTTTAGATTTTAGGTTTAGATTTGGGGTTAGGTTTAGATTTTAGGTTTAGATTTGGGGTTAGGTTTAGATTTGGGGTTAGGTTTAGATTTTAGGTTTAGATTTGGGGTTAGGTTTAGATTTGGGGTTAGGTTTAGATTTGGGGTTAGGTTTAGATTTTAGGTTTAGATTTGGGGTTAGGTTTAGATTTGGGGTTAGGTTTAGATTTTAGGTTTAGATTTGGGGTTAGGTTTAGATTTTAGGTTTAGATTTGGAGTTAGATTTAGATTTTAGGTTTAGATTTGGGGTTAGGTTTAGATTTTAGGTTTAGATTTGGGGTTAGGTTTAAATTTTTTGGTTTAGATTTGGGGTTAGGTTTAGATTTTAGGTTTAGATTTGGGGTTAGGTTTAGATTTGGGGTTAGGTTTAGATTTTAGGTTTAGATTTGGGATTAGGTTTAGATTTGGGGTTAGGTTTAAATTTTAGGTTTAGATTTTAGGTTTAGATTTGGGGTTAGGCTTAGATTTTAGGTTTAGATTTGGGGTTAGGTTTAGATTTTCGGTTTAGATTTGGGGTTAAGTTTAGATTTGGGGTTAGGTTTAGATTTTAGGTTTAGATTTGGGGTTAGGTTTAGATTTTAGGTTTAGATTTGTGGTTAGGTTTAGATTTTAGGTTTAGATTTGGGGTTAGGTTTAGATTTTAGGTTTAGATTTGGGGTTAGGTTTAGATTTTAGGTTTAGATTTGGGGTTAGGTTTAGATTTGGGGTTAGGTTTAGATTTTAGGTTTAGATTTGGGGTTAGGTTTAGATTTTAGGTTTAGATTTGGGGTTAGGTTTAGATTTTAGGTTTATATTTGGGGTAAGGTTTAGATTTGGGGTTAGGTTTAGATTTTAGGTTTAGATTTGGGGGTAGGTTTAGATTTGGGGTTAGGTTTAGATTTTAGGTTTAGATTTGGGGTTAGGTTTAGATTTGGGGTTAGGTTTAGATTTTAGGTTTAGATTTGGGATTAGGTTTAGATTTGGGGTTAGGTTTAGATTTTAGGTTTAGATTTTAGGTTTAGATTTGGGGTTAGGCTTAGATTTTAGGTTTAGATTTGGGGTTAGGTTTAGATTTTCAGTTTAGATTTGGGGTTAAGTTTAGATTTGGGGTTAGGTTTAGATTTTAGGTTTAGATTTGGGGTTAGGTTTAGATTTTAGGTTTAGATTTGGGGTTAGGTTTAGATTTTAGGTTTAGATTTGGGGTTAGGTTTAGATTTTAGGTTTAGATTTGGGGTTAGGTTTAGATTTTAGGTTTATATTTAAGGTTAGGTTTCGATTTCGGGTTACGTTTAGATTTTAGGTTTAGATTTTGGGTTAGGTTTAGATTTTAGGTTTAGATTTGGGGTACGTTTAGATTTCAGGTTTAGATTTGGGGTTAGGTTTAGATTTTAGGTTTAGATTTGGGGTTAAGTTTAGATTTGGGGTTAGGTTTAGATTTTAGGTTTAGATTTGGGGTTAGGTTTAGATTTGGGGTTAGGTTTAGATTTTAGGTTTAGATTTGGGGTTAGGTTTAGATTTTAGGTTTAGATTTGGGGTTAGGTTTAGATTTGGGGTTAGGATTAGACTTGGGGTTAGGTTTAGATTTTAGGTTTAGATTTGGGGTTAGGTTTAGATTTTAGGTTTAGATTTGGGGTTAGGTTTAGATTTTAGGTTTAGATTTGGGGTTAGGTTTAGATTTGGGGTTAGGTTTAGATTTTAGGTTTAGATTTGGGTTTAGGTTTAGATTTTAGGTTTAGATTTTAGGTTTAGATTTGGGGTTAGGTTTAGATTTTAGGTTTATATTTAAGGTTAGGTTTCGATTTCGGGTTACGTTTAGATTTTAGGTTTAGATTTGGGGTTAGGTTTAGATTTTAGGTTTAGATTTGAGGTTAGGTTTAGATTTCAGGTTTAGATTTGGGGTTAGGTTTAGATTTTAGGTTTAGATTTGGGGTTAGGTTTAGATTTGGGGTTAGGTTTAGATTTGAGGTTTAGATTTGGGGTTAGGTTTAGATTTTAGGTTTAGATTTGGGGTTAGGTTTAGATTTTAGGTTTAGATTTGGGGTTAGGTTTAGATTTTAGGTTTAGATTTGGGGTTAGGTTTAGATTTGGGGTTAGGTTTAGATTTTAGGTTTAGATTTGGGTTTAGGTTTAGATTTTAGGTTTAGATTTTAGGTTTAGATTTGGGATTAGGTTTAGATTTTAGGTTTATATTTAAGGTTAGGTTTCGATTTCGGGTTACGTTTAGATTTTAGGTTTAGATTTGGGGTTAGGTTTAGATTTTAGGTTTAGATTTGAGGTTAGGTTTAGATTTCAGGTTTAGATTTGGGGTTAGGTTTAGATTTTAGGTTTAGATTTGGGGTTAGGTTTAGATTTGGGGTTAGGTTTAGATTTGAGGTTTAGATTTGGGGTTAGGTTTAGATTTGGGGTTAGGTTTAGATTTGGGGTTAGGTTTAGATTTTAGGTTTAGATTTGGGGTTAGGTTTAGATTTTAGGTTTAGATTTGGGGTTAGATTTAGATTTGGGGTTAGGTTTAGATTTTAGGTTTAGATTTGGGGTTAGGTTTAGATTTGGGGTTAGGTTTAGATTTTAGGTTTAGATTTGGGGTTAGGTTTAGATTTGGGGTTAGGTTTAGATTTTAGGTTTAGATTTGGGGTTAGGTTTAGATTTGGGGTTAGGTTTAGATTTTAGGTTTAGATTTGGGGTTAGGTTTAGATTTTAGGTTTAGATTTGGGGTTAGGTTTAGATTTGGGGTTAGGTTTAGATTTTAGGTTTAGATTTGGGTTTAGGTTTAGATTTTAGGTTTAGATTTTAGGTTTAGATTTGGGGTTAGGTTTAGATTTTAGGTTTAGATTTGGGGTTAGGTTTCGATTTCGGGTTACGTTTAGATTTTAGGTTTAGATTTGGGGTTAGATTTAGATTTTAGGTTTAGATTTGAGGTTAGGTTTAGATTTGAGGTTTAGATTTGGGGTTAGGTTTAGATTTTAGGTTTAGATTTGGGGTTAGGTTTAGATTTGGGGTTAGGTTTAGATTTTAGGTTTAGATTTGGGGTTAGGTTTAGATTTTAGGTTTAGATTTGGGGTTAGAGTTAGATTTTAGGTTTAGATTTGGGGTTAGGTTTAGATTTTAGGTTTAGATTTGGGGTTAGGTTTAAATTTTTTGGTTTAGATTTGGGGTTAGGTTTAGATTTTAGGTTTAGATTTGGGGTTAGGTTTAGATTTGGGGTTAGGTTTAGATTTTAGGTTTAGATTTGGGGTTAGGTTTAGATTTGGGGTTAGGTTTAGATTTGAGGTTTAGATTTGGGGTTAGGTTTAGATTTTAGGTTTAGATTTGGGGTTAGGTTTAGATTTGGGGTTAGGTTTAGATTTTAGGTTTAGATTTGGGGTTAGGTTTAGATTTGGGGTTAGGTTTAGATTTGGGGTTAGGTTTAGATTTTAGGTTTAGATTTGGGGTTAGGTTTAGATTTGGGGTTAGGTTTAGATTTGGGGTTAGGTTTAGATTTTAGGTTTAGATTTGGGGTTAGGTTTAGATTTTAGGTTTAGATTTGGGGTTAGATTTAGATTTTAGGTTTAGATTTGGGGTTAGGTTTAGATTTTAGGTTTAGATTTGGGGTTAGGTTTAAATTTTTTGGTTTAGATTTGGGGTTAGGTTTAGATTTTAGGTTTAGATTTGGGGTTAGGTTTAGATTTGGGGTTAGGTTTAGATTTTAGGTTTAGATTTGAGATTAGGTTTAGATTTGGGGTTAGGTTTAAATTTTAGGTTTATATTTTAGGTTTAGATTTGGGGTTAGGCTTAGATTTTAGGTTTAGATTTGGGGTTAGGTTTAGATTTTCGGTTTAGATTTGGGGTTAAGTTTAGATTTGGGGTTAGGTTTAGATTTTAGGTTTAGATTTGGGGTTAGGTTTAGATTTTAGGTTTAGATTTGGGGTTAGGTTTTGATTTTAGGTTTAGATTTGGGGTTAGGTTTAGATTTTAGGTTTAAATTTGGGGTTAGGTTTAGATTTGGGGTTAGGTTTAGATTTTAGGTTTAGATTTGGGGTTAGGTTTAGATTTTAGGTTTAGATTTGGGGTTAGGTTTAGATTTTAGGTTTAGATTTCGGGTTAGGTTTAGATTTGGGGTTAGGTTTAGATTTTAGGTTTAGATTTGGGCGTAGGTTTAGATTTGGGGTTAGGTTTAGATTTTAGGTTTAGATTTGGGGTTAGGTTTAGATTTGGGGTTAGGTTTAGATTTTAGGTTTAGATTTGGGATTAGGTTTAGATTTGGGGTTAGGTTTAGATTTTAGGTTTAGATTTTAGGTTTAGATTTGGGGTTAGGCTTAGATTTTAGGTTTAGATTTGGGGTTAGGTTTAGATTTTCGGTTTAGATTTGGGGTTAAGTTTAGATTTGGGGTTAGGTTTAGATTTTAGGTTTAGATTTGGGGTTAGGTTTAGATTTTAGGTTTAGATTTGTGGTTAGGTTTAGATTTTAGGTTTAGATTTGGGGTTAGGTTTAGATTTTAGGTTTAGATTTGGGGTTAGGTTTAGATTTTAGGTTTAGATTTGGGGTTAGGTTTAGATTTTAGGTTTAGATTTGGGGTTAGGTTTAGATTTTAGGTTTATATTTAAGGTTAGGTTTCGATTTCGGGTTACGTTTAGATTTTAGGTTTAGATTTTGGGCTAGGTTTAGATTTTAGGTTTAGATTTGGGGTTAGGTTTAGATTTCAGGTTTAGATTTGGGGTTAGGTTTAGATTTTAGGTTTAGATTTGGGGTTAAGTTTAGATTTGGGGTTAGGTTTAGATTTTAGGTTTAGATTTGGGGTTAGGTTTAGATTTGGGGTTAGGTTTAGATTTTAGGTTTAGATTTGGGGTTAGGTTTAGATTTTAGGTTTAGATTTGGGGTTAGGTTTAGATTTGGGGTTAGGTTTAGACTTGGGGTTAGGTTTAGATTTTAGGTTTAGATTTGGGGTTAGGTTTAGATTTTAGGTTTAGATTTGGGGTTAGGTTTAGATTTTAGGTTTAGATTTGGGGTTAGGTTTAGATTTGGGGTTAGGTTTAGATTTTAGGTTTAGATTTGGGGTTAGGTTTAGATTTGGGGTTAGGTTTAGATTTTAGGTTTAGATTTGGGGTTAGGTTTAGATTTGGGGTTAGGTTTAGATTTTAGGTTTAGATTTGGGGTTAGGTTTAGATTTGGGGTTAGGTTTAGATTTTAGGTTTAGATTTGGGGTTAGGTTTAGATTTGGGGTTAGGTTTAGATTTTAGGTTTAGATTTGGGTTTAGGTTTAGATTTTAGGTTTAGATTTTAGGTTTAGATTTGGGGTTAGGTTTAGATTTTAGGTTTAAATTTAAGGTTAGGTTTCGATTTCGGGTTACGTTTAGATTTTAGGTTTAGATTTGGGGTTAGGTTTAGATTTTAGGTTTAGATTTGAGGTTAGGTTTAGATTTCAGGTTTAGATTTGGGGTTAGGTTTAGATTTTAGGTTTAGATTTGGGGTTAGGTTTAGATTTGGGGTTAGGTTTAGATTTTAGGTTTAGATTTGGGGTTAGGTTTAGATTTGGGGTTAGGTTTAGATTTGGGGTTAGGTTTAGATTTTAGGTTTAGATTTGGGGTTAGGTTTAGATTTTAGGTTTAGATTTGGGGTTAGGTTTAGATTTGGGGTTAGGTTTAGATTTTTTGGTTTAGATTTGGGGTTAGGTTTAGATTTTAGGTTTAGATTTGGGGTTAGGTTTAGATTTGGGGTTAGGTTTAGATTTTAGGTTTAGATTTGGGGTTAGGTTTAAATTTTTTGGTTTAGATTTGGGGTTAGGTTTAGATTTTAGGTTTAGATTTGGGGTTAGGTTTAGATTTGGGGTTAGGTTTAGATTTTAGGTTTAGATTTGGGATTAGGTTTAGATTTGGGGTTAGGTTTAAATTTTAGGTTTAGATTTTAGGTTTAGATTTGGGTTTAGGCTTAGATTTTTGGTTTAGATTTGGGGTTAGGTTTAGATTTTCGGTTTAGATTTGGGGTTAAGTTTAGATTTGGGGTTAGGTTTAGATTTTAGCTTTAGATTTGGGGTTAGGTTTAGATTTGTGGTTAGGTTTAGATTTTAGGTTTAGATTTGGGGTTAGGTTTAGATTTTAGGTTTAGATTTGGGGTTAGGTTTAGATTTGGGGTTAGGTTTAGATTTTAGGTTTAGATTTGGGGTTAGGTTTAGATTTTAGGTTTAGATTTGGGGTTAGGTTTAGATTTTAGGTTTATATTTGGGGTAAGGTTTAGATTTGGGGTTAGGTTTAGATTTTAGGTTTAGATTTGGGGGTAGGTTTAGATTTGGGGTTAGGTTTAGATTTTAGGTTTAGATTTGGGGTTAGGTTTAGATTTGGGGTTAGGTTTAGATTTTAGGTTTAGATTTGGGATTAGGTTTAGATTTGGGGTTAGGTTTACATTTTAGGTTTAGATTTTAGGTTTAGATTTGGGGTTAGGCTTAGATTTTAGGTTTAGATTTGGGGTTAGGTTTAGATTTTCGGTTTAGATTTGGGGTTAAGTTTAGATTTGGGGTTAGGTTTAGATTTTAGGTTTAGATTTGGGGTTAGGTTTAGATTTTAGGTTTAGATTTGTGGTTAGGTTTAGATTTTAGGTTTAGATTTGGGGTTAGGTTTAGATTTTAGGTTTAGATTTGGGGTTAGGTTTAGATTTTAGGTTTAGATTTGGGGTTAGGTTTAGATTTGGGGTTAGGTTTAGATTTTAGGTTTGGATTTGGGGTTAGGTTTAGCTTATAGGTTTAGATTTGGGGTTAGGTTTAGACTTGTGATTAGGTTTAGATTTTAGGTTTAGATTTGGGGTTAGGTTTAGATTTTAGGTTTAGATTTGGGGTTAGGTTTAGATTTTAGGTTTAGATTTGGGGTTAGGTTTAGATTTGGGGTTAGGTTTAGATTTTAGGTTTAGATTTGGGGTTAGGTTTAGATTTTAGGTTTAGATTTGGGGTTAGGTTTAGATTTTAGGTTTAGATTTGGGGTTAGGTTTAGATTTGGGGTTAGGTTTAGATTTTAGGTTTAGATTTGGGGTTAGGTTTAGATTTGGGGTTAGGTTTAGATTTTAGGTTTAGATTTGGGGTTAGGTTTAGATTTGGGGTTAGGTTTAGATTTTAGGTTTAGATTTGGGGTTAGGTTTAGATTTTAGGTTTAGATTTGGGGTTAGATTTAGATTTTAGGTTTAGATTTGTGGTTAGGTTTAGATTTTCGGTTTAGATTTGGGGTTAGGTTTAAATTTTTTGGTTTAGATTTGGGGTTAGGTTTAGATTTTAGGTTTAGATTTGGGGTTAGGTTTAGATTTGGGGTTAGGTTTAGATTTTAGGTTTAGATTTGGGATTAGGTTTAGATTTGGGGTTAGGTTTAAATTTTAGGTTTAGATTTTAGGTTTAGATTTGGGTTTAGGCTTAGATTTTTGGTTTAGATTTGGGGTTAGGTTTAGATTTTCGGTTTAGATTTGGGGTTAAGTTTAGATTTGGGGTTAGGTTTAGATTTTAGCTTTAGATTTGGGGTTAGGTTTAGATTTGTGGTTAGGTTTAGATTTTAGGTTTAGATTTGGGGTTAGGTTTAGATTTTAGGTTTAGATTTGGGGTTAGGTTTAGATTTTAGGTTTAGATTTGGGGTTAGGTTTAGATTTTAGGTTTAGATTTGGGGTTAGGTTTAGATTTGGGGTTAGGTTTAGATTTTAGGTTTAGATTTGGGATTAGGTTTAGATTTGGGGTTAGGTTTAGATTTTAGGTTTAGATTTTAGGTTTAGATTTGGGGTTAGGCTTAGATTTTAGGTTTAGATTTGGGGTTAGGTTTAGATTTTCGGTTTAGATTTGGGGTTAAGTTTAGATTTGGGGTTAGGTTTAGATTTTAGGTTTAGATTTGGGGTTAGGTTTAGATTTTAGGTTTAGATTTGTGGTTAGGTTTAGATTTTAGGTTTAGATTTCGGGTTAGGTTTAGATTTTAGGTTTAGATTTGGGGTTAGGTTTAGATTTTAGGTTTAGATTTGGGGTTAGGTTTAGATTTTAGGTTTAGATTTGGGGTTAGGTTTAGATTTTAGGTTTATATTTAAGGTTAGGTTTCGATTTCGGGTTACGTTTAGATTTTAGGTTTAGATTTTGGGTTAGGTTTAGATTTTAGGTTTAGATTTGGGGTTAGGTTTAGATTTCAGGTTTAGATTTGGGGTTAGGTTTAGATTTTAGGTTTAGATTTGGGGTTAAGTTTAGATTTGGGGTTAGGTTTAGATTTTAGGTTTAGATTTGGGGTTAGGTTTAGATTTGGGGTTAGGTTTAGATTTTAGGTTTAGATTTGGGGTTAGGTTTAGATTTTAGGTTTAGATTTGGGGTTAGGTTTAGATTTTAGGTTTAGATTTGAGGTTAGGTTTAGATTTCAGGTTTAGATTTGGGGTTAGGTTTAGATTTTAGGTTTAGATTTGGGGTTAGGTTTAGATTTGGGGTTAGGTTTAGATTTGAGGTTTAGATTTGGGGTTAGGTTTAGATTTGGGGTTAGGTTTAGATTTGGGGTTAGGTTTAGATTTTAGGTTTAGATTTGGGGTTAGGTTTAGATTTTAGGTTTAGATTTGGGGTTAGGTTTAGATTTGGGGTTAGGTTTAGATTTTAGGTTTAGATATGGGGTTAGGTTTAGATTTGGGGTTAGGTTTAGATTTTAGGTTTAGATTTGGGGTTAGGTTTAGATTTTAGGTTTAGATTTGGGGTTAGGTTTAGATTTGGGGTTAGGTTTAGATTTTAGGTTTAGATTTGGGTTTAGGTTTAGATTTTAGGTTTAGATTTTAGGTTTAGATTTGGGGTTAGGTTTAGATTTTAGGTTTAGATTTAAGGTTAGGTTTCGATTTGGGGTTAGGTTTAGATTTTAGGTTTAGATTTGGGGTTAGGTTTAGATTTTAGGTTTAGATTTGAGGTTAGGTTTAGATTTGAGGTTTAGATTTGGGGTTAGGTTTAGATTTTAGGTTTAGATTTGGGGTTAGGTTTAGATTTTAGGTTTAGATTTGGGGTTAGATTTAGATTTTAGGTTTAGATTTGGGGTTAGGTTTAGATTTTAGGTTTAGATTTGGGGTTAGGTTTAAATTTTTTGGTTTAGATTTGGGGTTAGGTTTAGATTTTAGGTTTAGATTTGGGGTTAGGTTTAGATTTGGGGTTAGGTTTAGATTTTAGGTTTAGATTTGGGATTAGGTTTAGATTTGGGGTTAGGTTTAAATTTTAGGTTTAGATTTTAGGTTTAGATTTGGGTTTAGGCTTAGATTTTTGGTTTAGATTTGGGGTTAGGTTTAGATTTTCGGTTTAGATTTGGGGTTAAGTTTAGATTTGGGGTTAGGTTTAGATTTTAGCTTTAGATTTGGGGTTAGGTTTAGATTTGTGGTTAGGTTTAGATTTTAGGTTTAGATTTGGGGTTAGGTTTAGATTTTAGGTTTAGATTTGGGGTTAGGTTTAGATTTGGGGTTAGGTTTAGATTTTAGGTTTAGATTTGGGGTTAGGTTTAGATTTTAGGTTTAGATTTGGGGTTAGGTTTAGATTTTAGGTTTATATTTGGGGTAAGGTTTAGATTTGGGGTTAGGTTTAGATTTTAGGTTTAGATTTGGGGGTAGGTTTAGATTTGGGGTTAGGTTTAGATTTTAGGTTTAGATTTGGGGTTAGGTTTAGATTTGGGGTTAGGTTTAGATTTTAGGTTTAGATTTGGGATTAGGTTTAGATTTGGGGTTAGGTTTAGATTTTAGGTTTAGATTTTAGGTTTAGATTTGGGGTTAGGCTTAGATTTTAGGTTTAGATTTGGGGTTAGGTTTAGATTTTCGGTTTAGATTTGGGGTTAAGTTTAGATTTGGGGTTAGGTTTAGATTTTAGGTTTAGATTTGGGGTTAGGTTTAGATTTTAGGTTTAGATTTGTGGTTAGGTTTAGATTTTAGGTTTAGATTTGGGGTTAGGTTTAGATTTTAGGTTTAGATTTGGGGTTAGGTTTAGATTTTAGGTTTAGATTTGGGGTTAGGTTTAGATTTGGGGTTAGGTTTAGATTTTAGGTTTGGATTTGGGGTTAGGTTTAGATTATAGGTTTAGATTTGGGGTTAGGTTTAGACTTGTGGTTAGGTTTAGATTTTAGGTTTAGATTTGGGGTTAGGTTTAGATTTTAGGTTTAGATTTGGGGTTAGGTTTAGATTTTAGGTTTAGATTTGGGGTTAGGTTTAGATTTGGGGTTAGGTTTAGATTTTAGGTTTAGATTTGGGGTTAGGTTTAGATTTTAGGTTTACATTTGGGGTTAGGTTTAGATTTTAGGTTTAGATTTGGGGTTAGGTTTAGATTTGGGGTTAGGTTTAGATTTTAGGTTTAGATTTGGGGTTAGGTTTAGATTTGGGGTTAGGTTTAGATTTTAGGTTTAGATTTGGGGTTAGGTTTAGATTTGGGGTTAGGTTTAGATTTTAGGTTTAGATTTGGGGTTAGGTTTAGATTTTAGGTTTAGATTTGGGGTTAGATTTAGATTTTAGGTTTAGATTTGGGGTTAGGTTTAGATTTTAGGTTTAGATTTGGGGTTAGGTTTAAATTTTTTGGTTTAGATTTGGGGTTAGGTTTAGATTTTAGGTTTAGATTTGGGGTTAGGTTTAGATTTGGGGTTAGGTTTAGATTTTAGGTTTAGATTTGGGATTAGGTTTAGATTTGGGGTTAGGTTTAAATTTTAGGTTTAGATTTTAGGTTTAGATTTGGGTTTAGGCTTAGATTTTGGTTTAGATTTGGGGTTAGGTTTAGATTTTCGGTTTAGATTTGGGGTTAAGTTTAGATTTGGGGTTAGGTTTAGATTTTAGCTTTAGATTTGGGGTTAGGTTTAGATTTGTGGTTAGGTTTAGATTTTAGGTTTAGATTTGGGGTTAGGTTTAGATTTTAGGTTTAGATTTGGGGTTAGGTTTAGATTTTAGGTTTAGATTTGGGGTTAGGTTTAGATTTTAGGTTTAGATTTGGGGTTAGGTTTAGATTTGGGGTTAGGTTTAGATTTTAGGTTTAGATTTGGGATTAGGTTTAGATTTGGGGTTAGGTTTAGATTTTAGGTTTAGATTTTAGGTTTAGATTTGGGGTTAGGCTTAGATTTTAGGTTTAGATTTGGGGTTAGGTTTAGATTTTCGGTTTAGATTTGGGGTTAAGTTTAGATTTGGGGTTAGGTTTAGATTTTAGGTTTAGATTTGGGGTTAGGTTTAGATTTTAGGTTTAGATTTGTGGTTAGGTTTAGATTTTAGGTTTAGATTTGGGGTTAGGTTTAGATTTTAGGTTTAGATTTGGGGTTAGGTTTAGATTTTAGGTTTAGATTTGGGGTTAGGTTTAGATTTGGGGTTAGGTTTAGATTTTAGGTTTGGATTTGGGGTTAGGTTTAGATTATAGGTTTAGATTTGGGGTTAGGTTTAGACTTGTGGTTAGGTTTAGATTTTAGGTTTAGATTTGGGGTTAGGTTTAGATTTTAGGTTTAGATTTGGGGTTAGGTTTAGATTTTAGGTTTAGATTTGGGGTTAGGTTTAGATTTTAGGTTTAGATTTTAGGTTTACATTTGGGGTTAGGTTTAGATTTTAGGTTTAGATTTGGGGTTAGGTTTAGATTTGGGGTTAGGTTTAGATTTTAGGTTTAGATTTGGGGTTAGGTTTAGATTTGGGGTTAGGTTTAGATTTTAGGTTTAGATTTGGGGTTAGGTTTAGATTTGGGGTTAGGTTTAGATTTTAGGTTTAGATTTGGGGTTAGGTTTAGATTTGGGGTTAGGTTTAGATTTTAGGTTTAGATTTGGGGTTAGGTTTAGATTTTAGGTTTAGATTTGGGGTTAGGTTTAGATTTGGGGTTAGGTTTAGATTTTAGGTTTAGATTTGGGGTTAGGTTTAGATTTGGGGTTAGGTTTAGATTTTAGGTTTAGATTTGGGGTTAAGTTTAGATTTGGGGTTAGGTTTAGATTTTAGGTTTAGATTTGGGGTTAGGTTTAGATTTGGGGTTAGGTTTAGATTCTAGGTTTAGATTTGGGGTTAGGTTTAGATTTGGGGTTAGGTTTAGATTTTAGGTTTAGATTTGGGGTTAGGTTTAGATTTGGGGTTAGGTTTAGATTTTAGGTTTAGATTTGGGGTTAGGTTTAGATTTTAGGTTTAGATTTGGGGTTAGGTTTAGATTTGGGGTTAGGTTTAGATTTTAGGTTTAGATTTGGGGTTAGGTTTAGATTATAGGTTTAGATTTGGGGTTAGGTTTAGATTTGGGGTTAGGTTTAGATTTTAGGTTTAGATTTGGGGTTAGGTTTAGATTTTAGGTTTAGATTTGGGGTTAGGTTTAGATTTTAGGTTTAGATTTGGGGTTAGGTTTAGATTTGGGGTTAGGTTTAGATTTTAGGTTTAGATTTGGGGTTAGGTTTAGATTTGGGGTTAGGTTTAGATTTTAGGTTTAGATTTGGGGTTAGGTTTAGATTTGGGGTTAGGTTTAGATTTTAGGTTTAGATTTGGGGTTAGGTTTAGATTTTAGGTTTAGATTTGGGGTTAGGTTTAGATTTGGGGTTAGGTTTAGATTTTAGGTTTAGATTTTGGGTTAGATTTAGATTTGGGGTTAGGTTTAGATTTTAGGTTTAGATTTGGGGTTAGGTTTAGATTTTAGGTTTAGATTTGGGGTTAGGTTTAGATTTGGGGTTAGGTTTAGATTTTAGGTTTAGACTTGGGGTTAGGTTTAGATTTTAGGTTTAGATTTTAGATTTAGATTTGGGGTTAGGTTTAGATTTTAGGTTTAGATTTGGGGTTAGGTTTAGATTTTAGGTTTAGATTTAAGGTTAGGTTTCGATTTCGGATTACGTTTAGATTTTAGATTTAGATTTGGGGTTAGGTTTAGATTTTAGGTTTAAATTTGGGGTTAGGTTTAGATTTTAGGTTTAGATTTGGGGTTAGGTTTAGATTTGGGGTTAGGTTTAGATTTTAGGTTTAGATTTGGGGTTAGGTTTAGATTTGGGGTTAGGTTTAGATTTTAGGTTTAGATTTGGGGTTAGGTTTAGATTTTAGGTTTAGATTTTAGGTTTAGATTTGGGGATAGGTTTAGATTTTTGTTTAGATTTGGGGTTAGGTTTAGATTTGAGGTTTAGATTTGGGGTTAGGTTTAGATTTTAGGTTTAGATTTGGGGTTAGGTTTAGATTTGGGGTTAGGTTTAGATTTTAGGTTTAGATTTGGGGTTAGGTTTAGATTTGGGGTTAGGTTTAGATTTTAGGTTTAGATTTGGGGTTAGGTTTAGATTTTAGGTTTAGATTTTAGGTTTAGATTTGGGGATAGGTTTAGATTTTAGGTTTAGATTTGGGGTTAGGTTTAGATTTGAGGTTTAGATTTGGGGTTAGGTTTAGATTTTAGATTTAGATTTGGGGTTAGGTTTAGATTTTAGGTTTAGATTTGGGGTTAGGTTTAGATTTTAGGTTTAGATTTGGGGTTAGGTTTAGATTTGGGGTTAGGTTTAGATTTTAGGTTTAGATTTGGGGTTAGGTTTAGATTTGGGGTTAGGTTTAGATTTTAGGTTTAGATTTGGGGTTAGGTTTAGATTTTAGGTTTAGATTTTAGGTTTAGATTTGGGGATAGGTTTAGATTTTAGGTTTAGATTTGGGGTTAGGTTTAGATTTGAGGTTTAGATTTGGGGTTAGGTTTAGATTTTAGGTTTAGATTTGGGGTTAGGTTTAGATTTGGGGTTAGGTTTAGATTTTAGGTTTAGATTTGGGGTTAGGTTTAGATTTTAGGTTTAGATTTGGGGTTAGGTTTAGATTTGGAGTTAGGTTTAGATTTTAGGTTTAGATTTGGGGTTAGGTTTAGATTTTATGGTTAGGTTTAGATTTTAGGTTTAGATTTGGGGTTAGGTTTAGATTTGGGGTTAGGCTTAGATTTTAGGTTTAGATTTGGGGTTAGGTTTAGATTTTAGGTTTAGATTTGGGGTTAGGTTTAGATTTGGGGTTAGGTTTAGATTTGAGGTTTAGATTTGGGGTTAGGTTTAGATTTGGGGTTAGGTTTAGATTTTAGGTTTAGATTTGGGGTTAGGTTTAGATTTGGGGTTAGGTTTAGATTTTAGGTTTAGATTTGGGGTTAGGTTTAGATTTTAGGTTTAGATTTGGGGTTAGGTTTAGATTTGGGGTTAGGTTTAGATTTTCGGTTTAGATTTGGGGTTAGGTTTAGATTTGGGGTTAGGTTTAGATTTTAGGTTTAGATTTGGGGTTAGGTTTAGATTTGGGGTTAGGTTTAGATTCTAGGTTTAGATTTGGGGTTAGGTTTAGATTTGGGGTTAGGTTTAGATTTTAGGTTTAGATTTGGGGTTAGGTTTAGATTTGGGGTTAGGTTTAGATTTTAGGTTTAGATTTGGGGTTAGGTTTAGATTTTAGGTTTAGATTTGGGGTTAGGTTTAGATTTGGGGTTAGGTTTAGATTTTAGGTTTAGATTTGGGGTTAGGTTTAGATTATAGGTTTAGATTTGGGGTTAGGTTTAGATTTGGGGTTAGGTTTAGATTTTAGGTTTAGATTTGGGGTTAGGTTTAGATTTTAGGTTTAGATTTGGGGTTAGGTTTAGATTTTAGGTTTAGATTTGGGGTTAGGTTTAGATTTGGGGTTAGGTTTAGATTTTAGGTTTAGATTTGGGGTTAGGTTTAGATTTGGGGTTAGGTTTAGATTTTAGGTTTAGATTTGGGGTTAGGTTTAGATTTGGGGTTAGGTTTAGATTTTAGGTTTAGATTTGGGGTTAGGTTTAGATTTTAGGTTTAGATTTGGGGTTAGGTTTAGATTTGGGGTTAGGTTTAGATTTTAGGTTTAGATTTTGGGTTAGATTTAGATTTGGGGTTAGGTTTAGATTTTAGGTTTAGATTTGGGGTTAGGTTTAGATTTTAGGTTTAGATTTGGGGTTAGGTTTAGATTTGGGGTTAGGTTTAGATTTTAGGTTTAGACTTGGGGTTAGGTTTAGATTTTAGGTTTAGATTTTAGATTTAGATTTGGGGTTAGGTTTAGATTTTAGGTTTAGATTTGGGGTTAGGTTTAGATTTTAGGTTTAGATTTAAGGTTAGGTTTCGATTTCGGATTACGTTTAGATTTTAGATTTAGATTTGGGGTTAGGTTTAGATTTTAGGTTTAAATTTGGGGTTAGGTTTAGATTTTAGGTTTAGATTTGGGGTTAGGTTTAGATTTGGGGTTAGGTTTAGATTTTAGGTTTAGATTTGGGGTTAGGTTTAGATTTGGGGTTAGGTTTAGATTTTAGGTTTAGATTTGGGGTTAGGTTTAGATTTTAGGTTTAGATTTTAGGTTTAGATTTGGGGATAGGTTTAGATTTTTGTTTAGATTTGGGGTTAGGTTTAGATTTGAGGTTTAGATTTGGGGTTAGGTTTAGATTTTAGGTTTAGATTTGGGGTTAGGTTTAGATTTGGGGTTAGGTTTAGATTTTAGGTTTAGACTTGGGGTTAGGTTTAGATTTGGGGTTAGGTTTAGATTTTAGGTTTAGATTTGGGGTTAGGTTTAGATTTTAGGTTTAGATTTTAGGTTTAGATTTGGGGATAGGTTTAGATTTTAGGTTTAGATTTGGGGTTAGGTTTAGATTTGAGGTTTAGATTTGGGGTTAGGTTTAGATTTTAGATTTAGATTTGGGGTTAGGTTTAGATTTGGGGTTAGGTTTAGATTTTAGGTTTAGATTTGGGGTTAGGTTTAGATTTTAGGTTTAGATTTGGGGTTAGGTTTAGATTTGGGGTTAGGTTTAGATTTTAGGTTTAGATTTGGGGTTAGGTTTAGATTTGGGGTTAGGTTTAGATTTTAGGTTTAGATTTGGGGTTAGGTTTAGATTTTAGGTTTAGATTTTAGGTTTAGATTTGGGGATAGGTTTAGATTTTAGGTTTAGATTTGGGGTTAGGTTTAGATTTGAGGTTTAGATTTGGGGTTAGGTTTAGATTTTAGGTTTAGATTTGGGGTTAGGTTTAGATTTGGGGTTAGGTTTAGATTTTAGGTTTAGATTTGGGGTTAGGTTTAGATTTTAGGTTTAGATTTGGGGTTAGGTTTAGATTTGGAGTTAGGTTTAGATTTTAGGTTTAGATTTGGGGTTAGGTTTAGATTTTATGGTTAGGTTTAGATTTTAGGTTTAGATTTGGGGTTAGGTTTAGATTTGGGGTTAGGCTTAGATTTTAGGTTTAGATTTGGGGTTAGGTTTAGATTTTAGGTTTAGATTTGGGGTTAGGTTTAGATTTGGGGTTAGGTTTAGATTTGAGGTTTAGATTTGGGGTTAGGTTTAGATTTGGGGTTAGGTTTAGATTTTAGGTTTAGATTTGGGGTTAGGTTTAGATTTGGGGTTAGGTTTAGATTTTAGGTTTAGATTTGGGGTTAGGTTTAGATTTTAGGTTTAGATTTGGGGTTAGGTTTAGATTTTAGGTTTAGATTTGGGGTTAGGTTTAGATTTGGGGTTAGGTTTAGATTTTCGGTTTAGATTTGGGGTTAGGTTTAGATTTGGGGTTAGGTTTAGATTTTAGGTTTAGATTTGGGGTTAGGTTTAGATTTGGGGTTAGGTTTAGATTTTAGGTTTAGATTTGGGGTTAGGTTTAGATTTGGGGTTAGGTTTAGATTTTAGGTTTAGATTTGGGGTTAGGTTTAGATTTGGGGTTAGGTTTAGATTCTAGGTTTAGATTTGGGGTTAGGTTTAGATTTGGGGTTAGGTTTAGATTTTAGGTTTAGATTTGGGGTTAGGTTTAGATTTTAGGTTTAGATTTGGGGTTAGGTTTAGATTTGGGGTTAGGTTTAGATTTTAGGTTTAGATTTGGGGTTAGGTTTAGATTTTAGGTTTAGATTTGGGGTTAGGTTTAGATTTGGGGTTAGGTTTAGACTTGGGGTTAGGTTTAGATTTTAGGTTTAGATTTGGGGTTAGGTTTAGATTTTAGGTTTAGATTTGGGGTTAGGTTTAGATTTTAGGTTTAGATTTGGGGTTAGGTTTAGATTTGGGGTTAGGTTTAGATTTTAGGTTTAGATTTGGGGTTAGGTTTAGATTTGGGGTTAGGTTTAGATTTTAGGTTTAGATTTGGGGTTAGGTTTAGATTTGGGGTTAGGTTTAGATTTTAGGTTTAGATTTGGGTTTAGGTTTAGATTTTAGGTTTAGATTTTAGGTTTAGATTTGGGGTTAGGTTTAGATTTTAGGTTTAGATTTAAGGTTAGGTTTCGATTTCGGGTTACGTTTAGATTTTAGGTTTAGATTTGGGGTTAGGTTTAGATTTTAGGTTTAGATTTGAGGTTAGGTTTAGATTTCAGGTTTAGATTTGGGGTTAGGTTTAGATTTTAGGTTTAGATTTGGGGTTAGGTTTAGATTTGGGGTTAGGTTTAGATTTGAGGTTTAGATTTGGGGTTAGGTTTAGATTTGGGGTTAGGTTTAGATTTTAGGTTTAGATTTGGGGTTAGGTTTAGATTTTAGGTTTAGATTTGGGGTTAGGTTTAGATTTGGGGTTAGGTTTAGATTTTAGGTTTAGATTTGGGGTTAGGTTTAGATTTGGGGTTAGGTTTAGATTTTAGGTTTAGATTTGGGGTTAGGTTTAGATTTTAGGTTTAGATCTGGGGTTAGGTTTAGATTTGGGGTTAGGTTTAGATTTTAGGTTTAGATTTGGGGTTAGGTTTAGATTTTAGGTTTAGATTTTAGGTTTAGATTTGGGGTTAGGTTTAGATTTTAGGTTTAGATTTGGGGTTAGGTTTCGATTTCGGGTTACGTTTAGATTTTAGGTTTAGATTTGGGGTTAGGTTTAGATTTTAGGTTTAGATTTGAGGTTAGGTTTAGATTTGAGGTTTAGATTTGGGGTTAGGTTTAGATTTTAGGTTTAGATTTGGGGTTAGGTTTAGATTTTAGGTTTAGATTTGGGGTTAGATTTAGATTTTAGGTTTAGATTTGGGGTTAGGTTTAGATTTTAGGTTTAGATTTGGGGTTAGGTTTAAATTTTTTGGTTTAGATTTGGGGTTAGGTTTAGATTTTAGGTTTAGATTTGGGGTTAGGTTTAGATTTGGGGTTAGGTTTAGATTTTAGGTTTAGATTTGGGATTAGGTTTAGATTTGGGGTTAGGTTTAAATTTTAGGTTTAGATTTTAGGTTTAGATTTGGGTTTAGGCTTAGATTTTTGGTTTAGATTTGGGGTTAGGTTTAGATTTTCGGTTTAGATTTGGGGTTAAGTTTAGATTTGGGGTTAGGTTTAGATTTTAGCTTTAGATTTGGGGTTAGGTTTAGATTTGTGGTTAGGTTTAGATTTTAGGTTTAGATTTGGGGTTAGGTTTAGATTTTAGGTTTAGATTTGGGGTTAGGTTTAGATTTGGGGTTAGGTTTAGATTTTAGGTTTAGATTTGGGGTTAGGTTTAGATTTTAGGTTTAGATTTGGGGTTAGGTTTAGATTTTAGGTTTATATTTGGGGTAAGGTTTAGATTTGGGGTTAGGTTTAGATTTTAGGTTTAGATTTGGGGGTAGGTTTAGATTTGGGTTTAGGTTTAGATTTTAGGTTTAGATTTGGGGTTAGGTTTAGATTTGGGGTTAGGTTTAGATTTTAGGTTTAGATTTGGGATTAGGTTTAGATTTGGGGTTAGGTTTAGATTTTAGGTTTAGATTTTAGGTTTAGATTTGGGGTTAGGCTTAGATTTTAGGTTTAGATTTGGGGTTAGGTTTAGATTTTCGGTTTAGATTTGGGGTTAAGTTTAGATTTGGGGTTAGGTTTAGATTTTAGGTTTAGATTTGGGGTTAGGTTTAGATTTTAGGTTTAGATTTGTGGTTAGGTTTAGATTTTAGGTTTAGATTTGGGGTTAGGTTTAGATTTTAGGTTTAGATTTGGGGTTAGGTTTAGATTTTAGGTTTAGATTTGGGGTTAGGTTTAGATTTGGGGTTAGGTTTAGATTTTAGGTTTGGATTTGGGGTTAGGTTTAGATTATAGGTTTAGATTTGGGGTTAGGTTTAGACTTGTGGTTAGGTTTAGATTTTAGGTTTAGATTTGGGGTTAGGTTTAGATTTTAGGTTTAGATTTGGGGTTAGGTTTAGATTTTAGGTTTAGATTTGGGGTTAGGTTTAGATTTGGGGTTAGGTTTAGATTTTAGGTTTAGATTTGGGGTTAGGTTTAGATTTTAGGTTTACATTTGGGGTTAGGTTTAGATTTTAGGTTTAGATTTGGGGTTAGGTTTAGATTTGGGGTTAGGTTTAGATTTTAGGTTTAGATTTGGGGTTAGGTTTAAATTTTTTGGTTTAGATTTGGGGTTAGGTTTAGATTTTAGGTTTAGATTTGGGGTTAGGTTTAGATTTGGGGTTAGGTTTAGATTTTAGGTTTAGATTTGGGATTAGGTTTAGATTTGGGGTTAGGTTTAAATTTTAGGTTTAGATTTTAGGTTTAGATTTGGGTTTAGGCTTAGATTTTTGGTTTAGATTTGGGGTTAGGTTTAGATTTTCGGTTTAGATTTGGGGTTAAGTTTAGATTTGGGGTTAGGTTTAGATTTTAGCTTTAGATTTGGGGTTAGGTTTAGATTTGTGGTTAGGTTTAGATTTTAGGTTTAGATTTGGGGTTAGGTTTAGATTTTAGGTTTAGATTTGGGGTTAGGTTTAGATTTGGGGTTAGGTTTAGATTTTAGGTTTAGATTTGGGGTTAGGTTTAGATTTTAGGTTTAGATTTGGGGTTAGGTTTAGATTTTAGGTTTATATTTAGGGTAAGGTTTAGATTTGGGGTTAGGTTTAGATTTTAGGTTTAGATTTGGGGGTAGGTTTAGATTTGGGGTTAGGTTTAGATTTTAGGTTTAGATTTGGGGTTAGGTTTAGATTTGGGGTTAGGTTTAGATTTTAGGTTTAGATTTGGGATTAGGTTTAGATTTGGGGTTAGGTTTAGATTTTAGGTTTAGATTTTAGGTTTAGATTTGGGGTTAGGCTTAGATTTTAGGTTTAGATTTGGGGTTAGGTTTAGATTTTCGGTTTAGATTTGGGGTTAAGTTTAGATTTGGGGTTAGGTTTAGATTTTAGGTTTAGATTTGGGGTTAGGTTTAGATTTTAGGTTTAGATTTGGGGTTAGGTTTAGATTTTAGGTTTAGATTTGGGGTTAGGTTTAGATTTGGGGTTAGGTTTAGATTTTAGGTTTGGATTTGGGGTTAGGTTTAGATTATAGGTTTAGATTTGGGGTTAGGTTTAGACTTGTGGTTAGGTTTAGATTTTAGGTTTAGATTTGGGGTTAGGTTTAGATTTTAGGTTTAGATTTGGGGTTAGGTTTAGATTTTAGGTTTAGATTTGGGGTTAGGTTTAGATTTGGGGTTAGGTTTAGATTTTAGGTTTAGATTTGGGGTTAGGTTTAGATTTGGGGTTAGGTTTAGATTTTAGGTTTAGATTTGGGGTTAGGTTTAGATTTGGGGTTAGGTTTAGATTTTAGGTTTAGATTTGGGGTTAGGTTTAGATTTGGGGTTAGGTTTAGATTTTAGGTTTAGATTTGGGGTTAGGTTTAGATTTGGGGTTAGGTTTAGATTTTAGGTTTAGATTTGGGGTTAGGTTTAGATTTGGGGTTAGGTTTAGATTTTAGGTTTAGATTTGGGGTTAGGTTTATATTTTAGGTTTAGATTTGGGGTTAGGTTTAGATTTTAGGTTTAGATTTGGGGTTAGGTTTAGATTTGGGGTTAGGTTTAGATTTTAGGTTTAGATTTGGGGTTAGGTTTAGATTTGGGGTTAGGTTTAGATTTTAGGTTTAGATTTGGGGTTAGGTTTAGATTTGGGGTTAGGTTTAGATTTTAGGTTTAGATTTGGGGTTAGGTTTAGATTTGGGGTTAGGTTTAGATTTTAGGTTTAGATTTGGGGTTAGGTTTAGATTTGGGGTTAGGTTTAGATTCTAGGTTTAGATTTGGGGTTAGGTTTAGATTTGGGGTTAGGTTTAGATTTTAGGTTTAGATTTGGGGTTAGGTTTAGATTTGGGGTTAGGTTTAGATTTTAGGTTTAGATTTGGGGTTAGGTTTAGATTTTAGGTTTAGATTTGGGGTTAGGTTTAGATTTGGGGTTAGGTTTAGATTTTAGGTTTAGATTTGGGGTTAGGTTTAGATTATAGGTTTAGATTTGGGGTTAGGTTTAGATTTGGGGTTAGGTTTAGATTTTAGGTTTAGATTTGGGGTTAGGTTTAGATTTTAGGTTTAGATTTGGGGTTAGGTTTAGATTTGGGGTTAGGTTTAGATTTTAGGTTTAGATTTGGGGTTAGGTTTAGATTTGGGGTTAGGTTTAGATTTTAGGTTTAGATTTGGGGTTAGGTTTAGATTTGGGGTTAGGTTTAGATTTTAGGTTTAGATTTGGGGTTAGGTTTAGATTTGGGGTTAGGTTTAGATTTTAGGTTTAGATTTTGGGTTAGATTTAGATTTGGGGTTAGGTTTAGATTTTAGGTTTAGATTTGGGGTTAGGTTTAGATTTTAGGTTTAGATTTGGGGTTAGGTTTAGATTTGGGGTTAGGTTTAGATTTTAGGTTTAGACTTGGGGTTAGGTTTAGATTTTAGGTTTAGATTTTAGATTTAGATTTGGGGTTAGGTTTAGATTTTAGGTTTAGATTTGGGGTTAGGTTTAGATTTTAGGTTTAGATTTAAGGTTAGGTTTCGATTTCGGGTTACGTTTAGATTTTAGATTTAGATTTGGGGTTAGGTTTAGATTTTAGGTTTAAATTTGGGGTTAGGTTTAGATTTTAGGTTTAGATTTGGGGTTAGGTTTAGATTTGGGGTTAGGTTTAGATTTTAGGTTTAGATTTGGGGTTAGGTTTAGATTTGGGGTTAGGTTTAGATTTTAGGTTTAGATTTGGGGTTAGGTTTAGATTTTAGGTTTAGATTTTAGGTTTAGATTTGGGGATAGGTTTAGATTTTTGTTTAGATTTGGGGTTAGGTTTAGATTTGAGGTTTAGATTTGGGGTTAGGTTTAGATTTTAGGTTTAGATTTGGGGTTAGGTTTAGATTTGGGGTTAGGTTTAGATTTTAGGTTTAGATTTGGGGTTAGGTTTAGATTTGGGGTTAGGTTTAGATTTTAGGTTTAGATTTGGGGTTAGGTTTAGATTTTAGGTTTAGATTTTAGGTTTAGATTTGGGGATAGGTTTAGATTTTAGGTTTAGATTTGGGGTTAGGTTTAGATTTGAGGTTTAGATTTGGGGTTAGGTTTAGATTTTAGATTTAGATTTGGGGTTAGGTTTAGATTTGGGGTTAGGTTTAGATTTTAGGTTTAGATTTGGGGTTAGGTTTAGATTTTAGGTTTAGATTTGGGGTTAGGTTTAGATTTGGGGTTAGGTTTAGATTTTAGGTTTAGATTTGGGGTTAGGTTTAGATTTTAGGTTTAGATTTGGGGTTAGGTTTAGATTTTAGGTTTAGATTTTAGGTTTAGATTTGGGGATAGGTTTAGATTTTAGGTTTAGATTTGGGGTTAGGTTTAGATTTGAGGTTTAGATTTGGGGTTAGGTTTAGATTTTAGGTTTAGATTTGGGGTTAGGTTTAGATTTGGGGTTAGGTTTAGATTTTAGGTTTAGATTTGGGGTTAGGTTTAGATTTTAGGTTTAGATTTGGGGTTAGGTTTAGATTTGGAGTTAGGTTTAGATTTTAGGTTTAGATTTGGGGTTAGGTTTAGATTTTATGGTTAGGTTTAGATTTTAGGTTTAGATTTGGGGTTAGGTTTAGATTTGGGGTTAGGCTTAGATTTTAGGTTTAGATTTGGGGTTAGGTTTAGATTTTAGGTTTAGATTTGGGGTTAGGTTTAGATTTGGGGTTAGGTTTAGATTTTAGGTTTAGATTTGGGGTTAGGTTTAGATTTGGGGTTAGGTTTAGATTTTAGGTTTAGATTTGGGGTTAGGTTTAGATTTGGGGTTAGGTTTAGATTTTAGGTTTAGATTTGGGGTTAGGTTTAGATTTTAGGTTTAGATTTGGGGTTAGGTTTAGATTTTAGGTTTAGATTTGGGGTTAGGTTTAGATTTGGGGTTAGGTTTAGATTTTCGGTTTAGATTTGGGGTTAGGTTTAGATTTGGGGTTAGGTTTAGATTTTAGGTTTAGATTTGGGGTTAGGTTTAGATTTGGGGTTAGGTTTAGATTTTAGGTTTAGATTTGGGGTTAGGTTTAGATTTGGGGTTAGGTTTAGATTTTAGGTTTAGATTTGGGGTTAGGTTTAGATTTGGGGTTAGGTTTAGATTCTAGGTTTAGATTTGGGGTTAGGTTTAGATTTGGGGTTAGGTTTAGATTTTAGGTTTAGATTTGGGGTTAGGTTTAGATTTGGGCTTAGGTTTAGATTTTAGGTTTAGATTTGGGGTTAGGTTTAGATTTTAGGTTTAGATTTGGGGTTAGGTTTAGATTTGGGGTTAGGTTTAGATTTTAGGTTTAGATTTGGGGTTAGGTTTAGATTATAGGTTTAGATTTGGGGTTAGGTTTAGATTTGGGGTTAGGTTTAGATTTTAGGTTTAGATTTGGGGTTAGGTTTAGATTTTAGGTTTAGATTTGGGGTTAGGTTTAGATTTTAGGTTTAGATTTGGGGTTAGGTTTAGATTTGGGGTTAGGTTTAGATTTTAGGTTTAGATTTGGGGTTAGGTTTAGATTTGGGGTTAGGTTTAGATTTTAGGTTTAGATTTGGGGTTAGGTTTAGATTTGGGGTTAGGTTTAGATTTTAGGTTTAGATTTGGGGTTAGGTTTAGATTTTAGGTTTAGATTTGGGGTTAGGTTTAGATTTGGGGTTAGGTTTAGATTTTAGGTTTAGACTTGGGGTTAGGTTTAGATTTTAGGTTTAGATTTTAGATTTAGATTTGGGGTTAGGTTTAGATTTTAGGTTTAGATTTGGGGTTAGGTTTAGATTTTAGGTTTAGATTTAAGGTTAGGTTTCGATTTCGGGTTAGGTTTAGATTTTAGATTTAGATTTGGGGTTAGGTTTAGATTTTAGGTTTAAATTTGGGGTTAGGTTTAGATTTTAGGTTTAGATTTGGGGTTAGGTTTAGATTTGGGGTTAGGTTTAGATTTTAGGTTTAGATTTGGGGTTAGGTTTAGATTTGGGGTTAGGTTTAGATTTTAGGTTTAGATTTGGGGTTAGGTTTAGATTTTAGGTTTAGATTTTAGGTTTAGATTTTAGGTTTAGATTTGGGGATAGGTTTAGATTTTAGGTTTAGATTTGGGGTTAGGTTTAGATTTTAGGTTTAGATTTGGGGTTAGGTTTAGATTTTAGGTTTAGATTTGGGGTTAGGTTTAGATTTGAGGTTTAGACTTGGGGTTAGGTTTAGATTTTAGGTTTAGATTTGGGGTTAGGTTTAGATTTGGGGTTAGGTTTAGATTTTAGGTTTAGATTTGGGGTTAGGTTTAGATTTTAGGTTTAGATTTGGGGTTAGGTTTAGATTTGGAGTTAGGTTTAGATTTTAGGTTTAGATTTGGGGTTAGGTTTAGATTTTATGGTTAGGTTTAGATTTTAGGTTTAGATTTGGGGTTAGGTTTAGATTTGGGGTTAGGCTTAGATTTGGGGTTAGGTTTAGATTTTAGGTTTAGATTTGGGGTTAGGTTTAGATTTTAGGTTTAGATTTGGGGTTAGGTTTAGATTTGGGGTTAGGTTTAGACTTGGGGTTAGGTTTAGATTTTAGGTTTAGATTTGGGGTTAGGTTTAGATTTTAGGTTTAGATTTGGGTTTAGGTTTAGATTTTAGGTTTAGATTTTAGGTTTAGATTTGGGGTTAGGTTTAGATTTTAGGTTTAGATTTGGGGTTAGGTTTAGATTTGGAGTTAGGTTTAGATTTTAGGTTTAGATTTGGGGTTAGGTTTAGATTTTATGGTTAGGTTTAGATTTTAGGTTTAGATTTGGGGTTAGGTTTAGATTTGGGGTTAGGCTTAGATTTGGGGTTAGGTTTAGATTTTAGGTTTAGATTTGGGGTTAGGTTTAGATTTTAGGTTTAGATTTGGGGTTAGGTTTAGATTTGGGGTTAGGTTTAGACTTGGGGTTAGGTTTAGATTTTAGGTTTAGATTTGGGGTTAGGTTTAGATTTTAGGTTTAGATTTGGGTTTAGGTTTAGATTTTAGGTTTAGATTTTAGGTTTAGATTTGGGGTTAGGTTTAGATTTTAGGTTTAGATTTAAGGTTAGGTTTCGATTTCGGGTTACGTTTAGATTTTAGGTTTAGATTTGGGGTTAGGTTTAGATTTTAGGTTTAGATTTGAGGTTAGGTTTAGATTTCAGGTTTAGATTTGGGGTTAGGTTTAGATTTTAGGTTTAGATTTGGGGTTAGGTTTAGATTAGGGGTTAGGTTTAGATTTGGGGTTAGGTTTAGATTTGGGGTTAGGTTTAGATTTTAGGTTTAGATTTGGGGTTAGGTTTAGATTTTAGGTTTAGATTTGGGGTTAGGTTTAGATTTTAGGTTTAGATTTGGGGTTAGGTTTAGATTTGGGGTTAGGTTTAGATTTTAGGTTTAGATTTGGGGTTAGGTTTAGATTTTAGGTTTAGATTTGAGGTTAGGTTTAGATTTCAGGTTTAGATTTGGGGTTAGGTTTAGATTTGGGGTTAGGTTTAGATTTTAGGTTTAGATTTGGGGTTAGGTTTAGATTTTAGGTTTAGATTTGGGGTTAGGTTTAGATTTGGGGTTAGGTTTAGATTTTAGGTTTAGATTTGGGGTTAGGTTTAGATTTGGGGTTAGGTTTAGATTTTAGGTTTAGATTTGGGGTTAGGTTTAGATTTGGGGTTAGGTTTAGATTTTAGGTTTAGATTTGTGGTTAGGTTTAGATTTTAGGTTTAGATTTGGGTTTAGGTTTAGATTTGGGGTTAGGTTTAGATTTTAGGTTTAGATTTGGGTTTAGGTTTAGATTTTAGGTTTAGATTTTAGGTTTAGATTTGGGGTTAGGTTTAGATTTTAGGTTTAGATTTAAGGTTAGGTTTCGATATCGGGTTACGTTTAGATTTTAGGTTTAGATTTGGGGTTAGGTTTAGATTTTAGGTTTAGATTTGGGGTTAGGTTTAGATTTGGGGTTAGGTTTAGATTTTAGGTTTAGATTTGGGGTTAGGTTTAGATTTGGGGTTAGGTTTAGATTTGGGGTTAGGTTTAGATTTTAGGTTTAGATTTGGGGTTAGGTTTAGATTTGGGGTTAGGTTTAGATTTTAGGTTTAGATTTGGGGTTAGGTTTAGATTTTAGGTTTAGATTTGGGGTTAGGTTTAGATTTGGGGTTAGGTTTAGATTTTAGGTTTAGATTTGGGGTTAGGTTTAGATTTTAGGTTTAGATTTGGGGTTAGGTTTAGATTTTAGGTTTAGATTTTACGTTTAGATTTGGGGTTAGGTTTAGATTTTAGGTTTAGATTTAAGGTTAGGTTTCGATTTCGGGTTACGTTTAGATTTTAGATTTAGATTTGGGGTTAGGTTTAGATTTTAGGTTTAAATTTGGGGTTAGGTTTAGATTTTAGGTTTAGATTTGGGGTTAGGTTTAGATTTGGGGTTAGGTTTAGATTTTAGGTTTAGATTTGGGGTTAGGTTTAGATTTAGGGTTAGGCTTAAATTCTAGGTTTAGATTTGGTGTTAGGTTTAGATTTGGGGTTAGGTTTAGATTTTAGGTTTAGATTTGGGGTTAGGTTTAGATTTGGGGTTAGGTTTAGATTTTAGGTTTAGATTTGGGGTTAGGTTTAGATTTTAGGTTTAGATTTTAGGTTTAGATTTGGGGTTAGGTTTAGATTTTAGGTTTAGATTTGGGGTTAGGTTTAGATTTTAGGTTTAGATTTGGGGTTAGGTTTAGATTTGGGGTTAGGTTTAGATTTTAGGTTTAGATTTGGGGTTAGGTTTAGATTTTAGGTTTAGATTTGGGGTTAGGTTTAGATTTGGGGTTAGGTTTAGATTTTAGGTTTAGATTTGGGGTTAGGTTTAGATTTTAGGTTTAGATTTGGGGTTAGGTTTAGATTTGGGGTTAGGTTTAGATTTTAGGTTTAGATTTGGGGTTAGGTTTAGATTTTAGGTTTAGATTTGGGGTTAGGTTTAGATTTGGGGTTAGGTTTAGATTTTAGGTTTAGATTTGGGGTTAGGTTTAGATTTGGAGTTAGGTTTAGATTTTAGGTTTAGATTTGGGGTTAGGTTTAGATTTTAGGTTTAGATTTGGGGTTAGGTTTAGATTTGGGGTTAGGTTTAGATTTTAGGTTTAGATTTGGGGTTAGGTTTAGATTTTAGGTTTAGATTTGGGGTTAGGTTTAGATTTTAGGTTTAGATTTGGGGTTAGGTTTAGATTATAGGTTTAGATTTGGGGTTAGGTTTAGATTTGGGGTTAGGTTTAGATTTTAGGTTTAGATTTGGGGTTAGGTTTAGATTTTAGGTTTAAATTTGGGGTTAGGTTTAGATTTTAGGTTTAGATTTGGGGTTAGGTTTAGATTTGCGGTTAGGTTTAGATTTTAGGTTTAGATTTGGGGTTAGGTTTAGATTTGGGGTTAGGTTTAGATTTTAGGTTTAGATTTGTGGTTAGGTTTAGATTTTAGGTTTAGATTTGGGGTTAGGTTTAGATTTTAGGTTTAGATTTGGGGTTAGGTTTAGATTTTAGGTTTATATTTAAGGTTAGGTTTAGATTTCAGGTTTAGATTTGGGGTTAGGTTTAGATTTTAGGTTTAGATTTGGGGTTAGGTTTAGATTTTAGGTTTAGATTTGGGTTTAGGTTTAGATTTGGGGTTAGGTTTAGATTTTAGGCTTAGATTTGGGGTTAGGTTTAGATTTTAGGTTTAGATTTGGGGTTAGGTTTAGATTTTAGGTTTAGATTTGGGGTTAGGTTTAGATTTGGGGTTAGGTTTAGACTTGGGGTTAGGTTTAGATTTTAGGTTTAGATTTGGGGTTAGGTTTAGATTTTAGGTTTAGATTTGGGGTTAGGTTTAGATTTTAGGTTTAGATTTGGGGTTAGGTTTATATTTGGGGTTAGGTTTAGATTTTAGGTTTAGATTTGGGGTTAGGTTTAGATTTGGGGTTAGGTTTAGATTTTAGGTTTAGATTTGGGGTTAGGTTTAGATTTTAGGTTTAGATTTGGGGTTAGGTTTAGATTTGGGGTTAGGTTTAGATTTTAGGTTTAGATTTGGGTTTAGGTTTAGATTTTAGGTTTAGATTTTAGGTTTAGATTTGGGGTTAGGTTTAGATTTTAGGTTTAGATTTGGGGTTAGGTTTAGATTTTAGGTTTAGATTTAAGGTTAGGTTTCGATTTGGGGTTAGGTTTAGATTTTAGGTTTAGATTTGGGGTTAGGTTTAGATTTGGGGTTAGGTTTAGATTTTAGGTTTAGATTTGGGGTTAGGTTTAGATTTGGGGTTAAGTTTAGATTTTAGGTTTAGATTTGGGGTTAGGTTTAGATTTTAGGTTTAGATTTGGGGTTAGGTTTAGATTTGGGGTTAGGTTTAGATTTTAGGTTTAGATTTGGGTTTAGGTTTAGATTTTAGGTTTAGATTTTAGATTTAGATTTGGGGTTAGGTTTAGATTTTAGGTTTAGATTTAAGGTTAGGTTTCGATTTCGGGTTACGTTTAGATTTTAGGTTTAGATTTGGGGTTAGGTTTAGATTTTAGGTTTAGATTTGGGGTTAGGTTTAGATTTCAGGTTTAGATTTGGGGTTAGGTTTAGATTTTAGGTTTAGATTTGGGGTTAGGTTTAGATTTGGGGTTAGGTTTAGATTTTAGGTTTAGATTTGGGGTTAGGTTTAGATTTGGGGTTAGGTTTAGATTTTAGGTTTAGATTTGGGGTTAGGTTTAGATTTTAGGTTTAGATTTGGGGTTAGGTTTAGATTTTAGGTTTAGATTTGGGGTTAGGTTTAGATTTGGGGTTAGGTTTAGATTTTAGGTTTGGATTTGGGGTTAGGTTTAGATTTTAGGTTTAGATTTGGGGTTAGGTTTAGATTTGGGGTTAGGTTTAGATTTTAGGTTTAGATTTGGGGTTAGGTTTAGATTTTAGGTTTAGATTTGGGGTTAGGTTTAGATTTTAGGTTTATATTTAAGGTTAGGTTTCGATTTCGGGTTACGTTTAGATTTTATGTTTAGATTTGGGTTTAGGTTTAGATTTTAGGTTTAGATTTGGGGTAGGCTTTAGATTTTAGGTTTAGATTTGGGGTTAGGTTTAGATTTTAGGTTTAGATTTGGGGTAAGGTTTAGATTTGGGGTTAGGTTTAGATTTTAGGTTTAGATTTGGGGTTAGGTTTAGATTTGGGGTTAGGTTTAGATTTGGGGTTAGGTTTAGATTTTAGGTTTAGATTTGGGGTTAGGTTTAGATTTTAGGTTTAGATTTGGGGTTAGGTTTAGATTTGGGGTTAGGTTTAGATTTTAGGTTTAGATTTGGGGTTAGGTTTACATTTTAGGTTTAGATTTGGGGTTAGGTTTAGATTTGGGGTTAGGTTTAGATTTTAGGTTTAGATTTGGGGTTAGGTTTAGATTTGGGGTTAGGTTTAGATTTTAGGTTTAGATTTGGGGTTAGGTTTAGATTTTAGGTTTAGATTTGGGGTTAGGTTTAGATTTGGGGTTAGGTTTAGATTTTAGGTTTAGATTTGGGGTTAGGCTTAGATTTGTGGTTAGGTTTAGATTTTAGGTTTAGATTTGGGGTTAGGTTTAGATTTTAGGTTTAGATTTTAGGTTTAGATTTGGGGTTAGGTTTAGATTTTAGGTTTAGATTTGGGGTTAGGTTTAGATTTTCGGTTTAGATTTGGGGTTAAGTTTAGATTTGGGGTTAGGTTTAGATTTTAGGTTTATATTTGGGGTTAGGTTTAGATTTTAGGTTTAGATTTGGGGTTAGGTTTAGATTTTAGGTTTAGATTTGGGGTTAGGTTTAGATTTTAGGTTTAGATTTGGGGTTAGGTTTAGATTTTAGGTTTAGATTTGGGGTTAGGTTTAGATGTTAGGTTTAGATTTGGGGTTAGGTTTAGATTTGGGGTTAGGTTAGATTTTAGGTTTAGATTTGGGGTTAGGTTTAGATTTTAGGTTTAGATTTGGGGTTAGGTTTAGATTTGGGGTTAGGTTTAGATTTGGGGTTAGGTTTAGATTTTAGGTTTAGATTAGGGGTTAGGTTTAGATTTGGGGTTAGGTTTAGATTTTAGGTTTAGATTTGGGGTTAGGTTTAGATTTTAGGTTTAGATTTGGGGTAAGGTTTACATTTGGGGTTAGGTTTAGATTTTAGGTTTAGATTTGGGGTTAGGTTTAGATTTGGGGTTAGGTTTAGATTTTAGGTTTAGATTTGGGGTTAGGTTTAGATTTTAGGTTTAGATTTGGGGTTAGGTTTAGATTTGGGGTTAGGTTTAGATTTTAGGTTTAGATTTGGGGTTAGGTTTAGATTTTAGGTTTATATTTGGGGTAAGGTTTAGATTTGGGGTTAGGTTTAGATTTTAGGTTTAGATTTGGGGTTAGGTTTAGATTTGGGGTTAGGTTTAGATTTTAGGTTTAGATTTGTGGTTAGGTTTAGATTTTAGGTTTAGATTTGGGGTTAGGTTTAGATTTGGGGTTAGGTTTAGATTTTAGGTTTAGATTTGGGGTTAGGTTTAGATTTGGGGTTAGGTTTAGATTTTAGGTTTAGATTTGGGGTTAGGTTTAGATTTGGGGTTAGGTTTAGATTTTAGGTTTAGATTTGGGGTTAGGTTTAGATTTTAGATTTAGATTTGGGGTTAGGTTTAGATTTTAGGTTTAGATTTGGGGTTAGGTTTAGATTTTAGGTTTAGATTTGGGGTTAGGTTTAGATTTGGGGTTAGGTTTAGATTTTAGGTTTAGATTTGGGGTTAGGTTTAGATTTGGGGTTAGGTTTAGATTTTAGGTTTAGATTTGGGGTTAGGTTTAGATTTTAGGTTTAGATTTGGGGTTAGGTTTAGATTTGGGGTTAGGTTTAGATTTTAGATTTAGATTTGGGGTTAGGTTTAGATTTTAGGTTTAGATTTGGGGTTAGGTTTAGATTTTAGGTTTAGATTTAAGGTTAGGTTTCGATTTGGGGTTAGGTTTAGATTTTAGGTTTAGATTTGGGGTTAGGTTTAGATTTTAGGTTTAGATTTGGGGTTAGGTTTAGATTTTAGGTTTAGATTTGGGGTTAGGTTTAGATTTGGGGTTAGGTTTAGATTTTAGGTTTAGATTTGGGGTTAGGTTTAGATTTGGGGTTAGGTTTAGATTTTAGGTTTAGATTTGGGGTTAGGTTTAGATTTTAGGTTTAGATTTGGGGTTAGGTTTAGATTTGGGGTTAGGTTTAGATTTTAGGTTTAGATTTGGGGTTAGGTTTAGATTTTAGGTTTAGATTTGGGGTTAGGTTTAGATTTGGGGTTAGGTTTAGATTTTAGATTTAGATTTGGGGTTAGGTTTAGATTTTAGGTTTAGATTTGGGGTTAGGTTTAGATTTTAGGTTTAGATTTAAGGTTAGGTTTCGATTTGGGGTTAGGTTTAGATTTTAGGTTTAGATTTGGGGTTAGGTTTAGATTTTAGGTTTAGATTTGGGGTTAGGTTTAGATTTTAGGTTTAGATTTGGGGTTAGGTTTAGATTTGGGGTTAGGTTTAGATTTTAGGTTTAGATTTGGGGTTAGGTTTAGATTTGGGGTTAGGTTTAGATTTTAGGTTTAGATTTGGGGTTAGGTTTAGATTTTAGGTTTAGATTTGGGGTTAGGTTTAGATTTGGGGTTAGGTTTAGATTTTAGGTTTAGATTTGGGTTTAGGTTTAAATTTTAGGTTTAGATTTTAGATTTAGATTTGGGGTTAGGTTTAGATTTTAGGTTTAGATTTAAGGTTAAGTTAAGATTTGGGGTTAGGTTTAGATTTTAGGTTTAGATTTGGGGTTAGGTTTAGATTTTAGGTTTAGATTTGGGGTTAGGTTTAGATTTCAGGTTTAGATTTGGGGTTAGGTTTAGATTTTAGGTTTAGATTTGGGGTTAGGTTTAGATTTGGGGTTAGGTTTAGATTTTAGGTTTAGATTTGGGGTTAGGTTTAGATTTGGGGTTAGGTTTAGATTTTAGGTTTAGATTTGGGGTTAGGTTTAGATTTTAGGTTTAGATTTGGGGTTAGGTTTAGATTTTAGGTTTAGATTTGGGGTTAGGTTTAGATTTTAGGTTTGGATTTGGGGTTAGGTTTAGATTTTAGGTTTAGATTTGGGGTTAGGTTTAGATTTGGGGTTAGGTTTAGATTTTAGGTTTAGATTTGGGGTTAGGTTTAGATTTTAGGTTTATATTTAAGGTTAGGTTTCGATTTCGGGTTACGTTTAGATTTTATGTTTAGATTTGGGTTTAGGTTTAGATTTTATGTTTAGATTTGGGGTTAGGTTTAGATTTCAGGTTTAGATTTGGGGTTAGGTTTAGATTTTAGGTTTAGATTTGGGGTAAGGTTTAGATTTGGGGTTAGGTTTAGATTTTAGGTTTAGATTTGGGGTTAGGTTTAGATTTGGGGTTAGGTTTAGATTTGGGGTTAGGTTTAGATTTTAGGTTTAGATTTGGGGTTAGGTTTAGATTTTAGGTTTAGATTTGGGGTTAGGTTTAGATTTTAGGTTTAGATTTGGGGTTAGGTTTAGATTTGGGGTTAGGTTTAGATTTTAGGTTTAGATTTGGGGTTAGGTTTACATTTTAGGTTTAGATTTGGGGTTAGGTTTAGATTTGGGGTTAGGTTTAGATTTTAGGTTTAGATTTGGGGTTAGGTTTAGATTTGGGGTTAGGTTTAGATTTTAGGTTTATATTTGGGGTTAGGTTTAGATTTGGGGTTAGGTTTAGATTTTAGGTTTAGATTTGGGGTTAGGCTTAGATTTTAGGTTAGGTTTAGATTTTAGGTTTAGATTTGGGGTTAGGTTTAGATTTTAGGTTTAGATTTTAGGTTTAGATTTGGGGTTAGGTTTAGATTTTAGGTTTAGATTTGGGGTTAGGTTTAGATTTTCAGTTTAGATTTGGGGTTAAGTTTAGATTTGGGGTTAGGTTTAGATTTTAGGTTTAGATTTGGGGTTAGGTTTAGATTTTAGGTTTAGATTTGTGGTTAGGTTTAGATTTTAGGTTTAGATTTGGGGTTAGGTTTAGATTTTAGGTTTAGATTTGGGGTTAGGTTTAGATTTTAGGTTTAGATTTGGAGTTAGGTTTAGATTTTAGGTTTAGATTTGGGGTTAGGTTTAGATTTGGGGTTAGGTTAGATTTTAGGTTTAGATTTGGGGTTAGGTTTAGATTTTAGGTTTAGATTTGGGGTTAGGTTTAGATTTTAGGTTTAGATTTTAGGTTTAGATTTGGGGTTAGGTTTAGATTTTAGGTTTAGATTTGGGGTTAGGTTTAGATTTGGGGTTAGGTTTAGATTTTAGGTTTAGATTTGGGGTTAGGTTTAGATTTTAGGTTTAGATTTGGGCTTAGGTTTAGATTTGGGGTTAGGTTTAGATTTTAGGTTTAGATTTGGGGTTAGGTTTAGATTTTAGGTTTAGATTTGGGGTTAGGTTTAGATTTTAGGTTTAGATTTGGGGTTAGGTTTAGATTTGGGGTTAGGTTTAGATTTTAGGTTTAGATTTGGGGTTAGGTTTAGATTTGGGGTTAGGTTTAGATTTTAGGTTTAGATTTGGGGTTAGGTTTAGATTTTAGGTTTAGATTTGGGGTTAGGTTTAGATTTGGGGTTAGGTTTAGATTTTAGGTTTAGATTTGGGTTTAGGTTTAGATTTTAGGTTTAGATTTTAGATTTAGATTTGGGGTTAGGTTTAGATTTTAGGTTTAGATTTAAGGTTAGGTTTCGATTTCGGGTTACGTTTAGATTTTAGGTTTAGATTTGGGGTTAGGTTTAGATTTTAGGTTTAGATTTGGGGTTAGGTTTAGATTTCCCGTTTAGATTTGGGGTTAGGTTTAGATTTTAGGTTTAGATTTGGGGTTAGGTTTAGATTTGGGGTTAGGTTTAGATTTTAGGTTTAGATTTGGGGTTAGGTTTAGATTTGGGGTTAGGTTTAGATTTTAGGTTTAGATTTGGGGTTAGGTTTAGATTTTAGGTTTAGATTTGGGGTTAGGTTTAGATTTTAGGTTTAGATTTGGGGTTAGGTTTAGATTTGGGGTTAGGTTTAGATTTTAGGTTTGGATTTGGGGTTAGGTTTAGATTTTAGGTTTAGATTTGGGGTTAGGTTTAGATTTGGGGTTAGGTTTAGATTTTAGGTTTAGATTTGGGGTTAGGTTTAGATTTTAGGTTTATATTTAAGGTTAGGTTTCGATTTCGGGTTACGTTTAGATTTTAGGTTTAGATTTGGGGTTAGGTTTAGATTTTAGGTTTAGATTTGGGGTTAGGTTTAGATTTCAGGTTTAGATTTGGGGTTAGGTTTAGATTTTAGGTTTAGATTTGGGGTAAGGTTTAGATTTGGGGTTAGGTTTAGATTTTAGGTTTAGATTTGGGGTTAGGTTTAGATTTGGGGTTAGGTTTAGATTTGGGGTTAGGTTTAGATTTTAGGTTTAGATTTGGGGTTAGGTTTAGATTTTAGGTTTAGATTTGGGGTTAGGTTTAGATTTTAGGTTTAGATTTGGGGTTAGGTTTAGATTTGGGGTTAGGTTTAGATTTTAGGTTTAGATTTGGGGTTAGGTTTACATATTAGGTTTAGATTTGGGGTTAGGTTTAGATTTGGGGTTAGGTTTAGATTTTAGGTTTAGATTTGGGGTTAGGTTTAGATTTGGGGTTAGGTTTAGATTTTAGGTTTAGATTTGGGGTTAGGTTTAGATTTGGGGTTAGGTTTAGATTTTAGGTTTAGATTTGGGGTTAGGCTTAGATTTGGGGTTAGGTTTAGATTTTAGGTTTAGATTTGGGGTTAGGTTTAGATTTTAGGTTTAGATTTTAGGTTTAGATTTGGGGTTAGGTTTAGATTTTAGGTTTAGATTTGGGGTTAGATTTAGATTTTAGGTTTAGATTTGGGGTTAGGTTTAGATTTGTGGTTAGGTTTAGATTTTAGGTTTAGATTTGGGTTAGGTTTAGATTTTAGGTTTAGATTTGTGGTTAGGTTTAGATTTTAGGTTTAGATTTGGGGTTAGGTTTAGATTTTAGGTTTAGATTTGGGGTTAGGTTTAGATTTTAGGTTTAGATTTGGAGTTAGGTTTAGATTTTAGGTTTAGATTTGGGGTTAGGTTTAGATTTGGGGTTAGGTTAGATTTTAGGTTTAGATTTGGGGTTAGGTTTAGATTTTAGGTTTAGATTTGGGGTTAGGTTTAGATTTTAGGTTTAGATTTTAGGTTTAGATTTGGGGTTAGGTTTAGATTTTAGGTTTAGATTTGGGGTTAGGTTTAGATTTGGGGTTAGGTTTAGATTTTAGGTTTAGATTTGGGGTTAGGTTTAGATTTTAGGTTTAGATTTGGGGTTAGGTTTAGATTTGGGGTTAGGTTTAGATTTGGGGTTAGGTTTAGATTTTAGGTTTAGATTTGGGGTTAGGTTTAGATTTTAGGTTTAGATTTGGGGTTATGTTTAGATTTGGGTTTAGGTTTAGATTTTAGGTTTAGATTTGGGGTTAGGTTTAGATTTTAGATTTAGATTTTAGGTTTAGATTTGGGGTTAGGTTTAGATTTTAGGTTTAGATTTGGGGTTAGGTTTAGATTTTAGGTTTATATTTGGGGTAAGGTTTACATTTGGGGTTAGGTTTAGATTTTAGGTTTAGATTTGGGGTTAGGTTTAGATTTGGGGTTAGGTTTAGATTTTAGGTTTAGATTTGGGGTTAGGTTTAGATTTTAGGTTTATATTTGGGGTAAGGTTTAGATTTGGGGTTAGGTTTAGATTTTAGGTTTAGATTTGGTGTTAGGTTTAGATTTGGGGTTAGGTTTAGATTTTAGGTTTAGATTTGGGGTTAGGTTTAGATTTTAGGTTTAGATTTGGGGTTAGGTTTAGATTTGGGGTTAGGTTTAGATTTTAGGTTTAGATTTGGGGTTAGGCTTAGATTTGGGGTTAGGTTTAGATTTTAGGTTTAGATTTGGGGTTAGGTTTAGATTTGGGGTTAGGTTTAGATTTTAGGTTTAGATTTGGGGTTAGGTTTAGATTTTAGATTTAGATTTGGGGTTAGGTTTAGATTTTAGGTTTAGATTTGGGGTTAGGTTTAGATTTTAGGTTTAGATTTGGGGTTAGGTTTAGATTTGGGGTTAGGTTTAGATTTTAGGTTTAGATTTGGGGTTAGGTTTAGATTTGGGGTTAGGTTTAGATTTTAGGTTTAGATTTGGGGTTAGGTTTAGATTTTAGGTTTAGATTTGGGGTTAGGTTTAGATTTGGGGTTAGGTTTAGATTTTAGGTTTAGATTTGGGGTTAGGTTTAGATTTTAGGTTTAGATTTGGGGTTAGGTTTAGATTTTAGGTTTAGATTTAAGGTTAGGTTTCGATTTGGGGTTAGGTTTAGATTTTAGGTTTAGATTTGGGGTTAGGTTTAGATTTTAGGTTTAGATTTGGGGTTAGGTTTAGATTTTAGGTTTAGATTTGGGGTTAGGTTTAGATTTGGGGTTAGGTTTAGATTTTAGGTTTAGATTTGGGGTTAGGTTTAGATTTTAGGTTTAGATTTGGGGTTAGGTTTAGATTTTAGGTTTAGATTTGGGGTTAGGTTTAGATTTGGGGTTAGGTTTAGATTTTAGGTTTAGATTTGGGTTTAGGTTTAGATTTTAGGTTTAGATTTTAAATTTAGATTTGGGGTTAGGTTTAGATTTTAGGTTTAGATTTAAGGTTAGGTTTCGATTTCGGGTTACGTTTAGATTTTAGGTTTAGATTTGGGGTTAGGTTTAGATTTTAGGTTTAGATTTGGGGTTAGGTTTAGATTTCAGGTTTAGATTTGGGGTTAGGTTTAGATTTTAGGTTTAGATTTGGGGTTAGGTTTAGATTTGGGGTTAGGTTTAGATTTTAGGTTTAGATTTGGGGTTAGGTTTAGATTTGGGGTTAGGTTTAGATTTTAGGTTTAGATTTGGGGTTAGGTTTAGATTTTAGGTTTAGATTTGGGGTTAGGTTTAGATATGGGTTAGGTTTAGATTTTAGGTTTGGATTTGGGGTTAGGTTTAGATTTTAGGTTTAGATTTGGGGTTAGGTTTAGATTTGGGGTTAGGTTTAGATTTTAGGTTTAGATTTGGGGTTAGGTTTAGATTTTAGGTTTATATTTAAGGTTAGGTTTCGATTTCGGGTTACGTTTAGATTTTATGTTTAGATTTGGGTTTAGGTATAGATTTTAGGTTTAGATTTGGGGTTAGGTTTAGATTTCAGGTTTAGATTTGGGGTTAGGTTTAGATTTTAGGTTTAGATTTGGGGTAAGGTTTAGATTTGGGGTTAGGTTTAGATTTTAGGTTTAGATTTGGGGTTAGGTTTAGATTTGGGGTTAGGTTTAGATTTGGGGTTAGGTTTACATTTTAGGTTTAGATTTGGGGTTAGGTTTAGATTTTAGGTTTAGATTTGGGGTTAGGTTTAGATTTTAGGTTTAGATTTGGGGTTAGGTTTAGATTTGGGGTTAGGTTTAGATTTTAGGTTTAGATTTGGGGTTAGGTTTACATTTTAGGTTTAGATTTGGGGTTAGGTTTAGATTTGGGGTTAGGTTTAGATTTTAGGTTTAGATTTGGGGTTAGGTTTAGATTTGGGGTTAGGTTTAGATTTTAGGTTTAGATTTGGGGTTAGGTTTAGATTTGGGGTTAGGTTTAGATTTTAGGTTTCGATTTGGGGTTAGGCTTAGATTTGGGGTTAGGTTTAGATTTTAGGTTTACATTTGGGGTTAGGTTTAGATTTTAGGTTTAGATTTTAGGTTTAGATTTGGGGTTAGGTTTAGATTTTAGGTTTAGATTTGGGGTTAGGTTTAGATTTTCAGTTTAGATTTGGGGTTAAGTTTAGATTTGGGGTTAGGTTTAGATTTTAGGTTTAGATTTGGGGTTAGGTTTAGATTTTAGGTTTAGATTTGTGGTTAGGTTTAGATTTTAGGTTTAGATTTGGGGTTAGGTTTAGATTTTAGGTTTAGATTTGGGGTTAGGTTTAGATTTTAGGTTTAGATTTGGAGTTAGGTTTAGATTTTAGGTTTAGATTTGGGGTTAGGTTTAGATTTGGGGTTAGGTTAGATTTTAGGTTTAGATTTGGGGTTAGGTTTAGATTTTAGGTTTAGATTTGGGGTTAGGTTTAGATTTTAGGTTTAGATTTGGGGTTAGGTTTAGATTTGGGGTTAGGTTTAGATTTGGGGTTAGGTTTAGATTTTAGGTTTAGATTTGGGGTTAGGTTTAGATTTGGGGTTAGGTTTAGATTTTAGGTTTAGATTTGGGGTTAGGTTTAGATTTTAGGTTTAGATCTGGGGTTAGGTTTAGATTTGGGGTTAGGTTTAGATTTTAGGTTTAGATTTGGGGTTAGGTTTAGATTTTAGGTTTAGATTTGGGGTTAGGTTTAGATTTGGCGTTAGGTTTAGATTTTAGGTTTAGATTTGGGGTTAGGTTTAGATTTTAGGTTTAGATTTGGGGTTAGGTTTATATTTTAGGTTTAGATTTGGGGTTAGGTTTAGATTTGGGGTTAGGTTTAGATTTGGGGTTTAGATTTGGGGTTAGGTTTAGATTTGGGGTTAGGTTTAGATTTTAGGTTTAGATTTGGGGTTAGGTTTAGATTTTAGGTTTAGATTTGGGGTTAGGTTTAGATTTTAGGTTTAGATTTGGGGTTAGGTTTAGATTTTAGGTTTAGATTTGGGGTTAGGTTTAGATTTGGGGTTAGGTTTAGATTTTAGGTTTAGATTTGGGGTTAGGTTTAGATTTGGGGTTAGGTTTAGATTTTAGGTTTAGATTTGGGGTTAGGTTTAGATTTTAGGTTTAGGTTTAGATTTTAGGTTTAGATTTGGGGTTAGGTTTAGATTTTAGGTTTAGATTTGGGGTTAGGTTTAGATTTTAGGTTTAGATTTGGGGTTAGGTTTAGATTTGGGGTTAGGTTTAGATTTTAGGTTTAGATTTGGGGTTAGGTTTAGATTTGGGGTTAGGTTTAGATTTTAGGTTTAGATTTGGGGTTAGGTTTAGATTTTAGGTTTAGATTTGGGGTTAGGTTTAGATTTTAGGTTTATATTTGGGGTAAGGTTTAGATTTGGGGTTAGGTTTAGATTTTAGGTTTAGATTTGGGGTTAGGTTTAGATTTGGGGTTAGGTTTAGATTTTAGGTTTAGATTTGGGGTTAGGTTTAGATTTTAGGTTTAGATTTGGGGTTAGGTTTAGATTTTAGGTTTAGATTTGGGGTTAGGCTTAGATTTGGGGTTAGGTTTAGATTTTAGGTTTAGATTTGGGGTTAGGTTTAGATTTGGGGTTAGGTTTAGATTTTAGGTTTAGATTTGGGGTTAGGTTTAGATTTTAGGTTTAGATTTGGGGTTAGGTTTAGATTTTAGGTTTAGATTTGGGGTTAGGTTTAGATTTGGGGTTAGGTTTAGATTTTAGGTTTAGATTTGGGGTTAGGTTTAGATTTTAGGTTTAGATTTGGGGTTAGGTTTAGATTTTAGGTTTAGATTTGGGGTTAGGTTTAGATTTGGGGTTAGGTTTAGATTTTAGGTTTAGATTTGGGTTTAGGTTTAGATTTTAGGTTTAGATTTTAAATTTAGATTTGGGGTTAGGTTTAGATTTTAGGTTTAGATTTAAGGTTAGGTTTCGATTTCGGGTTACGTTTAGATTTTAGGTTTAGATTTGGGGTTAGGTTTAGATTTTAGGTTTAGATTTGGGGTTAGGTTTAGATTTCAGGTTTAGATTTGGGGTTAGGTTTAGATTTTAGGTTTAGATTTGGGGTTAGGTTTAGATTTGGGGTTAGGTTTAGATTTTAGGTTTAGATTTGGGGTTAGGTTTAGATTTGGGGTTAGGTTTAGATTTTAGGTTTAGATTTGGGGTTAGGTTTAGATTTTAGGTTTAGATTTGGGGTTAGGTTTAGATATGGGTTAGGTTTAGATTTTAGGTTTGGATTTGGGGTTAGGTTTAGATTTTAGGTTTAGATTTGGGGTTAGGTTTAGATTTGGGGTTAGGTTTAGATTTTAGGTTTAGATTTGGGGTTAGGTTTAGATTTTAGGTTTATATTTAAGGTTAGGTTTCGATTTCGGGTTACGTTTAGATTTTATGTTTAGATTTGGGTTTAGGTATAGATTTTAGGTTTAGATTTGGGGTTAGGTTTAGATTTCAGGTTTAGATTTGGGGTTAGGTTTAGATTTTAGGTTTAGATTTGGGGTAAGGTTTAGATTTGGGGTTAGGTTTAGATTTTAGGTTTAGATTTGGGGTTAGGTTTAGATTTGGGGTTAGGTTTAGATTTGGGGTTAGGTTTACATTTTAGGTTTAGATTTGGGGTTAGGTTTAGATTTTAGGTTTAGATTTGGGGTTAGGTTTAGATTTTAGGTTTAGATTTGGGGTTAGGTTTAGATTTGGGGTTAGGTTTAGATTTTAGGTTTAGATTTGGGGTTAGGTTTACATTTTAGGTTTAGATTTGGGGTTAGGTTTAGATTTGGGGTTAGGTTTAGATTTTAGGTTTAGATTTGGGGTTAGGTTTAGATTTGGGGTTAGGTTTAGATTTTAGGTTTAGATTTGGGGTTAGGTTTAGATTTGGGGTTAGGTTTAGATTTTAGGTTTCGATTTGGGGTTAGGCTTAGATTTGGGGTTAGGTTTAGATTTTAGGTTTACATTTGGGGTTAGGTTTAGATTTTAGGTTTAGATTTTAGGTTTAGATTTGGGGTTAGGTTTAGATTTTAGGTTTAGATTTGGGGTTAGGTTTAGATTTTCAGTTTAGATTTGGGGTTAAGTTTAGATTTGGGGTTAGGTTTAGATTTTAGGTTTAGATTTGGGGTTAGGTTTAGATTTTAGGTTTAGATTTGTGGTTAGGTTTAGATTTTAGGTTTAGATTTGGGGTTAGGTTTAGATTTTAGGTTTAGATTTGGGGTTAGGTTTAGATTTTAGGTTTAGATTTGGAGTTAGGTTTAGATTTTAGGTTTAGATTTGGGGTTAGGTTTAGATTTGGGGTTAGGTTAGATTTTAGGTTTAGATTTGGGGTTAGGTTTAGATTTTAGGTTTAGATTTGGGGTTAGGTTTAGATTTTAGGTTTAGATTTGGGGTTAGGTTTAGATTTGGGGTTAGGTTTAGATTTGGGGTTAGGTTTAGATTTTAGGTTTAGATTTGGGGTTAGGTTTAGATTTGGGGTTAGGTTTAGATTTTAGGTTTAGATTTGGGGTTAGGTTTAGATTTTAGGTTTAGATCTGGGGTTAGGTTTAGATTTGGGGTTAGGTTTAGATTTTAGGTTTAGATTTGGGGTTAGGTTTAGATTTTAGGTTTAGATTTGGGGTTAGGTTTAGATTTGGCGTTAGGTTTAGATTTTAGGTTTAGATTTGGGGTTAGGTTTAGATTTTAGGTTTAGATTTGGGGTTAGGTTTATATTTTAGGTTTAGATTTGGGGTTAGGTTTAGATTTGGGGTTAGGTTTAGATTTGGGGTTTAGATTTGGGGTTAGGTTTAGATTTGGGGTTAGGTTTAGATTTTAGGTTTAGATTTGGGGTTAGGTTTAGATTTTAGGTTTAGATTTGGGGTTAGGTTTAGATTTTAGGTTTAGATTTGGGGTTAGGTTTAGATTTTAGGTTTAGATTTGGGGTTAGGTTTAGATTTGGGGTTAGGTTTAGATTTTAGGTTTAGATTTGGGGTTAGGTTTAGATTTGGGGTTAGGTTTAGATTTTAGGTTTAGATTTGGGGTTAGGTTTAGATTTTAGGTTTAGGTTTAGATTTTAGGTTTAGATTTGGGGTTAGGTTTAGATTTTAGGTTTAGATTTGGGGTTAGGTTTAGATTTTAGGTTTAGATTTGGGGTTAGGTTTAGATTTGGGGTTAGGTTTAGATTTTAGGTTTAGATTTGGGGTTAGGTTTAGATTTGGGGTTAGGTTTAGATTTTAGGTTTAGATTTGGGGTTAGGTTTAGATTTTAGGTTTAGATTTGGGGTTAGGTTTAGATTTTAGGTTTATATTTGGGGTAAGGTTTAGATTTGGGGTTAGGTTTAGATTTTAGGTTTAGATTTGGGGTTAGGTTTAGATTTGGGGTTAGGTTTAGATTTTAGGTTTAGATTTGGGGTTAGGTTTAGATTTTAGGTTTAGATTTGGGGTTAGGTTTAGATTTTAGGTTTAGATTTGGGGTTAGGCTTAGATTTGGGGTTAGGTTTAGATTTTAGGTTTAGATTTGGGGTTAGGTTTAGATTTGGGGTTAGGTTTAGATTTTAGGTTTAGATTTGGGGTTAGGTTTAGATTTTAGGTTTAGATTTGGGGTTAGGTTTAGATTTGGGGTTAGGTTTAGATTTTAGGTTTAGATTTGGGGTTAGGTTTAGATTTTAGGTTTAGATTTGGGGTTAGGTTTAGATTTGGGGTTAGGTTTAGATTTTAGGTTTAGATTTGGGGTTAGGTTTAGATTTGGGGTTAGGTTTAGATTTTAGGTTTAGATTTGGGGTTAGGTTTAGATTTTAGATTTAGATTTGGGGTTAGGTTTAGATTTTAGGTTTAGATTTGGGGTTAGGTTTAGATTTGGGGTTAGGTTTAGATTTGGGGTTAGGTTTAGATTTGGGGTTAGGTTTAGATTTGGGGTTTAGATTTGGGGTTAGGTTTAGATTTTAGGTTTAGATTTGGGGTTATGTTTAGATTTGGGTTTAGGTTTAGATTTTAGGTTTAGATTTGGGGTTAGGTTTAGATTTTAGGTTTAGATTTGGGTTTAGGTTTAGATTTTAGGTTTAGATTTGGGGTTAGGTTTAGATTTTAGGTTTAGATTTTAGGTTTAGATTTGGGGTTAGGTTTAGATTTTAGGTTTAGATTTGGGGTTAGGTTTAGATTTTAGGTTTATATTTGGGGTAAGGTTTACATTTGGGGTTAGGTTTAGATTTTAGGTTTAGATTTGGGGTTAGGTTTAGATTTTAGGTTTAGATTTGGGGTTAGGTTTAGATTTGGGGTTAGGTTTAGATTTTAGGTTTAGATTTGGGGTTAGGTTTAGATTTTAGGTTTAGATTTGGGGTTAGGTTTAGATTTTAGGTTTATATTTGGGGTAAGGTTTAGATTTGGGGTTAGGTTTAGATTTTAGGTTTAGATTTGGGGTTAGGTTTAGATTTGGGGTTAGGTTTAGATTTTAGGTTTAGATTTGGGGTTAGGTTTAGATTTTAGGTTTAGATTTGGGGTTAGGTTTAGATTTGGGGTTAGGTTTAGATTTTAGGTTTAGATTTGGGGTTAGGTTTAGATTTGGGGTTAGGTTTAGATTTTAGGTTTAGATTTGGGGTTAGGTTTAGATTTTAGGTTTAGATTTGGGGTTAGGTTTAGATTTGGGGTTAGGTTTAGATTTTAGGTTTAGATTTGGGGTTAGGTTTAGATTTTAGGTTTAGATTTGGGGTTAGGTTTAGATTTTAGGTTTAGATTTAAGGTTAGGTTTCGATTTGGGGTTAGGTTTAGATTTTAGGTTTAGATTTGGGGTTAGGTTTAGATTTTAGGTTTAGATTTGGGGTTAGGTTTAGATTTGGGGTTAGGTTTAGATTTTAGGTTTAGATTTGGGGTTAGGTTTAGATTTGGGGTTAGGTTTAGATTTCAGGTTTAGATTTGGGGTTAGGTTTAGATTTTAGGTTTAGATTTGGGGTTAGGTTTAGATTTGGGGTTAGGTTTAGATTTTAGGTTTAGATTTGGGTTTAGGTTTAGATTTTAGGTTTAGATTTTAGATTTAGATTTGGGGTTAGGTTTAGATTTTAGGTTTAGATTTAAGGTTAGGTTTAGATTTGGGGTTAGGTTTAGATTTTAGGTTTAGATTTGGGGTTAGGTTTAGATTTTAGGTTTAGATTTGGGGTTAGGTTTAGATTTCAGGTTTAGATTTGGGGTTAGGTTTAGATTTTAGGTTTAGATTTGGGGTTAGGTTTAGATTTGGGGTTAGGTTTAGATTTTAGGTTTAGATTTGGGGTTAGGTTTAGATTTGGGGTTAGGTTTAGATTTTAGGTTTAGATTTGGGGTTAGGTTTAGATTTTAGGTTTAGATTTGGGGTTAGGTTTAGATTTTAGGTTTAGATTTGGGGTTAGGTTTAGATTTGGGGTTAGGTTTAGATTTTAGGTTTGGATTTGGGGTTAGGTTTAGATTTTAGGTTTAGATTTGGGGTTAGGTTTAGATTTGGGGTTAGGTTTAGATTTTAGGTTTAGATTTGGGGTTAGGTTTAGATTTTAGGTTTAGATTTGGGGTTAGGTTTAGATTTTAGGTTTATATTTAAGGTTAGGTTTCGATTTCGGGTTACGTTTAGATTTTATGTTTAGATTTGGGTTTAGGTTTAGATTTTAGGTTTAGATTTGGGGTTAGGTTTAGATTTCAGGTTTAGATTTGGGGTTAGGTTTAGATTTTAGGTTTAGATTTGGGGTTAGGTTTAGATTTTAGGTTTAGATTTGGGGTTAGGTTTAGATTTGGGGTTAGGTTTAGATTTTAGGTTTAGATTTGGGGTTAGGCTTAGATTTGGGGTTAGGTTTAGATTTTAGGTTTACATTTGGGGTTAGGTTTAGATTTTAGGTTTAGATTTTAGGTTTAGATTTGGGGTTAGGTTTAGATTTTAGGTTTAGATTTGGGGTTAGGTTTAGATTTTCAGTTTAGATTTGGGGTTAAGTTTAGATTTGGGGTTAGGTTTAGATTTTAGGTTTAGATTTGGGGTTAGGTTTAGATTTTAGGTTTAGATTTGTGGTTAGGTTTAGATTTTAGGTTTAGATTTGGGGTTAGGTTTAGATTTTAGGTTTAGATTTGGGGTTAGGTTTAGATTTTAGGTTTAGATTTGGAGTTAGGTTTAGATTTTAGGTTTAGATTTGGGGTTAGGTTTAGATTTGGGGTTAGGTTAGATTTTAGGTTTAGATTTGGGGTTAGGTTTAGATTTTAGGTTTAGATTTGGGGTTAGGTTTAGATTTTAGGTTTAGATTTGGGGTTAGGTTTAGATTTGGGGTTAGGTTTAGATTTGGGGTTAGGTTTAGATTTTAGGTTTAGATTTGGGGTTAGGTTTAGATTTGGGGTTAGGTTTAGATTTTAGGTTTAGATTTGGGGTTAGGTTTAGATTTTAGGTTTAGATCTGGGGTTAGGTTTAGATTTGGGGTTAGGTTTAGATTTTAGGTTTAGATTTGGGGTTAGGTTTAGATTTTAGGTTTAGATTTGGGGTTAGGTTTAGATTTGGCGTTAGGTTTAGATTTTAGGTTTAGATTTGGGGTTAGGTTTAGATTTTAGGTTTAGATTTGGGCTTAGGTTTATATTTTAGGTTTAGATTTGGGGTTAGGTTTAGATTTGGGGTTAGGTTTAGATTTGGGGTTTAGATTTGGGGTTAGGTTTAGATTTGGGGTTAGGTTTAGATTTTAGGTTTAGATTTGGGGTTAGGTTTAGATTTTAGGTTTAGATTTGGGGTTAGGTTTAGATTTTAGGTTTAGATTTGGGGTTAGGTTTAGATTTTAGGTTTAGGTTTAGATTTTAGGTTTAGATTTGGGGTTAGGTTTAGATTTTAGGTTTAGATTTGGGGTTAGGTTTAGATTTGGGGTTAGGTTTAGATTTTAGGTTTAGATTTGGGGTTAGGTTTAGATTTTAGGTTTAGGTTTAGATTTTAGGTTTAGATTTGGGGTTAGGTTTAGATTTTAGGTTTAGATTTGGGGTTAGGTTTAGATTTTAGGTTTAGATTTGGGGTTAGGTTTAGATTTGGGGTTAGGTTTAGATTTTAGGTTTAGATTTGGGGTTAGGTTTAGATTTGGGGTTAGGTTTAGATTTTAGGTTTAGATTTGGGGTTAGGTTTAGATTTTAGGTTTAGATTTGGGGTTAGGTTTAGATTTTAGGTTTATATTTGGGGTAAGGTTTAGATTTGGGGTTAGGTTTAGATTTTAGGTTTAGATTTGGGGTTAGGTTTAGATTTGGGGTTAGGTTTAGATTTTAGGTTTAGATTTGGGGTTAGGTTTAGATTTTAGGTTTAGATTTGGGGTTAGGTTTAGATTTGGGGTTAGGTTTAGATTTGGGGTTTAGATTTTGGGTTAGGTTTAGATTTTAGGTTTAGATTTGGGGTTAGGTTTAGATTTGGGGTTAGGTTTAGATTTGGGGTTTAGATTTGGGGTTAGGTTTAGATTTTAGGTTTAGATTTGGGGTTATGTTTAGATTTGGGTTTAGGTTTAGATTTTAGGTTTAGATTTGGGGTTAGGTTTAGATTTTAGGTTTAGATTTGGGTTTAGGTTTAGATTTTAGGTTTAGATTTGGGGTTAGGTTTAGATTTTAGGTTTAGATTTTAGGTTTAGATTTGGGGTTAGGTTTAGATTTTAGGTTTAGATTTGGGGTTAGGTTTAGATTTTAGGTTTATATTTGGGGTAAGGTTTACATTTGGGGTTAGGTTTAGATTTTAGGTTTAGATTTGGGGTTAGGTTTAGATTTTAGGTTTAGATTTGGGGTTAGGTTTAGATTTGGGGTTAGGTTTAGATTTTAGGTTTAGATTTGGGGTTAGGTTTAGATTTTAGGTTTAGATTTGGGGTTAGGTTTAGATTTTAGGTTTATATTTGGGGTAAGGTTTAGATTTGGGGTTAGGTTTAGATTTTAGGTTTAGATTTGGGGTTAGGTTTAGATTTGGGGTTAGGTTTAGATTTTAGGTTTAGATTTGGGGTTAGGTTTAGATTTTAGGTTTAGATTTGGGGTTAGGTTTAGATTTGGGGTTAGGTTTAGATTTTAGGTTTAGATTTGGGGTTAGGTTTAGATTTGGGGTTAGGTTTAGATTTTAGGTTTAGATTTGGGGTTAGGTTTAGATTTTAGGTTTAGATTTGGGGTTAGGTTTAGATTTGGGGTTAGGTTTAGATTTTAGGTTTAGATTTGGGGTTAGGTTTAGATTTTAGGTTTAGATTTGGGGTTAGGTTTAGATTTTAGGTTTAGATTTAAGGTTAGGTTTCGATTTGGGGTTAGGTTTAGATTTTAGGTTTAGATTTGGGGTTAGGTTTAGATTTTAGGTTTAGATTTGGGGTTAGGTTTAGATTTGGGGTTAGGTTTAGATTTTAGGTTTAGATTTGGGGTTAGGTTTAGATTTGGGGTTAGGTTTAGATTTCAGGTTTAGATTTGGGGTTAGGTTTAGATTTTAGGTTTAGATTTGGGGTTAGGTTTAGATTTGGGGTTAGGTTTAGATTTTAGGTTTAGATTTGGGTTTAGGTTTAGATTTTAGGTTTAGATTTTAGATTTAGATTTGGGGTTAGGTTTAGATTTTAGGTTTAGATTTAAGGTTAGGTTTAGATTTGGGGTTAGGTTTAGATTTTAGGTTTAGATTTGGGGTTAGGTTTAGATTTTAGGTTTAGATTTGGGGTTAGGTTTAGATTTCAGGTTTAGATTTGGGGTTAGGTTTAGATTTTAGGTTTAGATTTGGGGTTAGGTTTAGATTTGGGGTTAGGTTTAGATTTTAGGTTTAGATTTGGGGTTAGGTTTAGATTTGGGGTTAGGTTTAGATTTTAGGTTTAGATTTGGGGTTAGGTTTAGATTTTAGGTTTAGATTTGGGGTTAGGTTTAGATTTTAGGTTTAGATTTGGGGTTAGGTTTAGATTTGGGGTTAGGTTTAGATTTTAGGTTTGGATTTGGGGTTAGGTTTAGATTTTAGGTTTAGATTTGGGGTTAGGTTTAGATTTGGGGTTAGGTTTAGATTTTAGGTTTAGATTTGGGGTTAGGTTTAGATTTTAGGTTTAGATTTGGGGTTAGGTTTAGATTTTAGGTTTATATTTAAGGTTAGGTTTCGATTTCGGGTTACGTTTAGATTTTATGTTTAGATTTGGGTTTAGGTTTAGATTTTAGGTTTAGATTTGGGGTTAGGTTTAGATTTCAGGTTTAGATTTGGGGTTAGGTTTAGATTTTAGGTTTAGATTTGGGGTTAGGTTTAGATTTTAGGTTTAGATTTGGGGTTAGGTTTAGATTTGGGGTTAGGTTTAGATTTTAGGTTTAGATTTGGGGTTAGGTTTAGATTTTAGGTTTAGATTTGGGGTTAGGTTTAGATTTGGGGTTAGGTTTAGATTTGGGGTTAGGTTTAGATTTTAGGTTTAGATTTGGGGTTAGGTTTAGATTTTAGGTTTAGATTTGGGGTTAGGTTTAGATTTGGGGTTAGGTTTAGATTTTAGGTTTAGATTTGGGGTTAGGTTTAGATTTTAGGTTTAGATTTGGGGTTAGGTTTAGATTTGGGGTTAGGTTTAGATTTTAGGTTTAGATTTGGGTTTAGGTTTAGATTTTAGGTTTAGATTTTAGATTTAGATTTGGGGTTAGGTTTAGATTTTAGGTTTAGATTTGGGGTTAGGTTTAGATTTGGGGTTAGGTTTAGATTTGGGGTTAGGTTTAGATTTTAGGTTTAGATTTGGGGTTAGGTTTAGATTTTAGGTTTAGATTTGGGGTTAGGTTTAGATTTGGGGTTAGGTTTAGATTTTAGGTTTAGATTTGGGGTTAGGTTTACATTTTAGGTTTAGATTTGGGGTTAAGTTTGGATTTGGGGTTAGGTTTAGATTTTAGGTTTAGATTTGGGGTTAGGTTTAGATTTGGGGTTAGGTTTAGATTTTAGGTTTAGATTTGGGGTTAGGTTTAGATTTGGGGTTAGGTTTAGATTTTAGGTTTAGATTTGGGGTTAGGCTTAGATTTGGGGTTAGGTTTAGATTTTAGGTTTAGATTTGGGGTTAGGTTTAGATTTTAGGTTTAGATTTTAGGTTTAGATTTGGGGTTAGGTTTAGATTTTAGGTTTAGATTTGGGGTTAGGTTTAGATTTTAGGTTTAGATTTGGGGTTAGGTTTAGATTTGGGGTTAGGTTTAGATTTTAGGTTTAGATTTGGGGTTAGGTTTAGATTTTAGGTTTAGATTTGTGGTTAGGTTTAGATTTTAGGTTTAGATTTGGGGTTAGGTTTAGATTTTAGGTTTAGATTTGGGGTTAGGTTTAGATTTTAGGTTTAGATTTGGGGTTAGGTTTAGATTTTAGGTTTAGATTTGGGGTTAGGTTTAGATTTGGGGTTAGGTTAGATTTTAGGTTTAGATTTGGGGTTAGGTTTAGATTTTAGGTTTAGATTTGGGGTTAGGTTTAGATTTTAGGTTTAGATTTGGGGTTAGGTTTAGATTTGGGGTTAGGTTTAGATTTGGGGTTAGGTTTAGATTTTAGGTTTAGATTTGGGGTTAGGTTTAGATTTTAGGTTTAGATTTGGGGTTAGGTTTAGATTTTAGGTTTAGATTTGGGGTTAGGTTTAGATTTTAGGTTTAGATTTGGGGTTAGGTTTAGATTTGGGGTTAGGTTTAGATTTTAGGTTTAGATTTGGGGTTAGGTTTAGATTTTAGGTTTAGATTTGGGGTTAGGTTTAGATTCGGCGTTAGGTTTAGATTTTAGGTTTAGATTTGGGGTTAGGTTTAGATTTTAGGTTTAGATTTGGGCTTAGGTTTATATTTTAGGTTTAGATTTGGGGTTAGGTTTAGATTTGGGGTTAGGTTTAGATTTGGGGTTTAGATTTGGGGTTAGGTTTAGATTTGGGGTTAGGTTTAGATTTTAGGTTTAGATTTGGGGTTAGGTTTAGATTTTAGGTTTAGATTTGGGGTTAGGTTTAGATTTTAGGTTTAGATTTGGGGTTAGGTTTAGATTTGGGGTTAGGTTTAGATTTTAGGTTTAGATTTGGGGTTAGGTTTAGATTTGGGGTTAGGTTTAGATTTTAGGTTTAGATTTGGGGTTAGGTTTAGATTTGGGGTTAGGTTTAGATTTTAGGTTTAGATTTGGGGTTAGGTTTAGATTTGGGGTTAGGTTTAGATTTTAGGTTTAGATTTGGGGTTAGGTTTAGATTTTAGGTTTAGATTTGGGGTTAGGTTTAGATTTTAGGTTTATATTTGGGGTTAGGTTTAGATTTGGGGTTAGGTTTAGATTTTAGGTTTAGATTTGGGGTTAGGTTTAGATTTTAGGTTTAGATTTGGGGTTAGGTTTAGATTTCAGGTTTAGATTTGGGGTTAGGTTTAGATTTTAGGTTTAGATTTGGGGTTAGGTTTAGATTTTAGGTTTAGATTTGGGGTTAGGTTTAGATTTGGGGTTAGGTTTAGATTTTAGGTTTAGATTTGGGGTTAGGTTTAGATTTTAGGTTTAGATTTGGGGTTAGGTTTAGATTTTAGGTTTAGATTTGGGGTTAGGTTTAGATTTGGGGTTAGGTTTAGATTTGGGGTTAGGTTTAGATTTTAGGTTTAGATTTGGGGTTAGGTTTAGATTTTAGGTTTAGATTTGGGGTTAGGTTTAGATTTGGGGTTAGGTTTAGATTTTAGGTTTAGATTTGGGGTTAGGTTTAGATTTTAGGTTTAGATTTGGGGTTAGGTTTAGATTTGGGGTTAGGTTTAGATTTTAGGTTTAGATTTGGGTTTAGGTTTAGATTTTAGGTTTAGATTTTAGATTTAGATTTGGGGTTAGGTTTAGATTTTAGGTTTAGATTTGGGGTTAGGTTTAGATTTGGGGTTAGGTTTAGATTTGGGGTTAGGTTTAGATTTGGGGTTAGGTTTAGATTTTAGGTTTAGATTTGGGGTTAGGTTTAGATTTTAGGTTTAGATTTGGGGTTAGGTTTAGATTTTAGGTTTAGATTTGGGGTTAGGTTTAGATTTTAGGTTTAGATTTGGGGTTAAGTTTAGATTTGGGGTTAGGTTTAGATTTGGGGTTAGGTTTAGATTTTAGGTTTAGATTTGGGGTTAGGTTTAGATTTTAGGTTTAGATTTGGGGTTAGGTTTAGATTTTAGGTTTAGATTTGGGGTTAGGTTTAGATTTGGGGTTAGGTTTAGATTTTAGGTTTAGATTTGGGGTTAGGCTTAGATTTGGGGTTAGGTTTAGATTTTAGGTTTAGATTTGGGGTTAGGTTTAGATTTTAGGTTTAGATTTGGGGTTAGGTTTAGATTTTAGGTTTAGATTTGGGGTTAGGTTTAGATTTGGGGTTAGGTTTAGATTTTAGGTTTAGATTTGTGGTTAGGTTTAGATTTTAGGTTTAGATTTGGGGTTAGGTTTAGATTTTAGGTTTAGATTTGGGGTTAGGTTTAGATTTTAGGTTTAGATTTGGGGTTAGGTTTAGATTTTAGGTTTAGATTTGGGGTTAGGTATAGATTTGGGGTTAGGTTAGATTTTAGGTTTAGATTTGGGGTTAGGTTTAGATTTTAGGTTTAGATTTGGGGTTAGGTTTAGATTTTAGGTTTAGATTTGGGGTTAGGTTTAGATTTGGGGTTAGGTTTAGATTTGGGGTTAGGTTTAGATTTTAGGTTTAGATTTGGGGTTAGGTTTAGATTTTAGGTTTAGATTTGGGGTTAGGTTTAGATTTTAGGTTTAGATTTGGGGTTAGGTTTAGATTTTAGGTTTAGATTTGGGGTTAGGTTTAGATTTGGGGTTAGGTTTAGATTTTAGGTTTAGATTTGGGGTTAGGTTTAGATTTTAGGTTTAGATTTGGGGTTAGGTTTAGATTTGGCGTTAGGTTTAGATTTTAGGTTTAGATTTGGGGTTAGGTTTAGATTTTAGGTTTAGATTTGGGCTTAGGTTTATATTTTAGGTTTAGATTTGGGGTTAGGTTTAGATTTGGGGTTAGGTTTAGATTTGGGGTTTAGATTTGGGGTTAGGTTTAGATTTGGGGTTAGGTTTAGATTTTAGGTTTAGATTTGGGGTTAGGTTTAGATTTTAGGTTTAGATTTGGGGTTAGGTTTAGATTTGGGGTTAGGTTTAGATTTTAGGTTTAGATTTGGGGTTAGGTTTAGATTTGGGGTTAGGTTTAGATTTTAGGTTTAGATTTGGGGTTAGGTTTAGATTTGGGGTTAGGTTTAGATTTTAGGTTTAGATTTGGGGTTAGGTTTAGATTTGGGGTTAGGTTTAGATTTTAGGTTTAGATTTGGGGTTAGGTTTAGATTTTAGGTTTAGATTTGGGGTTAGGTTTAGATTTTAGGTTTATATTTGGGGTAAGGTTTAGATTTGGGGTTAGGTTTAGATTTTAGGTTTAGATTTGGGGTTAGGTTTAGATTTGGGGTTAGGTTTAGATTTTAGGTTTAGATTTGGGTTTAGGTTTAGATTTTATGTTTAGATTTGGGGTTAGGTTTAGATTTTAGGTTTAGATTTGGGGTTAGGCTTAGATTTGGGGTTAGGTTTAGATTTTAGGTTTAGATTTGGGGTTAGGTTTAGATTTGGGGTTAGGTTTAGATTTTAGGTTTAGATTTGGGGTTAGGTTTAGATTTGGGGTTAGGTTTAGATTTTAGGTTTAGATTTGGGGTTAGGTTTAGATTTGGGGTTAGGTTTAGATTTTAGGTTTAGATTTGGGGTTAGGTTTAGATTTTAGGTTTAGATTTGGGGTTAGGTTTAGATTTTAGGTTTAGATTTGGGGTTAGGTTTAGATTTTAGGTTTAGATTTTAGGTTTAGATTTGGGGTTAGGTTTAGATTTGGGGTTAGGTTTAGATTTTAGGTTTAGATTTGGGGTTAGGTTTAGATTTTAGGTTTAGATTTGGGGTTAGGTTTAGATTTTAGGTTTAGATTTGGGGTTAGGTTTAGATTTTAGGTTTATATTTGGGGTAAGGTTTAGATTTGGGGTTAGGTTTAGATTTTAGGTTTAGATTTGGGGTTAGGTTTAGATTTGGGGTTAGGTTTAGATTTTAGGTTTAGATTCGGGGTTAGGTTAAGATTTTAGGTTTACATTTGGGGTTAGGTTTAGATTTGGGGTTAGGTTTAGATTTTAGGTTTAGATTTGGGGTTAGGCTTAGATTTGGGGTTAGGTTTAGATTTTAGGTTTAGATTTGGGGTTAGGTTTAGATTTGGGGTTAGGTTTAGATTTTAGGTTTAGATTTGGGGTTAGGTTTAGATTTGCGTTTAGGTTTAGATTTGGGGTTAGGTTTAGATTTTAGGTTTAGATTTGGGGTTAGGTTTAGATTTTAGGTTTAGATTTGGGGTTAGGTTTAGATTTGGGGTTAGGTTTAGATTTGGGGTTAGGTTTAGATTTTAGGTTTAGATTTGGGGTTAGGTTTAGATTTTAGGTTTAGATTTGGGGTTAGGTTTAGATTTGGGGTTAGGTTTAGATTTTAGGTTTGGATTTGGGGTTAGGTTTAGATTTTAGGTTTAGATTTGGGGTTAGGTTTAGATTTGGGGTTAGGTTTAGATTTTAGGTTTAGATTTGGGGTTAGGTTTAGATTTTAGGTTTAGATTTGGGGTTAGGTTTAGATTTTAGGTTTATATTTAAGGTTAGGTTTCGATTTCGGGTTACGTTTAGATTTTATGTTTAGATTTGGGTTTAGGTTTAGATTTTAGGTTTAGATTTGGGGTTAGGTTTAGATTTCAGGTTTAGATTTGGGGTTAGGTTTAGATTTTAGGTTTAGATTTGGGGTTAGGTTTAGATTTTAGGTTTAGATTTGGGGTTAGGTTTAGATTTGGGGTTAGGTTTAGATTTTAGGTTTAGATTTGGGGTTAGGTTTAGATTTTAGGTTTAGATTTGGGGTTAGGTTTAGATTTTAGGTTTAGATTTGGGGTTAGATTTAGATTTGGGGTTAGGTTTAGATTTGGGGTTAGGTTTAGATTTTAGGTTTAGATTTGGGGTTAGGTTTAGATTTTAGGTTTAGATTTGGGGTTAGGTTTAGATTTGGGGTTAGGTTTAGATTTTAGGTTTAGATTTGGGGTTAGGTTTAGATTTGGGGTTAGGTTTAGATTTTAGGTTTAGATTTGGGGTTAGGTTTAGATTTTAGGTTTAGATTTGGGGTTAGGTTTAGATTTTAGGTTTAGATTTGGGGTTAGGTTTAGATTTGGGGTTAGGTTTAGATTTTAGGTTTAGATTTGGGTTTAGGTTTAGATTTTAGGTTTAGATTTTAGATTTAGATTTGGGGTTAGGTTTAGATTTTAGGTTTAGATTTAAGGTTAGGTTTAGATTTGGGGTTAGGTTTAGATTTTAGGTTTAGATTTGGGGTTAGGTTTAGATTTCAGGTTTAGATTTGGGGTTAGGTTTAGATTTTAGGTTTAGATTTGGGGTTAGGTTTAGATTTGGGGTTAGGTTTAGATTTTAGGTTTAGATTTGGGGTTAGGTTTAGATTTGGGGTTAGGTTTAGATTTTAGGTATAGATTTGGGGTTAGGTTTAGATTTTAGGTTTAGATTTGGGGTTAGGTTTAGATTTTAGGTTTAGATTTGGGGTTAGGTTTAGATTTGGGGTTAGGTTTAGATTTTAGGTTTGGATTTGGGGTTAGGTTTAGATTTTAGGTTTAGATTTGGGGTTAGGTTTAGATTTGGGGTTAGGTTTAGATTTTAGGTTTAGATTTGGGGTTAGGTTTAGATTTTAGGTTTAGATTTGGGGTTAGGTTTAGATTTTAGGTTTATATTTAAGGTTAGGTTTCGATTTCGGGTTACGTTTAGATTTTATGTTTAGATTTGGGTTTAGGTTTAGATTTTAGGTTTAGATTTGGGGTTAGGTTTAGATTTCAGGTTTAGATTTGGGGTTAGGTTTAGATTTTAGGTTTAGATTTGGGGTTAGGTTTAGATTTTAGGTTTAGATTTGGGGTTAGGTTTAGATTTGGGGTTAGGTTTAGATTTTAGGTTTAGATTTGGGGTTAGGTTTAGATTTTAGGTTTAGATTTGGGGTTAGGTTTAGATTTGGGGTTAGGTTTAGATTTTAGGTTTAGATTTGGGGTTAGGTTTAGATTTTAGGTTTAGATTTTAGATTTAGATTTGGGGTTAGGTTTAGATTTTAGGTTTAGATTTGGGGTTAGGTTTAGATTTGGGGTTAGGTTTAGATTTGGGGTTAGGTTTAGATTTTAGGTTTAGATTTGGGGTTAGGTTTAGATTTTAGGTTTAGATTTGGGGTTAGGTTTAGATTTGGGGTTAGGTTTAGATTTTAGGTTTAGATTTGGGGTTAGGTTTACATTTTAGGTTTAGATTTGGGGTTAAGTTTAGATTTGGGGTTAGGTTTAGATTTTAGGTTTAGATTTGGGGTTAGGTTTAGATTTGGGGTTAGGTTTAGATTTTAGGTTTAGATTTGGGGTTAGGTTTAGATTTGGGGTTAGGTTTAGATTTTAGGTTTAGATTTGGGGTTAGGCTTAGATTTGGGGTTAGGTTTAGATTTTAGGTTTAGATTTGGGGTTAGGTTTAGATTTTAGGTTTAGATTTTAGGTTTAGATTTGGGGTTAGGTTTAGATTTTAGGTTTAGATTTGGGGTTAGGTTTAGATTTTAGGTTTAGATTTGGGGTTAGGTTTAGATTTGGGGTTAGGTTTAGATTTTAGGTTTAGATTTGGGGTTAGGTTTAGATTTTAGGTTTAGATTTGTGGTTAGGTTTAGATTTTAGGTTTAGATTTGGGGTTAGGTTTAGATTTTAGGTTTAGATTTGGGGTTAGGTTTAGATTTTAGGTTTAGATTTGGGGTTAGGTTTAGATTTTAGGTTTAGATTTGGGGTTAGGTTTAGATTTGGGGTTAGGTTAGATTTTAGGTTTAGATTTGGGGTTAGGTTTAGATTTTAGGTTTAGATTTGGGGTTAGGTTTAGATTTTAGGTTTAGATTTGGGGTTAGGTTTAGATTTGGGGTTAGGTTTAGATTTGGGGTTAGGTTTAGATTTTAGGTTTAGATTTGGGGTTAGGTTTAGATTTTAGGTTTAGATTTGGGGTTAGGTTTAGATTTTAGGTTTAGATTTGGGGTTAGGTTTAGATTTGGGGTTAGGTTTAGATTTTAGGTTTAGATTTGGGGTTAGGTTTAGATTTTAGGTTTAGATTTGGGGTTAGGTTTAGATTTGGCGTTAGGTTTAGATTTTAGGTTTAGATTTGGGGTTAGGTTTAGATTTTAGGTTTAGATTTGGGCTTAGGTTTATATTTTAGGTTTAGATTTGGGGTTAGGTTTAGATTTGGGGTTAGGTTTAGATTTGGGGTTTAGATTTGGGGTTAGGTTTAGATTTGGGGTTAGGTTTAGATTTTAGGTTTAGATTTGGGGTTAGGTTTAGATTTGGGGTTAGGTTTAGATTTTAGGTTTAGATTTGGGGTTAGGTTTAGATTTGGGGTTAGGTTTAGATTTTAGGTTTAGATTTGGGGTTAGGTTTAGATTTGGGGTTAGGTTTAGATTTTAGGTTTAGATTTGGGGTTAGGTTTAGATTTGGGGTTAGGTTTAGATTTTAGGTTTAGATTTGGGGTTAGGTTTAGATTTTAGGTTTAGATTTGGGGTTAGGTTTAGATTTTAGGTTTATATTTGGGGTAAGGTTTAGATTTGGGGTTAGGTTTAGATTTTAGGTTTAGATTTGGGGTTAGGTTTAGATTTTAGGTTTAGATTTGGGGTTAGGTTTAGATTTTAGGTTTAGATTTGGGGTTAGGTTTAGATTTTAGGTTTAGATTTGGGGTTAGGTTTAGATTTGGGGTTAGGTTTAGATTTTAGGTTTAGATTTGGGGTTAGGTTTAGATTTTAGGTTTAGATTTGGGGTTAGGTTTAGATTTGGGGTTAGGTTTAGATTTTAGGTTTAGATTTGGGTTTAGGTTTAGATTTTAGGTTTAGATTTTAGATTTAGATTTGGGGTTAGGTTTAGATTTGGGGTTAGGTTTAGATTTGGGGTTAGGTTTAGATTTTAGGTTTAGATTTGGGGTTAGGTTTAGATTTTAGGTTTAGATTTGGGGTTAGGTTTAGATTTTAGGTTTAGATTTGGGGTTAAGTTTAGATTTGGGGTTAGGTTTAGATTTTAGGTTTAGATTTGGGGTTAAGTTTAGATTTGGGGTTAGGTTTAGATTTTAGGTTTAGATTTGGGGTTAGGTTTAGATTTTAGGTTTAGATTTGGGGTTAGGTTTAGATTTGGGGTTAGGTTTAGATTTTAGGTTTAGATTTGGGGTTAGGCTTAGATTTGGGGTTAGGTTTAGATTTTAGGTTTAGATTTGGGGTTAGGTTTAGATTTTAGGTTTAGATTTGGGGTTAGGTTTAGATTTTAGGTTTAGATTTGGGGTTAGGTTTAGATTTGGGGTTAGGTTTAGATTTTAGGTTTAGATTTGGGGTTAGGTTTAGATTTTAGGTTTAGATTTGTGGTTAGGTTTAGATTTTAGGTTTAGATTTGGGGTTAGGTTTAGATTTTAGGTTTAGATTTGGGGTTAGGTTTAGATTTTAGGTTTAGATTTGGGGTTAGGTTTAGATTTTAGGTTTAGATTTGGGGTTAGGTATAGATTTGGGGTTAGGTTAGATTTTAGGTTTAGATTTGGGGTTAGGTTTAGATTTTAGGTTTAGATTTGGGGTTAGGTTTAGATTTTAGGTTTAGATTTGGGGTTAGGTTTAGATTTGGGGTTAGGTTTAGATTTGGGGTTAGGTTTAGATTTTAGGTTTAGATTTGGGGTTAGGTTTAGATTTTAGGTTTAGATTTGGGGTTAGGTTTAGATTTTAGGTTTAGATTTGGGGTTAGGTTTAGATTTGGGGTTAGGTTTAGATTTTAGGTTTAGATTTGGGGTTAGGTTTAGATTTTAGGTTTAGATTTGGGGTTAGGTTTAGATTTGGCGTTAGGTTTAGATTTTAGGTTTAGATTTGGGGTTAGGTTTAGATTTTAGGTTTAGATTTGGGCTTAGGTTTATATTTTAGGTTTAGATTTGGGGTTAGGTTTAGATTTGGGGTTAGGTTTAGATTTGGGGTTTAGATTTGGGGTTAGGTTTAGATTTGGGGTTAGGTTTAGATTTTAGGTTTAGATTTGGGGTTAGGTTTAGATTTTAGGTTTAGATTTGGGGTTAGGTTTAGATTTGGGGTTAGGTTTAGATTTTAGGTTTAGATTTGGGGTTAGGTTTAGATTTGGGGTTAGGTTTAGATTTTAGGTTTAGATTTGGGGTTAGGTTTAGATTTTAGGTTTAGATTTGGGGTTAGGTTTAGATTTGGGGTTAGGTTTAGATTTTAGGTTTAGATTTGGGGTTAGGTTTAGATTTTAGGTTTAGATTTGGGGTTAGGTTTAGATTTTAGGTTTATATTTGGGGTAAGGTTTAGATTTGGGGTTAGGTTTAGATTTTAGGTTTAGATTTGGGGTTAGGTTTAGATTTGGGGTTAGGTTTAGATTTTAGGTTTAGATTTGGGTTTAGGTTTAGATTTTAGGTTTAGATTTGGGGTTAGGTTTAGATTTTAGGTTTAGATTTGGGGTTAGGCTTAGATTTGGGGTTAGGTTTAGATTTTAGGTTTAGATTTGGGGTTAGGTTTAGATTTGGGGTTAGGTTTAGATTTTAGGTTTAGATTTGGGGTTAGGTTTAGATTTGGGGTTAGGTTTAGATTTTAGGTTTAGATTTGGGGTTAGGTTTAGATTTTAGGTTTAGATTTGGGGTTAGGTTTAGATTTTAGGTTTAGATTTGGGGTTAGGTTTAGATTTTAGGTTTAGATTTTAGGTTTAGATTTGGGGTTAGGTTTAGATTTGGGGTTAGGTTTAGATTTGGGGTTAGGTTTAGATTTTAGGTTTAGATTTGGGGTTAGGTTTAGATTTTAGGTTTAGATTTGGGGTTAGGTTTAGATTTTAGGTTTAGATTTGGGGTTAGGTTTAGATTTGGGGTTAGGTTTAGATTTTAGGTTTAGATTTGGGGTTAGGTTTAGATTTTAGGTTTAGATTTGGGGTTAGGTTTAGATTTGGCGTTAGGTTTAGATTTTAGGTTTAGATTTGGGGTTAGGTTTAGATTTTAGGTTTAGATTTGGGCTTAGGTTTATATTTTAGGTTTAGATTTGGGGTTAGGTTTAGATTTGGGGTTTAGATTTGGGGTTAGGTTTAGATTTGGGGTTAGGTTTAGATTTTAGGTTTAGATTTGGGGTTAGGTTTAGATTTTAGGTTTAGATTTGGGGTTAGGTTTAGATTTGGGGTTAGGTTTAGATTTTAGGTTTAGATTTGGGGTTAGGTTTAGATTTGGGGTTAGGTTTAGATTTTAGGTTTAGATTTGGGGTTAGGTTTAGATTTGGGGTTAGGTTTAGATTTTAGGTTTAGATTTGGGGTTAGGTTTAGATTTGGGGTTAGGTTTAGATTTTAGGTTTAGATTTGGGGTTAGGTTTAGATTTTAGGTTTAGATTTGGGGTTAGGTTTAGATTTTAGGTTTATATTTGGGGTAAGGTTTAGATTTGGGGTTAGGTTTAGATTTTAGGTTTAGATTTGGGGTTAGGTTTAGATTTTAGGTTTAGATTTGGGGTTAGGTTTAGATTTCAGGTTTAGATTTGGGGTTAGGTTTAGATTTTAGGTTTAGATTTGGGGTTAGGTTTAGATTTTAGGTTTAGATTTGGGGTTAGGTTTAGATTTGGGGTTAGGTTTAGATTTTAGGTTTAGATTTGGGGTTAGGTTTAGATTTTAGGTTTAGATTTGGGCTTAGGTTTATATTTTAGGTTTAGATTTGGGGTTAGGTTTAGATTTGGGGTTAGGTTTAGATTTGGGGTTTAGATTTGGGGTTAGGTTTAGATTTGGGGTTAGGTTTAGATTTTAGGTTTAGATTTGGGGTTAGGTTTAGATTTTAGGTTTAGATTTGGGGTTAGGTTTAGATTTGGGGTTAGGTTTAGATTTTAGGTTTAGATTTGGGGTTAGGTTTAGATTTGGGGTTAGGTTTAGATTTTAGGTTTAGATTTGGGGTTAGGTTTAGATTTTAGGTTTAGATTTGGGGTTAGGTTTAGATTTGGGGTTAGGTTTAGATTTTAGGTTTAGATTTGGGGTTAGGTTTAGATTTTAGGTTTAGATTTGGGGTTAGGTTTAGATTTTAGGTTTATATTTGGGGTAAGGTTTAGATTTGGGGTTAGGTTTAGATTTTAGGTTTAGATTTGGGGTTAGGTTTAGATTTGGGGTTAGGTTTAGATTTTAGGTTTAGATTTGGGTTTAGGTTTAGATTTTAGGTTTAGATTTGGGGTTAGGTTTAGATTTTAGGTTTAGATTTGGGGTTAGGCTTAGATTTGGGGTTAGGTTTAGATTTTAGGTTTAGATTTGGGGTTAGGTTTAGATTTGGGGTTAGGTTTAGATTTTAGGTTTAGATTTGGGGTTAGGTTTAGATTTGGGGTTAGGTTTAGATTTTAGGTTTAGATTTGGGGTTAGGTTTAGATTTTAGGTTTAGATTTGGGGTTAGGTTTAGATTTTAGGTTTAGATTTGGGGTTAGGTTTAGATTTTAGGTTTAGATTTTAGGTTTAGATTTGGGGTTAGGTTTAGATTTGGGGTTAGGTTTAGATTTGGGGTTAGGTTTAGATTTTAGGTTTAGATTTGGGGTTAGGTTTAGATTTTAGGTTTAGATTTGGGGTTAGGTTTAGATTTTAGGTTTAGATTTGGGGTTAGGTTTAGATTTGGGGTTAGGTTTAGATTTTAGGTTTAGATTTGGGGTTAGGTTTAGATTTTAGGTTTAGATTTGGGGTTAGGTTTAGATTTGGCGTTAGGTTTAGATTTTAGGTTTAGATTTGGGGTTAGGTTTAGATTTTAGGTTTAGATTTGGGCTTAGGTTTATATTTTAGGTTTAGATTTGGGGTTAGGTTTAGATTTGGGGTTAGGTTTAGATTTGGGGTTTAGATTTGGGGTTAGGTTTAGATTTGGGGTTAGGTTTAGATTTTAGGTTTAGATTTGGGGTTAGGTTTAGATTTTAGGTTTAGATTTGGGGTTAGGTTTAGATTTGGGGTTAGGTTTAGATTTTAGGTTTAGATTTGGGGTTAGGTTTAGATTTGGGGTTAGGTTTAGATTTTAGGTTTAGATTTGGGGTTAGGTTTAGATTTGGGGTTAGGTTTAGATTTTAGGTTTAGATTTGGGGTTAGGTTTAGATTTGGGGTTAGGTTTAGATTTTAGGTTTAGATTTGGGGTTAGGTTTAGATTTTAGGTTTAGATTTGGGGTTAGGTTTAGATTTTAGGTTTATATTTGGGGTAAGGTTTAGATTTGGGGTTAGGTTTTGATTTTAGGTTTAGATTTGGGGTTAGGTTTAGATTTTAGGTTTAGATTTGGGGTTAGGTTTAGATTTCAGGTTTAGATTTGGGGTTAGGTTTAGATTTTAGGTTTAGATTTGGGGTTAGGTTTAGATTTTAGGTTTAGATTTGGGGTTAGGTTTAGATTTGGGGTTAGGTTTAGATTTTAGGTTTAGATTTGGGGTTAGGTTTAGATTTTAGGTTTAGATTTGGGGTTAGGTTTAGATTTTAGGTTTAGATTTGGGGTTAGGTTTAGATTTGGGGTTAGGTTTAGATTTGGGGTTAGGTTTAGATTTTAGGTTTAGATTTGGGGTTAGGTTTAGATTTTAGGTTTAGATTTGGGGTTAGGTTTAGATTTGGGGTTAGGTTTAGATTTTAGGTTTAGATTTGGGGTTAGGTTTAGATTTTAGGTTTAGATTTGGGGTTAGGTTTAGATTTGGGGTTAGGTTTAGATTTTAGGTTTAGATTTGGGTTTAGGTTTAGATTTTAGGTTTAGATTTTAGATTTAGATTTGGGGTTAGGTTTAGATTTTAGGTTTAGATTTGGGGTTAGGTTTAGATTTGGGGTTAGGTTTAGATTTGGGGTTAGGTTTAGATTTTAGGTTTAGATTTGGGGTTAGGTTTAGATTTTAGGTTTAGATTTGGGGTTAGGTTTACATTTTAGGTTTAGATTTGGGGTTAAGTTTAGATTTGGGGTTAGGTTTAGATTTTAGGTTTAGATTTGGGGTTAAGTTTAGATTTGGGGTTAGGTTTAGATTTTAGGTTTAGATTTGGGGTTAGGTTTAGATTTTAGGTTTAGATTTGGGGTTAAGTTTAGATTTGGGGTTAGGTTTAGATTTTAGGTTTAGATTTGGGGTTAGGCTTAGATTTGGGGTTAGGTTTAGATTTTAGGTTTAGATTTGGGGTTAGGTTTAGATTTTAGGTTTAGATTTGGGGTTAGGTTTAGATTTTAGGTTTAGATTTGGGGTTAGGTTTAGATTTGGGGTTAGGTTTAGATTTTAGGTTTAGATTTGGGGTTAGGTTTAGATTTTAGGTTTAGATTTGTGGTTAGGTTTAGATTTTAGGTTTAGATTTGGGGTTAGGTTTAGATTTTAGGTTTAGATTTGGGGTTAGGTTTAGATTTTAGGTTTAGATTTGGGGTTAGGTTTAGATTTTAGGTTTAGATTTGGGGTTAGGTATAGATTTGGGGTTAGATTAGATTTTAGGTTTAGATTTGGGGTTAGGTTTAGATTTTAGGTTTAGATTTGGGGTTAGGTTTAGATTTTAGGTTTAGATTTGGGGTTAGGTTTAGATTTGGGGTTAGGTTTAGATTTGGGGTTAGGTTTAGATTTTAGGTTTAGATTTGGGGTTAGGTTTAGATTTTAGGTTTAGATTTGGGGTTAGGTTTAGATTTTAGGTTTAGATTTGGGGTTAGGTTTAGATTTGGGGTTAGGTTTAGATTTTAGGTTTAGATTTGGGGTTAGGTTTAGATTTTAGGTTTAGATTTGGGGTTAGGTTTAGATTTGGCGTTAGGTTTAGATTTTAGGTTTAGATTTGGGGTTAGGTTTAGATTTTAGGTTTAGATTTGGGCTTAGGTTTATATTTTAGGTTTAGATTTGGGGTTAGGTTTAGATTTGGGGTTAGGTTTAGATTTGGGGTTTAGATTTGGGGTTAGGTTTAGATTTGGGGTTAGGTTTAGATTTTAGGTTTAGATTTGGGGTTAGGTTTAGATTTTAGGTTTAGATTTGGGGTTAGGTTTAGATTTGGGGTTAGGTTTAGATTTTAGGTTTAGATTTGGGGTTAGGTTTAGATTTGGGGTTAGGTTTAGATTTTAGGTTTAGATTTGGGGTTAGGTTTAGATTTTAGGTTTAGATTTGGGGTTAGGTTTAGATTTGGGGTTAGGTTTAGATTTTAGGTTTAGATTTGGGGTTAGGTTTAGATTTTAGGTTTATATTTGGGGTAAGGTTTAGATTTGGGGTTAGGTTTAGATTTTAGGTTTAGATTTGGGGTTAGGTTTAGATTTGGGGTTAGGTTTAGATTTTAGGTTTAGATTTGGGTTTAGGTTTAGATTTTAGGTTTAGATTTGGGGTTAGGTTTAGATTTTAGGTTTAGATTTGGGGTTAGGCTTAGATTTGGGGTTAGGTTTAGATTTTAGGTTTAGATTTGGGGTTAGGTTTAGATTTGGGGTTAGGTTTAGATTTTAGGTTTAGATTTGGGGTTAGGTTTAGATTTGGGGTTAGGTTTAGATTTTAGGTTTAGATTTGGGGTTAGGTTTAGATTTTAGGTTTAGATTTGGGGTTAGGTTTAGATTTTAGGTTTAGATTTGGGGTTAGGTTTAGATTTTAGGTTTAGATTTTAGGTTTAGATTTGGGGTTAGGTTTAGATTTTAGGTTTAGATTTGGGGTTAGGTTTAGATTTTAGGTTTATATTTGGGGTAAGGTTTACATTTGGGGTTAGGTTTAGATTTTAGGTTTAGATTTGGGGTTAGGTTTAGATTTGGGGTTAGGTTTAGATTTTAGGTTTAGATTTGGGGTTAGGTTTAGATTTTAGGTTTAGATTTGGGGTTAGGTTTAGATTTGGGGTTAGGTTTAGATTTTAGGTTTAGATTTGGGGTTAGGTTTAGATTTTAGGTTTAGATTTGGGGTTAGGTTTAGATTTTAGGTTTATATTTGGGGTAAGGTTTAGATTTGGGGTTAGGTTTAGATTTTAGGTTTAGATTTGGGGTTAGGTTTAGATTTGGGGTTAGGTTTAGATTTTAGGTTTAGATTTGGGGTTAGGTTTAGATTTTAGGTTTACATTTGGGGTTAGGTTTAGATTTGGGGTTAGGTTTAGATTTTAGGTTTAGATTTGGGGTTAGGCTTAGATTTGGGGTTAGGTTTAGATTTTAGGTTTAGATTTGGGGTTAGGTTTAGATTTGGGGTTAGGTTTAGATTTTAGGTTTAGATTTGGGGTTAGGTTTAGATTTGCGGTTAGGTTTAGATTTGGGGTTAGGTTTAGATTTTAGGTTTAGATTTGGGGTTAGGTTTAGATTTTAGGTTTAGATTTGGGGTTAGGTTTAGATTTGGGGTTAGGTTTAGATTTTAGGTTTAGATTTGGGGTTAGGTTTAGATTTGGGGTTAGGTTTAGATTTTAGGTTTAGATTTGGGGTTAGGTTTAGATTTTAGGTTTAGATTTGGGGTTAGGTTTAGATTTGGGGTTAGGTTTAGATTTTAGGTTTAGATTTGGGGTTAGGTTTAGATTTTAGGTTTAGATTTGGGGTTAGGTTTAGATTTTAGGTTTAGATTTGGGGTTAGGTTTAGATTTTAGGTTTAGATTTGGGGTTAGGTTTAGATTTGGGGTTAGGTTTAGATTTGGGGTTAGGTTTAGATTTTAGGTTTAGATTTGGGGTTAGGTTTAGATTTTAGGTTTAGATTTGGGGTTAGGTTTAGATTTTAGGTTTAGATTTGGGGTTAGGTTTAGATTTGGGGTTAGGTTTAGATTTTAGGTTTGGATTTGGGGTTAGGTTTAGATTTTAGGTTTAGATTTGGGGTTAGGTTTAGATTTGGGGTTAGGTTTAGATTTTAGGTTTAGATTTGGGGTTAGGTTTAGATTTTAGGTTTAGATTTGGGGTTAGGTTTAGATTTTAGGTTTATATTTAAGGTTAGGTTTCGATTTCGGGTTACGTTTAGATTTTATGTTTAGATTTGGGTTTAGGTTTAGATTTTAGGTTTAGATTTGGGGTTAGGTTTAGATTTCAGGTTTAGATTTGGGGTTAGGTTTAGATTTTAGGTTTAGATTTGGGGTTAGGTTTAGATTTTAGGTTTAGATTTGGGGTTAGGTTTAGATTTGGGGTTAGGTTTAGATTTTAGGTTTAGATTTGGGGTTAGGTTTAGATTTTAGGTTTAGATTTGGGGTTAGGTTTAGATTTTAGGTTTAGATTTGGGGTTAGATTTAGATTTGGGGTTAGGTTTAGATTTGGGGTTAGGTTTAGATTTTAGGTTTAGATTTGGGGTTAGGTTTAGATTTTAGGTTTAGATTTGGGGTTAGGTTTAGATTTGGGGTTAGGTTTAGATTTTAGGTTTAGATTTGGGGTTAGGTTTAGATTTGGGGTTAGGTTTAGATTTTAGGTTTAGATTTGGGGTTAGGTTTAGATTTTAGGTTTAGATTTGGGGTTAGGTTTAGATTTTAGGTTTATATTTGGGGTAAGGTTTAGATTTGGGGTTAGGTTTAGATTTTAGGTTTAGATTTGGGGTTAGGTTTAGATTTGGGGTTAGGTTTAGATTTGGGGTTAGGTTTAGATTTTAGGTTTAGATTTGGGGTTAGGTTTAGATTTTAGGTTTAGATTTGGGGTTAGGTTTAGATTTTAGGTTTAGATTTGGGGTTAGGTTTAGATTTGGGGTTAGGTTTAGATTTTAGGTTTAGATTTGGGGTTAGGTTTAGATTTTAGGTTTAGATTTGGGGTTAGGTTTAGATTTGGGGTTAGGTTTAGATTTTAGGTTTAGATTTGGGGTTAGGTTTAGATTTGGGGTTAGGTTTAGATTTTAGGTTTAGATTTGGGGTTAGGTTTAGATTTTAGGTTTAGATTTGGGGTTAGGTTTAGATTTGGGGTTAGGTTTAGATTTTAGGTTTAGATTTGGGGTTAGGCTTAGATTTGGGGTTAGGTTTAGATTTTAGGTTTAGATTTGGGGTTAGGTTTAGATTTTAGGTTTAGATTTTAGGTTTAGATTTGGGGTTAGGTTTAGATTTTAGGTTTAGATTTGGGGTTAGGTTTAGATTTTAGGTTTAGATTTGGGGTTAGGTTTAGATTTGGGGTTAGGTTTAGATTTTAGGTTTAGATTTGGGGTTAGGTTTAGATTTTAGGTTTAGATTTGTGGTTAGGTTTAGATTTTAGGTTTAGATTTGGGGTTAGGTTTAGATTTTAGGTTTAGATTTGGGGTTAGGTTTAGATTTTAGGTTTAGATTTGGGGTTAGGTTTAGATTTTAGGTTTAGATTTGGGGTTAGGTTTAGATTTGGGGTTAGGTTAGATTTTAGGTTTAGATTTGGGGTTAGGTTTAGATTTTAGGTTTAGATTTGGGGTTAGGTTTAGATTTTAGGTTTAGATTTGGGGTTAGGTTTAGATTTGGGGTTAGGTTTAGATTTGGGGTTAGGTTTAGATTTTAGGTTTAGATTTGGGGTTAGGTTTAGATTTGGGGTTAGGTTTAGATTTTAGGTTTAGATTTGGGGTTAGGTTTAGATTTTAGGTTTAGATTTGGGGTTAGGTTTAGATTTGGGGTTAGGTTTAGATTTTAGGTTTAGATTTGGGGTTAGGTTTAGATTTTAGGTTTAGATTTGGGGTTAGGTTTAGATTTGGGGTTAGGTTTAGATTTGGGGTTTAGATTTGGGGTTAGGTTTAGATTTGGGGTTAGGTTTAGATTTTAGGTTTAGATTTGGGGTTAGGTTTAGATTTTAGGTTTAGATTTGGGGTTAGGTTTAGATTTTAGGTTTAGATTTGGGGTTAGGTTTAGATTTGGGGTTAGGTTTAGATTTGGGGTTAGGTTTAGATTTTAGGTTTAGATTTGGGGTTAGGTTTAGATTTTAGGTTTAGATTTGGGGTTAGGTTTAGATTTGGGGTAGGTTTAGATTTTAGGTTTAGATTTGGGGTTAGGTTTAGATTTTAGGTTTAGATTTGGGGTTAGGTTTAGATTTGGGGTTAGGTTTAGATTTTAGGTTTAGATTTGGGGTTAGGTTTAGATTTGGGGTTAGGTTTAGATTTTAGGTTTAGATTTGGGGTTAGGTTTAGATTTTAGGTTTAGATTTGGGGTTAGGTTTAGATTTTAGGTTTATATTTGGGGTAAGGTTTAGATTTGGGGTTAGGTTTAGATTTTAGGTTTAGATTTGGGGTTAGGTTTAGATTTGGGGTTAGGTTTAGATTTTAGGTTTAGATTTGGAGTTAGGTTTAGATTTTATGTTTAGATTTGGGGTTAGGTTTAGATTTTAGGTTTAGATTTGGGGTTAGGCTTAGATTTGGGGTTAGGTTTAGATTTTAGGTTTAGATTTGGGGTTAGGTTTAGATTTGGGGTTAGGTTTAGATTTTAGGTTTAGATTTGGGGTTAGGTTTAGATTTTAGGTTTAGATTTGGGGTTAGGTTTAGATTTGGGGTTAGGTTTAGATTTTAGGTTTAGATTTGGGGTTAGGTTTAGATTTTAGGTTTAGATTTGGGGTTAGGTTTAGATTTTAGGTTTAGATTTGGGGTTAGGTTTAGATTTTAGGTTTAGATTTGGGGTTAGGTTTAGATTTTAGATTTAGATTTGGGGTTAGGTTTAGATTTTAGGTTTAGATTTGGGGTTAGGTTTAGATTTTAGGTTTAGATTTGGGGTTAGGTTTAGATTTGGGGTTAGGTTTAGATTTGGGGTTAGGTTTAGATTTTAGGTTTAGATTTGGGGTTAGGTTTAGATTTTAGGTTTAGATTTGGGGTTATGTTTAGATTTGGGTTTAGGTTTATATTTTAGGTTTAGATTTGGGGTTAGGTTTAGATTTTAGGTTTAGATTTGGGTTTAGGTTTATATTTTAGGTTTAGATTTGGGGTTAGGTTTAGATTTTAGGTTTAGATTTTAGGTTTAGATTTGGGGTTAGGTTTAGATTTTAGGTTTATATTTGGGGTAAGGTTTACATTTGGGGTTAGGTTTAGATTTTAGGTTTAGATTTGGGGTTAGGTTTAGATTTGGGGTTAGGTTTAGATTTTAGGTTTAGATTTGGGGTTAGGTTTAGATTTTAGGTTTAGATTTTAGGTTTAGATTTGGGGTTAGGTTTAGATTTTAGGTTTAGATTTGGGGTTAGGTTTAGATTTTAGGTTTATATTTGGGGTAAGGTTTACATTTGGGGTTGGGTTTAGATTTTAGGTTTAGATTTGGGGTTAGGTTTAGATTTGGGGTTAGGTTTAGATTTTAGGTTTAGATTTGGGGTTAGGTTTAGATTTTAGGTTTAGATTTGGGGTTAGGTTTAGATTTGGGGTTAGGTTTAGATTTTAGGTTTAGATTTGGGGTTAGGTTTAGATTTTAGGTTTAGATTTGGGGTTAGGTTTAGATTTTAGGTTTATATTTGGGGTAAGGTTTAGATTTGGGGTTAGGTTTAGATTTTAGGTTTAGATTTGGGGTTAGGTTTAGATTTGGGGTTAGGTTTAGATTTTAGGTTTAGATTTGGGGTTAGGTTTAGATTTTAGGTTTAGATTTGGGGTTAGGTTTAGATTTGGGGTTAGGTTTAGATTTTAGGTTTAGATTTGGAGTTAGGTTTAGATTTTAGGTTTAGATTTGGGTTTAGGTTTAGATTTTAGGTTTAGATTTGGGGTTAGGTTTAGATTTTAGGTTTAGATTTGGGGTTAGGTTTAGATTTTAGGTTTATATTTGGGGTAAGTTTTACATTTGGGGTTAGGTTTAGATTTTAGGTTTAGATTTGGGGTTAGGTTTAGATTTGGGGTTAGGTTTAGATTTTAGGTTTAGATTTGGGGTTAGGTTTAGATTTGGGGTTAGGTTTAGATTTTAGGTTTAGATTTGGGGTTAGGTTTAGATTTTAGGTTTATATTTGGGGTTAGGTTTAGATTTTAGATTTATATTTGGGGTAAGTTTTACATTTGGGGTTAGGTTTAGATTTTAGGTTTAGATTTGGGGTTAGGTTTAGATTTGGGGTTAGGTTTAGATTTTAGGTTTAGATTTGGGGTTAGGTTTAGATTTGGGGTTAGGTTTAGATTTTAGGTTTAGATTTGGGGTTAGGTTTAGATTTTAGGTTTAGATTTGGGGTTAGGTTTAGATTTGGGGTTAGGTTTAGATTTTAGGTTTAGATTTGGGGTTAGGTTTAGATTTGGGGTTAGGTTTAGATTTTAGGTTTAGATTTGGGGTTAGGTTTAGATTTTAGATTTAGATTTGGGGTTAGGTTTAGATTTTAGGTTTAGATTTGGGGTTAGGTTTAGATTTTAGGTTTAGATTTGGGGTTAGGTTTAGATTTGGGGTTAGGTTTAGATTTTAGGTTTAGATTTGGGGTTAGGTTTAGATTTTAGGTTTAGATTTGGGGTTATGTTTAGATTTGGGTTTAGGTTTAGATTTTAGGTTTAGATTTGGAGTTAGGTTTAGATTTTAGGTTTAGATTTGGGTTTAGGTTTAGATTTTAGGTTTAGATTTGGGGTTAGGTTTAGATTTTAGGTTTAGATTTGGGGTTAGGTTTAGATTTTAGGTTTATATTTGGGGTAAGTTTTACATTTGGGGTTAGGTTTAGATTTTAGGTTTAGATTTGGGGTTAGGTTTAGATTTGGGGTTAGGTTTAGATTTTAGGTTTAGATTTGGGGTTAGGTTTAGATTTTAGGTTTATATTTGGGGTTAGGTTTAGATTTGGGGTTAGGTTTAGATTTTGGGGTTAGGTTTAGATTTTAGGTTTAGATTTGGGGTTAGGTTTAGATTTTAGGTTTAGATTTGGGGTTAGGTTTAGATTTTAGGTTTATATTTGGGGTAAGGTTTAGATTTGGGGTTAGGTTTAGATTTTAGGTTTAGATTTGGGGTTAGGTTTAGATTTGGGGTTAGGTTTAGATTTTAGGTTTAGATTTGGAGTTAGGTTTAGATTTTAGGTTTAGATTTGGGGTTAGGTTTAGATTTTAGGTTTAGATTTGGGGTTAGGCTTAGATTTGGGGTTAGGTTTAGATTTTAGGTTTAGATTTGGGGTTAGGTTTAGATTTGGGGTTAGGTTTAGATTTTAGGTTTAGATTTGGGGTTAGGTTTAGATTTTAGGTTTAGATTTGGGGTTAGGTTTAGATTTGGGGTTAGGTTTAGATTTGGGGTTAGGTTTAGATTTTAGGTTTAGATTTGGGGTTAGGTTTAGATTTTAGGTTTAGATTTGGGGTTAGGTTTAGATTTGGGGTTAGGTTTAGATTTTAGGTTTAGATTTGGGGTTAGGTTTAGATTTTAGATTTAGATTTGGGGTTAGGTTTAGATTTTAGGTTTAGATTTGGGGTTAGGTTTAGATTTTAGGTTTAGATTTGGGGTTAGGTTTAGATTTGGGGTTAGGTTTAGATTTGGGGTTAGGTTTAGATTTTAGGTTTAGATTTGGGGTTAGGTTTAGATTTTAGGTTTAGATTTGGGGTTATGTTTAGATTTGGGTTTAGGTTTATATTTTAGGTTTAGATTTGGGGTTAGGTTTAGATTTTAGGTTTAGATTTGGGTTTAGGTTTAGATTTTAGGTTTAGATTTGGGGTTAGGTTTAGATTTTAGGTTTAGATTTTAGGTTTAGATTTGGGGTTAGGTTTAGATTTTAGGTTTATATTTGGGGTAAGGTTTACATTTGGGGTTAGGTTTAGATTTTAGGTTTAGATTTGGGGTTAGGTTTAGATTTGGGGTTAGGTTTAGATTTTAGGTTTAGATTTGGGGTTAGGTTTAGATTTGGGGTTAGGTTTAGATTTTAGGTTTAGATTTGGGGTTAGGTTTAGATTTTAGGTTTAGATTTGGGGTTAGGTTTAGATTTTAGGTTTATATTTGGGGTAAGGTTTACATTTGGGGTTGGGTTTAGATTTTAGGTTTAGATTTGGGGTTAGGTTTAGATTTGGGGTTAGGTTTAGATTTTAGGTTTAGATTTGGGGTTAGGTTTAGATTTTAGGTTTAGATTTGGGGTTAGGTTTAGATTTGGGGTTAGGTTTAGATTTTAGGTTTAGATTTGGGGTTAGGTTTAGATTTTAGGTTTAGATTTGGGGTTAGGTTTAGATTTTAGGTTTATATTTGGGGTAAGGTTTAGATTTGGGGTTAGGTTTAGATTTTAGGTTTAGATTTGGGGTTAGGTTTAGATTTGGGGTTAGGTTTAGATTTTAGGTTTAGATTTGGGGTTAGGTTTAGATTTTAGGTTTAGATTTGGGGTTAGGTTTAGATTTGGGGGTAGGTTTAGATTTTAGGTTTAGATTTGGAGTTAGGTTTAGATTTTAGGTTTAGATTTGGGTTTAGGTTTAGATTTTAGGTTTAGATTTGGGGTTAGGTTTAGATTTTAGGTTTAGATTTGGGGTTAGGTTTAGATTTTAGGTTTATATTTGGGGTAAGTTTTACATTTGGGGTTAGGTTTAGATTTTAGGTTTAGATTTGGGGTTAGGTTTAGATTTGGGGTTAGGTTTAGATTTTAGGTTTAGATTTGGGGTTAGGTTTAGATTTGGGGTTAGGTTTAGATTTTAGGTTTAGATTTGGGGTTAGGTTTAGATTTTAGGTTTAGATTTGGGGTTAGGTTTAGATTTTAGATTTATATTTGGGGTAAGTTTTACATTTGGGGTTAGGTTTAGATTTTAGGTTTAGATTTGGGGTTAGGTTTAGATTTGGGGTTAGGTTTAGATTTTAGGTTTAGATTTGGGGTTAGGTTTAGATTTGGGGTTAGGTTTAGATTTTAGGTTTAGATTTGGGGTTAGGTTTAGATTTTAGGTTTAGATTTGGGGTTAGGTTTAGATTTGGGGTTAGGTTTAGATTTTAGGTTTAGATTTGGGGTTAGGTTTAGATTTGGGGTTAGGTTTAGATTTTAGGTTTAGATTTGGGGTTAGGTTTAGATTTTAGATTTAGATTTGGGGTTAGGTTTAGATTTTAGGTTTAGATTTGGGGTTAGGTTTAGATTTTAGGTTTAGATTTGGGGTTAGGTTTAGATTTGGGGTTAGGTTTAGATTTTAGGTTTAGATTTGGGGTTAGGTTTAGATTTTAGGTTTATATTTGGGGTAAGGTTTAGATTTGGGGTTAGGTTTAGATTTTAGGTTTAGATTTGGGGTTAGGTTTAGATTTGGGGTTAGGTTTAGATTTTAGGTTTAGATTTGGGGTTAGGTTTAGATTTTAGATTTAGATTTGGGGTTAGGTTTAGATTTTAGGTTTAGATTTGGGGTTAGGTTTAGATTTTAGGTTTAGATTTGGGGTTAGGTTTAGATTTGGGGTTAGGTTTAGATTTGGGGTTAGGTTTAGATTTTAGGTTTAGATTTGGGGTTAGGTTTAGATTTTAGGTTTAGATTTGGGGTTATGTTTAGATTTGGGTTTAGGTTTATATTTTAGGTTTAGATTTGGGGTTAGGTTTAGATTTTAGGTTTAGATTTGGGTTTAGGTTTAGATTTTAGGTTTAGATTTGGGGTTAGGTTTAGATTTTAGGTTTAGATTTTAGGTTTAGATTTGGGGTTAGGTTTAGATTTTAGGTTTATATTTGGGGTAAGGTTTACATTTGGGGTTAGGTTTAGATTTTAGGTTTAGATTTGGGGTTAGGTTTAGATTTGGGGTTAGGTTTAGATTTTAGGTTTAGATTTGGGGTTAGGTTTAGATTTGGGGTTAGGTTTAGATTTTAGGTTTAGATTTGGGGTTAGGTTTAGATTTTAGGTTTAGATTTGGGGTTAGGTTTAGATTTTAGGTTTATATTTGGGGTAAGGTTTACATTTGGGGTTGGGTTTAGATTTTAGGTTTAGATTTGGGGTTAGGTTTAGATTTGGGGTTAGGTTTAGATTTTAGGTTTAGATTTGGGGTTAGGTTTAGATTTTAGGTTTAGATTTGGGGTTAGGTTTAGATTTGGGGTTAGGTTTAGATTTTAGGTTTAGATTTGGGGTTAGGTTTAGATTTGGGGTTAGGTTTAGATTTTAGGTTTAGATTTGGGGTTAGGTTTAGATTTTAGGTTTAGATTTGGGGTTAGGTTTAGATTTTAGGTTTATATTTGGGGTAAGGTTTACATTTGGGGTTGGGTTTAGATTTTAGGTTTAGATTTGGGGTTAGGTTTAGATTTGGGGTTAGGTTTAGATTTTAGGTTTAGATTTGGGGTTAGGTTTAGATTTTAGGTTTAGATTTGGGGTTAGGTTTAGATTTGGGGTTAGGTTTAGATTTTAGGTTTAGATTTGGGGTTAGGTTTAGATTTTAGGTTTAGATTTGGGGTTAGGTTTAGATTTTAGGTTTATATTTGGGGTAAGGTTTAGATTTGGGGTTAGGTTTAGATTTTAGGTTTAGATTTGGGGTTAGGTTTAGATTTGGGGTTAGGTTTAGATTTTAGGTTTAGATTTGGGGTTAGGTTTAGATTTTAGGTTTAGATTTGGGGTTAGGTTTAGATTTGGGGGTAGGTTTAGATTTTAGGTTTAGATTTGGAGTTAGGTTTAGATTTTAGGTTTAGATTTGGGTTTAGGTTTAGATTTTAGGTTTAGATTTGGGGTTAGGTTTAGATTTTAGGTTTAGATTTGGGGTTAGGTTTAGATTTTAGGTTTATATTTGGGGTAAGTTTTACATTTGGGGTTAGGTTTAGATTTTAGGTTTAGATTTGGGGTTAGGTTTAGATTTGGGGTTAGGTTTAGATTTTAGGTTTAGATTTGGGGTTAGGTTTAGATTTGGGGTTAGGTTTAGATTTTAGGTTTAGATTTGGGGTTAGGTTTAGATTTTAGGTTTAGATTTGGGGTTAGGTTTAGATTTTAGATTTATATTTGGGGTAAGTTTTACATTTGGGGTTAGGTTTAGATTTTAGGTTTAGATTTGGGGTTAGGTTTAGATTTGGGGTTAGGTTTAGATTTTAGGTTTAGATTTGGGGTTAGGTTTAGATTTGGGGTTAGGTTTAGATTTTAGGTTTAGATTTGGGGTTAGGTTTAGATTTTAGGTTTAGATTTGGGGTTAGGTTTAGATTTGGGGTTAGGTTTAGATTTTAGGTTTAGATTTGGGGTTAGGTTTAGATTTTAGGTTTAGATTTGGGGTTAGGTTTAGATTTGGGGTTAGGTTTAGATTTTAGGTTTAGATTTGGGGTTAGGTTTAGATTTTAGGTTTATATTTGGGGTAAGGTTTAGATTTGGGGTTAGGTTTAGATTTTAGGTTTAGATTTGGGGTTAGGTTTAGATTTGGGGTTAGGTTTAGATTTTAGGTTTAGATTTGGGGTTAGGTTTAGATTTTAGATTTAGATTTGGGGTTAGGTTTAGATTTTAGGTTTAGATTTGGGGTTAGGTTTAGATTTTAGGTTTAGATTTGGGGTTAGGTTTAGATTTGGGGTTAGGTTTAGATTTGGGGTTAGGTTTAGATTTTAGGTTTAGATTTGGGGTTAGGTTTAGATTTTAGGTTTAGATTTGGGGTTATGTTTAGATTTGGGTTTAGGTTTATATTTTAGGTTTAGATTTGGGGTTAGGTTTAGATTTTAGGTTTAGATTTGGGTTTAGGTTTAGATTTTAGGTTTAGATTTGGGGTTAGGTTTAGATTTTAGGTTTAGATTTTAGGTTTAGATTTGGGGTTAGGTTTAGATTTTAGGTTTATATTTGGGGTAAGGTTTACATTTGGGGTTAGGTTTAGATTTTAGGTTTAGATTTGGGGTTAGGTTTAGATTTGGGGTTAGGTTTAGATTTTAGGTTTAGATTTGGGGTTAGGTTTAGATTTGGGGTTAGGTTTAGATTTTAGGTTTAGATTTGGGGTTAGGTTTAGATTTTAGGTTTAGATTTGGGGTTAGGTTTAGATTTTAGGTTTATATTTGGGGTAAGGTTTACATTTGGGGTTGGGTTTAGATTTTAGGTTTAGATTTGGGGTTAGGTTTAGATTTGGGGTTAGGTTTAGATTTTAGGTTTAGATTTGGGGTTAGGTTTAGATTTTAGGTTTAGATTTGGGGTTAGGTTTAGATTTGGGGTTAGGTTTAGATTTTAGGTTTAGATTTGGGGTTAGGTTTAGATTTTAGGTTTAGATTTGGGGTTAGGTTTAGATTTTAGGTTTATATTTGGGGTAAGGTTTAGATTTGGGGTTAGGTTTAGATTTTAGGTTTAGATTTGGGGTTAGGTTTAGATTTGGGGTTAGGTTTAGATTTTAGGTTTAGATTTGGGGTTAGGTTTAGATTTTAGGTTTAGATTTGGGGTTAGGTTTAGATTTGGGGGTAGGTTTAGATTTTAGGTTTAGATTTGGAGTTAGGTTTAGATTTTAGGTTTAGATTTGGGTTTAGGTTTAGATTTTAGGTTTAGATTTGGGGTTAGGTTTAGATTTTAGGTTTAGATTTGGGGTTAGGTTTAGATTTTAGGTTTATATTTGGGGTAAGTTTTACATTTGGGGTTAGGTTTAGATTTTAGGTTTAGATTTGGGGTTAGGTTTAGATTTGGGGTTAGGTTTAGATTTTAGGTTTAGATTTGGGGTTAGGTTTAGATTTGGGGTTAGGTTTAGATTTTAGGTTTAGATTTGGGGTTAGGTTTAGATTTTAGGTTTAGATTTGGGGTTAGGTTTAGATTTTAGATTTATATTTGGGGTAAGTTTTACATTTGGGGTTAGGTTTAGATTTTAGGTTTAGATTTGGGGTTAGGTTTAGATTTGGGGTTAGGTTTAGATTTTAGGTTTAGATTTGGGGTTAGGTTTAGATTTGGGGTTAGGTTTAGATTTTAGGTTTAGATTTGGGGTTAGGTTTAGATTTTAGGTTTAGATTTGGGGTTAGGTTTAGATTTGGGGTTAGGTTTAGATTTTAGGTTTAGATTTGGGGTTAGGTTTAGATTTGGGGTTAGGTTTAGATTTTAGGTTTAGATTTGGGGTTAGGTTTAGATTTTAGATTTAGATTTGGGGTTAGGTTTAGATTTTAGGTTTAGATTTGGGGTTAGGTTTAGATTTTAGGTTTAGATTTGGGGTTAGGTTTAGATTTGGGGTTAGGTTTAGATTTTAGGTTTAGATTTGGGGTTAGGTTTAGATTTTAGGTTTATATTTGGGGTAAGGTTTAGATTTGGGGTTAGGTTTAGATTTTAGGTTTAGATTTGGAGTTAGGATTAGATTTGGGGTTAGGTTTAGATTTTAGGTTTAGATTTGGGGTTAGGTTTAGATTTTAGGTTTAGATTTGGGGTTAGGTTTAGATTTGGGGTTAGGTTTAGATTTTAGGTTTAGATTTGGGGTTAGGCTTAGATTTGGGGTTAGGTTTAGATTTTAGGTTTAGATTTGGGGTTAGGTTTAGATTTGGGGTTAGGTTTAGATTTTAGGTTTAGATTTGGGGTTAGGTTTAGATTTGGGGTTAGGTTTAGATTTTAGGTTTAGATTTGGGGTTAGGTTTAGATTTGGGGTTAGGTTTAGATTTTAGGTTTAGATTTGGGGTTAGGTTTAGATTTTAGGTTTAGATTTGGGGTTAGGTTTAGATTTTAGATTTATATTTGGGGTAAGTTTTACATTTGGGGTTAGGTTTAGATTTTAGGTTTAGATTTGGGGTTAGGTTTAGATTTGGGGTTAGGTTTAGATTTTAGGTTTAGATTTGGGGTTAGGTTTAGATTTGGGGTTAGGTTTAGATTTTAGGTTTAGATTTGGGGTTAGGTTTAGATTTTAGGTTTAGATTTGGGGTTAGGTTTAGATTTGGGGTTAGGTTTAGATTTTAGGTTTAGATTTGGGGTTAGGTTTAGATTTGGGGTTAGGTTTAGATTTTAGGTTTAGATTTGGGGTTAGGTTTAGATTTTAGATTTAGATTTGGGGTTAGGTTTAGATTTTAGGTTTAGATTTGGGGTTAGGTTTAGATTTTAGGTTTAGATTTGGGGTTAGGTTTAGATTTGGGGTTAGGTTTAGATTTTAGGTTTAGATTTGGGGTTAGGTTTAGATTTTAGGTTTAGATTTGGGGTTATGTTTAGATTTGGGTTTAGGTTTAGATTTTAGGTTTAGATTTGGAGTTAGGTTTAGATTTTAGGTTTAGATTTGGGTTTAGGTTTAGATTTTAGGTTTAGATTTGGGGTTAGGTTTAGATTTTAGGTTTAGATTTGGGGTTAGGTTTAGATTTTAGGTTTATATTTGGGGTAAGTTTTACATTTGGGGTTAGGTTTAGATTTTAGGTTTAGATTTGGGGTTAGGTTTAGATTTGGGGTTAGGTTTAGATTTTAGGTTTAGATTTGGGGTTAGGTTTAGATTTTAGGTTTATATTTGGGGTTAGGTTTAGATTTGGGGTTAGGTTTAGATTTTGGTGTTAGGTTTAGATTTTAGGTTTAGATTTGGGGTTAGGTTTAGATTTTAGGTTTAGATTTGGGGTTAGGTTTAGATTTTAGGTTTATATTTGGGGTAAGGTTTAGATTTGGGGTTAGGTTTAGATTTTAGGTTTAGATTTGGGGTTAGGTTTAGATTTGGGGTTAGGTTTAGATTTTAGGTTTAGATTTGGAGTTAGGTTTAGATTTTAGGTTTAGATTTGGGGTTAGGTTTAGATTTTAGGTTTAGATTTGGGGTTAGGCTTAGATTTGGGGTTAGGTTTAGATTTTAGGTTTAGATTTGGGGTTAGGTTTAGATTTGGGGTTAGGTTTAGATTTTAGGTTTAGATTTGGGGTTAGGTTTAGATTTTAGGTTTAGATTTGGGGTTAGGTTTAGATTTGGGGTTAGGTTTAGATTTGGGGTTAGGTTTAGATTTTAGGTTTAGATTTGGGGTTAGGTTTAGATTTTAGGTTTAGATTTGGGGTTAGGTTTAGATTTGGGGTTAGGTTTAGATTTTAGGTTTAGATTTGGGGTTAGGTTTAGATTTTAGATTTAGATTTGGGGTTAGGTTTAGATTTTAGGTTTAGATTTGGGGTTAGGTTTAGATTTTAGGTTTAGATTTGGGGTTAGGTTTAGATTTGGGGTTAGGTTTAGATTTGGGGTTAGGTTTAGATTTTAGGTTTAGATTTGGGGTTAGGTTTAGATTTTAGGTTTAGATTTGGGGTTATGTTTAGATTTGGGTTTAGGTTTATATTTTAGGTTTAGATTTGGGGTTAGGTTTAGATTTTAGGTTTAGATTTGGGTTTAGGTTTAGATTTTAGGTTTAGATTTGGGGTTAGGTTTAGATTTTAGGTTTAGATTTTAGGTTTAGATTTGGGGTTAGGTTTAGATTTTAGGTTTATATTTGGGGTAAGGTTTACATTTGGGGTTAGGTTTAGATTTTAGGTTTAGATTTGGGGTTAGGTTTAGATTTGGGGTTAGGTTTAGATTTTAGGTTTAGATTTGGGGTTAGGTTTAGATTTGGGGTTAGGTTTAGATTTTAGGTTTAGATTTGGGGTTAGGTTTAGATTTTAGGTTTAGATTTGGGGTTAGGTTTAGATTTTAGGTTTATATTTGGGGTAAGGTTTACATTTGGGGTTGGGTTTAGATTTTAGGTTTAGATTTGGGGTTAGGTTTAGATTTGGGGTTAGGTTTAGATTTTAGGTTTAGATTTGGGGTTAGGTTTAGATTTTAGGTTTAGATTTGGGGTTAGGTTTAGATTTGGGGTTAGGTTTAGATTTTAGGTTTAGATTTGGGGTTAGGTTTAGATTTTAGGTTTAGATTTGGGGTTAGGTTTAGATTTTAGGTTTATATTTGGGGTAAGGTTTAGATTTGGGGTTAGGTTTAGATTTTAGGTTTAGATTTGGGGTTAGGTTTAGATTTGGGGTTAGGTTTAGATTTTAGGTTTAGATTTGGGGTTAGGTTTAGATTTTAGGTTTAGATTTGGGGTTAGGTTTAGATTTGGGGGTAGGTTTAGATTTTAGGTTTAGATTTGGAGTTAGGTTTAGATTTTAGTTTTAGATTTGGGTTTAGGTTTAGATTTTAGGTTTAGATTTGGGGTTAGGTTTAGATTTTAGGTTTAGATTTGGGGTTAGGTTTAGATTTTAGGTTTAGATTTGGGGTAAGTTTTACATTTGGGGTTAGGTTTAGATTTTAGGTTTAGATTTGGGGTTAGGTTTAGATTTGGGGTTAGGTTTAGATTTTAGGTTTAGATTTGGGGTTAGGTTTAGATTTGGGGTTAGGTTTAGATTTTAGGTTTAGATTTGGGGTTAGGTTTAGATTTTAGGTTTAGATTTGGGGTTAGGTTTAGATTTTAGATTTATATTTGGGGTAAGTTTTACATTTGGGGTTAGGTTTAGATTTTAGGTTTAGATTTGGGGTTAGGTTTAGATTTGGGGTTAGGTTTAGATTTTAGGTTTAGATTTGGGGTTAGGTTTAGATTTGGGGTTAGGTTTAGATTTTAGGTTTAGATTTGGGGTTAGGTTTAGATTTTAGGTTTAGATTTGGGGTTAGGTTTAGATTTGGGGTTAGGTTTAGATTTTAGGTTTAGATTTGGGGTTAGGTTTAGATTTGGGGTTAGGTTTAGATTTTAGGTTTAGATTTGGGGTTAGGTTTAGATTTTAGATTTAGATTTGGGGTTAGGTTTAGATTTTAGGTTTAGATTTGGGGTTAGGTTTAGATTTTAGGTTTAGATTTGGGGTTAGGTTTAGATTTGGGGTTAGGTTTAGATTTTAGGTTTAGATTTGGGGTTAGGTTTAGATTTTAGGTTTATATTTGGGGTAAGGTTTAGATTTGGGGTTAGGTTTAGATTTTAGGTTTAGATTTGGAGTTAGGATTAGATTTGGGGTTAGGTTTAGATTTTAGGTTTAGATTTGGGGTTAGGTTTAGATTTTAGGTTTAGATTTGGGGTTAGGTTTAGATTTGGGGTTAGGTTTAGATTTTAGGTTTAGATTTGGGGTTAGGCTTAGATTTGGGGTTAGGTTTAGATTTTAGGTTTAGATTTGGGGTTAGGTTTAGATTTGGGGTTAGGTTTAGATTTTAGGTTTAGATTTGGGGTTAGGTTTAGATTTTAGGTTTAGATTTGGGGTTAGGTTTAGATTTGGGGTTAGGTTTAGATTTTAGGTTTAGATTTGGGGTTAGGTTTAGATTTTAGGTTTAGATTTGGGGTTAGGTTTAGATTTGGGGTTAGGTTTACATTTTAGGTTTAGATTTGGGGTTAGGTTTAGATTTGGGGTTAGGTTTAGATTTTAGGTTTAGATTTGGGGTTAGGTTTAGATTTTAGGTTTAGATTTGGGGTTAGGTTTAGATTTGGGGTTAGGTTTAGATTTTAGGTTTAGATTTGGGGTTAGGCTTAGATTTGGGGTTAGGTTTAGATTTTAGGTTTAGATTTGGGTTTAGGTTTAGATTTTAGGTTTAGATTTGGGGTTAGGTTTAGATTTTAGGTTTATATTTGGGGTAAGGTTTAGATTTGGGGTTAGGTTTAGATTTTAGGTTTAGATTTGGGGGTAGGTTTAGATTTGGGGTTAGGTTTAGATTTTAGGTTTAGATTTGGGGTTAGGTTTAGATTTTAGGTTTACATTTGGGGTTAGGTTTAGATTTGGGGTTAGGTTTAGATTTTAGGTTTAGATTTGGGGTTAGGCTTAGATTTGGGGTTAGGTTTAGATTTTAGGTTTAGATTTGGGGTTAGGTTTAGATTTGGGCTTAGGTTTAGATTTTAGGTTTAGATTTGGGGTTAGGTTTAGATTTGGGGTTAGGTTTAGATTTTAGGTTTAGATTTGGGGTTAGGTTTAGATTTTAGGTTTAGATTTGGGGTTAGGTTTAGATTTGGGGTTAGGTTTAGATTTTAGGTTTAGATTTGGGGTTAGGTTTAGATTTGGGGTTAGGTTTAGATTTTAGGTTTAGATTTGGGGTTAGGTTTAGATTTTAGGTTTAGATTTGGGGTTAGGTTTAGATTTTAGGTTTAGATTTGGGGTTGGGGTTAGGTTTAGATTTGGGGTTAGGTTTAGATTTTAGGTTTAGATTTGGGGTTAGGTTTAGATTTGGGGTTAGGTTTAGATTTTAGGTTTAGATTTGGGGTTAGGTTTAGATTTTAGGTTTAGATTTGGGGTTAGGTTTAGATTTTAGGTTTAGATTTGGGGTTAGGTTTAGATTTGGGGTTAGGTTTAGATTTTAGGTTTGGATTTGGGGTTAGGTTTAGATTTTAGGTTTAGATTTGGGGTTATGTTTAGATTTGGGGTTAGGTTTAGATTTTAGGTTTAGATTTGGGGTTAGGTTTAGATTTTAGGTTTAGATTTGGGGTTAGGTTTAGATTTTAGGTTTATATTTAAGGTTAGGTTTCGATTTCGGGTTACGTTTAGATTTTATGTTTAGATTTGGGTTTAGGTTTAGATTTTAGGTTTAGATTTGGGGTTAGGTTTAGATTTCAGGTTTAGATTTGGGGTTAGGTTTAGATTTTAGGTTTAGATTTGGGGTTAGGTTTAGATTTTAGGTTTAGATTTGGGGTTAGGTTTAGATTTTAGGTTTAGATTTGGGGTTAGGTTTAGATTTTAGGTTTAGATTTGGGGTTAGGTTATAGATTTGGGGTTAGGTTTAGATTTGGGGTTAGGTTTAGATTTTAGGTTTAGATTTGGGGTTAGGTTTAGATTTTAGGTTTAGATTTGGGGTTAGGTTTAGATTTGGGGTTAGGTTTAGATTTTAGGTTTAGATTTGGGGTTAGGTTTAGATTTTAGGTTTAGATTTGGGGTTAGGTTTAGATTTTAGGTTTAGATTTGGGGTTAGGTTTAGATTTTAGGTTTATATTTGGGGTAAGGTTTAGATTTGGGGTTAGGTTTAGATTTTAGGTTTAGATTTGGGGTTAGGTTTAGATTTGGGGTTAGGTTTAGATTTGGGGTTAGGTTTAGATTTGGGGTTAGGTTTAGATTTTAGGTTTAGATTTGGGGTTAGGTTTAGATTTTAGGTTTAGATTTGGGGTTAGGTTTAGATTTTAGGTTTAGATTTGGGGTTAGGTTTAGATTTGGGGTTAGGTTTAGATTTTAGGTTTAGATTTGGGGTTAGGTTTACATTTTAGGTTTAGATTTGGGGTTAGGTTTAGATTTGGGGTTAGGTTTAGATTTTAGGTTTAGATTTGGGGTTAGGTTTAGATTTGGGGTTAGGTTTAGATTTTAGGTTTAGATTTGGGGTTAGGTTTAGATTTTAGGTTTAGATTTGGGGTTAGGTTTAGATTTGGGGTTAGGTTTAGATTTTAGGTTTAGATTTGGGGTTAGGTTTAGATTTTAGGTTTAGATTTGGGGTTAGGTTTAGATTTGGGGTTAGGTTTAGATTTGGGGTTAGGTTTAGATTTTAGGTTTAGATTTGGGGTTAGGTTTAGATTTGGGGTTAGGTTTAGATTTTAGGTTTAGATTTGGGGTTAGGTTTAGATTTTAGGTTTAGATTTGGGGTTAGGTTTAGATTTGGGGTTAGGTTTAGATTTTAGGTTTAGATTTGGGGTTAGGTTTAGATTTGGGGTTAGGTTTAGATTTTAGGTTTAGATTTGGGGTTAGGTTTAGATTTTAGGTTTAGATTTGGGGTTAGGTTTAGATTTGGGGTTAGGTTTAGATTTTAGGTTTAGATTTGGGGTTAGGTTTAGATTTTAGGTTTAGATTTGGGGTCAGGTTTAGATTTTAGGTTTAGATTTGGGGTTAGGTTTAGATTTTAGGTTTAGATTTGGGGTTAGGTTTAGATTTGGGGTTAGGTTTAGATTTTAGGTTTAGATTTGGGGTTGGGGTTAGGTTTAGATTTGGGGTTAGGTTTAGATTTTAGGTTTAGATTTGGGGTTAGGTTTAGATTTGGGGTTAGGTTTAGATTTTAGGTTTAGATTTGGGGTTAGGTTTAGATTTTAGGTTTAGATTTGGGGTTAGGTTTAGATTTTAGGTTTAGATTTGGGGTTAGGTTTAGATTTGGGGTTAGGTTTAGATTTTAGGTTTGGATTTGGGGTTAGGTTTAGATTTTAGGTTTAGATTTGGGGTTAGGTTTAGATTTGGGGTTAGGTTTAGATTTTAGGTTTAGATTTGGGGTTAGGTTTAGATTTTAGGTTTAGATTTGGGGTTAGGTTTAGATTTTAGGTTTATATTTAAGGTTACGTTTCGATTTCGGGTTACGTTTAGATTTTAGGTTTAGATTTGGGTTTAGGTTTAGATTTTAGGTTTAGATTTGGGGTTAGGTTTAGATTTTAGGTTTAGATTTGGGGTTAGGTTTAGATTTGGGGTTAGGTTTAGATTTTAGGTTTAGATTTGGGGTTGGGGTTAGGTTTAGATTTGGGGTTAGGTTTAGATTTTAGGTTTAGATTTGGGGTTAGGTTTAGATTTGGGGTTAGGTTTAGATTTTAGGTTTAGATTTGGGGTTAGGTTTAGATTTTAGGTTTAGATTTGGGGTTAGGTTTAGATTTTAGGTTTAGATTTGGGGTTAGGTTTAGATTTTAGGTTTAGATTTGGGGTTAGGTTATAGATTTGGGGTTAGGTTTAGATTTGGGGTTAGGTTTAGATTTTAGGTTTAGATTTGGGGTTAGGTTTAGATTTTAGGTTTAGATTTGGGGTTAGGTTTAGATTTGGGGTTAGGTTTAGATTTTAGGTTTAGATTTGGGGTTAGGTTTAGATTTTAGGTTTAGATTTGGGGTTAGGTTTAGATTTTAGGTTTAGATTTGGGGTTAGGTTTAGATTTTAGGTTTATATTTGGGGTAAGGTTTAGATTTGGGGTTAGGTTTAGATTTTAGGTTTAGATTTGGGGTTAGGTTTAGATTTGGGGTTAGGTTTAGATTTGGGGTTAGGTTTAGATTTGGGGTTAGGTTTAGATTTTAGGTTTAGATTTGGGGTTAGGTTTAGATTTTAGGTTTAGATTTGGGGTTAGGTTTAGATTTTAGGTTTAGATTTGGGGTTAGGTTTAGATTTGGGGTTAGGTTTAGATTTTAGGTTTAGATTTGGGGTTAGGTTTACATTTTAGGTTTAGATTTGGGGTTAGGTTTAGATTTGGGGTTAGGTTTAGATTTTAGGTTTAGATTTGGGGTTAGGTTTAGATTTGGGGTTAGGTTTAGATTTTAGGTTTAGATTTGGGGTTAGGTTTAGATTTTAGGTTTAGATTTGGGGTTAGGTTTAGATTTGGGGTTAGGTTTAGATTTTAGGTTTAGATTTGGGGTTAGGTTTAGATTTTAGGTTTAGATTTGGTGTTAGGTTTAGATTTGGGGTTAGGTTTAGATTTGGGGTTAGGTTTAGATTTTAGGTTTAGATTTGGGGTTAGGTTTAGATTTGGGGTTAGGTTTAGATTTTAGGTTTAGATTTGGGGTTAGGTTTAGATTTTAGGTTTAGATTTGGGGTTAGGTTTAGATTTGGGGTTAGGTTTAGATTTTAGGTTTAGATTTGGGGTTAGGTTTAGATTTGGGGTTAGGTTTAGATTTTAGGTTTAGATTTGGGGTTAGGTTTAGATTTTAGGTTTAGATTTGGGGTTAGGTTTAGATTTGGGGTTAGGTTTAGATTTTAGGTTTAGATTTGGGGTTAGGTTTAGATTTTAGGTTTAGATTTGGGGTCAGATTTAGATTTTAGGTTTAGATTTGGGGTTAGGTTTAGATTTTAGGTTTAGATTTGGGGTTAGGTTTAGATTTGGGGTTAGGTTTAGATTTTAGGTTTAGATTTGGGGTTGGGGTTAGGTTTAGATTTGGGGTTAGGTTTAGATTTTAGGTTTAGATTTGGGGTTAGGTTTAGATTTGGGGTTAGGTTTAGATTTTAGGTTTAGATTTGGGGTTAGGTTTAGATTTTAGGTTTAGATTTGGGGTTAGGTTTAGATTTTAGGTTTAGATTTGGGGTTAGGTTTAGATTTGGGGTTAGGTTTAGATTTTAGGTTTGGATTTGGGGTTAGGTTTAGATTTTAGGTTTAGATTTGGGGTTAGGTTTAGATTTGGGGTTAGGTTTAGATTTTAGGTTTAGATTTGGGGTTAGGTTTAGATTTTAGGTTTAGATTTGGGGTTAGGTTTAGATTTTAGGTTTATATTTAAGGTTACGTTTCGATTTCGGGTTACGTTTAGATTTTAGGTTTAGATTTGGGTTTAGGTTTAGATTTTAGGTTTAGATTTGGGGTTAGGTTTAGATTTTAGGTTTAGATTTGGGGTTAGGTTTAGATTTGGGGTTAGGTTTAGATTTTAGGTTTAGATTTGGGGTTGGGGTTAGGTTTAGATTTGGGGTTAGGTTTAGATTTTAGGTTTAGATTTGGGGTTAGGTTTAGATTTGGGGTTAGGTTTAGATTTTAGGTTTAGATTTGGGGTTAGGTTTAGATTTTAGGTTTAGATTTGGGGTTAGGTTTAGATTTTAGGTTTAGATTTGGGGTTAGGTTTAGATTTGGGGTTAGGTTTAGATTTTAGGTTTGGATTTGGGGTTAGGTTTAGATTTTAGGTTTAGATTTGGGGTTAGGTTTAGATTTGGGGTTAGGTTTAGATTTTAGGTTTAGATTTGGGGTTAGGTTTAGATTTTAGGTTTAGATTTGGGGTTAGGTTATAGATTTGGGGTTAGGTTTAGATTTGGGGTTAGGTTTAGATTTTAGGTTTAGATTTGGGGTTAGGTTTAGATTTTAGGTTTAGATTTGGGGTTAGGTTTAGATTTGGGGTTAGGTTTAGATTTTAGGTTTAGATTTGGGGTTAGGTTTAGATTTGGGGTTAGGTTTAGATTTTAGGTTTAGATTTGGGGTTAGGTTTAGATTTGGGGTTAGGTTTAGATTTTAGGTTTAGATTTGGGGTTAGGTTTAGATTTGGGGTTAGGTTTAGATTTTAGGTTTAGATTTGGGGTTAGGTTTAGATTTTAGGTTTAGATTTGGGGTTAGGTTTAGATTTTAGGTTTAGATTTGGGGTTAGGTTTAGATTTTAGGTTTATATTTGGGGTAAGGTTTAGATTTGGGGTTAGGTTTAGATTTGGGGTTAGGTTTAGATTTTAGGTTTAGATTTGGGTTTAGGTTTAGATTTTAGGTTTAGATTTGGGGTTAGGTTTAGATTTTAGGTTTAGATTTGGGGTTAGGCTTAGATTTGGGGTTAGGTTTAGATTTTAGGTTTAGATTTGGGGTTAGGTTTAGATTTGGGGTTAGGTTTAGATTTTAGGTTTAGATTTGGGGTTAGGTTTAGATTTGGGGTTAGGTTTAGATTTTAGGTTTAGATTTGGGGTTAGGTTTAGATTTGGGGTTAGGTTTAGATTTTAGGTTTAGATTTGGGGTTAGGTTTAGATTTTAGGTTTAGATTTGGGGTTAGGTTTAGATTTTAGGTTTAGATTTGGGGTTAGGTTTAGATTTTAGGTTTAGATTTTAGGTTTAGATTTGGGGTTAGGTTTAGATTTTAGGTTTAGATTTGGGGTTAGGTTTAGATTTTAGGTTTATATTTGGGGTAAGGTTTACATTTGGGGTTAGGTTTAGATTTTAGGTTTAGATTTGGGGTTAGGTTTAGATTTGGGGTTAGGTTTAGATTTTAGGTTTAGATTTGGGGTTAGTTTTAGATTTTAGGTTTAGATTTGGGGTTAGGTTTAGATTTGGGGTTAGGTTTAGATTTTAGGTTTAGATTTGGGGTTAGGTTTAGATTTTAGGTTTAGATTTGGGGTTAGGTTTAGATTTTAGGTTTATATTTGGGGTAAGGTTTAGATTTGGGGTTAGGTTTAGATTTTAGGTTTAGATTTGGGGTTAGGTTTAGATTTGGGGTTAGGTTTAGATTTTAGGTTTAGATTTGGGGTTAGGTTTAGATTTTAGGTTTACATTTGGGGTTAGGTTTAGATTTGGGGTTAGGTTTAGATTTTAGGTTTAGATTTGGGGTTAGGCTTAGATTTGGGGTTAGGTTTAGATTTTAGGTTTAGATTTGGGGTTAGGTTTAGATTTGGGGTTAGGTTTAGATTTTAGGTTTAGATTTGGGGTTAGGTTTAGATTTGGGGTTAGGTTTAGATTTGGGGTTAGGTTTAGATTTTAGGTTTAGATTTGGGGTTAGGTTTAGATTTTAGGTTTAGATTTGGGGTTAGGTTTAGATTTGGGGTTAGGTTTAGATTTTAGGTTTAGATTTGGGGTTAGGTTTAGATTTGGGGTTAGGTTTAGATTTTAGGTTTAGATTTGGGGTTAGGTTTAGATTTTAGGTTTAGATTTGGGGTTAGGTTTAGATTTGGGGTTAGGTTTAGATTTTAGGTTTAGATTTGGGGTTAGGTTTAGATTTTAGGTTTAGATTTGGGGTTAGGTTTAGATTTTAGGTTTAGATTTGGGGTTAGGTTTAGATTTTAGGTTTAGATTTGGGGTTAGGTTTAGATTTTGGGTTAGGTTTAGATTTGGGGTTAGGTTTAGATTTTAGGTTTAGATTTGGGTTTAGGTTTAGATTTGGGGTTAGGTTTAGATTTTAGGTTTAGATTTGGGGTTGGGGTTAGGTTTAGATTTGGGGTTAGGTTTAGATTTTAGGTTTAGATTTGGGGTTAGGTTTAGATTTGGGGTTAGGTTTAGATTTTAGGTTTAGATTTGGGGTTAGGTTTAGATTTTAGGTTTAGATTTGGGGTTAGGTTTAGATTTTAGGTTTACATTTGGGGTTAGGTTTAGATTTGGGGTTAGGTTTAGATTTTAGGTTTGGATTTGGGGTTAGGTTTAGATTTTAGGTTTAGATTTGGGGTTAGGTTTAGATTTGGGGTTAGGTTTAGATTTTAGGTTTAGATTTGGGGTTAGGTTTAGATTTTAGGTTTAGATTTGGGGTTAGGTTTAGATTTTAGGTTTATATTTAAGGTTAGGTTTCGATTTCGGGTTACGTTTAGATTTTAGGTTTAGATTTGGGTTTAGGTTTAGATTTTAGGTTTAGATTTGGGGTTAGGTTTAGATTTCAGGTTTAGATTTGGGGTTAGGTTTAGATTTTAGGTTTAGATTTGGGGTTAGGTTTAGATTTTAGGTTTAGATTTGGGGTTAGGTTTAGATTTGGGGTTAGGTTTAGATTTTAGGTTTAGATTTGGGGTTAGGTTTAGATTTTAGGTTTAGATTTGGGGTTAGGTTTAGATTTTAGGTTTAGATTTGGGGTTAGGTTTAGATTTGGGGTTAGGTTTAGATTTTAGGTTTAGATTTGGGGTTAGGTTTAGATTTGGGGTTAGGTTTAGATTTTAGGTTTAGATTTGGGGTTAGGTTTAGATTTTAGGTTTAGATTTGGGGTTAGGTTTAGATTTTAGGTTTATATTTGGGGTAAGGTTTAGATTTGGGGTTAGGTTTAGATTTTAGGTTTAGATTTGGGGTTAGGTTTAGATTTGGGGTTAGGTTTAGATTTTAGGTTTAGATTTGGGTTTAGGTTTAGATATTATGTTTAGATTTGGGGTTAGGTTTAGATTTTAGGTTTAGATTTGGGGTTAGGCTTAGATTTGGGGTTAGGTTTAGATTTTAGGTTTAGATTTGGGGTTAGGTTTAGATTTGGGGTTAGGTTTAGATTTTAGGTTTAGATTTGGGGTTAGGTTTAGATTTGGGGTTAGGTTTAGATTTTAGGTTTAGATTTGGGGTTAGGTTTAGATTTGGGGTTAGGTTTAGATTTTAGGTTTAGATTTGGGGTTAGGTTTAGATTTTAGGTTTAGATTTGGGGTTAGGTTTAGATTTTAGGTTTAGATTTGGGGTTAGGTTTAGATTTTAGGTTTAGATTTTAGGTTTAGATTTGGGGTTAGGTTTAGATTTTAGGTTTAGATTTGGGGTTGGGGTTAGGTTTAGATTTGGGGTTAGGTTTAGATTTTAGGTTTAGATTTGGGGTTAGGTTTAGATTTGGGGTTAGGTTTAGATTTTAGGTTTAGATTTGGGGTTAGGTTTAGATTTTAGGTTTAGATTTGGGGTTAGGTTTAGATTTTAGGTTTAGATTTGGGGTTAGGTTTAGATTTGGGGTTAGGTTTAGATTTTAGGTTTGGATTTGGGGTTAGGTTTAGATTTTAGGTTTAGATTTGGGGTTAGGTTTAGATTTGGGGTTAGGTTTAGATTTTAGGTTTAGATTTGGGGTTAGGTTTAGATTTTAGGTTTAGATTTGGGGTTAGGTTTAGATTTTAGGTTTATATTTAAAGTTAGGTTTAGATTTCGGGTTACGTTTAGATTTTAGGTTTAGATTTGGGGTTAGGTTTAGATTTTAGGTTTAGATTTGGGGTTAGGTTTAGATTTCAGGTTTAGATTTGGGGTTAGGTTTAGATTTTAGGTTTAGATTTGGGGTTAGGTTTAGATTTTAGGTTTAGATTTGGGGTTAGGTTTAGATTTGGGGTTAGGTTTAGATTTTAGGTTTAGATTTGGGGTTAGGTTTAGATTTTAGGTTTAGATTTGGGGTTAGGTTTAGATTTTAGGTTTAGATTTGGGGTTAGGTTATAGATTTGGGGTTAGGTTTAGATTTGGGGTTAGGTTTAGATTTTAGGTTTAGGTTAGGTTTAGATTTTAGGTTTAGATTTGGGGTTAGGTTTAGATTTGGGGTTAGGTTTAGATTTTAGGTTTAGATTTGGGGTTAGGTTTAGATTTGGGGTTAGGTTTAGATTTTAGGTTTAGATTTGGGGTTAGGTTTAGATTTGGGGTTAGGTTTAGATTTTAGGTTTAGATTTGGGGTTAGGTTTAGATTTTAGGTTTAGATTTGGGGTTAGGTTTAGATTTTAGGTTTATATTTGGGGTAAGGTTTAGATTTGGGGTTAGGTTTAGATTTTAGGTTTAGATTTGGGGTTAGGTTTAGATTTGGGGTTAGGCTTAGATTTGGGGTTAGGTTTAGATTTTAGGTTTAGATTTGGGGTTAGGTTTAGATTTGGGGTTAGGTTTAGATTTTAGGTTTAGATTTGGGGTTAGGTTTAGATTTGGGGTTAGGTTTAGATTTTAGGTTTAGATTTGGGGTTAGGTTTAGATTTGGGGTTAGGTTTAGATTTTAGGTTTAGATTTGGGGTTAGGTTTAGATTTTAGGTTTAGATTTGGGGTTAGGTTTAGATTTTAGGTTTAGATTTGGGGTTAGGTTTAGATTTTAGGTTTAGATTTTAGGTTTAGATTTGGGGTTAGGTTTAGATTTTAGGTTTAGATTTGGGGTTAGGTTTAGATTTTAGGTTTATATTTGGGGTAAGGTTTACATTTGGGGTTAGGTTTAGATTTTAGGTTTAGATTTGGGGTTAGGTTTAGATTTGGGGTTAGGTTTAGATTTTAGGTTTAGATTTGGGGTTAGGTTTAGATTTTAGGTTTAGATTTGGGGTTAGGTTTAGATTTGGGGTTAGGTTTAGATTTTAGGTTTAGATTTGGGGTTAGGTTTAGATTTTAGGTTTAGATTTGGGGTTAGGTTTAGATTTTAGGTTTATATTTGGGGTAAGGTTTAGATTTGGGGTTAGGTTTAGATTTTAGGTTTAGATTTGGGGTTAGGTTTAGATTTGGGGTTAGGTTTAGATTTTAGGTTTAGATTTGGGGTTAGGTTTAGATTTTAGGTTTACATTTGGGGTTAGGTTTAGATTTGGGGTTAGGTTTAGATTTTAGGTTTAGATTTGGGGTTAGGCTTAGATTTGGGGTTAGGTTTAGATTTTAGGTTTAGATTTGGGGTTAGGTTTAGATTTGGGGTTAGGTTTAGATTTTAGGTTTAGATTTGGGGTTAGGTTTAGATTTGGGGTTAGGTTTAGATTTGGGGTTAGGTTTAGATTTTAGGTTTAGATTTGGGGTTAGGTTTAGATTTTAGGTTTAGATTTGGGGTTAGGTTTAGATTTGGGGTTAGGTTTAGATTTTAGGTTTAGATTTGGGGTTAGGTTTAGATTTGGGGTTAGGTTTAGATTTTAGGTTTAGATTTGGGGTTAGGTTTAGATTTTAGGTTTAGATTTGGGGTTAGGTTTAGATTTGGGGTTAGGTTTAGATTTTAGGTTTAGATTTGGGGTTAGGTTTAGATTTTAGGTTTAGATTTGGGGTTAGGTTTAGATTTTAGGTTTAGATTTGGGGTTAGGTTTAGATTTTAGGTTTAGATTTGGGGTTAGGTTTAGATTTTGGGTTAGGTTTAGATTTGGGGTTAGGTTTAGATTTTAGGTTTAGATTTGGGGTTAGGTTTAGATTTGGGGTTAGGTTTAGATTTTAGGTTTAGATTTGGGGTTAGGTTTAGATTTGGGGTTAGGTTTAGATTTTAGGTTTAGATTTGGGGTTAGGTTTAGATTTTAGGTTTAGATTTGGGGTTAGGTTTAGATTTGGGGTTAGGTTTAGATTTTAGGTTTGGATTTGGGGTTAGGTTTAGATTTTAGGTTTAGATTTGGGGTTAGGTTTAGATTTGGGGTTAGGTTTAGATTTTAGGTTTAGATTTGGGGTTAGGTTTAGATTTTAGGTTTAGATTTGGGGTTAGGTTTAGATTTTAGGTTTATATTTAAGGTTAGGTTTCGATTTCGGGTTACGTTTAGATTTTATGTTTAGATTTGGGTTTAGGTTTAGATTTTAGGTTTAGATTTGGGGTTAGGTTTAGATTTCAGGTTTAGATTTGGGGTTAGGTTTAGATTTTAGGTTTAGATTTGGGGTTAGGTTTAGATTTTAGGTTTAGATTTGCGTTAGGTTTAGATTTGGGGTTAGGTTTAGATTTTAGGTTTAGATTTGGGGTTAGGTTTAGATTTTAGGTTTAGATTTGGGGTTAGGTTTAGATTTTAGGTTTAGATTTGGGGTTAGATTTAGATTTGGGGTTAGGTTTAGATTTGGGGTTAGGTTTAGATTTTAGGTTTAGATTTGGGGTTAGGTTTAGATTTGGGGTTAGGTTTAGATTTTAGGTTTAGATTTGGGGTTAGGTTTAGATTTTAGGTTTAGATTTGGGGTTAGGTTTAGATTTTAGGTTTAGATTTGGGGTTAGATTTAGATTTGGGGTTAGGTTTAGATTTGGGGTTAGGTTTAGATTTGGGGTTAGGTTTAGATTTTAGGTTTAGATTTGGGGTTAGGTTTAGATTTTAGGTTTAGATTTGGGGTTAGGTTTAGATTTTAGGTTTAGATTTGGGGTTAGGTTTAGATTTGGGGTTAGGTTTAGATTTTAGGTTTAGATTTGGGGTTAGGTTTACATTTTAGGTTCAGATTTGGGGTTTGGTTTAGATTTGGGGTTAGGTTTAGATTTTAGGTTTAGATTTGGGGTTAGGTTTCGATTTGGGGTTAGGTTTAGATTTTAGGTTTAGATTTGGGGTTAGGTTTAGATTTTAGGTTTAATTTGTGGTTAGGTTTAGATTTTAGGTTTAGATTTGGGGTTAGGTTTAGATTTTAGGTTTAGATTTTAGGTTTAGATTTGGGGTTAGGTTTAGATTTTAGGTTTATATTTGGGGTAAGGTTTAGATTTTAGGTTTAGATTTGGGGTTAGGTTTAGATTTGGGGTTAGGTTTAGATTTTAGGTTTAGATTTGGGGTTAGGTTTAGATTTTAGGTTTAATTTGTGGTTAGGTTTAGATTTTAGGTTTAGATTTGGGGTTAGGTTTAGATTTTAGGTTTAGATTTGGGGTTAGGTTTAGATTTTAGGTTTAGATTTGGGGTTAGGTTTAGATTTTAGGTTTAGATTTGGGGTTAGGTTTAGATTTGGGGTTAGGTTAGATTTTAGGTTTAGATTTGGGGTTAGGTTTAGATTTTAGGTTTAGATTTGGGGTTAGGTTTAGATTTTAGGTTTAGATTTGGGGTTAGGTTTAGATTTGGGGTTAGGTTTAGATTTGGGGTTAGGTTTAGATTTTAGGTTTAGATTTGGGGTTAGGTTTAGATTTGGGGTTAGGTTTAGATTTTAGGTTTAGATTTGGAGTTAGGTTTAGATTTTGGGGTTAGGTTTAGATTTTAGGTTTAGATTTGGGGTTAGGTTTAGATTTTAGGTTTAGATTTGGGGTTAGGTTTAGATTTTAGGTTTAGATTTGGGGTTAGGTTTAGATTTGGCGTTAGGTTTAGATTTTAGGTTTAGATTTGGGGTTAGGTTTAGATTTTAGGTTTAGATTTGGGCTTAGGTTTAGATTTTAGGTTTAGATTTGTGGTTAGGTTTAGATTTGGGGTTAGGTTTAGATTTGGGGTTTAGATTTGGGGTTAGGTTTAGATTTGGGGTTAGGTTTAGATTTTAGGTTTAGATTTGGGGTTAGGTTTAGATTTTAGGTTTAGATTTGGGGTTAGGTTTAGATTTGGGTTTAGGTTTAGATTTTAGGTTTAGATTTGGGGTTAGGTTTAGATTTGGGGTTAGGTTTAGATTTTAGGTTTAGATTTGGGGTTAGGTTTAGATTTTAGGTTTAGATTTGGGGTTAGGTTTAGATTTGGGGTTAGGTTTAGATTTTAGGTTTAGATTTGGGGTTAGGTTTAGATTTTAGGTTTAGATTTGGGGTTAGGTTTAGATTTGGGGTTAGGTTTAGATTTTAGGTTTAGATTTGGGGTTAGGTTTAGATTTGGGGTTAGGTTTAGATTTTAGGTTTAGATTTGGGGTTAGGTTTAGATTTTAGGTTTAGATTTGGGGTTAGGTTTAGATTTTAGGTTTATATTTGGGGTAAGGTTTAGATTTGGGGTTAGGTTTAGATTTTAGGTTTAGATTTGGGGTTAGGTTTAGATTTGGGGTTAGGTTTAGATTTTAGGTTTAGATTTGGGGTTAGGTTTAGATTTTAGGTTTAGATTTGGGGTTAGGTTTAGATTTGGGGTTAGGTTTAGATTTTAGGTTTAGATTTGGGGTTAGGTTTAGATTTTAGGTTTAGATTTGGGGTTAGGTTTAGATTTGGCGTTAGGTTTAGATTTTAGGTTTAGATTTGGGGTTAGGTTTAGATTTTAGGTTTAGATTTGGGCTTAGGTTTAGATTTTAGGTTTAGATTTGTGGTTAGGTTTAGATTTGGGGTTAGGTTTAGATTTGGGGTTTAGATTTGGGGTTAGGTTTAGATTTGGGGTTAGGTTTAGATTTTAGGTTTAGATTTGGGGTTAGGTTTAGATTTTAGGTTTAGATTTGGGGTTAGGTTTAGATTTTAGGTTTAGATTTGGGGTTAGGTTTAGATTTGGGTTTAGGTTTAGATTTTAGGTTTAGATTTGGGGTTAGGTTTAGATTTGGGGTTAGGTTTAGATTTTAGGTTTAGATTTGGGGTTAGGTTTAGATTTTAGGTTTAGATTTGGGGTTAGGTTTAGATTTGGGGTTAGGTTTAGATTTTAGGTTTAGATTTGGGGTTAGGTTTAGATTTTAGGTTTAGATTTGGGGTTAGGTTTAGATTTGGGGTTAGGTTTAGATTTTAGGTTTAGATTTGGGGTTAGGTTTAGATTTGGGGTTAGGTTTAGATTTTAGGTTTAGATTTGGGGTTAGGTTTAGATTTTAGGTTTAGATTTGGGGTTAGGTTTAGATTTTAGGTTTATATTTGGGGTAAGGTTTAGATTTGGGGTTAGGTTTAGATTTTAGGTTTAGATTTGGGGTTAGGTTTAGATTTGGGGTTAGGTTTAGATTTTAGGTTTAGATTTGGGGTTAGGTTTAGATTTTATGTTTAGATTTGGGGTTAGGTTTAGATTTTAGGTTTAGATTTGGGGTTAGGCTTAGATTTGGGGTTAGGTTTAGATTTTAGGTTTAGATTTGGGGTTAGGTTTAGATTTGGGGTTAGGTTTAGATTTTAGGTTTAGATTTGGGGTTAGGTTTAGATTTTAGGTTTAGATTTGGGGTTAGGTTTAGATTTGGGGTTAGGTTTAGATTTTAGGTTTAGATTTGGGGTTAGGTTTAGATTTTAGGTTTAGATTTGGGGTTAGGTTTAGATTTTAGGTTTAGATTTGGGGTTAGGTTTAGATTTTAGGTTTAGATTTGGGGTTAGGTTTAGATTTTAGATTTAGATTTGGGGTTAGGTTTAGATTTTAGGTTTAGATTTGGGGTTAGGTTTAGATTTTAGGTTTAGATTTGGGGTTAGGTTTAGATTTGGGGTTAGGTTTAGATTTGGGGTTAGGTTTAGATTTTAGGTTTAGATTTGGGGTTAGGTTTAGATTTGGGGTTAGGTTTAGATTTTAGGTTTAGATTTGGAGTTAGGTTTAGATTTTAGGTTTAGATTTTAGGTTTAGATTTGGGGTTAGGTTTAGATTTTAGGTTTAGATTTGGGGTTAGGTTTAGATTTTAGGTTTATATTTGGGGTAAGGTTTACATTTGGGGTTGGGTTTAGATTTTAGGTTTAGATTTGGGGTTAGGTTTAGATTTTAGGTTTAGATTTGGGGTTAGGTTTAGATTTTAGGTTTAGATTTGGGGTTAGGTTTAGATTTGGGTTTAGGTTTAGATTTTAGGTTTAGATTTGGGGTTAGGTTTAGATTTGGGGTTAGGTTTAGATTTTAGGTTTAGATTTGGGGTTAGGTTTAGATTTGGGGTTAGGTTTAGATTTTAGGTTTAGATTTGGGGTTAGGCTTAGATTTGGGGTTAGGTTTAGATTTTAGGTTTAGATTTGGGGTTAGGTTTAGATTTGGGGTTAGGTTTAGATTTTAGGTTTAGATTTGGGGTTAGGTTTAGATTTGGGGTTAGGTTTAGATTTGGGGTTAGGTTTAGATTTTAGGTTTAGATTTGGGGTTAGGTTTAGATTTTAGGTTTAGATTTGGGGTTAGGTTTAGATTTGGGGTTAGGTTTAGATTTGGGGTTAGGTTTAGATTTTAGGTTTAGATTTGGGGTTAGGTTTAGATTTTAGGTTTAGATTTGGGGTTAGGTTTAGATTTGGGGTTAGGTTTAGATTTTAGGTTTAGATTTGGGGTTAGGTTTAGATTTGGGGTTAGGTTTAGATTTTAGGTTTAGATTTGGGGTTAGGTTTAGATTTTAGGTTTAGATTTGGGGTTAGGTTTAGATTTGGGGTTAGGTTTAGATTTTAGGTTTAGATTTGGGGTTAGGTTTAGATTTTAGGTTTAGATTTGGGGGGGGGGGGGGGGGGGGGGGGGGGGGGGGGGGGGGGGGGGGGGGGGGGGGGGGGGGGGTTAGGTTTAGATTTAGGTTTAGATTTGGGGTTAGGTTTAGATTTTGGGTTAGGTTTAGATTTGGGGTTAGGTTTAGATTTTAGGTTTAGATTTGGGGTTAGGTTTAGATTTGGGGTTAGGTTTAGATTTTAGGTTTAGATTTGGGGTTAGGTTTAGATTTGGGGTTAGGTTTAGATTTTAGGTTTAGATTTGGGGTTAGGTTTAGATTTTAGGTTTAGATTTGGGGTTAGGTTTAGATTTTAGGTTTAGATTTGGGGTTAGGTTTAGATTTGGGGTTAGGTTTAGATTTTAGGTTTGGATTTGGGGTTAGGTTTAGATTTTAGGTTTAGATTTGGGGTTAGGTTTAGATTTGCGGTTAGGTTTAGATTTTAGGTTTAGATTTGGGGTTAGGTTTAGATTTTAGGTTTAGATTTGGGGTTAGGTTTAGATTTTAGGTTTATATTTAAGGTTAGGTTTCGATTTCGGGTTACGTTTAGATTTTATGTTTAGATTTGGGTTTAGGTTTAGATTTTAGGTTTAGATTTGGGGTTAGGTTTAGATTTCAGGTTTAGATTTGGGGTTAGGTTTAGATTTTAGGTTTAGATTTGGGGTTAGGTTTAGATTTTAGGTTTAGATTTGGGGTTAGGTTTAGATTTGGGGTTAGGTTTAGATTTTAGGTTTAGATTTGGGGTTAGGTTTAGATTTTAGGTTTAGATTTGGGGTTAGGTTTAGATTTTAGGTTTAGATTTGGGGTTAGATTTAGATTTGGGGTTAGGTTTAGATTTGGGGTTAGGTTTAGATTTTAGGTTTAGATTTGGGGTTAGGTTTAGATTTGGGGTTAGGTTTAGATTTTAGGTTTAGATTTGGGGTTAGGTTTAGATTTTAGGTTTAGATTTGGGGTTAGGTTTAGATTTTAGGTTTAGATTTGGGGTTAGATTTAGATTTGGGGTTAGGTTTAGATTTGGGGTTAGGTTTAGATTTGGGGTTAGGTTTAGATTTTAGGTTTAGATTTGGGGTTAGGTTTAGATTTTAGGTTTAGATTTGGGGTTAGGTTTAGATTTGGGGTTAGGTTTACATTTTAGGTTCAGATTTGGGGTTTGGTTTAGATTTGGGGTTAGGTTTAGATTTTAGGTTTAGATTTGGGGTTAGGTTTAGATTTGGGGTTAGGTTTAGATTTTAGGTTTAGATTTGGGGTTAGGTTTAGATTTTAGGTTTAATTTGTGGTTAGGTTTAGATTTTAGGTTTAGATTTGGGGTTAGGTTTAGATTTTAGGTTTAGATTTTAGGTTTAGATTTGGGGTTAGGTTTAGATTTTAGGTTTATATTTGGGGTAAGGTTTAGATTTTAGGTTTAGATTTGGGGTTAGGTTTAGATTTGGGGTTAGGTTTAGATTTTAGGTTTAGATTTGGGGTTAGGTTTAGATTTTAGGTTTAATTTGTGGTTAGGTTTAGATATTAGGTTTAGATTTGGGGTTAGGTTTAGATTTTAGGTTTAGATTTGGGGTTAGGTTTAGATTTTAGGTTTAGATTTGGGGTTAGGTTTAGATTTTAGGTTTAGATTTGGGGTTAGGTTTAGATTTGGGGTTAGGTTAGATTTTAGGTTTAGATTTGGGGTTAGGTTTAGATTTTAGGTTTAGATTTGGGGTTAGGTTTAGATTTTAGGTTTAGATTTGGGGTTAGGTTTAGATTTGGGGTTAGGTTTAGATTTGGGGTTAGGTTTAGATTTTAGGTTTAGATTTGGGGTTAGGTTTAGATTTGGGGTTAGGTTTAGATTTTAGGTTTAGATTTGGAGTTAGGTTTAGATTTTGGGGTTAGGTTTAGATTTTAGGTTTAGATTTGGGGTTAGGTTTAGATTTTAGGTTTAGATTTGGGGTTAGGTTTAGATTTTAGGTTTAGATTTGGGGTTAGGTTTAGATTTGGCGTTAGGTTTAGATTTTAGGTTTAGATTTGGGGTTAGGTTTAGATTTTAGGTTTAGATTTGGGCTTAGGTTTAGATATTAGGTTTAGATTTGTGGTTAGGTTTAGATTTGGGGTTAGGTTTAGATTTGGGGTTTAGATTTGGGGTTAGGTTTAGATTTGGGGTTAGGTTTAGATTTTAGGTTTAGATTTGGGGTTAGGTTTAGATTTTAGGTTTAGATTTGGGGTTAGGTTTAGATTTTAGGTTTAGATTTGGGGTTAGGTTTAGATTTGGGTTTAGGTTTAGATTTTAGGTTTAGATTTGGGGTTAGGTTTAGATTTGGGGTTAGGTTTAGATTTTAGGTTTAGATTTGGGGTTAGGTTTAGATTTTAGGTTTAGATTTGGGGTTAGGTTTAGATTTGGGGTTAGGTTTAGATTTTAGGTTTAGATTTGGGGTTAGGTTTAGATTTTAGGTTTAGATTTGGGGTTAGGTTTAGATTTGGGGTTAGGTTTAGATTTTAGGTTTAGATTTGGGGTTAGGTTTAGATTTGGGGTTAGGTTTAGATTTTAGGTTTAGATTTGGGGTTAGGTTTAGATTTTAGGTTTAGATTTGGGGTTAGGTTTAGATTTTAGGTTTATATTTGGGGTAAGGTTTAGATTTGGGGTTAGGTTTAGATTTTAGGTTTAGATTTGGGGTTAGGTTTAGATTTGGGGTTAGGTTTAGATTTTAGGTTTAGATTTGGGGTTAGGTTTAGATTTTAGGTTTAGATTTGGGGTTAGGTTTAGATTTGGGGTTAGGTTTAGATTTTAGGTTTAGATTTGGGGTTAGGTTTAGATTTTAGGTTTAGATTTGGGGTTAGGTTTAGATTTGGCGTTAGGTTTAGATTTTAGGTTTAGATTTGGGGTTAGGTTTAGATTTTAGGTTTAGATTTGGGCTTAGGTTTAGATTTTACGTCTAGATTTGTGGTTAGGTTTAGATTTGGGGTTAGGTTTAGATTTGGGGTTTAGATTTGGGGTTAGGTTTAGATTTGGGGTTAGGTTTAGATTTTAGGTTTAGATTTGGGGTTAGGTTTAGATTTTAGGTTTAGATTTGGGGTTAGGTTTAGATTTTAGGTTTAGATTTGGGGTTAGGTTTAGATTTGGGTTTAGGTTTAGATTTTAGGTTTAGATTTGGGGTTAGGTTTAGATTTGGGGTTAGGTTTAGATTTTAGGTTTAGATTTGGGGTTAGGTTTAGATTTGGGGTTAGGTTTAGATTTTAGGTTTAGATTTGGGGTTAGGTTTAGATTTTAGGTTTAGATTTGGGGTTAGATTTAGATTTGGGGTTAGGTTTAGATTTGGGGTTAGGTTTAGATTTGGGGTTAGGTTTAGATTTTAGGTTTAGATTTGGGGTTAGGTTTAGATTTTAGGTTTAGATTTGGGGTTAGGTTTAGATTTTAGGTTTAGATTTGGGGTTAGGTTTAGATTTGGGGTTAGGTTTAGATTTTAGGTTTAGATTTGGGGTTAGGTTTACATTTTATGTTCAGATTTGGGGTTTGGTTTAGATTTGGGGTTAGGTTTAGATTTTAGGTTTAGATTTGGGGTTAGGTTTAGATTTGGGGTTAGGTTTAGATTTTAGGTTTAGATTTGGGGTTAGGTTTAGATTTTAGGTTTAATTTGTGGTTAGGTTTAGATTTTAGGTTTAGATTTGGGGTTAGGTTTAGATTTTAGGTTTAGATTTTAGGTTTAGATTTGGGGTTAGGTTTAGATTTTAGGTTTATATTTGGGGTAAGGTTTAGATTTTAGGTTTAGATTTGGGGTTAGGTTTAGATTTGGGGTTAGTTTTAGATTTTAGGTTTAGATTTGGGGTTAGGTTTAGATTTTAGGTTTAATTTGTGGTTAGGTTTAGATTTTAGGTTTAGATTTGGGGTTAGGTTTAGATTTTAGGTTTAGATTTGGGGTTAGGTTTAGATTTTAGGTTTAGATTTGGGGTTAGGTTTAGATTTTAGGTTTAGATTTGGGGTTAGGTTTAGATTTGGGGTTAGGTTAGATTTTAGGTTTAGATTTGGGGTTAGGTTTAGATTTTAGGTTTAGATTTGGGGTTAGGTTTAGATTTTAGGTTTAGATTTGGGGTTAGGTTTAGATTTGGGGTTAGGTTTAGATTTGGGGTTAGGTTTAGATTTTAGGTTTAGATTTGGGGTTAGGTTTAGATTTGGGGTTAGGTTTAGATTTTAGGTTTAGATTTGGAGTTAGGTTTAGATTTTGGGGTTAGGTTTAGATTTTAGGTTTAGATTTGGGGTTAGGTTTAGATTTTAGGTTTAGATTTGGGGTTAGGTTTAGATTTTAGGTTTAGATTTGGGGTTAGGTTTAGATTTGGCGTTAGGTTTAGATTTTAGGTTTAGATTTGGGGTTAGGTTTAGATTTTAGGTTTAGATTTGGGCTTAGGTTTAGATTTTAGGTTTAGATTTGTGGTTAGGTTTAGATTTGGGGTTAGGTTTAGATTTGGGGTTTAGATTTGGGGTTAGGTTTAGATTTGGGGTTAGGTTTAGATTTTAGGTTTAGATTTGGGGTTAGGTTTAGATTTTAGGTTTAGATTTGGGGTTAGGTTTAGATTTGGGTTTAGGTTTAGATTTTAGGTTTAGATTTGGGGTTAGGTTTAGATTTGGGGTTAGGTTTAGATTTTAGGTTTAGATTTGGGGTTAGGTTTAGATTTTAGGTTTAGATTTGGGGTTAGGTTTAGATTTGGGGTTAGGTTTAGATTTTAGGTTTAGATTTGGGGTTAGGTTTAGATTTTAGGTTTAGATTTGGGGTTAGGTTTAGATTTGGGGTTAGGTTTAGATTTTAGGTTTAGATTTGGGGTTAGGTTTAGATTTGGGGTTAGGTTTAGATTTTAGGTTTAGATTTGGGGTTAGGTTTAGATTTTAGGTTTAGATTTGGGGTTAGGTTTAGATTTTAGGTTTATATTTGGGGTAAGGTTTAGATTTGGGGTTAGGTTTAGATTTGGGGTTAGGTTTAGATTTTAGGTTTAGATTTGGGGTTAGGTTTAGATTTTAGGTTTAGATTTGGGGTTAGGTTTAGATTTGGGGTTAGGTTTAGATTTTAGGTTTAGATTTGGGGTTAGGTTTAGATTTTAGGTTTAGATTTGGGGTTAGGTTTAGATTTGGCGTTAGGTTTAGATTTTAGGTTTAGATTTGGGGTTAGGTTTAGATTTTAGGTTTAGATTTGGGCTTAGGTTTAGATTTTAGGTTTAGATTTGTGGTTAGGTTTAGATTTGGGGTTAGGTTTAGATTTGGGGTTTAGATTTGGGGTTAGGTTTAGATTTGGGGTTAGGTTTAGATTTTAGGTTTAGATTTGGGGTTAGGTTTAGATTTTAGGTTTAGATTTGGGGTTAGGTTTAGATTTTAGGTTTAGATTTGGGGTTAGGTTTAGATTTGGGTTTAGGTTTAGATTTTAGGTTTAGATTTGGGGTTAGGTTTAGATTTGGGGTTAGGTTTAGATTTTAGGTTTAGATTTGGGGTTAGGTTTAGATTTTAGGTTTAGATTTGGGGTTAGGTTTAGATTTGGGGTTAGGTTTAGATTTTAGGTTTAGATTTGGGGTTAGGTTTAGATTTTAGGTTTAGATTTGGGGTTAGGTTTAGATTTGGGGTTAGGTTTAGATTTTAGGTTTAGATTTGGGGTTAGGTTTAGATTTGGGGTTAGGTTTAGATTTTAGGTTTAGATTTGGGGTTAGGTTTAGATTTTAGGTTTAGATTTGGGGTTAGGTTTAGATTTTAGGTTTATATTTGGGGTAAGGTTTAGATTTGGGGTTAGGTTTAGATTTTAGGTTTAGATTTGGGGTTAGGTTTAGATTTGGGGTTAGGTTTAGATTTTAGGTTTAGATTTGGGGTTAGGTTTAGATTTTATGTTTAGATTTGGGGTTAGGTTTAGATTTTAGGTTTAGATTTGGGGTTAGGCTTAGATTTGGGGTTAGGTTTAGATTTTAGGTTTAGATTTGGGGTTAGGTTTAGATTTGGGGTTAGGTTTAGATTTTAGGTTTAGATTTGGGGTTAGGTTTAGATTTTAGGTTTAGATTTGGGGTTAGGTTTAGATTTGGGGTTAGGTTTAGATTTTAGGTTTAGATTTGGGGTTAGGTTTAGATTTTAGGTTTAGATTTGGGGTTAGGTTTAGATTTTAGGTTTAGATTTGGGGTTAGGTTTAGATTTTAGGTTTAGATTTGGGGTTAGGTTTAGATTTTAGGTTTGGATTTGGGGTTAGGTTTAGATTTTAGGTTTAGATTTGGGGTTAGGTTTAGATTTGGGGTTAGGTTTAGATTTTAGGTTTAGATTTGGGGTTAGGTTTAGATTTTAGGTTTAGATTTGGGGTTATGTTTAGATTTGGGTTTAGGTTTATATTTTAGGTTTAGATTTGGGGTTAGGTTTAGATTTTAGGTTTAGATTTGGGTTTAGGTTTAGATTTTAGGTTTAGATTTGGGGTTAGGTTTAGATTTTAGGTTTAGATTTTAGGTTTAGATTTGGGGTTAGGTTTAGATTTTAGGTTTAGATTTGGGGTTAGGTTTAGATTTTAGGTTTATATTTGGGGTAAGGTTTACATTTGGGGTTAGGTTTAGATTTTAGGTTTAGATTTGGGGTTAGGTTTAGATTTGGGGTTAGGTTTAGATTTTAGGTTTAGATTTGGAGTTAGGTTTAGATTTTAGGTTTAGATTTTAGGTTTAGATTTGGGGTTAGGTTTAGATTTTAGGTTTAGATTTGGGGTTAGGTTTAGATTTTAGGTTTATATTTGGGGTAAGGTTTACATTTGGGGTTGGGTTTAGATTTTAGGTTTAGATTTGGGGTTAGGTTTAGATTTTAGGTTTAGATTTGGGGTTAGGTTTAGATTTTAGGTTTAGATTTGGGGTTAGGTTTAGATTTGGGTTTAGGTTTAGATTTTAGGTTTAGATTTGGGGTTAGGTTTAGATTTGGGGTTAGGTTTAGATTTTAGGTTTAGATTTGGGGTTAGGTTTAGATTTTAGGTTTAGATTTGGGGTTAGGTTTAGATTTGGGGTTAGGTTTAGATTTTAGGTTTAGATTTGGGGTTAGGTTTAGATTTTAGGTTTAGATTTGGGGTTAGGTTTAGATTTGGGGTTAGGTTTAGATTTTAGGTTTAGATTTGGGGTTAGGTTTAGATTTGGGGTTAGGTTTAGATTTTAGGTTTAGATTTGGGGTTAGGTTTAGATTTTAGGTTTAGATTTGGGGTTAGGTTTAGATTTTAGGTTTATATTTGGGGTAAGGTTTAGATTTGGGGTTAGGTTTAGATTTTAGGTTTAGATTTGGGGTTAGGTTTAGATTTGGGGTTAGGTTTAGATTTTAGGTTTAGATTTGGGGTTAGGTTTAGATTTTATGTTTAGATTTGGGGTTAGGTTTAGATTTTAGGTTTAGATTTGGGGTTAGGCTTAGATTTGGGGTTAGGTTTAGATTTTAGGTTTAGATTTGGGGTTAGGTTTAGATTTGGGGTTAGGTTTAGATTTTAGGTTTAGATTTGGGGTTAGGTTTAGATTTTAGGTTTAGATTTGGGGTTAGGTTTAGATTTGGGGTTAGGTTTAGATTTTAGGTTTAGATTTGGGGTTAGGTTTAGATTTTAGGTTTAGATTTGGGGTTAGGTTTAGATTTTAGGTTTAGATTTGGGGTTAGGTTTAGATTTTAGGTTTAGATTTGGGGTTAGGTTTAGATTTTAGATTTAGATTTGGGGTTAGGTTTAGATTTTAGGTTTAGATTTGGGGTTAGGTTTAGATTTTAGGTTTAGATTTGGGGTTAGGTTTAGATTTTAGGTTTAGATTTGGGGTTAGGTTTAGATTTTAGGTTTAGATTTGGGGTTATGTTTAGATTTGGGTTTAGGTTTATATTTTAGGTTTAGATTTGGGGTTAGGTTTAGATTTTAGGTTTAGATTTGGGTTTAGGTTTAGATTTTAGGTTTAGATTTGGGGTTAGGTTTAGATTTTAGGTTTAGATTTTAGGTTTAGATTTGGGGTTAGGTTTAGATTTTAGGTTTAGATTTGGGGTTAGGTTTAGATTTTAGGTTTATATTTGGGGTAAGGTTTACATTTGGGGTTAGGTTTAGATTTTAGGTTTAGATTTGGGGTTAGGTTTAGATTTGGGGTTAGGTTTAGATTTTAGGTTTAGATTTGGAGTTAGGTTTAGATTTTAGGTTTAGATTTTAGGTTTAGATTTGGGGTTAGGTTTAGATTTTAGGTTTAGATTTGGGGTTAGGTTTAGATTTTAGGTTTATATTTGGGGTAAGGTTTACATTTGGGGTTGGGTTTAGATTTTAGGTTTAGATTTGGGGTTAGGTTTAGATTTGGGGTTAGGTTTAGATTTTAGGTTTAGATTTGGGGTTAGGTTTAGATTTTAGGTTTAGATTTGGGGTTAGGTTTAGATTTGGGGTTAGGTTTAGATTTTAGGTTTAGATTTGGGGTTAGGTTTAGATTTTAGGTTTAGATTTGGGGTTAGGTTTAGATTTGGGGTTAGGTTTAGATTTTAGGTTTAGATTTGGGGTTAGGTTTAGATTTTAGGTTTAGATTTGGGGTTAGGTTTAGATTTGGGGTTTAGATTTGGGGTTAGGTTTAGATTTGGGGTTAGGTTTAGATTTTAGGTTTAGATTTGGGGTTAGGTTTAGATTTGGGGTTAGGTTTAGATTTTAGGTTTAGATTTGGGGTTAGGTTTAGATTTCAGGTTTAGATTTGGGGTTAGGTTTAGATTTTAGGTTTAGATTTGGGGTTAGGTTTAGATTTTAGGTTTAGATTTGGGGTTATGTTTAGATTTGGGTTTAGGTTTAGATTTTAGGTTTAGATTTGGAGTTAAGTTTAGATTTTAGGTTTAGATTTGGGTTTAGGTTTAGATTTTAGGTTTAGATTTGGGGTTAGGTTTAGATTTTAGGTTTAGATTTGGGGTTAGGTTTAGATTTTAGGTTTATATTTGGGGTAAGTTTTACATTTGGGGTTAGGTTTAGATTTTAGGTTTAGATTTGGGGTTAGGTTTAGATTTGGGGTTAGGTTTAGATTTTAGGTTTAGATTTGGGGTTAGGTTTAGATTTTAGGTTTAGATTTGGGGTTAGGTTTAGATTTGGGGTTAGGTTTAGATTTTAGGTTTAGATTTGGGGTTAGGTTTAGATTTTAGGTTTATATTTGGGGTAAGGTTTAGATTTGGGGTTAGGTTTAGATTTTAGGTTTAGATTTGGAGTTAGGTTTAGATTTGGGGTTAGGTTTAGATTTTAGGTTTAGATTTGGGGTTAGGTTTAGATTTTAGGTTTAGATTTGGGGTTAGGTTTAGATTTGGGTTAGGTTTAGATTTTAGGTTTAGATTTGGGGTTAGGCTTAGATTTGGGGTTAGGTTTAGATTTTAGGTTTAGATTTGGGGTTAGGTTTAGATTTGGGGTTAGGTTTAGATTTTAGGTTTAGATTTGGGGTTAGGTTTAGATTTTAGGTTTAGATTTGGGGTTAGGTTTAGATTTGGGGTTAGGTTTAGATTTTAGGTTTAGATTTGGGGTTAGGTTTAGATTTGGGGTTAGGTTTAGATTTTAGGTTTAGATTTGGGGTTAGGTTTAGATTTTAGGTTTAGATTTGGGGTTAGGTTTAGATTTGGGGTTAGGTTTAGATTTTAGGTTTAGATTTGGGGTTAGGCTTAGATTTGGGGTTAGGTTTAGATTTTAGGTTTAGATTTGGGTTTAGGTTTAGATTTTAGGTTTAGATTTGGGGTTAGGTTTAGATTTTAGGTTTATATTTGGGTAAGGTTTAGATTTGGGGTTAGGTTTAGATTTTAGGTTTAGATTTGGGGTTAGGTTTAGATTTGGGGTTAGGTTTAGATTTTAGGTTTAGATTTGGGGTTAGGTTTAGATTTTAGGTTTACATTTGGGGTTAGGTTTAGATTTGGGGTTAGGTTTAGATTTTAGGTTTAGATTTGGGGTTAGGTTTAGATTTGGGGTTTAGATTTGGGGTTAGGTTTAGATTTGGGGTTAGGTTTAGATTTTAGGTTTAGATTTGGGGTTAGGTTTAGATTTTAGGTTTAGATTTGGGGTTAGGTTTAGATTTTAGGTTTAGATTTGGGGTTAGGTTTAGATTTGGGTTTAGGTTTAGATTTTAGGTTTAGATTTGGGGTTAGGTTTAGATTTGGGGTTAGGTTTAGATTTTAGGTTTAGATTTGGGGTTAGGTTTAGATTTTAGGTTTAGATTTGGGGTTAGGTTTAGATTTGGGGTTAGGTTTAGATTTTAGGTTTAGATTTGGGGTTAGGTTTAGATTTTAGGTTTAGATTTGGGGTTAGGTTTAGATTTGGGGTTAGGTTTAGATTTTAGGTTTAGATTTGGGGTTAGGTTTAGATTTGGGGTTAGGTTTAGATTTTAGGTTTAGATTTGGGGTTAGGTTTAGATTTTAGGTTTAGATTTGGGGTTAGGTTTAGATTTTAGGTTTATATTTGGGGTAAGGTTTAGATTTGGGGTTAGGTTTAGATTTTAGGTTTAGATTTGGGGTTAGGTTTAGATTTGGGGTTAGGTTTAGATTTTAGGTTTAGATTTGGGGTTAGGTTTAGATTTTATGTTTAGATTTGGGGTTAGGTTTAGATTTTAGGTTTAGATTTGGGGTTAGGCTTAGATTTGGGGTTAGGTTTAGATTTTAGGTTTAGATTTGGGGTTAGGTTTAGATTTGGGGTTAGGTTTAGATTTTAGGTTTAGATTTGGGGTTAGGTTTAGATTTTAGGTTTAGATTTGGGGTTAGGTTTAGATTTGGGGTTAGGTTTAGATTTTAGGTTTAGATTTGGGGTTAGGTTTAGATTTTAGGTTTAGATTTGGGGTTAGGTTTAGATTTTAGGTTTAGATTTGGGGTTAGGTTTAGATTTTAGGTTTAGATTTGGGGTTAGGTTTAGATTTTAGGTTTAGATTTGGGGTTAGGTTTAGATTTTAGGTTTGGATTTGGGGTTAGGTTTAGATTTTAGGTTTAGATTTGGGGTTAGGTTTAGATTTGGGGTTAGGTTTAGATTTTAGGTTTAGATTTGGGGTTAGGTTTAGATTTTAGGTTTAGATTTGGGGTTATGTTTAGATTTGGGTTTAGGTTTATATTTTAGGTTTAGATTTGGGGTTAAGTTTAGATTTTAGGTTTAGATTTGGGTTTAGGTTTAGATTTTAGGTTTAGATTTGGGGTTAGGTTTAGATTTTAGGTTTAGATTTTAGGTTTAGATTTGGGGTTAGGTTTAGATTTTAGGTTTAGATTTGGGGTTAGGTTTAGATTTTAGGTTTATATTTGGGGTAAGGTTTACATTTGGGGTTAGGTTTAGATTTTAGGTTTAGATTTGGGGTTAGGTTTAGATTTGGGGTTAGGTTTAGATTTTAGGTTTAGATTTGGAGTTAGGTTTAGATTTTAGGTTTAGATTTTAGGTTTAGATTTGGGGTTAGGTTTAGATTTTAGGTTTAGATTTGGGGTTAGGTTTAGATTTTAGGTTTATATTTGGGGTAAGGTTTACATTTGGGGTTGGGTTTAGATTTTAGGTTTAGATTTGGGGTTAGGTTTAGATTTTAGGTTTAGATTTGGGGTTAGGTTTAGATTTGGGTTTAGGTTTAGATTTTAGGTTTAGATTTGGGGTTAGGTTTAGATTTGGGGTTAGGTTTAGATTTTAGGTTTAGATTTGGGGTTAGGTTTAGATTTTAGGTTTAGATTTGGGGTTAGGTTTAGATTTGGGGTTAGGTTTAGATTTTAGGTTTAGATTTGGGGTTAGGTTTAGATTTTAGGTTTAGATTTGGGGTTAGGTTTAGATTTGGGGTTAGGTTTAGATTTTAGGTTTAGATTTGGGGTTAGGTTTAGATTTTAGGTTTAGATTTGGGGTTAGGTTTAGATTTGGGGTTAGGTTTAGATTTTAGGTTTAGATTTGGGGTTAGGTTTAGATTTGGGGTTAGGTTTAGATTTTAGGTTTAGATTTGGGGTTAGGTTTAGATTTTAGGTTTAGATTTGGGGTTAGGTTTAGATTTTAGGTTTATATTTGGGGTAAGGTTTAGATTTGGGGTTAGGTTTAGATTTTAGGTTTAGATTTGGGGTTAGGTTTAGATTTGGGGTTAGGTTTAGATTTTAGGTTTAGATTTGGGGTTAGGTTTAGATTTTATGTTTAGATTTGGGGTTAGGTTTAGATTTTAGGTTTAGATTTGGGGTTAGGCTTAGATTTGGGGTTAGGTTTAGATTTTAGGTTTAGATTTGGGGTTAGGTTTAGATTTGGGGTTAGGTTTAGATTTTAGGTTTAGATTTGGGGTTAGGTTTAGATTTTAGGTTTAGATTTGGGGTTAGGTTTAGATTTGGGGTTAGGTTTAGATTTTAGGTTTAGATTTGGGGTTAGGTTTAGATTTTAGGTTTAGATTTGGGGTTAGGTTTAGATTTTAGGTTTAGATTTGGGGTTAGGTTTAGATTTTAGGTTTAGATTTGGGGTTAGGTTTAGATTTTAGATTTAGATTTGGGGTTAGGTTTAGATTTTAGGTTTAGATTTGGGGTTAGGTTTAGATTTTAGGTTTAGATTTGGGGTTAGGTTTAGATTTTAGGTTTAGATTTGGGGTTAGGTTTAGATTTTAGGTTTAGATTTGGGGTTAGGTTTAGATTTTAGGTTTAGATTTGGGGTTATGTTTAGATTTGGGGTTAGGTTTAGATTTTAGGTTTAGATTTGGGGTTAGGTTTAGATTTTAGGTTTAGATTTGGGTTTAGGTTTAGATTTTAGGTTTAGATTTGGGGTTAGGTTTAGATTTTAGGTTTAGATTTTAGGTTTAGATTTGGGGTTAGGTTTAGATTTTAGGTTTAGATTTGGGGTTAGGTTTAGATTTTAGGTTTATATTTGGGGTAAGGTTTACATTTGGGGTTAGGTTTAGATTTTAGGTTTAGATTTGGGGTTAGGTTTAGATTTGGGGTTAGGTTTAGATTTTAGGTTTAGATTTGGAGTTAGGTTTAGATTTTAGGTTTAGATTTTAGGTTTAGATTTGGGGTTAGGTTTAGATTTTAGGTTTAGATTTGGGGTTAGGTTTAGATTTTAGGTTTATATTTGGGGTAAGGTTTACATTTGGGGTTGGGTTTAGATTTTAGGTTTAGATTTGGGGTTAGGTTTAGATTTGGGGTTAGGTTTAGATTTTAGGTTTAGATTTGGGGTTAGGTTTAGATTTTAGGTTTAGATTTGGGGTTAGGTTTAGATTTGGGGTTAGGTTTAGATTTTAGGTTTAGATTTGGGGTTAGGTTTAGATTTTAGGTTTAGATTTGGGGTTAGGTTTAGATTTGGGGTTAGGTTTAGATTTTAGGTTTAGATTTGGGGTTAGGTTTAGATTTTAGGTTTAGATTTGGGGTTAGGTTTAGATTTGGGGTTAGGTTTAGATTTTAGGTTTAGATTTGGGGTTAGGTTTAGATTTGGGGTTAGGTTTAGATTTTAGGTTTAGATTTGGGGTTAGGTTTAGATTTTAGATTTAGATTTGGGGTTAGGTTTAGATTTTAGGTTTAGATTTGGGGTTAGGTTTAGATTTGGGGTTAGGTTTAGATTTTAGGTTTAGATTTGGGGTTAGGTTTAGATTTTAGGTTTAGATTTGGGGTTATGTTTAGATTTGGGGTTAGGTTTAGATTTTAGGTTTAGATTTGGGGTTAGGTTTAGATTTTAGGTTTAGATTTTAGGTTTAGATTTGGGTTTAGGTTTAGATTTTAGGTTTAGATTTGGGGTTAGGTTTAGATTTTAGGTTTATATTTGGGGTAAGGTTTACATTTGGGGTTAGGTTTAGATTTTAGGTTTAGATTTGGGGTTAGGTTTTAGATTTGGGGTTAGGTTTAGATTTTAGGTTTAGATTTGGGGTTAGGTTTAGATTTTAGGTTTAGATATGGGGTTAGGTTTAGATTTGGGGTTAGGTTTAGATTTTAGGTTTAGATTTGAGGTTAGGTTTAGATTTTAGGTTTAGATTTGGGGTTAGGTTTAGACTTTAGGTTTAGATTTGGGGTTAGGTTTAGATTTGGGGTTTAGATTTGGGGTTAGGTTTAGATTTGGGGTTAGGTTTAGATTTTAGGTTTAGATTTGGGGTTAGGTTTAGATTTGGGGTTAGGTTTAGATTTTAGGTTTAGATTTGGGGTTAGGTTTAGATTTCAGGTTTAGATTTGGGGTTAGGTTTAGATTTTAGGTTTAGATTTGGGGTTAGGTTTAGATTTTAGGTTTAGATTTGGGGTTATGTTTAGATTTGGGTTTAGGTTTAGATTTTAGGTTTAGATTTGGAGTTAAGTTTAGATTTTAGGTTTAGATTTGGGTTTAGGTTTAGATTTTAGGTTTAGATTTGGGGTTAGGTTTAGATTTTAGGTTTAGATTTGGGGTTAGGTTTAGATTTGGGGTTAGGTTTAGATTTTAGGTTTAGATTTGGGGTTAGGTTTAGATTTTAGGTTTAGATTTGGGGTTAGGTTTAGATTTGGGGTTAGGTTTAGATTTTAGGTTTAGATTTGGGGTTAGGTTTAGATTTTAGGTTTATATTTGGGGTAAGGTTTAGATTTGGGGTTAGGTTTAGATTTTACGTTTAGATTTGGAGTTAGGTTTAGATTTGGGGTTAGGTTTAGATTTTAGGTTTAGATTTGGGGTTAGGTTTAGATTTTAGGTTTAGATTTGGGGTTAGGTTTAGATTTGGGGTTAGGTTTAGATTTTAGGTTTAGATTTGGGGTTAGGCTTAGATTTGGGGTTAGGTTTAGATTTTAGGTTTAGATTTGGGGTTAGGTTTAGATTTGGGGTTAGGTTTAGATTTTAGGTTTAGATTTGGGGTTAGGTTTAGATTTTAGGTTTAGATTTGGGGTTAGGTTTAGATTTGGGGTTAGGTTTAGATTTTAGGTTTAGATTTGGGGTTAGGTTTAGATTTTAGGTTTAGATTTGGGGTTAGGTTTAGATTTGGGGTTAGGTTTAGATTTTAGGTTTAGATTTGGGGTTAGGTTTAGATTTGGGGTTAGGTTTAGATTTTAGGTTTAGATTTGGGGTTAGGTTTAGATTTTAGGTTTAGATTTGGGGTTAGGTTTAGATTTGGGGTTAGGTTTAGATTTTAGGTTTAGATTTGGGGTTAGGCTTAGATTTGGGGTTAGGTTTAGATTTTAGGTTTAGATTTGGGTTTAGGTTTAGATTTTAGGTTTAGATTTGGGGTTAGGTTTAGATTTTAGGTTTATATTTGGGTAAGGTTTAGATTTGGGGTTAGGTTTAGATTTTAGGTTTAGATTTGGGGTTAGGTTTAGATTTGGGGTTAGGTTTAGATTTTAGGTTTAGATTTGGGGTTAGGTTTAGATTTTAGGTTTACATTTGGGGTTAGGTTTAGATTTGGGGTTAGGTTTAGATTTTAGGTTTAGATTTGGGGTTAGGCTTAGATTTGGGGTTAGGTTTAGATTTTAGGTTTAGATTTGGGGTTAGGTTTAGATTTGGGGTTAGGTTTAGATTTTAGGTTTAGATTTGGGGTTAGGTTTAGATTTGGGGTTAGGTTTAGATTTTAGGTTTAGATTTGGGGTTAGGTTTAGATTTTAGGTTTAGATTTGGGGTTAGGTTTAGATTTGGGGTTAGGTTTAGATTTTAGGTTTAGATTTGGGGTTAGGTTTAGATTTGGGGTTAGGTTTAGATTTTAGGTTTAGATTTGGGGTTAGGTTTAGATTTTAGGTTTAGATTTGGGGTTAGGTTTAGATTTGGGGTTAGGTTTAGATTTTAGGTTTAGATTTGGGGTTAGGTTTAGATTTTAGGTTTAGATTTGGGGTTAGGTTTAGATTTTAGGTTTAGATTTGGGGTTAGGTTTAGATTTTAGGTTTAGATTTGGGGTTAGGTTTAGATTTGGGGTTAGGTTTAGATTTTAGGTTTAGATTTGGGGTTGGGGTTAGGTTTAGATTTGGGGTTAGGTTTAGATTTTAGGTTTAGATTTGGGGTTAGGTTTAGATTTGGGGTTAGGTTTAGATTTTAGGTTTAGATTTGGGGTTAGGTTTAGATTTTAGGTTTAGATTTGGGGTTAGGTTTAGATTTTAGGTTTAGATTTGGGGTTAGGTTTAGATTTGGGGTTAGGTTTAGATTTTAGGTTTGGATTTGGGGTTAGGTTTAGATTTTAGGTTTAGATTTGGGGTTATGTTTAGATTTGGGGTTAGGTTTAGATTTTAGGTTTAGATTTGGGGTTAGGTTTAGATTTTAGGTTTAGATTTGGGGTTAGGTTTAGATTTTAGGTTTATATTTAAGGTTAGGTTTCGATTTCGGGTTACGTTTAGATTTTATGTTTAGATTTGGGTTTAGGTTTAGATTTTAGGTTTAGATTTGGGGTTAGGTTTAGATTTCAGGTTTAGATTTGGGGTTAGGTTTAGATTTTAGGTTTAGATTTGGGGTTAGGTTTAGATTTTAGGTTTAGATTTGGGGTTAGGTTTAGATTTGGGGTTAGGTTTAGATTTTAGGTTTAGATTTGGGGTTAGGTTTAGATTTTAGGTTTAGATTTGGGGTTAGGTTTAGATTTTAGGTTTAGATTTGAGGTTAGGTTATAGATTTGGGGTTAGGTTTAGATTTGGGTTTAGGTTTAGATTTTAGGTTTAGATTTGGGGTTAGGTTTAGATTTTAGGTTTAGATTTGGGGTTAGGTTTAGATTTGGGGTTAGGTTTAGATTTTAGGTTTAGATTTGGGGTTAGGTTTAGATTTGGGGTTAGGTTTAGATTTTAGGTTTAGATTTGGGGTTAGGTTTAGATTTTAGGTTTAGATTTGGGGTAAGGTTTAGATTTGGGGTTAGGTTTAGATTTTAGGTTTAGATTTGGGGTTAGGTTTAGATTTGGGGTTAGGTTTAGATTTGGGGTTAGGTTTAGATTTTAGGTTTAGATTTGGGGTTAGGTTTAGATTTTAGGTTTAGATTTGGGGTTAGGTTTAGATTTTAGGTTTAGATTTGGGGTTAGGTTTAGATTTGGGGTTAGGTTTAGATTTTAGGTTTAGATTTGGGGTTAGGTTTACATTTTAGGTTCAGATTTGGGGTTAGGTTTAGATTTGGGGTTAGGTTTAGATTTTAGGTTTAGATTTGGGGTTAGGTTTAGATTTGGGGTTAGGTTTAGATTTTAGGTTTAGATTTGGGGTTAGGTTTAGATTTTAGGTTTAGATTTGGGGTTAGGTTTAGATTTGGGGTTAGGTTTAGATTTTAGGTTTAGATTTGGGGTTAGGCTTAGATTTGGGGTTAGGTTTAGATTTTAGGTTTAGATTTGGGGTTAGGTTTAGATTTTAGGTTTAGATTTTAGGTTTAGATTTGGGGTTAGGTTTAGATTTTAGGTTTAGATTTGGGGTTAGGTTTAGATTTTAGGTTTAGATTTGTGGTTAGGTTTAGATTTTAGGTTTAGATTTGGGGTTAGGTTTAGATTTTAGGTTTAGATTTGGGGTTAGGTTTAGATTTTAGGTTTAGATTTGGGGTTAGGTTTAGATTTTAGGTTTAGATTTGTGGTTAGGTTTAGATTTGGGGTTAGGTTAGATTTTAGGTTTAGATTTGGGGTTAGGTTTAGATTTTAGGTTTAGATTTGGGGTTAGGTTTAGATTTGGGGTTAGGTTTAGATTTGGGGTTAGGTTTAGATTTTAGGTTTAGATTTGGGGTTAGGTTTAGATTTGGGGTTAGGTTTAGATTTTAGGTTTAGATTTGGGGTTAGGTTTAGATTTTAGGTTTAGATTTGGGGTTAGGTTTAGATTTGGGGTTAGGTTTAGATTTTAGGTTTAGATTTGGGGTTAGGTTTAGATTTGGGGTTAGGTTTAGATTTTAGGTTTAGATTTGGGGTTAGGTTTAGATTTTAGGTTTAGATTTGGGGTTAGGTTTAGATTTGGGGTTAGGTTTAGATTTTAGGTTTAGATTTGGGGTTAGGTTTAGATTTTAGGTTTAGATTTGGGGTTAGGTTTAGATTTTAGGTTTAGATTTGGGGTTAGGTTTAGATTTTAGGTTTAGATTTGGGGTTAGGTTTAGATTTGGGGTTAGGTTTAGATTTTAGGTTTAGATTTGGGGTTGGGGTTAGGTTTAGATTTGGGGTTAGGTTTAGATTTTAGGTTTAGATTTGGGGTTAGGTTTAGATTTGGGGTTAGGTTTAGATTTTAGGTTTAGATTTGGGGTTAGGTTTAGATTTTAGGTTTAGATTTGGGGTTAGGTTTGATTTGGGGTTAGGTTTAGATTTTAGGTTTGGATTTGGGGTTAGGTTTAGATTTTAGGTTTAGATTTGGGGTTAGGTTTAGATTTTAGGTTTAGATTTGGGGTTAGGTTTAGATTTTAGGTTTATATTTAAGGTTAGGTTTCGATTTCAGGTTACGTTTAGATTTTAGGTTTAGATTTGGGTTTAGGTTTAGATTTTAGGTTTAGATTTGGGGTTAGGTTTAGATTTCAGGTTTAGATTTGGGGTTAGGTTTAGATTTTAGGTTTAGATTTGGGGTTAGGTTTAGATTTTAGGTTTAGATTTGGGGTTAGGTTTAGATTTTAGGTTTAGATTTGGGGTTAGGTTATAGATTTGGGGTTAGGTTTAGATTTGGGGTTAGGTTTAGATTTTAGGTTTAGATTTGGGGTTAGGTTTAGATTTTAGGTTTAGATTTGGGGTTAGGTTTAGATTTGGGGTTAGGTTTAGATTTTAGGTTTAGATTTGGGGTTAGGTTTAGATTTGGGGTTAGGTTTAGATTTTAGGTTTAGATTTGGGGTTAGGTTTAGATTTGGGGTTAGGTTTAGATTTTAGGTTTAGATTTGGGGTTAGGTTTAGATTTTAGGTTTAGATTTGGGGTTAGGTTTAGATTTTAGGTTTAGATTTGGGGTAAGGTTTAGATTTGGGGTTAGGTTTAGATTTTAGGTTTAGATTTGGGGTTAGGTTTAGATTTGGGGTTAGGTTTAGATTTGGGGTTAGGTTTAGATTTTAGGTTTAGATTTGGGGTTAGGTTTAGATTTTAGGTTTAGATTTGGGGTTAGGTTTAGATTTGGGGTTAGGTTTAGATTTTAGGTTTAGATTTGGGGTTAGGTTTAGATTTGGGGTTAGGTTTAGATTTTAGGTTTAGATTTGGGGTTAGGTTTAGATTTTAGGTTTAGATTTGGGGTTAGGTTTAGATTTTAGGTTTATATTTGGGGTAAGGTTTAGATTTGGGGTTAGGTTTAGATTTTAGGTTTAGATTTGGGGTTAGGTTTAGATTTGGGGTTAGGTTTAGATTTTAGGTTTAGATTTGGGGTTAGGTTTAGATTTTATGTTTAGATTTGGGGTTAGGTTTAGATTTTAGGTTTAGATTTGGGGTTAGGCTTAGATTTGGGGTTAGGTTTAGATTTTAGGTTTAGATTTGGGGTTAGGTTTAGATTTGGGGTTAGGTTTAGATTTTAGGTTTAGATTTGGGGTTAGGTTTAGATTTTAGGTTTAGATTTGGGGTTAGGTTTAGATTTGGGGTTAGGTTTAGATTTTAGGTTTAGATTTGGGGTTAGGTTTAGATTTTAGGTTTAGATTTGGGGTTAGGTTTAGATTTTAGGTTTAGATTTGGGGTTAGGTTTAGATTTTAGGTTTAGATTTGGGGTTAGGTTTAGATTTTAGATTTAGATTTGGGGTTAGGTTTAGATTTTAGGTTTAGATTTGGGGTTAGGTTTAGATTTTAGGTTTAGATTTTAGGTTTAGATTTGGGGTTAGGTTTAGATTTTAGGTTTAGATTTGGGGTTAGGTTTAGATTTTAGGTTTAGATTTGGGGTTAGGTTTAGATTTTAGGTTTAGATTTGGGGTTATGTTTAGATTTGGGTTTAGGTTTATATTTTAGGTTTAGATTTGGGGTTAGGTTTAGATTTTAGGTTTAGATTTGGGTTTAGGTTTAGATTTTAGGTTTAGATTTGGGGTTAGGTTTAGATTTTAGGTTTAGATTTTAGGTTTAGATTTGGGGTTAGGTTTAGATTTTAGGTTTAGATTTGGGGTTAGGTTTAGATTTTAGGTTTATATTTGGGGTAAGGTTTACATTTGGGGTTAGGTTTAGATTTTAGGTTTAGATTTGGGGTTAGGTTTAGATTTGGGGTTAGGTTTAGATTTTAGGTTTAGATTTGGAGTTAGGTTTAGATTTTAGGTTTAGATTTTAGGTTTAGATTTGGGGTTAGGTTTAGATTTTAGGTTTAGATTTGGGGTTAGGTTTAGATTTTAGGTTTATATTTGGGGTAAGGTTTACATTTGGGGTTGGGTTTAGATTTTAGGTTTAGATTTGGGGTTAGGTTTAGATTTGGGGTTAGGTTTAGATTTTAGGTTTAGATTTGGGGTTAGGTTTAGATTTTAGGTTTAGATTTGGGGTTAGGTTTAGATTTGGGGTTAGGTTTAGATTTTAGGTTTAGATTTGGGGTTAGGTTTAGATTTTAGGTTTAGATTTGGGGTTAGGTTTAGATTTGGGGTTAGGTTTAGATTTTAGGTTTAGATTTGGGGTTAGGTTTAGATTTTAGGTTTAGATTTGGGGTTAGGTTTAGATTTGGGGTTAGGTTTAGATTTTAGGTTTAGATTTGGGGTTAGGTTTAGATTTGGGGTTAGGTTTAGATTTTAGGTTTAGATTTGGGGTTAGGTTTAGATTTTAGATTTAGATTTGGGGTTAGGTTTAGATTTTAGGTTTAGATTTGGGGTTAGGTTTAGATTTGGGGTTAGGTTTAGATTTTAGGTTTAGATTTGGGGTTAGGTTTAGATTTTAGGTTTAGATTTGGGGTTATGTTTAGATTTGGGGTTAGGTTTAGATTTTAGGTTTAGATTTGGGGTTAGGTTTAGATTTTAGGTTTAGATTTTAGGTTTAGATTTGGGTTTAGGTTTAGATTTTAGGTTTAGATTTGGGGTTAGGTTTAGATTTTAGGTTTATATTTGGGGTAAGGTTTACATTTGGGGTTAGGTTTAGATTTTAGGTTTAGATTTGGGGTTAGGTTTTAGATTTGGGGTTAGGTTTAGATTTTAGGTTTAGATTTGGGGTTAGGTTTAGATTTTAGGTTTAGATATGGGGTTAGGTTTAGATTTGGGGTTAGGTTTAGATTTTAGGTTTAGATTTGAGGTTAGGTTTAGATTTTAGGTTTAGATTTGGGGTTAGGTTTAGACTTTAGGTTTAGATTTGGGGTTAGGTTTAGATTTGGGGTTTAGATTTGGGGTTAGGTTTAGATTTGGGGTTAGGTTTAGATTTTAGGTTTAGATTTGGGGTTAGGTTTAGATTTGGGGTTAGGTTTAGATTTTAGGTTTAGATTTGGGGTTAGGTTTAGATTTCAGGTTTAGATTTGGGGTTAGGTTTAGATTTTAGGTTTAGATTTGGGGTTAGGTTTAGATTTTAGGTTTAGATTTGGGGTTATGTTTAGATTTGGGTTTAGGTTTAGATTTTAGGTTTAGATTTGGAGTTAAGTTTAGATTTTAGGTTTAGATTTGGGTTTAGGTTTAGATTTTAGGTTTAGATTTGGGGTTAGGTTTAGATTTTAGGTTTAGATTTGGGGTTAGGTTTAGATTTGGGGTTAGGTTTAGATTTTAGGTTTAGATTTGGGGTTAGGTTTAGATTTTAGGTTTAGATTTGGGGTTAGGCTTAGATTTGGGGTTAGGTTTAGATTTTAGGTTTAGATTTGGGGTTAGGTTTAGATTTTAGGTTTATATTTGGGGTAAGGTTTAGATTTGGGGTTAGGTTTAGATTTTAGGTTTAGATTTGGAGTTAGGTTTAGATTTGGGGTTAGGTTTAGATTTTAGGTTTAGATTTGGGGTTAGGTTTAGATTTTAGGTTTAGATTTGGGGTTAGGTTTAGATTTGGGGTTAGGTTTAGATTTTAGGTTTAGATTTGGGGTTAGGCTTAGATTTGGGGTTAGGTTTAGATTTTAGGTTTAGATTTGGGGTTAGGTTTAGATTTGGGGTTAGGTTTAGATTTTAGGTTTAGATTTGGGGTTAGGTTTAGATTTTAGGTTTAGATTTGGGGTTAGGTTTAGATTTGGGGTTAGGTTTAGATTTTAGGTTTAGATTTGGGGTTAGGTTTAGATTTTAGGTTTAGATTTGGGGTTAGGTTTAGATTTGGGGTTAGGTTTAGATTTTAGGTTTAGATTTGGGGTTAGGTTTAGATTTGGGGTTAGGTTTAGATTTTAGGTTTAGATTTGGGGTTAGGTTTAGATTTTAGGTTTAGATTTGGGGTTAGGTTTAGATTTGGGGTTAGGTTTAGATTTTAGGTTTAGATTTGGGGTTAGGCTTAGATTTGGGGTTAGGTTTAGATTTTAGGTTTAGATTTGGGTTTAGGTTTAGATTTTAGGTTTAGATTTGGGGTTAGGTTTAGATTTTAGGTTTATATTTGGGTAAGGTTTAGATTTGGGGTTAGGTTTAGATTTTAGGTTTAGATTTGGGGTTAGGTTTAGATTTGGGGTTAGGTTTAGATTTTAGGTTTAGATTTGGGGTTAGGTTTAGATTTTAGGTTTACATTTGGGGTTAGGTTTAGATTTGGGGTTAGGTTTAGATTTTAGGTTTAGATTTGGGGTTAGGCTTAGATTTGGGGTTAGGTTTAGATTTTAGGTTTAGATTTGGGGTTAGGTTTAGATTTGGGGTTAGGTTTAGATTTTAGGTTTAGATTTGGGGTTAGGTTTAGATTTGGGGTTAGGTTTAGATTTTAGGTTTAGATTTGGGGTTAGGTTTAGATTTTAGGTTTAGATTTGGGGTTAGGTTTAGATTTGGGGTTAGGTTTAGATTTTAGGTTTAGATTTGGGGTTAGGTTTAGATTTGGGGTTAGGTTTAGATTTTAGGTTTAGATTTGGGGTTAGGTTTAGATTTTAGGTTTAGATTTGGGGTTAGGTTTAGATTTGGGGTTAGGTTTAGATTTTAGGTTTAGATTTGGGGTTAGGTTTAGATTTTAGGTTTAGATTTGGGGTTAGGTTTAGATTTTAGGTTTAGATTTGGGGTTAGGTTTAGATTTGGGGTTAGGTTTAGATTTGGGGTTAGGTTTAGATTTTAGGTTTAGATTTGGGGTTAGGTTTAGATTTTAGGTTTAGATTTGGGGTTAGGTTTAGATTTGGGGTTAGGTTTAGATTTTAGGTTTAGATTTGGGGTTAGGTTTAGATTTTAGGTTTAGATTTGGGGTTAGGTTTAGATTTTAGGTTTAGATTTGGGGTTAGGTTTAGATTTGGGGTTAGGTTTAGATTTTAGGTTTAGATTTGGGGTTAGGTTTAGATTTGGGGTTAGGTTTAGATTTTAGGTTTAGATTTGGGGTTGGGGTTAGGTTTAGATTTGGGGTTAGGTTTAGATTTTAGGTTTAGATTTGGGGTTAGGTTTAGATTTGGGGTTAGGTTTAGATTTTAGGTTTAGATTTGGGGTTAGGTTTAGATTTTAGGTTTAGATTTGGGGTTAGGTTTAGATTTTAGGTTTAGATTTGGGGTTAGGTTTAGATTTGGGGTTAGGTTTAGATTTTAGGTTTGGATTTGGGGTTAGGTTTAGATTTTAGGTTTAGATTTGGGGTTATGTTTAGATTTGGGGTTAGGTTTAGATTTTAGGTTTAGATTTGGGGTTAGGTTTAGATTTTAGGTTTAGATTTGGGGTTAGGTTTAGATTTTAGGTTTATATTTAAGGTTAGGTTTCGATTTCGGGTTACGTTTAGATTTTATGTTTAGATTTGGGTTTAGGTTTAGATTTTAGGTTTAGATTTGGGGTTAGGTTTAGATTTCAGGTTTACATTTGGGGTTAGGTTTAGATTTTAGGTTTAGATTTGGGGTTAGGTTTAGATTTTAGGTTTAGATTTGGGGTTAGGTTTAGATTTGGGGTTAGGTTTAGATTTTAGGTTTAGATTTGGGGTTAGGTTTAGATTTTAGGTTTAGATTTGGGGTTAGGTTTAGATTTTAGGTTTAGATTTGAGGTTAGGTTATAGATTTGGGGTTAGGTTTAGATTTGGGTTTAGGTTTAGATTTTAGGTTTAGATTTGGGGTTAGGTTTAGATTTTAGGTTTAGATTTGGGGTTAGGTTTAGATTTGGGGTTAGGTTTAGATTTTAGGTTTAGATTTGGGGTTAGGTTTAGATTTGGGGTTAGGTTTAGATTTTAGGTTTAGATTTGGGGTTAGGTTTAGATTTTAGGTTTAGATTTGGGGTTAGGTTTAGATTTTAGGTTTAGATTTGGGGTAAGGTTTAGATTTGGGGTTAGGTTTAGATTTTAGGTTTAGATTTGGGGTTAGGTTTAGATTTGGGGTTAGGTTTAGATTTGGGGTTAGGTTTAGATTTTAGGTTTAGATTTGGGGTTAGGTTTAGATTTTAGGTTTAGATTTGGGGTTAGGTTTAGATTTTAGGTTTAGATTTGGGGTTAGGTTTAGATTTGGGGTTAGGTTTAGATTTTAGGTTTAGATTTGGGGTTAGGTTTACATTTTAGGTTCAGATTTGGGGTTAGGTTTAGATTTGGGGTTAGGTTTAGATTTTAGGTTTAGATTTGGGGTTAGGTTTAGATTTGGGGTTAGGTTTAGATTTTAGGTTTAGATTTGGGGTTAGGTTTAGATTTTAGGTTTAGATTTGGGGTTAGGTTTAGATTTGGGGTTAGGTTTAGATTTTAGGTTTAGATTTGGGGTTAGGCTTAGATTTGGGGTTAGGTTTAGATTTTAGGTTTAGATTTGGGGTTAGGTTTAGATTTTAGGTTTAGATTTTAGGTTTAGATTTGGGGTTAGGTTTAGATTTTAGGTTTAGATTTGGGGTTAGGTTTAGATTTTAGGTTTAGATTTGTGGTTAGGTTTAGATTTTAGGTTTAGATTTGGGGTTAGGTTTAGATTTTAGGTTTAGATTTGGGGTTAGGTTTAGATTTTAGGTTTAGATTTGGGGTTAGGTTTAGATTTTAGGTTTAGATTTGTGGTTAGGTTTAGATTTGGGGTTAGGTTAGATTTTAGGTTTAGATTTGGGGTTAGGTTTAGATTTTAGGTTTAGATTTGGGGTTAGGTTTAGATTTGGGGTTAGGTTTAGATTTGGGGTTAGGTTTAGATTTTAGGTTTAGATTTGGGGTTAGGTTTAGATTTGGGGTTAGGTTTAGATTTTAGGTTTAGATTTGGGGTTAGGTTTAGATTTTAGGTTTAGATTTGGGGTTAGGTTTAGATTTGGGGTTAGGTTTAGATTTTAGGTTTAGATTTGGGGTTAGGTTTAGATTTGGGGTTAGGTTTAGATTTTAGGTTTAGATTTGGGGTTAGGTTTAGATTTGGGGTTAGGTTTAGATTTTAGGTTTAGATTTGGGGTTAGGTTTAGATTTTAGGTTTAGATTTGGGGTTAGGTTTAGATTTTAGGTTTAGATTTGGGGTTAGGTTTAGATTTTAGGTTTAGATTTGGGGTTAGGTTTAGATTTGGGGTTAGGTTTAGATTTTAGGTTTAGATTTGGGGTTGGGGTTAGGTTTAGATTTGGGGTTAGGTTTAGATTTTAGGTTTAGATTTGGGGTTAGGTTTAGATTTGGGGTTAGGTTTAGATTTTAGGTTTAGATTTGGGGTTAGGTTTAGATTTTAGGTTTAGATTTGGGGTTAGGTTTGATTTGGGGTTAGGTTTAGATTTTAGGTTTGGATTTGGGGTTAGGTTTAGATTTTAGGTTTAGATTTGGGGTTAGGTTTAGATTTTAGGTTTAGATTTGGGGTTAGGTTTAGATTTTAGGTTTATATTTAAGGTTAGGTTTCGATTTCAGGTTACGTTTAGATTTTAGGTTTAGATTTGGGTTTAGGTTTAGATTTTAGGTTTAGATTTGGGGTTAGGTTTAGATTTCAGGTTTAGATTTGGGGTTAGGTTTAGATTTTAGGTTTAGATTTGGGGTTAGGTTTAGATTTTAGGTTTAGATTTGGGGTTAGGTTTAGATTTTAGGTTTAGATTTGGGGTTAGGTTATAGATTTGGGGTTAGGTTTAGATTTGGGGTTAGGTTTAGATTTTAGGTTTAGATTTGGGGTTAGGTTTAGATTTTAGGTTTAGATTTGGGGTTAGGTTTAGATTTGGGGTTAGGTTTAGATTTTAGGTTTAGATTTGGGGTTAGGTTTAGATTTGGGGTTAGGTTTAGATTTTAGGTTTAGATTTGGGGTTAGGTTTAGATTTGGGGTTAGGTTTAGATTTTAGGTTTAGATTTGGGGTTAGGTTTAGATTTTAGGTTTAGATTTGGGGTTAGGTTTAGATTTTAGGTTTAGATTTGGGGTAAGGTTTAGATTTGGGGTTAGGTTTAGATTTTAGGTTTAGATTTGGGGTTAGGTTTAGATTTGGCGTTAGGTTTAGATTTGGGGTTAGGTTTAGATTTGGGGTTAGGTTTAGATTTTAGGTTTAGATTTGGGGTTAGGTTTAGATTTTAGGTTTAGATTTGGGGTTAGGTTTAGATTTTAGGTTTAGATTTGGGGTTAGGTTTAGATTTGGGGTTAGGTTTAGATTTTAGGTTTAGATTTGGGGTTAGGTTTACATTTTAGGTTCAGATTTGGGGTTAGGTTTAGATTTGGGGTTAGGTTTAGATTTTAGGTTTAGATTTGGGGTTAGGTTTAGATTTGGGGTTAGGTTTAGATTTTAGGTTTAGATTTGGGGTTAGGTTTAGATTTTAGGTTTAGATTTGGGGTTAGGTTTAGATTTTAGGTTTAGATTTGGGGTTAGGTTTAGATTTTAGGTTTAGATTTGGGGTTAGGCTTAGATTTGGGGTTAGGTTTAGATTTTAGGTTTAGATTTGGGGTTAGGTTTAGATTTTAGGTTTAGATTTTAGGTTTAGATTTGGGGTTAGGTTTAGATTTTAGGTTTAGATTTGGGGTTAGGTTTAGATTTTAGGTTTAGATTTGGGGTTAAGTTTAGATTTGGGGTTAGGTTTAGATTTTAGGTTTAGATTTGGGGTTAGGTTTAGATTTTAGGTTTAGATTTGGGGTTAGGTTTAGATTTTAGGTTTAGATTTGGGGTTAGGTTTAGATTTTAGGTTTAGATTTGGGGTTAGGTTTAGATTTTAGGTTTAGATTTGGGGTTAGGTTTAGATTTTAGGTTTAGATTTGGGGTTAGGTTTAGATTTGGGGTTAGGTTAGATTTTAGGTTTAGATTTGGGGTTAGGTTTAGATTTTAGGTTTAGATTTGGGGTTAGGTTTAGATTTTAGGTTTAGATTTGGGGTTAGGTTTAGATTTGGGGTTAGGTTTAGATTTGGGGTTAGGTTTAGATTTTAGGTTTAGATTTGGGGTTAGGTTTAGATTTGGGGTTAGGTTTAGATTTTAGGTTTGGATTTGGGGTTAGGTTTAGATTTTAGGTTTAGATTTGGGGTTAGGTTTAGATTTTAGGTTTAGATTTGGGGTTAGGTTTAGATTTTAGGTTTATATTTAAGGTTAGGTTTCGATTTCAGGTTACGTTTAGATTTTAGGTTTAGATTTGGGTTTAGGTTTAGATTTTAGGTTTAGATTTGGGGTTAGGTTTAGATTTCAGGTTTAGATTTGGGGTTAGGTTTAGATTTTAGGTTTAGATTTGGGGTTAGGTTTAGATTTTAGGTTTAGATTTGGGGTTAGGTTTAGATTTGGGGTTAGGTTTAGATTTTAGGTTTAGATTTGGGGTTAGGTTTAGATTTTAGGTTTAGATTTGGGGTTAGGTTTAGATTTTAGGTTTAGATTTGGGGTTAGGTTATAGATTTGGGGTTAGGTTTAGATTTGGGGTTAGGTTTAGATTTTAGGTTTAGATTTGGGGTTAGGTTTAGATTTTAGGTTTAGATTTGGGGTTAGGTTTAGATTTGGGGTTAGGTTTAGATTTTAGGTTTAGATTTGGGGTTAGGTTTAGATTTGGGGTTAGGTTTAGATTTTAGGTTTAGATTTGGGGTTAGGTTTAGATTTTAGGTTTAGATTTGGGGTTAGGTTTAGATTTGGCGTTAGGTTTAGATTTTAGGTTTAGATTTGGGGTTAGGTTTAGATTTGGGGTTAGGTTTAGATTTGGGGTTAGGTTTAGATTTGGGGTTAGGTTTAGATTTTAGGTTTAGATTTGGGGTTAGGTTTAGATTTTAGGTTTAGATTTGTGGTTAGGTTTAGATTTTAGGTTTAGATTTGGGGTTAGGTTTAGATTTGGGGTTAGGTTTAGATTTTAGGTTTAGATTTGGGGTTAGGTTTACATTTTAGGTTCAGATTTGGGGTTAGGTTTAGATTTGGGGTTAGGTTTAGATTTTAGGTTTAGATTTGGGGTTAGGTTTAGATTTGGGGTTAGGTTTAGATTTTAGGTTTAGATTTGGGGTTAGGTTTAGATTTTAGGTTTAGATTTGGGGTTAGGTTTAGATTTTAGGTTTAGATTTGGGGTTAGGTTTAGATTTTAGGTTTAGATTTGGGGTTAGGCTTAGATTTGGGGTTAGGTTTAGATTTTAGGTTTAGATTTGGGGTTAGGTTTAGATTTTAGGTTTAGATTTTAGGTTTAGATTTGGGGTTAGGTTTAGATTTTAGGTTTAGATTTGGGGTTAGGTTTAGATTTTAGGTTTAGATTTGGGGTTAAGTTTAGATTTGGGGTTAGGTTTAGATTTTAGGTTTAGATTTGGGGTTAGGTTTAGATTTTAGGTTTAGATTTGGGGTTAGGTTTAGATTTTAGGTTTAGATTTGGGGTTAGGTTTAGATTTTAGGTTTAGATTTGGGGTTAGGTTTAGATTTTAGGTTTAGATTTGGGGTTAGGTTTAGATTTTAGGTTTAGATTTGGGGTTAGGTTTAGATTTGGGGTTAGGTTAGATTTTAGGTTTAGATTTGGGGTTAGGTTTAGATTTTAGGTTTAGATTTGGGGTTAGGTTTAGATTTTAGGTTTAGATTTGGGGTTAGGTTTAGATTTGGGGTTAGGTTTAGATTTGGGGTTAGGTTTAGATTTTAGGTTTAGATTTGGGGTTAGGTTTAGATTTGGGGTTAGGTTTAGATTTTAGGTTTAGATTTGGGGTTAGGTTTAGATTTTAGGTTTAGATTTGGGGTTAGGTTTAGATTTGGGGTTAGGTTTAGATTTTAGGTTTAGATTTGGGGTTAGGTTTAGATTTTAGGTTTAGATTTGGGGTTAGGTTTAGATTTGGCGTTAGGTTTAGATTTGGGGTTAGGTTTAGATTTTAGGTTTAGATTTGGGGTTAGGTTTAGATTTTAGGTTTAGATTTGGGGTTAGGTTTAGATTTTAGGTTTAGATTTGTGGTTAGGTTTAGATTTGGGGTTAGGTTTAGATTTGGGGTTTAGATTTGGGGTTAGGTTTAGATTTGGGGTTAGGTTTAGATTTTAGGTTTAGATTTGGGGTTAGGTTTAGATTTTAGGTTTAGATTTGGGGTTAGGTTTAGATTTTAGGTTTAGATTTGGGGTTAGGTTTAGATTTGGGTTTAGGTTTAGATTTTAGGTTTAGATTTGGGGTTAGGTTTAGATTTGGGGTTAGGTTTAGATTTTAGGTTTAGATTTGGGGTTAGGTTTAGATTTTAGGTTTAGATTTGGGGTTAGGTTTAGATTTGGGGTTAGGTTTAGATTTTAGGTTTAGATTTGGGGTTAGGTTTAGATTTTAGGTTTAGATTTGGGGTTAGGTTTAGATTTGGGGTTAGGTTTAGATTTTAGGTTTAGATTTGGGGTTAGGTTTAGATTTGGGGTTAGGTTTAGATTTTAGGTTTAGATTTGGGGTTAGGTTTAGATTTTAGGTTTAGATTTGGGGTTAGGCTTAGATTTGGGGTTAGGTTTAGATTTTAGGTTTAGATTTGGGGTTAGGTTTAGATTTGGGGTTAGGTTTAGATTTTAGGTTTAGATTTGGGGTTAGGTTTAGATTTTAGGTTTAGATTTGGGGTTAGGTTTAGATTTGGGGTTAGGTTTAGATTTTAGGTTTAGATTTGGGGTTAGGTTTAGATTTTAGGTTTAGATTTGGGGTTAGGTTTAGATTTTAGGTTTAGATTTGGGGTTAGGTTTAGATTTTAGATTTAGATTTGGGGTTAGGTTTAGATTTTAGGTTTAGATTTGGGGTTAGGTTTAGATTTTAGGTTTAGATTTGGGGTTAGGTTTAGATTTGGGGTTAGGTTTAGATTTGGGGTTAGGTTTAGATTTTAGGTTTAGATTTGGGGTTAGGTTTAGATTTTAGGTTTAGATTTGGGGTTAGGCTTAGATTTGGGGTTAGGTTTAGATTTTAGGTTTAGATTTGGGGTTAGGTTTAGATTTTAGGTTTAGATTTGGGTTTAGGTTTAGATTTTAGGTTTAGATTTGGGGTTAGGTTTAGATTTTAGGTTTAGATTTGGGGTTAGGTTTAGATTTGGGGTTAGGTTTAGATTTTAGGTTTAGATTTGGGGTTAGGTTTAGATTTTAGGTTTAGATTTGGGGTTAGGTTTAGATTTTAGGTTTATATTTGGGGTAAGGTTTACATTTGGGGTTAGGTTTAGATTTTAGGTTTAGATTTGGGGTTAGGTTTAGATTTGGGGTTAGGTTTAGATTTTAGGTTTAGATTTGGGGTTAGGTTTAGATTTTAGGTTTAGATTTTAGGTTTAGATTTGGGGTTAGGTTTAGATTTGGGGTTAGGTTTAGATTTTAGGTTTAGATTTGGGGTTGGGGTTAGGTTTAGATTTGGGGTTAGGTTTAGATTTTAGGTTTAGATTTGGGGTTAGGTTTAGATTTGGGGTTAGGTTTAGATTTTAGGTTTAGATTTGGGGTTAGGTTTAGATTTTAGGTTTAGATTTGGGGTTAGGTTTAGATTTTAGGTTTAGATTTGGGGTTAGGTTTGATTTGGGGTTAGGTTTAGATTTTAGGTTTGGATTTGGGGTTAGGTTTAGATTTTAGGTTTAGATTTGGGGTTAGGTTTAGATTTTAGGTTTAGATTTGGGGTTAGGTTTAGATTTTAGGTTTATATTTAAGGTTAGGTTTCGATTTCAGGTTACGTTTAGATTTTAGGTTTAGATTTGGGTTTAGGTTTAGATTTTAGGTTTAGATTTGGGGTTAGGTTTAGATTTCAGGTTTAGATTTGGGGTTAGGTTTAGATTTTAGGTTTAGATTTGGGGTTAGGTTTAGATTTTAGGTTTAGATTTGGGGTTAGGTTTAGATTTGGGGTTAGGTTTAGATTTTAGGTTTAGATTTGGGGTTAGGTTTAGATTTTAGGTTTAGATTTGGGGTTAGGTTTAGATTTTAGGTTTAGATTTGGGGTTAGGTTATAGATTTGGGGTTAGGTTTAGATTTGGGGTTAGGTTTAGATTTTAGGTTTAGATTTGGGGTTAGGTTTAGATTTTAGGTTTAGATTTGGGGTTAGGTTTAGATTTGGGGTTAGGTTTAGATTTTAGGTTTAGATTTGGGGTTAGGTTTAGATTTGGGGTTAGGTTTAGATTTTAGGTTTAGATTTGGGGTTAGGTTTAGATTTTAGGTTTAGATTTGGGGTTAGGTTTAGATTTTAGGTTTATATTTGGGGTAAGGTTTAGATTTGGGGTTAGGTTTAGATTTTAGGTTTAGATTTGGGGTTAGGTTTAGATTTGGGGTTAGGTTTAGATTTGGGGTTAGGTTTAGATTTGGGGTTAGGTTTAGATTTTAGGTTTAGATTTGGGGTTAGGTTTAGATTTTAGGTTTAGATTTGGGGTTAGGTTTAGATTTGGGGTTAGGTTTAGATTTTAGGTTTAGATTTGGGGTTAGGTTTACATTTTAGGTTCAGATTTGGGGTTAGGTTTAGATTTGGGGTTAGGTTTAGATTTTAGGTTTAGATTTGGGGTTAGGTTTAGATTTGGGGTTAGGTTTAGATTTTAGGTTTAGATTTGGGGTTAGGTTTAGATTTTAGGTTTAGATTTGGGGTTAGGTTTAGATTTCAGGTTTAGATTTGGGGTTAGGTTTAGATTTTAGGTTTAGATTTGGGGTTAGGCTTAGATTTGGGGTTAGGTTTAGATTTTAGGTTTAGATTTGGGGTTAGGTTTAGATTTTAGGTTTAGATTTTAGGTTTAGATTTGGGGTTAGGTTTAGATTTTAGGTTTAGATTTGGGGTTAGGTTTAGATTTTAGGTTTAGATTTGGGGTTAAGTTTAGATTTGGGGTTAGGTTTAGATTTTAGGTTTAGATTTGGGGTTAGGTTTAGATTTTAGGTTTAGATTTGGGGTTAGGTTTAGATGTTAGGTTTAGATTTGGGGTTAGGTTTAGATTTTAGGTTTAGATTTGGGGTTAGGTTTAGATTTTAGGTTTAGATTTGGGGTTAGGTTTAGATTTTAGGTTTAGATTTGGGGTTAGGTTTAGATTTGGGGTTAGGTTAGATTTTAGGTTTAGATTTGGGGTTAGGTTTAGATTTTAGGTTTAGATTTGGGGTTAGGTTTAGATTTTAGGTTTAGATTTGGGGTTAGGTTTAGATTTGGGGTTAGGTTTAGATTTTAGGTTTAGATTTGGGGTTAGGTTTAGATTTTAGGTTTAGATTTGGGGTTAGGTTTAGATTTTAGGTTTAGATTTGGGGTTAGGTTTGATTTGGGGTTAGGTTTAGATTTTAGGTTTGGATTTGGGGTTAGGTTTAGATTTTAGGTTTAGATTTGGGGTTAGGTTTAGATTTTAGGTTTAGATTTGGGGTTAGGTTTAGATTTTAGGTTTATATTTAAGGTTAGGTTTCGATTTCAGGTTACGTTTAGATTTTAGGTTTAGATTTGGGTTTAGGTTTAGATTTTAGGTTTAGATTTGGGGTTAGGTTTAGATTTCAGGTTTAGATTTGGGGTTAGGTTTAGATTTTAGGTTTAGATTTGGGGTTAGGTTTAGATTTTAGGTTTAGATTTGGGGTTAGGTTTAGATTTTAGGTTTAGATTTGGGGTTAGGTTTAGATTTTAGGTTTAGATTTGGGGTTAGGTTTAGATTTTAGGTTTAGATTTGGGGTTAGGTTATAGATTTGGGGTTAGGTTTAGATTTGGGGTTAGGTTTAGATTTTAGGTTTAGATTTGGGGTTAGGTTTAGATTTTAGGTTTAGATTTGGGGTTAGGTTTAGATTTGGGGTTAGGTTTAGATTTTAGGTTTAGATTTGGGGTTAGGTTTAGATTTGGGGTTAGGTTTAGATTTTAGGTTTAGATTTGGGGTTAGGTTTAGATTTTAGGTTTAGATTTGGGGTTAGGTTTAGATTTTAGGTTTATATTTGGGGTAAGGTTTAGATTTGGGGTTAGGTTTAGATTTTAGGTTTAGATTTGGGGTTAGGTTTAGATTTGGGGTTAGGTTTAGATTTGGGGTTAGGTTTAGATTTTAGGTTTAGATTTGGGGTTAGGTTTAGATTTTAGGTTTAGATTTGGGGTTAGGTTTAGATTTTAGGTTTAGATTTGGGGTTAGGTTTAGATTTGGGGTTAGGTTTAGATTTTAGGTTTAGATTTGGGGTTAGGTTTACATTTTAGGTTCAGATTTGGGGTTAGGTTTAGATTTGGGGTTAGGTTTAGATTTTAGGTTTAGATTTGGGGTTAGGTTTAGATTTGGGGTTAGGTTTAGATTTTAGGTTTAGATTTGGGGTTAGGTTTAGATTTTAGGTTTAGATTTGGGGTTAGGTTTAGATTTTAGGTTTAGATTTGGGGTTAGGTTTAGATTTTAGGTTTAGATTTGGGGTTAGGCTTAGATTTGGGGTTAGGTTTAGATTTTAGGTTTAGATTTGGGGTTAGGTTTAGATTTTAGGTTTAGATTTTAGGTTTAGATTTGGGGTTAGGTTTAGATTTTAGGTTTAGATTTGGGGTTAGGTTTAGATTTTAGGTTTAGATTTGGGGTTAAGTTTAGATTTGGGGTTAGGTTTAGATTTTAGGTTTAGATTTGGGGTTAGGTTTAGATTTTAGGTTTAGATTTGGGGTTAGGTTTAGATTTTAGGTTTAGATTTGGGGTTAGGTTTAGATTTTAGGTTTAGATTTGGGGTTAGGTTTAGATTTTAGGTTTAGATTTGGGGTTAGGTTTAGATTTGGGGTTAGGTTAGATTTTAGGTTTAGATTTGGGGTTAGGTTTAGATTTTAGGTTTAGATTTGGGGTTAGGTTTAGATTTTAGGTTTAGATTTGGGGTTAGGTTTAGATTTGGGGTTAGGTTTAGATTTGGGGTTAGGTTTAGATTTTAGGTTTAGATTTGGGGTTAGGTTTAGATTTGGGGTTAGGTTTAGATTTTAGGTTTGGATTTGGGGTTAGGTTTAGATTTTAGGTTTAGATTTGGGGTTAGGTTTAGATTTTAGGTTTAGATTTGGGGTTAGGTTTAGATTTTAGGTTTATATTTAAGGTTAGGTTTCGATTTCAGGTTACGTTTAGATTTTAGGTTTAGATTTGGGTTTAGGTTTAGATTTTAGGTTTAGATTTGGGGTTAGGTTTAGATTTCAGGTTTAGATTTGGGGTTAGGTTTAGATTTTAGGTTTAGATTTGGGGTTAGGTTTAGATTTTAGGTTTAGATTTGGGGTTAGGTTTAGATTTGGGGTTAGGTTTAGATTTTAGGTTTAGATTTGGGGTTAGGTTTAGATTTTAGGTTTAGATTTGGGGTTAGGTTTAGATTTTAGGTTTAGATTTGGGGTTAGGTTATAGATTTGGGGTTAGGTTTAGATTTGGGGTTAGGTTTAGATTTTAGGTTTAGATTTGGGGTTAGGTTTAGATTTTAGGTTTAGATTTGGGGTTAGGTTTAGATTTGGGGTTAGGTTTAGATTTTAGGTTTAGATTTGGGGTTAGGTTTAGATTTGGGGTTAGGTTTAGATTTTAGGTTTAGATTTGGGGTTAGGTTTAGATTTTAGGTTTAGATTTGGGGTTAGGTTTAGATTTTAGGTTTATATTTGGGGTAAGGTTTAGATTTGGGGTTAGGTTTAGATTTTAGGTTTAGATTTGGGGTTAGGTTTAGATTTGGGGTTAGGTTTAGATTTGGGGTTAGGTTTAGATTTTAGGTTTAGATTTGGGGTTAGGTTTAGATTTTAGGTTTAGATTTGGGGTTAGGTTTAGATTTTAGGTTTAGATTTGGGGTTAGGTTTAGATTTGGGGTTAGGTTTAGATTTTAGGTTTAGATTTGGGGTTAGGTTTACATTTTAGGTTCAGATTTGGGGTTAGGTTTAGATTTGGGGTTAGGTTTAGATTTTAGGTTTAGATTTGGGGTTAGGTTTAGATTTGGGGTTAGGTTTAGATTTTAGGTTTAGATTTGGGGTTAGGTTTAGATTTTAGGTTTAGATTTGGGGTTAGGTTTAGATTTTAGGTTTAGATTTGGGGTTAGGTTTAGATTTTAGGTTTAGATTTGGGGTTAGGCTTAGATTTGGGGTTAGGTTTAGATTTTAGGTTTAGATTTGGGGTTAGGTTTAGATTTTAGGTTTAGATTTTAGGTTTAGATTTGGGGTTAGGTTTAGATTTTAGGTTTAGATTTGGGGTTAGGTTTAGATTTTAGGTTTAGATTTGGGGTTAAGTTTAGATTTGGGGTTAGGTTTAGATTTTAGGTTTAGATTTAGGGTTAGGTTTAGATTTTAGGTTTAGATTTGGGGTTAGGTTTAGATTTTAGGTTTAGATTTGGGGTTAGGTTTAGATTTTAGGTTTAGATTTGGGGTTAGGTTTAGATTTTAGGTTTAGATTTGGGGTTAGGTTTAGATTTTAGGTTTAGATTTGGGGTTAGGTTTAGATTTGGGGTTAGGTTAGATTTTAGGTTTAGATTTGGGGTTAGGTTTAGATTTTAGGTTTAGATTTGGGGTTAGGTTTAGATTTTAGGTTTAGATTTGGGGTTAGGTTTAGATTTGGGGTTAGGTTTAGATTTGGGGTTAGGTTTAGATTTTAGGTTTAGATTTGGGGTTAGGTTTAGATTTGGGGTTAGGTTTAGATTTTAGGTTTAGATTTGGGGTTAGGTTTAGATTTTAGGTTTAGATTTGGGGTTAGGTTTAGATTTTAGGTTTAGATTTGGGGTTAGGTTTAGATTTTAGGTTTATATTTAAGGTTAGGTTTCGATTTCAGGTTACGTTTAGATTTTAGGTTTAGATTTGGGTTTAGGTTTAGATTTTAGGTTTAGATTTGGGGTTAGGTTTAGATTTCAGGTTTAGATTTGGGGTTAGGTTTAGATTTTAGGTTTAGATTTGGGGTTAGGTTTAGATTTTAGGTTTAGATTTGGGGTTAGGTTTAGATTTGGGGTTAGGTTTAGATTTTAGGTTTAGATTTGGGGTTAGGTTTAGATTTTAGGTTTAGATTTGGGGTTAGGTTTAGATTTTAGGTTTAGATTTGGGGTTAGGTTATAGATTTGGGGTTAGGTTTAGATTTGGGGTTAGGTTTAGATTTTAGGTTTAGATTTGGGGTTAGGTTTAGATTTTAGGTTTAGATTTGGGGTTAGGTTTAGATTTGGGGTTAGGTTTAGATTTTAGGTTTAGATTTGGGGTTAGGTTTAGATTTGGGGTTAGGTTTAGATTTTAGGTTTAGATTTGGGGTTAGGTTTAGATTTTAGGTTTAGATTTGGGGTTAGGTTTAGATTTTAGGTTTATATTTGGGGTAAGGTTTAGATTTGGGGTTAGGTTTAGATTTTAGGTTTAGATTTGGGGTTAGGTTTAGATTTGGGGTTAGGTTTAGATTTGGGGTTAGGTTTAGATTTGGGGTTAGGTTTAGATTTTAGGTTTAGATTTGGGGTTAGGTTTAGATTTTAGGTTTAGATTTGGGGTTAGGTTTAGATTTTAGGTTTAGATTTGGGGTTAGGTTTAGATTTGGGGTTAGGTTTAGATTTTAGGTTTAGATTTGGGGTTAGGTTTACATTTTAGGTTCAGATTTGGGGTTAGGTTTAGATTTGGGGTTAGGTTTAGATTTTAGGTTTAGATTTGGGGTTAGGTTTAGATTTGGGGTTAGGTTTAGATTTTAGGTTTAGATTTGGGGTTAGGTTTAGATTTTAGGTTTAGATTTGGGGTTAGGTTTAGATTTTAGGTTTAGATTTGGGGTTAGGCTTAGATTTGGGGTTAGGTTTAGATTTTAGGTTTAGATTTGGGGTTAGGTTTAGATTTTAGGTTTAGATTTTAGGTTTAGATTTGGGGTTAGGTTTAGATTTTAGGTTTAGATTTGGGGTTAGGTTTAGATTTTAGGTTTAGATTTGGGGTTAAGTTTAGATTTGGGGTTAGGTTTAGATTTTAGGTTTAGATTTGGGGTTAGGTTTAGATTTTAGGTTTAGATTTGGGGTTAGGTTTAGATTTTAGGTTTAGATTTGGGGTTAGGTTTAGATTTTAGGTTTAGATTTGGGGTTAGGTTTAGATTTTAGGTTTAGATTTGGGGTTAGGTTTAGATTTGGGGTTAGGTTAGATTTTAGGTTTAGATTTGGGGTTAGGTTTAGATTTTAGGTTTAGATTTGGGGTTAGGTTTAGATTTTAGGTTTAGATTTGGGGTTAGGTTTAGATTTTAGGTTTAGATTTGGGGTTAGGTTTAGATTTGGGGTTAGGTTTAGATTTTAGGTTTAGATTTGGGGTTAGGTTTAGATTTTAGGTTTAGATTTGGGGTTAGGTTTAGATTTGGGGTTAGGTTTAGATTTTAGGTTTAGATTTGGGGTTAGGTTTAGATTTTAGGTTTAGATTTGGGGTTAGGTTTAGATTTTAGGTTTAGATTTGTGGTTAGGTTTAGATTTGGGGTTAGGTTTAGATTTGGGGTTTAGATTTGGGGTTAGGTTTAGATTTGGGGTTAGGTTTAGATTTTAGGTTTAGATTTGGGGTTAGGTTTAGATTTTAGGTTTAGATTTGGGGTTAGGTTTAGATTTTAGGTTTAGATTTGGGGTTAGGTTTAGATTTGGGTTTAGGTTTAGATTTTAGGTTTAGATTTGGGGTTAGGTTTAGATTTGGGGTTAGGTTTAGATTTTAGGTTTAGATTTGGGGTTAGGTTTAGATTTTAGGTTTAGATTTGGGGTTAGGTTTAGATTTGGGGTTAGGTTTAGATTTTAGGTTTAGATTTGGGGTTAGGTTTAGATTTTAGGTTTAGATTTGGGGTTAGGTTTAGATTTGGGGTTAGGTTTAGATTTTAGGTTTAGATTTGGGGTTAGGTTTAGATTTGGGGTTAGGTTTAGATTTTAGGTTTAGATTTGGGGTTAGGTTTAGATTTTAGGTTTAGATTTGGGGTTAGGCTTAGATTTGGGGTTAGGTTTAGATTTTAGGTTTAGATTTGGGGTTAGGTTTAGATTTGGGGTTAGGTTTAGATTTTAGGTTTAGATTTGGGGTTAGGTTTAGATTTTAGGTTTAGATTTGGGGTTAGGTTTAGATTTGGGGTTAGGTTTAGATTTTAGGTTTAGATTTGGGGTTAGGTTTAGATTTTAGGTTTAGATTTGGGGTTAGGTTTAGATTTTAGGTTTAGATTTGGGGTTAGGTTTAGATTTTAGATTTAGATTTGGGGTTAGGTTTAGATTTTAGGTTTAGATTTGGGGTTAGGTTTAGATTTTAGGTTTAGATTTGGGGTTAGGTTTAGATTTGGGGTTAGGTTTAGATTTGGGGTTAGGTTTAGATTTTAGGTTTAGATTTGGGGTTAGGTTTAGATTTTAGGTTTAGATTTGGGTTTAGGTTTAGATTTTAGGTTTAGATTTGGGGTTAGGTTTAGATTTTAGGTTTAGATTTGGGGTTAGGTTTAGATTTGGGGTTAGGTTTAGATTTTAGGTTTAGATTTGGGGTTAGGTTTAGATTTTAGGTTTAGATTTGGGGTTAGGTTTAGATTTTAGGTTTATATTTGGGGTAAGGTTTACATTTGGGGTTAGGTTTAGATTTTAGGTTTAGATTTGGGGTTAGGTTTAGATTTGGGGTTAGGTTTAGATTTTAGGTTTAGATTTGGGGTTAGGTTTAGATTTTAGGTTTAGATTTTAGGTTTAGATTTGGGGTTAGGTTTAGATTTTAGGTTTAGATTTGGGGTTAGGTTTAGATTTTAGGTTTATATTTGGGGTAAGGTTTACATTTGGGGTTGGGTTTAGATTTTAGGTTTAGATTTGGGGTTAGGTTTAGATTTGGGGTTAGGTTTAGATTTTAGGTTTAGATTTGGGGTTAGGTTTAGATTTTAGGTTTAGATTTGGGGTTAGGTTTAGATTTGGGGTTAGGTTTAGATTTTAGGTTTAGATTTGGGGTTAGGTTTAGATTTTAGGTTTAGATTTGGGGTTAGGTTTAGATTTTAGGTTTATATTTGGGGTAAGGTTTAGATTTGGGTTAGGTTTAGATTTTAGGTTTAGATTTGGGGTTAGGTTTAGATTTGGGGTTAGGTTTAGATTTTAGGTTTAGATTTGGGGTTAGGTTTAGATTTTAGGTTTAGATTTGGGGTTAGGTTTAGATTTGGGGTTAGGTTTAGATTTTAGGTTTAGATTTGGGGTTAGGTTTAGATTTTAGGTTTAGATTTGGGGTTAGGTTTAGATTTGGGGTTAGGTTTAGATTTTAGGTTTAGATTTGGGGTTAGGTTTAGATTTTAGGTTTAGATTTGGGGTTAGGTTTAGATTTGGGGTTAGGTTTAGATTTTAGGTTTAGATTTGGGGTTAGGTTTAGATTATAGGTTTAGATTTGGGGTTAGGTTTAGATTTGGGGTTAGGTTTAGATTTTAGGTTTAGATTTGGGGTTAGGTTTAGATTTTAGGTTTAAATTTGGGGTTAGGTTTAGATTTTAGGTTTAGATTTGGGGTTAGGTTTAGATTTGGGGTTAGGTTTAGATTTTAGGTTTAGATTTGGGGTTAGGTTTAGATTTTAGGTTTAGATTTGGGGTTATGTTTAGATTTGGGTTTAGGTTTAGATTTTAGGTTTAGATTTGGAGTTAGGTTTAGATTTTAGGTTTAGATTTGGGTTTAGGTTTAGATTTTAGGTTTAGATTTGGGGTTAGGTTTAGATTTTAGGTTTAGATTTGGGGTTAGGTTTAGATTTTAGGTTTATATTTGGGGTAAGTTTTACATTTGGGGTTAGGTTTAGATTTTAGGTTTAGATTTGGGGTTAGGTTTAGATTTGGGGTTAGGTTTAGATTTTAGGTTTAGATTTGGGGTTAGGTTTAGATTTTAGGTTTAGATTTGGGGTTAGGTTTAGATTTTAGGTTTAGATTTGGGGTTAGGTTTAGATTTGGGGTTAGGTTTAGATTTTAGGTTTAGATTTGGGGTTAGGTTTAGATTTGGGATTAGGTTTAGATTTTAGGTTTAGATTTGGGGTTAGGCTTAGATTTGGGGTTAGGTTTAGATTTTAGGTTTAGATTTGGGGTTAGGTTTAGATTTGGGGTTAGGTTTAGATTTTAGGTTTAGATTTGGGGTTAGGTTTAGATTTTAGGTTTAGATTTGGGGTTAGGTTTAGATTTTAGGTTTAGATTTTAGGTTTAGATTTGGGGTTAGGTTTAGATTTTAGGTTTAGATTTGGGGTTAGGTTTAGATTTTAGGTTTAGATTTGGGGTTAGGTTTAGATTTTAGATTTAGATTTGGGGTTAGGTTTAGATTTTAGGTTTAGATTTGGGGTTAGGTTTAGATTTGGGGTTAGGTTTAGATTTTAGGTTTAGATTTGGGGTTAGGTTTAGATTTTAGGTTTAGATTTGGGGTTATGTTTAGATTTGGGGTTAGGTTTAGATTTTAGGTTTAGATTTGGGGTTAGGTTTAGATTTTAGGTTTAGATTTTAGGTTTAGATTTGGGTTTAGGTTTAGATTTTAGGTTTAGATTTGGGGTTAGGTTTAGATTTTAGGTTTATATTTGGGGTAAGGTTTACATTTGGGGTTAGGTTTAGATTTTAGGTTTAGATTTGGGGTTAGGTTTTAGATTTGGGGTTAGGTTTAGATTTTAGGTTTAGATTTGGGGTTAGGTTTAGATTTTAGGTTTAGATATGGGGTTAGGTTTAGATTTGGGGTTAGGTTTAGATTTTAGGTTTAGATTTGGGGTTAGGTTTAGATTTGGGGTTAGGTTTAGACTTGGGGTTAGGTTTAGATTTTAGGTTTAGATTTGGGGTTAGGTTTAGATTTGGGATTAGGTTTAGATTTTAGGTTTAGATTTGGGGTTAGGTTTAGATTTTAGGTTTAGATTTGGGGTTAGGTTTAGATTTGGGGTTAGGTTTAGATTTTAGGTTTAGATTTGGGGTTAGGTTTAGATTTCAGGTTTAGATTTGGGGTTAGGTTTAGATTTTAGGTTTAGATTTGGGGTTAGGTTTAGATTTTAGGTTTAGATTTGGGGTTATGTTTAGATTTGGGTTTAGGTTTAGATTTTAGGTTTAGATTTGGAGTTAGGTTTAGATTTTAGGTTTAGATTTGGGTTTAGGTTTAGATTTTAGGTTTAGATTTGGGGTTAGGTTTAGATTTTAGGTTTAGATTTGGGGTTAGGTTTAGATTTTAGGTTTATATTTGGGGTAAGTTTTACATTTGGGGTTAGGTTTAGATTTTAGGTTTAGATTTGGGGTTAGGTTTAGATTTGGGGTTAGGTTTAGATTTTAGGTTTAGATTTGGGGTTAGGTTTAGATTTTAGGTTTAGATTTGGGGTTAGGTTTAGATTTGGGGTTTGGTTTAGATTTTAGGTTTAGATTTGGGGTTAGGTTTAGATTTTAGGTTTATATTTGGGGTAAGGTTTAGATTTGGGGTTAGGTTTAGATTTTAGGTTTAGATTTGGAGTTAGGTTTAGATTTGGGGTTAGGTTTAGATTTTAGGTTTAGATTTGGGGTTAGGTTTAGATTTTAGGTTTAGATTTGGGGTTAGGTTTAGATTTGGGATTAGGTTTAGATTTTAGGTTTAGATTTGGGGTTAGGCTTAGATTTGGGGTTAGGTTTAGATTTTAGGTTTAGATTTGGGGTTAGGTTTAGATTTGGGGTTAGGTTTAGATTTTAGGTTTAGATTTGGGGTTAGGTTTAGATTTTAGGTTTAGATTTGGGGTTAGGTTTAGATTTGGGGTTAGGTTTAGATTTTAGGTTTAGATTTGGGGTTAGGTTTAGATTTTAGGTTTAGATTTGGGGTTAGGTTTAGATTTGGGGTTAGGTTTAGATTTTAGGTTTAGATTTGGGGTTAGGTTTAGATTTGGGGTTAGGTTTAGATTTTAGGTTTAGATTTGGGGTTAGGTTTAGATTTTAGGTTTAGATTTGGGGTTAGGTTTAGATTTGGGGTTAGGTTTAGATTTTAGGTTTAGATTTGGGGTTAGGTTTAGATTTTAGGTTTAGATTTGGGGTTAGGTTTAGATTTGGGGTTAGGTTTAGATTTTAGGTTTAGATTTGGGGTTAGGTTTAGATTTTAGGTTTAGATTTGGGGTTAGGTTTAGATTTGGGGTTAGGTTTAGATTTGGGGTTAGGTTTAGATTTGGGGTTAGTTTTAGATTTTAGGTTTAGATTTGGGGTTAGGTTTAGATTTTAGATTTAGATTTGGGGTTAGGTTTAGATTTTAGGTTTAGATTTGGGGTTAGGTTTAGATTTGGGGTTAGGTTTAGATTTTAGGTTTAGATTTGGGGTTAGGTTTAGATTTTAGGTTTAGATTTGGGGTTATGTTTAGATTTGGGGTTAGGTTTAGATTTTAGGTTTAGATTTTAGGTTTAGATTTGGGTTTAGGTTTAGATTTTAGGTTTAGATTTGGGGTTAGGTTTAGATTTTAGGTTTATATTTGGGGTAAGGTTTACATTTGGGGTTAGGTTTAGATTTTAGGTTTAGATTTGGGGTTAGGTTTTAGATTTGGGGTTAGGTTTAGATTTTAGGTTTAGATTTGGGGTTAGGTTTAGATTTTAGGTTTAGATATGGGGTTAGGTTTAGATTTGGGGTTAGGTTTAGATTTTAGGTTTAGATTTGAGGTTAGGTTTAGATTTTAGGTTTAGATTTGGGGTTAGGTTTAGATTTTAGGTTTAGATTTGGGGTTAGGTTTAGATTTGGGGTTAGGTTTAGATTTTAGGTTTAGATTTGGGGTTAGGTTTAGATTTTAGGTTTAGATTTGGGGTTAGGTTTAGATTTGGGGTTAGGTTTAGATTTTAGGTTTAGATTTGGGGTTAGGTTTAGATTTCAGGTTTAGATTTGGGGTTAGGTTTAGATTTTAGGTTTAGATTTGGGGTTAGGTTTAGATTTAAGGTTTAGATTTTAGGTTTAGATTTGGGGTTAGGTTTAGATTTTAGGTTTAGATTTGGGGTTAGGTTTAGATTTGGGGTTAGGTTTAGATTTTAGGTTTAGATTTGGGGTTAGGTTTAGATTTTAGGTTTAGATTTGGGGTTAGGTTTAGATTTTAGGTTTAGATTTGCGGTTAGGTTTAGATTTGGGGTTAGGTTTAGATTTTAGGTTTAGATTTGGGGTTAGGTTTAGATTTTAGGTTTAGATTTGGGGTTAGGTTTAGATTTTAGGTTTAGATTTGGGGTTAGGTTTAGATTTGGGGTTAGGTTTAGATTTTAGGTTTAGATTTGGGGTTAGGTTTAGATTTTAGGTTTAGATTTGGGGTTAGGTTTAGATTTGGGGTTAGGTTTAGATTTTAGGTTTAGATTTGGGTTTAGGTTTAGATTTTAGGTTTAGATTTGGGGTTAGGTTTAGATTTGGGGTTAGGTTTAGATTTTAGGTTTAGATTTGGGGTTAGGTTTAGATTTTAGATTTACATTTGGGGTTAGGTTTAGATTTTAGGTTTAGATTTGGGGTTAGGTTTAGATTTTAGGTTTAGATTTGGGGTTAGGTTTAGATTTGGGGTTAGGTTTAGATTTTAGGTTTAGATTTGGGGTTAGGTTTAGATTTTAGGTTTAGATTTGGGGTTATGTTTAGATTTGGGTTTAGGTTTAGATTTTAGGTTTAGATTTGGAGTTAGGTTTAGATTTTAGGTTTAGATTTGGGTTTAGGTTTAGATTTTAGGTTTAGATTTGGGGTTAGGTTTAGATTTTAGGTTTAGATTTGGGGTTAGGTTTAGATTTTAGGTTTATATTTGGGGTAAGTTTTACATTTGGGGTTAGGTTTAGATTTTAGGTTTAGATTTGGGGTTAGGTTTAGATTTGGGGTTAGGTTTAGATTTTAGGTTTAGATTTGGGGTTAGGTTTAGATTTTAGGTTTAGATTTGGGGTTAGGTTTAGATTTGGGGTTAGGTTTAGATTTTAGGTTTAGATTTGGGGTTAGGTTTAGATTTTAGGTTTATATTTGGGGTAAGGTTTAGATTTGGGGTTAGGTTTAGATTTTAGGTTTAGATTTGGAGTTAGGTTTAGATTTGGGGTTAGGTTTAGATTTTAGGTTTAGATTTGGGGTTAGGTTTAGATTTTAGGTTTAGATTTGGGGTTAGGTTTAGATTTGGGATTAGGTTTAGATTTTAGGTTTAGATTTGGGGTTAGGCTTAGATTTGGGGTTAGGTTTAGATTTTAGGTTTAGATTTGGGGTTAGGTTTAGATTTGGGGTTAGGTTTAGATTTTAGTTTTAGATTTGGGGTTAGGTTTAGATTTTAGGTTTAGATTTGGGGTTAGGTTTAGATTTGGGGTTAGGTTTAGATTTTAGGTTTAGATTTGGGGTTAGGTTTAGATTTTAGGTTTAGATTTGGGGTTAGGTTTAGATTTGGGGTTAGGTTTAGATTTTAGGTTTAGATTTGGGGTTAGGTTTAGATTTGGGGTTAGGTTTAGATTTTAGGTTTAGATTTGGGGTTAGGTTTAGATTTTAGATTTAGATTTGGGGTTAGGTTTAGATTTTAGGTTTAGATTTGGGGTAAGGTTTAGATTTGGGGTTAGGTTTAGATTTTAGGTTTAGATTTGGGGTTAGGTTTAGATTTTAGGTTTAGATTTGGGGTTATGTTTAGATTTGGGGTTAGGTTTAGATTTTAGGTTTAGATTTGGGGTTAGGTTTAGATTTTAGGTTTAGATTTGGGGTTAGGTTTAGATTTTAGGTTTATATTTGGGGTAAGGTTTACATTTGGGGTTAGGTTTAGATTTTAGGTTTAGATTTGGGGTTAGGTTTAGATTTGGGGTTAGGTTTAGATTTTAGGTTTAGATTTGGGGTTAGGTTTAGATTTTAGGTTTAGATTTGGGGTTAGGTTTAGATTTTAGGTTTAGATTTTAGGTTTAGATTTGGGGTTAGGTTTAGATTTTAGGTTTAGATTTGGGGTTAGGTTTAGATTTTAGGTTTAGATTTGGGGTTAGGTTTAGATTTTAGATTTAGATTTGGGGTTAGGTTTAGATTTTAGGTTTAGATTTGGGGTTAGGTTTAGATTTGGGGTTAGGTTTAGATTTTAGGTTTAGATTTGGGGTTAGGTTTAGATTTTAGGTTTAGATTTGGGGTTAGGTTTAGATTTTAGGTTTAGATTTTAGGTTTAGATTTGGGGTTAGGTTTAGATTTTAGGTTTAGATTTGGGGTTAGGTTTAGATTTTAGGTTTAGATTTGGGGTTAGGTTTAGATTTTAGGTTTAGATTTGGGGTTAGGTTTAGATTTTAGGTTTAGATTTGGGGTTAGGTTTAGATTTGGGGTTAGGTTTAGATTTTAGGTTTAGATTTGGGGTTAGGTTTAGATTTGGGGTTAGGTTTAGATTTTAGGTTTAGATTTGGGGTTAGGTTTAGATTTTAGGTTTAGATTTGGGGTTAGGTTTAGATTTTAGGTTTAGATTTTAGGTTTAGATTTGGGGTTAGGTTTAGATTTTAGGTTTAGATTTGGGGTTAGGTTTAGATTTTAGGTTTAGATTTGGGGTTAGGTTTAGATTTTAGATTTAGATTTGGGGTTAGGTTTAGATTTTAGGTTTAGATTTGGGGTTAGGTTTAGATTTGGGGTTAGGTTTAGATTTTAGGTTTAGATTTGGGGTTAGGTTTAGATTTTAGGTTTAGATTTGGGGTTATGTTTAGATTTGGGGTTAGGTTTAGATTTTAGGTTTAGATTTGGGGTTAGGTTTAGATTTTAGGTTTAGATTTTAGGTTTAGATTTGGGTTTAGGTTTAGATTTTAGGTTTAGATTTGGGGTTAGGTTTAGATTTTAGGTTTATATTTGGGGTAAGGTTTACATTTGGGTTTAGGTTTAGATTTTAGGTTTAGATTTGGGGTTAGGTTTTAGATTTGGGGTTAGGTTTAGATTTTAGGTTTAGATTTGGGGTTAGGTTTAGATTTTAGGTTTAGATATGGGGTTAGGTTTAGATTTGGGGTTAGGTTTAGATTTTAGGTTTAGATTTGGGGTTAGGTTTAGATTTGGGGTTAGGTTTAGACTTGGGGTTAGGTTTAGATTTTAGGTTTAGATTTGGGGTTAGGTTTAGATTTGGGATTAGGTTTAGATTTTAGGTTTAGATTTGGGGTTAGGTTTAGATTTTAGGTTTAGATTTGGGGTTAGGTTTAGATTTGGGGTTAGGTTTAGATTTTAGGTTTAGATTTGGGGTTAGGTTTAGATTTCAGGTTTAGATTTGGGGTTAGGTTTAGATTTTAGGTTTAGATTTGGGGTTAGGTTTAGATTTTAGGTTTAGATTTGGGGTTATGTTTAGATTTGGGTTTAGGTTTAGATTTTAGGTTTAGATTTGGAGTTAGGTTTAGATTTTAGGTTTAGATTTGGGTTTAGGTTTAGATTTTAGGTTTAGATTTGGGGTTAGGTTTAGATTTTAGGTTTAGATTTGGGGTTAGGTTTAGATTTTAGGTTTATATTTGGGGTAAGTTTTACATTTGGGGTTAGGTTTAGATTTTAGGTTTAGATTTGGGGTTAGGTTTAGATTTGGGGTTAGGTTTAGATTTTAGGTTTAGATTTGGGGTTAGGTTTAGATTTTAGGTTTAGATTTGGGGTTAGGTTTAGATTTGGGGTTTGGTTTAGATTTTAGGTTTAGATTTGGGGTTAGGTTTAGATTTTAGGTTTATATTTGGGGTAAGGTTTAGATTTGGGGTTAGGTTTAGATTTTAGGTTTAGATTTGGAGTTAGGTTTAGATTTGGGGTTAGGTTTAGATTTTAGGTTTAGATTTGGGGTTAGGTTTAGATTTTAGGTTTAGATTTGGGGTTAGGTTTAGATTTGGGATTAGGTTTAGATTTTAGGTTTAGATTTGGGGTTAGGCTTAGATTTGGGGTTAGGTTTAGATTTTAGGTTTAGATTTGGGGTTAGGTTTAGATTTGGGGTTAGGTTTAGATTTTAGGTTTAGATTTGGGGTTAGGTTTAGATTTTAGGTTTAGATTTGGGGTTAGGTTTAGATTTGGGGTTAGGTTTAGATTTTAGGTTTAGATTTGGGGTTAGGTTTAGATTTTAGGTTTAGATTTGGGGTTAGGTTTAGATTTGGGGTTAGGTTTAGATTTTAGGTTTAGATTTGGGGTTAGGTTTAGATTTGGGGTTAGGTTTAGATTTTAGGTTTAGATTTGGGGTTAGGTTTAGATTTTAGGTTTAGATTTGGGGTTAGGTTTAGATTTGGGGTTAGGTTTAGATTTTAGGTTTAGATTTGGGGTTAGGTTTAGATTTTAGGTTTAGATTTGGGGTTAGGTTTAGATTTGGGGTTAGGTTTAGATTTTAGGTTTAGATTTGGGGTTAGGTTTAGATTTTAGGTTTAGATTTGGGGTTAGGTTTAGATTTGGGGTTAGGTTTAGATTTGGGGTTAGGTTTAGATTTGGGGTTAGTTTTAGATTTTAGGTTTAGATTTGGGGTTAGGTTTAGATTTTAGATTTAGATTTGGGGTTAGGTTTAGATTTTAGGTTTAGATTTGGGGTTAGGTTTAGATTTGGGGTTAGGTTTAGATTTTAGGTTTAGATTTGGGGGTTAGGTTTAGATTTTAGGTTTAGATTTGGGGTTATGTTTAGATTTGGGGTTAGGTTTAGATTTTAGGTTTAGATTTGGGGTTAGGTTTAGATTTTAGGTTTAGATTTTAGGTTTAGATTTGGGTTTAGGTTTAGATTTTAGGTTTAGATTTGGGGTTAGGTTTAGATTTTAGGTTTATATTTGGGGTAAGGTTTACATTTGGGGTTAGGTTTAGATTTTAGGTTTAGATTTGGGGTTAGGTTTTAGATTTGGGGTTAGGTTTAGATTTTAGGTTTAGATTTGGGGTTAGGTTTAGATTTTAGGTTTAGATATGGGGTTAGGTTTAGATTTGGGGTTAGGTTTAGATTTTAGGTTTAGATTTGAGGTTAGGTTTAGATTTTAGGTTTAGATTTGGGGTTAGGTTTAGATTTTAGGTTTAGATTTGGGGTTAGGTTTAGATTTGGGGTTAGGTTTAGATTTTAGGTTTAGATTTGGGGTTAGGTTTAGATTTTAGGTTTAGATTTGGGGTTAGGTTTAGATTTGGGGTTAGGTTTAGATTTTAGGTTTAGATTTGGGGTTAGGTTTAGATTTCAGGTTTAGATTTGGGGTTAGGTTTAGATTTTAGGTTTAGATTTGGGGTTAGGTTTAGATTTAAGGTTTAGATTTTAGGTTTAGATTTGGGGTTAGGTTTAGATTTTAGGTTTAGATTTGGGGTTAGGTTTAGATTTGGGGTTAGGTTTAGATTTTAGGTTTAGATTTGGGGTTAGGTTTAGATTTTAGGTTTAGATTTGGGGTTAGGTTTAGATTTTAGGTTTAGATTTGCGGTTAGGTTTAGATTTGGGGTTAGGTTTAGATTTTAGGTTTAGATTTGGGGTTAGGTTTAGATTTTAGGTTTAGATTTGGGGTTAGGTTTAGATTTTAGGTTTAGATTTGGGGTTAGGTTTAGATTTGGGGTTAGGTTTAGATTTTAGGTTTAGATTTGGGGTTAGGTTTAGATTTTAGGTTTAGATTTGGGGTTAGGTTTAGATTTGGGGTTAGGTTTAGATTTTAGGTTTAGATTTGGGTTTAGGTTTAGATTTTAGGTTTAGATTTGGGGTTAGGTTTAGATTTGGGGTTAGGTTTAGATTTTAGGTTTAGATTTGGGGTTAGGTTTAGATTTTAGGTTTAGATTTGGGGTTAGGTTTAGATTTGGGGTTAGGTTTAGATTTTAGGTTTAGATTTGGGGTTAGGTTTAGATTTTAGGTTTAGATTTGGGGTTATGTTTAGATTTGGGTTTAGGTTTAGATTTTAGGTTTAGATTTGGAGTTAGGTTTAGATTTTAGGTTTAGATTTGGGTTTAGGTTTAGATTTTAGGTTTAGATTTGGGGTTAGGTTTAGATTTTAGGTTTAGATTTGGGGTTAGGTTTAGATTTTAGGTTTATATTTGGGGTAAGTTTTACATTTGGGGTTAGGTTTAGATTTTAGGTTTAGATTTGGGGTTAGGTTTAGATTTTGGGTTAGGTTTAGATTTTAGGTTTAGATTTGGGGTTAGGTTTAGATTTTAGGTTTAGATTTGGGGTTAGGTTTAGATTTGGGGTTAGGTTTAGATTTTAGGTTTAGATTTGGGGTTAGGTTTAGATTTTAGGTTTATATTTGGGGTAAGGTTTAGATTTGGGGTTAGGTTTAGATTTTAGGTTTAGATTTGGAGTTAGGTTTAGATTTGGGGTTAGGTTTAGATTTTAGGTTTAGATTTGGGGTTAGGTTTAGATTTTAGGTTTAGATTTGGGGTTAGGTTTAGATTTGGGATTAGGTTTAGATTTTAGGTTTAGATTTGGGGTTAGGCTTAGATTTGGGGTTAGGTTTAGATTTTAGGTTTAGATTTGGGGTTAGGTTTAGATTTGGGGTTAGGTTTAGATTTTAGTTTTAGATTTGGGGTTAGGTTTAGATTTTAGGTTTAGATTTGGGGTTAGGTTTAGATTTGGGGTTAGGTTTAGATTTTAGGTTTAGATTTGGGGTTAGGTTTAGATTTTAGGTTTAGATTTGGGGTTAGGTTTAGATTTGGGGTTAGGTTTAGATTTTAGGTTTAGATTTGGGGTTAGGTTTAGATTTGGGGTTAGGTTTAGATTTTAGGTTTAGATTTGGGGTTAGGTTTAGATTTTAGATTTAGATTTGGGGTTAGGTTTAGATTTTAGGTTTAGATTTGGGGTAAGGTTTAGATTTGGGGTTAGGTTTAGATTTTAGGTTTAGATTTGGGGTTAGGTTTAGATTTTAGGTTTAGATTTGGGGTTATGTTTAGATTTGGGGTTAGGTTTAGATTTTAGGTTTAGATTTGGGGTTAGGTTTAGATTTTAGGTTTAGATTTGGGGTTAGGTTTAGATTTTAGGTTTATATTTGGGGTAAGGTTTACATTTGGGGTTAGGTTTAGATTTTAGGTTTAGATTTGGGATTAGGTTTAGATTTTAGGTTTAGATTTGGGGTTAGGTTTAGATTTTAGTTTTAGATATGGGGTTAGGTTTAGATTTGGGGTTAGGTTTAGATTTTAGGTTTAGATTTGAGGTTAGGTTTAGATTTTAGGTTTAGATTTGGGGTTAGGTTTAGATTTTAGGTTTAGATTTGGGGTTAGGTTTAGATTTGGGGTTAGGTTTAGATTTTAGGTTTAGATTTGGGGTTAGGTTTAGATTTTAGGTTTAGATTTGGGGTTAGGTTTAGATTTGGGGTTAGGTTTAGATTTTAGGTTTAGATTTGGGGTTAGGTTTAGATTTTAGGTTTAGATTTGGGGTTAGGTTTAGATTTTAGGTTTAGATTTGGGGTTAGGTTTAGATTTTAGGTTTAGATTTGGGGTTATGTTTAGATTTGGGTTTAGGTTTAGATTTTAGGTTTAGATTTGGAGTTAGGTTTAGATTTTAGGTTTAGATTTGGGTTTAGGTTTAGATTTTAGGTTTAGATTTGGGGTTAGGTTTAGATTTTAGGTTTAGATTTGGGGTTAGGTTTAGATTTTAGGTTTATATTTGGGGTAAGTTTTACATTTGGGGTTAGGTTTAGATTTTAGGTTTAGATTTGGGGTTAGGTTTAGATTTGGGGTTAGGTTTAGATTTTAGGTTTAGATTTGGGGTTAGGTTTAGATTTTAGGTTTAGATTTGGGGTTAGGTTTAGATTTGGGGTTAGGTTTAGATTTTAGGTTTAGATTTGGGGTTAGGTTTAGATTTTAGGTTTATATTTGGGGTAAGTTTTACATTTGGGGTTAGGTTTAGATTTTAGGTTTAGATTTGGGGTTAGGTTTAGATTTGGGGTTAGGTTTAGATTTTAGGTTTAGATTTGGGGTTAGGTTTAGATTTTAGGTTTAGATTTGGGGTTAGGTTTAGATTTGGGGTTAGGTTTAGATTTTAGGTTTAGATTTGGGGTTAGGTTTAGATTTTAGGTTTAGATTTGGGGTTAGGTTTAGATTTGGGATTAGGTTTAGATTTTAGGTTTAGATTTGGGGTTAGGCTTAGATTTGGGGTTAGGTTTAGATTTTAGGTTTAGATTTGGGGTTAGGTTTAGATTTGGGGTTAGGTTTAGATTTTAGGTTTAGATTTGGGGTTAGGTTTAGATTTTAGGTTTAGATTTGGGGTTAGGTTTAGATTTGGGGTTAGGTTTAGATTTTAGGTTTAGATTTGGGGTTAGGTTTAGATTTTAGGTTTAGATTTGGGGTTAGGTTTAGATTTGGGGTTAGGTTTAGATTTTAGGTTTAGATTTGGGGTTAGGTTTAGATTTGGGGTTAGGTTTAGATTTTAGGTTTAGATTTGGGGTTAGGTTTAGATTTTAGGTTTAGATTTGGGGTTAGGTTTAGATTTGGGGTTAGGTTTAGATTTTAGGTTTAGATTTGGGGTTAGGCTTAGATTTGGGGTTAGGTTTAGATTTTAGGTTTAGATTTGGGGTTAGGTTTAGATTTGGGGTTAGGTTTAGATTTTAGGTTTAGATTTGGGGTTAGGTTTAGATTTTAGGTTTAGATTTGGGGTTAGGTTTAGATTTGGGGTTAGGTTTAGATTTTAGGTTTAGATTTGGGGTTAGGTTTAGATTTTAGGTTTAGATTTGGGGTTAGGTTTAGATTTGGGGTTAGGTTTAGATTTTAGGTTTAGATTTGGAGTTAGGTTTAGATTTGGGGTTAGGTTTAGATTTTAGGTTTAGATTTGGGGTTAGGTTTAGATTTTAGATTTAGATTTGGGGTTAGGTTTAGATTTGGGGTAAGGTTTAGATTTGGGGTTAGGTTTAGATTTTATGTTTAGATTTGGGGTTAGGTTTAGATTTTAGGTTTAGATTTGGGGTTAGGTTTAGATTTTAGGTTTAGATTTTAGGTTTAGATTTGGGTTTAGGTTTAGATTTTAGGTTTAGATTTGGGGTTAGGTTTAGATTTTAGGTTTATATTTGGGGTAAGGTTTACATTTGGGGTTAGGTTTAGATTTTAGGTTTAGATTTGGGGTTAGGTTTTAGATTTGGGGTTAGGTTTAGATTTTAGGTTTAGATTTGGGGTTAGGTTTAGATTTTAGGTTTAGATTTGGGGTTAGGTTTAGATTTGGGGTTAGGTTTAGATTTTAGGTTTAGATTTGAGGTTAGGTTTAGATTTTAGGTTTAGATTTGGGGTTAGGTTTAGATTTTAGGTTTAGATTTGGGGTTAGGTTTAGATTTGGGGTTAGGTTTAGATTTTAGGTTTAGATTTGGGGTTAGGTTTAGATTTTAGGTTTAGATTTGGGGTTAGGTTTAGATTTGGGGTTAGGTTTAGATTTTAGGTTTAGATTTGGGGTTAGGTTTAGATTTCAGGTTTAGATTTGGGGTTAGGTTTAGATTTTAGGTTTAGATTTGGGGTTAGGTTTAGATTTAAGGTTTAGATTTTAGGTTTAGATTTGGGGTTAGGTTTAGATTTTAGGTTTAGATTTGGGGTTAGGTTTAGATTTGGGGTTAGGTTTAGATTTTAGGTTTAGATTTGGGGTTAGGTTTAGATTTTAGGTTTAGATTTGGGGTTAGGTTTAGATTTTAGGTTTAGATTTGCGGTTAGGTTTAGATTTGGGGTTAGGTTTAGATTTTAGGTTTAGATTTGGGGTTAGGTTTAGATTTTAGGTTTAGATTTGGGGTTAGGTTTAGATTTGGGGTTAGGTTTAGATTTTAGGTTTAGATTTGGGGTTAGGTTTAGATTTTAGGTTTAGATTTGGGGTTAGGTTTAGATTTAAGGTTTAGATTTGGGGTTAGGTTTAGATTTTAGGTTTAGATTTGGGGTTAGGTTTAGATTTTAGGTTTAGATTTGGGGTTAGGTTTAGATTTGGGGTTAGGTTTAGATTTGGTTTTAGGTTTAGATTTGGGGTTAGGTTTAGATTTTAGGTTTAGATTTGGGGTTAGGTTTAGATTTTAGGTTTAGATTTGGGGTTAGGTTTAGATTTTAGGTTTATATTTGGGGTAAGGTTTAGATTTGGGGTTAGGTTTAGATTTGGGGTTAGGTTTAGATTTTAGGTTTAGATTTGGGGTTAGGCTTAGATTTTAGGTTTAGATTTGGGGTTAGGTTTAGATTTGGGGTTAGGTTTAGATTTTAGGTTTAGATTTGGGGTTAGGTTTAGATTTGGGGTTAGGTTTAGATTTTAGGTTTAGATTTGGGTTTAGGTTTAGATTTTAGGTTTAGATTTGGGGTTAGGTTTAGATTTGGTGTTAGGTTTAGATTTTAGGTTTAGATTTGTAGTTAGGTTTAGATTTGGGGTTAGGTTTAGATTTTAGGTTTAGATTTGGGGTTAGGTTTAGATTTTAGATTTAGATTTGGGGTTAGGTTTAGATTTTAGGTTTAGATTTGCGGTTAGGTTTAGATTTGGGGTTAGGTTTAGATTTTAGGTTTAGATTTGGGGTTAGGTTTAGATTTTAGGTTTAGATTTGGGGTTAGGTTTAGATTTGGGGTTAGGTTTAGATTTTAGGTTTAGATTTGGGGTTAGGTTTAGATTTTAGGTTTAGATTTGGGGTTAGGTTTAGATTTAAGGTTTAGATTTGGGGTTAGGTTTAGATTTTAGGTTTAGATTTGGGGTTAGGTTTAGATTTTAGGTTTAGATTTGGGGTTAGGTTTAGATTTGGGGTTAGGTTTAGATTTGGTTTTAGGTTTAGATTTGGGGTTAGGTTTAGATTTTAGGTTTAGATTTGGGGTTAGGTTTAGATTTTAGGTTTAGATTTGGGGTTAGGTTTAGATTTTAGGTTTATATTTGGGGTAAGGTTTAGATTTGGGGTTAGGTTTAGATTTGGGGTTAGGTTTAGATTTTAGGTTTAGATTTGGGGTTAGGCTTAGATTTTAGGTTTAGATTTGGGGTTAGGTTTAGATTTGGGGTTAGGTTTAGATTTTAGGTTTAGATTTGGGGTTAGGTTTAGATTTGGGGTTAGGTTTAGATTTTAGGTTTAGATTTGGGTTTAGGTTTAGATTTTAGGTTTAGATTTGGGGTTAGGTTTAGATTTGGTGTTAGGTTTAGATTTTAGGTTTAGATTTGTAGTTAGGTTTAGATTTGGGGTTAGGTTTAGATTTTAGGTTTAGATTTGGGGTTAGGTTTAGATTTTAGATTTAGATTTGGGGTTAGGTTTAGATTTTAGGTTTAGATTTTAGGTTTAGATTTGGGGTTAGGTTTAGATTTTAGGTTTAGATTTGGGGTTAGGTTTAGATTTTCGGTTTAGATTTGGGGTTAAGTTTAGATTTGGGGTTAGGTTTAGATTTTAGGTTTAGATTTGGGGTTAGGTTTAGATTTTAGGTTTAGATTTGGGGTTAGGTTTAGATTTTAGGTTTAGATTTGGGGTTAGGTTTAGATTTGGGGTTAGGTTTAGATTTTAGGTTTAGATTTGGGGTTAGGTTTAGATTTCAGGTTTAGATTTGGGGTTAGGTTTAGATTTTAGGTTTAGATTTGGGGTTAGGTTTAGATTTAAGGTTTAGATTTTAGGTTTAGATTTGGGGTTAGGTTTAGATTTTAGGTTTAGATTTGGGGTTAGGTTTAGATTTGGGGTTAGGTTTAGATTTAAGGTTTAGATTTGGGGTTAGGTTTAGATTTTAGGTTTAGATTTGGGGTTAGGTTTAGATTTTAGGTTTAGATTTGGGGTTAGGTTTAGATTTGGGGTTAGGTTTAGATTTGGTTTTAGGTTTAGATTTGGGGTTAGGTTTAGATTTTAGGTTTAGATTTGGGGTTAGGTTTAGATTTTAGGTTTATATTTGGGGTAAGGTTTAGATTTGGGGTTAGGTTTAGATTTTAGGTTTAGATTTGGGGTTAGGTTTAGATTTGGGGTTAGGTTTAGATTTTAGGTTTAGAGTTGGGCTTAGGTTTAGATTTGGGGTTAGGTTTAGATTTTAGGTTTAGATTTGGGGTTAGGCTTAGATTTTAGGTTTAGATTTGGGGTTAGGTTTAGATTTGGGGTTAGGTTTAGATTTTAGGTTTAGATTTGGGGTTAGGTTTAGATTTTAGGTTTAGATTTTAGGTTTAGATTTGGGGTTAGGTTTAGATTTTAGGTTTAGATTTGGGTTTAGGTTGAGATTTTAGGTTTAGATTTGGGGTTAGGTTTAGATTTGGGGTTAGGTTTAGATTTTAGGTTTAGATTTGGAGTTAGGTTTAGATTTGGGGTTAGGTTTAGATTTTAGGTTTAGATTTGGGGTTAGGTTTAGATTTTAGATTTAGATTTGGGGTTAGGTTTAGATTTTAGGTTTAGATTTTAGGTTTAGATTTGGGGTTAGGTTTAGATTTTAGGTTTAGATTTGGGTTTAGGTTTAGATTTGGGGTTAGGTTTAGATTTTAGGTTTAGATTTGGGGTTAGGTTTAGATTTCAGGTTTAGATTTGGGGTTAGGTTTAGATTTTAGGTTTAGATTTGGGGTTAGGTTTAGATTTTAGGTTTAGATTTGGGGTTAGGTTTAGATTTTAGGTTTAGATTTGGGGTTAGGCTTAGATTTGGGGTTAGGTTTAGATTTTAGGTTTAGATTTGGGGTTAGGTTTAGATTTTAGGTTTAGATATGGGGTTAGGTTTAGATTTGGGGTTAGGTTTAGATTTTAGGTTTACATTTGGGGTTAGGTTTAGATTTCAGGTTTAGATTTGGGGTTAGGTTTAGATTTTAGGTTTAGATTTGGGGTTAGGTTTAGATGTGGGGTTAGGTTTAGATTTGGGGTTTAGATTTGGGGTTAGGTTTAGATTTTAGGTTTAGATTTGGGGTTAGGTTTAGATTTGGGGTTAGGTTTAGATTTTAGGTTTAGATTTGGGGTTAGGTTTAGATTTAAGGTTTAGATTTGGGGTTAGGTTTAGATTTGGGGTTAGGTTTAGATTTTAGGTTTAGATTTGGGGTTAAGTTTAGATTTTAGGTTTAGATTTGGGGTTAGGTTTAGATTTGGGTTTAGGTTTAGATTTTAGGTTTAGATTTGGGGTTAGGTTTAGATTTGGGGTTAGGTTTAGATTTTAGGTTTAGATTTGGGGTTAGGTTTAGATTTGAGGTTTAGATTTGGGGTTAGGTTTAGATTTTAGGTTTAGATTTTAGGTTTAGATTTGGGGTTAGGTTTAGATTTTAGGTTTAGATTTGGGGTTAGGTTTAGATTTGGGGTTAGGTTTAGATTTTAGGTTTAGATTTGGGGTTATGTTTAGTTTTGGGGTTAGGTTTAGATTTTAGGTTTAGATTTGGGGTTAGGTTTAGATTTCAGGTTTAGATTTGGGGTTAGGTTTAGATTTTAGGTTTAGATTTGGGGTTAGGTTTAGATTTTAGGTTTAGATTTGGGGTTAGGTTTAGATTTGGGGTTAGGTTTAGATTTTAGGTTTAGATTTGGGGTTAGGCTTAGATTTGGGGTTAGGTTTAGATTTTAGGTTTAGATTTGGGGTTAGGTTTAGATTTTAGGTTTAGATATGGGGTTAGGTTTAGATTTGGGGTTAGGTTTAGATTTTAGGTTTAGATTTGGGGTTAGGTTTAGATTTCAGGTTTAGATTTGGGGTTAGGTTTAGATTTTAGGTTTAGATTTGGGGTTAGGTTTAGATGTGGGGTTAGGTTTAGATTTTAGGTTTAGATTTGGGGTTAGGTTTAGATTTTAGGTTTAGATTTGGGGTTAGGTTTAGATTTGGGGTTAGGTTTAGATTTTAGGTTTAGATTTGGGGTTAGGTTTAGATTTAAGGTTTAGATTTGGGGTTAGGTTTAGATTTGGGGTTAGGTTTAGATTTTAGGTTTAGATTTGGGGTTAGGTTTAGATTTTAGGTTTAGATTTGGGGTTAGGTTTAGATTTGGGTTTAGGTTTAGATTTTAGGTTTAGATTTGGGGTTAGGTTTAGATTTGGGGTTAGGTTTAGATTTTAGGTTTAGATTTGGGGTTAGGTTTAGATTTTAGGTTTAGATTTGGGGTTAGGTTTAGATTTTAGGTTTAGATTTGGGGTTAGGTTTAGATTTTAGGTTTATATTTGGGGTAAGGTTTAGATTTGGGTTTAGGTTTAGATTTTAGTTTTAGATTTGGGGTTAGGTTTAGATTTGGGGTTAGATTTAGATTTTAGGTTTAGATTTGGGGTTAGGTTTAGATTTTAGGTTTAGATATGGGGTTAGGTTTAGATTTGGGGTTAGGTTTAGATTTTAGGTTTAGATTTGGGGTTAGGTTTAGATTTTAGGTTTAGATTTGGGGTTAGGTTTAGATTTGGGGTTAGGTTTAGATTTTAGGTTTAGATTTGGGGTTAGGTTTAGATTTTAGGTTTAGATTTGGGGTTAGGTTTAGATTTGGGGTTAGGTTTAGATTTTAGGTTTAGATTTGGAGTTAGGTTTAGATTTGGGGTTAGGTTTAGATTTTAGGTTTAGATTTGGGGTTAGGTTTAGATTTTAGATTTAGATTTGGGGTTAGGTTTAGATTTTAGGTTTAGATTTGGGGTTAGGTTTAGATTTGGGGTTAGGTTTAGATTTTATGTTTAGATTTGGGGTTAGGTTTAGATTTTAGGTTTAGATTTGGGGTTAGGTTTAGATTTTAGGTTTAGATTTTAGGTTTAGATTTGGGTTTAGGTTTAGATTTTAGGTTTAGATTTGGGGTTAGGTTTAGATTTTAGGTTTATATTTGGGGTAAGGTTTACATTTGGGGTTAGGTTTAGATTTTAGGTTTAGATTTGGGGTTAGGTTTTAGATTTGGGGTTAGGTTTAGATTTTAGGTTTAGATTTGGGGTTAGGTTTAGATTTTAGGTTTAGATATGGGGTTAGGTTTAGATTTGGGGTTAGGTTTAGATTTTAGGTTTAGATTTGAGGTTAGGTTTAGATTTTAGGTTTAGATTTGGGGTTAGGTTTAGATTTTAGGTTTAGATTTGGGGTTAGGTTTAGATTTGGGGTTAGGTTTAGATTTTAGGTTTAGATTTGGGGTTAGGTTTAGATTTTAGGTTTAGATTTGGGGTTAGGTTTAGATTTGGGGTTAGGTTTAGATTTTAGGTTTAGATTTGGGGTTAGGTTTAGATTTCAGGTTTAGATTTGGGGTTAGGTTTAGATTTTAGGTTTAGATTTGGGGTTAGGTTTAGATTTAAGGTTTAGATTTTAGGTTTAGATTTGGGGTTAGGTTTAGATTTTAGGTTTAGATTTGGGGTTAGGTTTAGATTTGGGGTTAGGTTTAGATTTTAGATTTAGATTTGGGGTTAGGTTTAGATTTTAGGTTTAGATTTGGGGTTAGGTTTCGATTTTAGATTTAGATTTGGGGTTAGGTTTAGATTTTAGGTTTAGATTTGGGGTTAGGTTTAGATTTTAGGTTTAGATTTGCGGTTAGGTTTAGATTTGGGGTTAGGTTTAGATTTTAGGTTTAGATTTGGGGTTAGGTTTAGATTTTAGGTTTAGATTTGGGGTTAGGTTTAGATTTTAGGTTTAGATTTGGGATTAGGTTTAGATTTGGGGTTAGGTTTAGATTTGGGGTTAGGTTTAGATTTTAGGTTTAGATTTGGGGTTAGGTTTAGATTTTAGGTTTAGATTTGGGGTTAGGTTTAGATTTTAGGTTTAGATTTGGGGTTAGGTTTAGATTTGGGGTTAGGTTTAGATTTGGTTTTAGGTTTAGATTTGGGGTTAGGTTTAGATTTTAGGTTTAGATTTGGGGTTAGGTTTAGATTTTAGGTTTAGATTTGGGGTTAGGTTTAGATTTTAGGTTTATATTTGGGGTAAGGTTTAGATTTGGGGTTAGGTTTAGATTTTAGGTTTAGATTTGGGGTTAGGTTTAGATTTGGGGTTAGGTTTAGATTTTAGGTTTAGATTTGGGGTTAGGCTTAGATTTTAGGTTTAGATTTGGGGTTAGGTTTAGATTTGGGGTTAGGTTTAGATTTTAGGTTTAGATTTGGGGTTAGGTTTAGATTTGGGGTTAGGTTTAGATTTTAGGTTTAGATTTGGGTTTAGGTTTAGATTTTAGGTTTAGATTTGGGGTTAGGTTTAGATTTGGTGTTAGGTTTAGATTTTAGGTTTAGATTTGTAGTTAGGTTTAGATTTGGGGTTAGGTTTAGATTTTAGGTTTAGATTTGGGGTTAGGTTTAGATTTTAGATTTAGATTTGGGGTTAGGTTTAGATTTTAGGTTTAGATTTTAGGTTTAGATTTGGGGTTAGGTTTAGATTTTAGGTTTAGATTTGGGGTTAGGTTTAGATTTTCGGTTTAGATTTGGGGTTAAGTTTAGATTTGGGGTTAGGTTTAGATTTTAGGTTTAGATTTGGGGTTAGGTTTAGATTTTAGGTTTAGATTTGGGGTTAGGTTTAGATTTTAGGTTTAGATTTGGGGTTAGGTTTAGATTTGGGGTTAGGTTTAGATTTTAGGTTTAGATTTGGGGTTAGGTTTAGATTTCAGGTTTAGATTTGGGGTTAGGTTTAGATTTTAGATTTAGATTTGGGGTTAGGTTTAGATTTAAGGTTTAGATTTTAGGTTTAGATTTGGGGTTAGGTTTAGATTTTAGGTTTAGATTTGGGGTTAGGTTTAGATTTGGGGTTAGGTTTAGATTTAAGGTTTAGATTTGGGGTTAGGTTTAGATTTTAGGTTTAGATTTGGGGTTAGGTTTAGATTTTAGGTTTAGATTTGGGGTTAGGTTTAGATTTGGGGTTAGGTTTAGATTTGGTTTTAGGTTTAGATTTGGGGTTAGGTTTAGATTTTAGGTTTAGATTTGGGGTTAGGTTTAGATTTTAGGTTTATATTTGGGGTAAGGTTTAGATTTGGGGTTAGGTTTAGATTTTAGGTTTAGATTTGGGGTTAGGTTTAGATTTGGGGTTAGGTTTAGATTTTAGGTTTAGAGTTGGGCTTAGGTTTAGATTTGGGGTTAGGTTTAGATTTTAGGTTTAGATTTGGGGTTAGGCTTAGATTTTAGGTTTAGATTTGGGGTTAGGTTTAGATTTGGGGTTAGGTTTAGATTTTAGGTTTAGATTTGGGGTTAGGTTTAGATTTTAGGTTTAGATTTTAGGTTTAGATTTGGGGTTAGGTTTAGATTTTAGGTTTAGATTTGGGTTTAGGTTGAGATTTTAGGTTTAGATTTGGGGTTAGGTTTAGATTTGGGGTTAGGTTTAGATTTTAGGTTTAGATTTGGAGTTAGGTTTAGATTTGGGGTTAGGTTTAGATTTTAGGTTTAGATTTGGGGTTAGGTTTAGATTTTAGATTTAGATTTGGGGTTAGGTTTAGATTTTAGGTTTAGATTTTAGGTTTAGATTTGGGGTTAGGTTTAGATTTTAGGTTTAGATTTGGGTTTAGGTTTAGATTTGGGGTTAGGTTTAGATTTTAGGTTTAGATTTGGGGTTAGGTTTAGATTTCAGGTTTAGATTTGGGGTTAGGTTTAGATTTTAGGTTTAGATTTGGGGTTAGGTTTAGATTTTAGGTTTAGATTTGGGGTTAGGTTTAGATTTTAGGTTTAGATTTGGGGTTAGGTTTAGATTTGGGGTTAGGTTTAGATTTTAGGTTTAGATTTGGGGTTAGGTTTAGATTTTAGGTTTAGATATGGGGTTAGGTTTAGATTTGGGGTTAGGTTTAGATTTTAGGTTTAGATTTGGGGTTAGGTTTAGATTTCAGGTTTAGATTTGGGGTTAGGTTTAGATTTTAGGTTTAGATTTGGGGTTAGGTTTAGATGTGGGGTTAGGTTTAGATTTTAGGTTTAGATTTGGGGTTAGGTTTAGATTTTAGGTTTAGATTTGGGGTTAGGTTTAGATTTGGGGTTAGGTTTAGATTTTAGGTTTAGATTTGGGGTTAGGTTTAGATTTAAGGTTTAGATTTGGGGTTAGGTTTAGATTTGGGGTTAGGTTTAGATTTTAGGTTTAGATTTGGGGTTAGGTTTAGATTTTAGGTTTAGATTTGGGGTTAGGTTTAGATTTGGGTTTAGGTTTAGATTTTAGGTTTAGATTTGGGGTTAGGTTTAGATTTGGGGTTAGGTTTAGATTTTAGGTTTAGATTTGGGGTTAGGTTTAGATTTGAGGTTTAGATTTGGGGTTAGGTTTAGATTTTAGGTTTAGATTTTAGGTTTAGATTTGGGGTTAGGTTTAGATTTTAGGTTTAGATTTGGGGTTAGGTTTAGATTTGGGGTTAGGTTTAGATTTTAGGTTTAGATTTGGGGTTATGTTTAGATTTGGGGTTAGGTTTAGATTTTAGGTTTAGATTTGGGGTTAGGTTTAGATTTCAGGTTTAGATTTGGGGTTAGGTTTAGATTTTAGGTTTAGATTTGGGGTTAGGTTTAGATTTTAGGTTTAGATTTGGGGTTAGGTTTAGATTTGGGGTTAGGTTTAGATTTTAGGTTTAGATTTGGGGTTAGGCTTAGATTTGGGGTTAGGTTTAGATTTTAGGTTTAGATTTGGGGTTAGGTTTAGATTTTAGGTTTAGATATGGGGTTAGGTTTAGATTTGGGGTTAGGTTTAGATTTTAGGTTTAGATTTGGGGTTAGGTTTAGATTTCAGGTTTAGATTTGGGGTTAGGTTTAGATTTTAGGTTTAGATTTGGGGTTAGGTTTAGATGTGGGGTTAGGTTTAGATTTTAGGTTTAGATTTGGGGTTAGGTTTAGATTTTAGGTTTAGATTTGGGGTTAGGTTTAGATTTGGGGTTAGGTTTAGATTTTAGGTTTAGATTTGGGGTTAGGTTTAGATTTAAGGTTTAGATTTGGGGTTAGGTTTAGATTTGGGGTTAGGTTTAGATTTTAGGTTTAGATTTGGGGTTAGGTTTAGATTTTAGGTTTAGATTTGGGGTTAGGTTTAGATTTGGGTTTAGGTTTAGATTTTAGGTTTAGATTTGGGGTTAGGTTTAGATTTGGGGTTAGGTTTAGATTTTAGGTTTAGATTTGGGGTTAGGTTTAGATTTTAGGTTTAGATTTGGGGTTAGGTTTAGATTTTAGGTTTAGATTTGGGGTTAGGTTTAGATTTTAGGTTTAGATTTGGGGTTAGGTTTAGATTTTAGGTTTATATTTGGGGTAAGGTTTAGATTTGGGTTTAGGTTTAGATTTTAGTTTTAGATTTGGGGTTAGGTTTAGATTTGGGGTTAGATTTAGATTTTAGGTTTAGATTTGGGGTTAGGTTTAGATTTTAGGTTTAGATATGGGGTTAGGTTTAGATTTGGGGTTAGGTTTAGATTTTAGGTTTAGATTTGGGGTTAGGTTTAGATTTTAGGTTTAGATTTGGGGTTTGGTTTGATTTGGTGTTAGGGTATGTCCCGTATCAGATCTGGAGTTCTGGGGCGGAGAGCAAATTATACCCTCTGCACCCGTTGAGCCATAGCCTGGCTCCGACAACGAATGGTAGCAACCGGCAAGTTTCAACAAGCCAGGATAAGTTAATCCAGCCGACGTGCCTTTGCCGGAGGACCCGATGGAACACCAGGACGGAGCACCGCAGAATCGCCCTGACTTCCAGGAGGAGAGCCACGTGAAGAGCCTGAAGGACTTACTGAGACGGCAGGAGAGCCAGATGCAAGAAGTTCTAGAAGCTATGAAACGACTAGATGGCGGTAACAGTAAAACTTCGCGGTTAATAGCATATAAAAAGGCGTCAGATGCAATTAAGGACGGATTGGAGGCAATTGGCAGGGAATGTGAAAAACGGGGAAAACAGGAAAGGGAGGGGGTGGAATTAGACCTCACTCCCGAGGAGCTCCGTATCAAAAGGGAGCAAATACAAAAATGGGCTAGACAATGTGTTGAAGATGGGATGTGGTCTGTAAGAGAAGCAGATGAATATTTGAGAGCGCAATATGGAAAAGGGCTGGAGACTGGGTTAGCAGATCGGTTTGCAAATATGCGTCGACTTACTGATCCACAGGGAAACACAAGGGAATTGTATAGCAGTGATAATAATGATAATTTGGGTGCTGCCCCTGTGCATCAGGGTAGAGATATTCCTCGAGATCATTCTTATAATGCAGGGCAACGTTGGCAAGGGGTAATCAGAGATGCAACTATTGAAGGGATCATGTTACCTGGTAGTATTACAGCAATGCCAGTGCACATAGATAATAGAGGACAAAGGCAGTGGTCGCCTTTTGATTGGAAAACGGTTAAGCAATTGCAAAGTGCAGTTATGCAATATGGTATGGATAATAAGCATGTGATGCAGCTAATCAATTCATTTTTCAAGGGGCAAGTACTAACTCAAACAGATATTAGGGCATTGATGGAGTTATTGCTTCCTCCAACGGGGTATTTGCTGTTCTTGGACAAGTGGCAGGGGAAAGTGGAACTGGCAGTATTAGAAAATGTTCGTTTACCATCTGATGATTCGTTGCGGTTAGCTAGCATGGACCAGTTACTGGGTCGTGGGCAATATGAGGATGGTGCTACTCAGGCAGCACTTCATCCAAGGATTTTGCAGCAAACGCAAGGGCTTGCCTTGGCGGCAGTGAAAGAATTGCCGAATAGAGGTAACCCTGTGCCACCCTATTCTACAATAGAGTGGGATCCTGGGGAACCATATATGACATTTGTGGATTGTTTAAAAGAAGCTATAGATGCCTCTCCTAACTTGACTCCAGAGGCAAAAGCTGCTGTGGGGAAAGATTTGGCTATGATGAATGCAAACACCCAATGCCAACAGATATTAGCCGGTTTGGGAAAAAGTGCTTCTTTAGCAGAGATGGTGGAAACTTGCACACGGGTACCAATTATGCAACAGGAGGTAGAAAAAGCAAAAATACATGCTCAAGCCCACGCTGCGGCCTTGGCTGCAGCACGTAAGCCTGCAATGAAAGGCCAAAGCCCTTCTTCTTGTGGCCTAGCATGTTTTACTTGCAAACAGACAGGACATATTAAAAGAAACTGCCCTCAATATGCTTAGCAGCATTGCAAAAATGGCATAACTCTCCAGTTAATCTGGTAACAGATTCTCTTTATGTTGTGGGAATTGTACAAAGAATACATAGAGCACTTTTGCAGCGAGTTTCCAATTCCTTATTGTATGAAGCATTGTTAGATTTGTGGAACGTATTAGATTATAGGACAGCACCAGTATTTATCATGCATATAAAAAGCCATACTAACATACCAGGTGGTCTAGTAGAGGGAAACAGGATTATAGACAAACTTGTGGCAGTAGCAGATATATCCCCTTTTGAACAAACCAGACAAGCTCACGAATTCTTTCATCAATCCTCAGCAGCACTCCGAAAGCAGTTTACAATTACAAAGGAACAAGCTCGAGCCATTATTGCAGCTTGTCCTGATTGTGCCCGCATAGTCCCTCTCCAACAAAAGGGAGTAAATCCTCGGGGCTTGCAGCCAGGTCAGTTATGGCAAACTGATATTACTGAATTTGCACCATTTGGCAGACAAAAGTACATTCATGTCTCCATAGATACCTGTTCAGGACTGCTGTGGGCTACAGCCTTGACCTCAGCAAATGCAAAGGCAGTAAAACGTCATTTACTACAAGCTTTTGCTGTCATGGGTGTCCCTACACAAATCAAAACAGATAATGGTCCTGCATACCACTCTGACAGACTTGCAGCATTCCTCACCCAGTGGAAGGTACACCACCTGTTTGGAATCCCTTATAATTCTACTGGCCAGCCTAAGTACATCTGCCGCTGGTTCTCTTGTACTGCCAGCAGATTGTGGAAGTACAGTGTAAAAACCATCTTTATTGAGAGATCTTTGTGGTTTAGGCTTAGTCTAAGTGTCTCAAGTAGCCAGGGCTTTTGGTTGGGCCTAATCCATAAGGTCTGATGGCTTTCCTCCTCCTCTCCAGATGAATGTGGTAGAAAGTATAAATCAAAGAAACGTCCTTTGGCCTAGCCTTGCCTTGCCTTGCCTTATTTCCTTCTCATCCTGTTCTCTATCCCAGCCTCTCTCACTAACCCCTCATCTGGCTGCATGTGTCTTCTTTCCTCTCTCCTTTTCTCAAACTCTCCTCCTTCCTGGCTTTCGTCTTTCAATTCCTCCATTTCAGTCCTGCAGCCCGGCACTACTTTTTCCTCTTGCCTCCCTTTGGCCTGCTCCCTTGGCTTTCTCCCTCTGTTCCATATCCTTCTCCCCAACTTGTCTCTTAGAGACTTTTGGCCACTTTGGAGCCAAGTCTGGGGATGTTTTGGAAACTTTTCAGAGGCCTCGCTGGTGACAGCGGAACAGAAGGCAGTGAGAGGCCCGGGGCTGACAGGCTCATCCTCCCCTAGCGGGTGCTCGACTGCCACACCCAGCTGACATAGAACCTTTGTCACAATGCCCGCTACCGTGGTGAGGATGCGGGCACTCTGCAGGTGACAGGGACCCAGCAGGACTTGGTGTCAGCTCAGCAATTGCTCAGTTCCCCAAAGAAGCTGAATTCTGCAAATTGCTGCTTTTGCTCTTGAAATGATGTCATCAGGTGGGTGTTTTGGTATAATACACTGAAAACCAGAGCAGAAATGCTGAAATATTCCCATGATATGCATGGTCTCTGCACCAAACCACCATGAGTCAGCCTAAGTACATCTGACACTTGTTCTTCTGTACTGACAGAAGATTGTGGAAGTACAGTATAAAAACCATCTTTAGGGTAAGAACTTTGTGGTTTAGGCTTAGTCTAAGTGTCTCAAGTAGCCGGGGCTTTTGTTTGGGCCTAATCCATAAGTTCTGATGGCTTTCCTCCTCATCTCAAGATGAATGTGGTAGAAAATATAAATCAAAGAAACGTCCTTTGGCCTAGCCTTGCCTTGCCTTGCCTTATTTCCTTCTCATCCTGTTCTCTATCCCAGCCTCTCTCACTGACCCCTTGTCTGGCTGCATGTCTCTTCTTTCCTCTCTCCTTTTCTCAAACTCTCCTGCTTCCTGGCTTTCGTCTTTCAATTCCTCCATTTCAGTCCTGCAGCCCGGCACTACTTTTTCCTCTTGCCTCCCTTTGGCCTGCTCCCTTAGCTTTCTCCCTCTGTTCCATATCTTTCTTCCCGACTTGTCTCTTGGAGACTTTTGACCACTTTGGACCCAAGTCTGGGCATGTTTTGGAAACTTTTCAGAGGGCTCGCTGGTGACAGGGGGCACAGCAGGCAGTGACAGGCCCGGGGCTGACAGGCTCCCCCTCCCCTAGCGGGCGCTCAGCTGCCACACCCAGCTGACATAGAACCTTTGTCACAATGCCCGCTACCGTGGTGAGGATGCGGGCACTCTGCAGGTGACAGGGACCCAGCAGGACTTGGTGTCAGCTCAGCAATTGCTCAGTTCTCCAAAGAAGCTGAATTCTGCAAATTGCTGCTTTTGCTCTTGAAATGATGTCATCAGGTGGGTGTTTTGGTGTAATACACTGAAAACCAGAGCAGAAATGCTGAACTATTCCCATGATATGCATGGTCTCTGCACCAAACCACCATGACTCAGCCTAAGTACATCTACCGCTTGTTGTTCTGTACTGCCAGAAGATTGTGGAAGTACAGTATAAAAACCATCTTTATGGAGAGATCTTTGTGGTTTAGGCTTAGTCTAAGTGTCTCAAGTAGCCGGGGCTTTTGTTTGGGCCTAATCCATAAGGTCTGATGGCTTTCCTCCTCATCTCAAGATGAATGTGGTAGAAAATATAAATCAAAGAAACGTCCTTTGGCCTAGCCTTGCCTTATTTCCTTCTCATCCTGTTCTCTGTCCCAGCCTCTCTCACTAACCCCTCGTCTGGCTGCATGTCTCTTCTTTCCTCTCTCCTTTTCTCAAACTCTCCTGCTTCCTGGCTTTCGTCTTTCAATTCCTCCATTTCAGTCCTGCAGCCCGGCACTACTTTTTCCTCTTGCCTCCCTTTGACCTGCTCCCTTGGCTTTCTCCCTCTGTTCCATATCCTTCTTCCCGACTTGTCTCTTGGAGACTTTTGGCCACTTTGGACCCAAGTCTGGGGACGTTTTGGAAACTTTTCAGAGGCCTCGCTGGTGACAGGGGGGACAGCAGGCAGTGACAGGTCCGGGGCTGACAGGCTCCCCCTCCCCTAGCGGGCGCTCGGCTGCCACACCCAGCTGACATAGAACCTTTGTCACAATGCCCGCGACCGTGGTGAGGATGTGGACACTCTGCAGGTGACAGGGACCCAGCAGGACTTGGTGTCAGCTCAGCAATTGCTCAGTTCCCCAAAGAAGCTGAATTCTGCAAATTGCTGCTTTTGCTCTTGAAATGATGTCATCAGGTGGGTGTTTTGGTGCAATACACTGAAAACCAGAGCAGAAATGCTGAACTATTCCCATGATATGCATGGTCTCTGCACCAAACCACCATGACTCAGACTAAGTACATCTGCCGCTTCTTCTCTTGTACTGCCAGCGGATTGTGGAAGTACAGTGTAAAAACCATCTTTATGGAGAGATCTTTGTGGTTTAGGCTTAGTCTAAGTGTCTCATGTAGCCGGGGCTTTTGTTTGGCCTAATCCATAAGGTCTGATGGCTTTCCTCCTCATCTCCAGATGAATGTTCTAGAAAATATAAATCAAAGAAACGTCCTTTGGCCTAACCTTGCCTTGCCTTGCCTTATTTCCTTCTCATCCTGTTCTCTGTCCCAGCCTCTCTCACTAACCCTCGTCTGGCTGCATGTCTCTTCTTTCCTCTCTCCTTTTCTCAAACTCTCCTGCTTCCTGGCTTTCGTCTTTCAATTCCTCCATTTCAGTCCTGCTGCCCGGCACTACTTTTTCCTCTTGCCTCCCTTTGGCCTGCTCCCTTGCCTTTCTCCCTCTGTTCCATATCCTTCTTCCCGACTTGTCTCTTGGAGACTTTTGGCCACTTTGGACCCAAGTCTGGGCATGTTTTGGAAACTTTTCAGAGGCCTCGCTGGTGACAGGGGGGACAGCAGGTAGTGACAGGCCCGGGGCTGACAGGCTCCCTCTCCCCTAGCGGGCGCTCAGCTGCCACACCCAGGTGACATAGAACCTTTGTCACAATGCCCGCGACCATGGTGAGGATGCGGGCACTCTGCAGGTGACAGGGACTCAGCAGGACTTGGTGTCAGCTCAGCAATTGCTCAGTTCCCCAAAGAAGCTGAATTCTGCAAATTGCTGCTTTTGCTCTTGAAATGATGTCATCAGGTGGGTGTTTTGGTGCAATACACTGAAAACCAGAGCAGAAATGCTGAACTATTCCCATGATATGCATGGTCTCTGCACCAAACCACCATGACTCAGCCTAAGTACATCTGCCGCTTGTTCTTCTGTACTGACAGAAGATTGTGGAAGTACAGTATAAAAACCATCTTTATGGAGAGATCTTTGTGGTTTAGGCTTAGTCTAAGTGTCTCACGTAGCCGGGGCTTTTGTTTGGCCTAATCCATAAGGTCTGATGGCTTTCCTCCTCATCTCAAGATGAATGTGGTAGAAAATATAAATCAAAGAGAAGTCATTTGGCCTAGCCTTGCCTTGCCTTGCCTTATTTCCTTCTCATCCTGTTCTCTGTCCCAGCCTCTCTCACTAACCCTCGTCTGGCTGCATGTCTCTTCTTTCCTCTCTCCTTTTCTCAAACTCTCCTGCTTCCTGGCTTTCGTCTTTCAATTCCTCCATTTCAGTCCTGCAGCCCGGCACTACTTTTTCCTCTTGCCTCCCTTTGGCCTGCTCCCTTGCCTTTCTCCCTCTGTTCCATATCCTTCTTCCCGACTTGTCTCTTGGAGACTTTTGGCCACTTTGGACCCCAGTCTGGGGATGTTTTGGAAACTTTTCAGAGGCCTCGCTGGTGACAGGGGGGACAGCAGGCAGTGACAGGCCCGGGGCTGACAGGCTCCCCCTCCCCTAGCGGGCGCTCGGCTGCCATACCCAGCTGACATAGAACCTTTGTCACAATGCCCGCTACCGTGGTGAGGATGCGGGCACTCTGCAGGTGACAGGGACCCAGCAGGACTTGGTGTCAGCTCAGCAATTGCTCAGTTCCCCAAAGAAGCTGAATTCTGCAAATTGCTGCTTTTGTTCTTGAAATGATGTCATCAGGTGGGTGTTTTCGTGTAATACACTTAAAACCAGAGCAGAAATGCTGAAATATTCCCATGATATGCATGGTCTCTGCACCAAACCACCATGACTCAGCCTAAGTACATCTGCCGCTTTTTCTCTTGTACTGCCAGCAGATTGTGAAAGTACAGTGTAAAAACCATCCTTATGGAGAGATCTTTGTGGTTTAGGCTTAGTCTAAGTGTCTCACGTAGCCGGGGCTTTTGTTTGGCCTAATCCATAAGGTCTGATGGCTTTCCTCCTCATCTCAAGATGAATGTGGTAGAAAATATAAATCAAAGAAACGTCCTTTGGCCTAGCCTTGCCTTGCCTTGCCTTATTTCCTTCTCATCCTGTTCTGTGTCCCAGCCTGTCTCACTAAGCCCTCGTCTGGCTGCATGTCTCTTCTTTCCTCTCTCCTTTTCTCAAACTCTCCTCCTTCCTGGCTTTCGTCTTTCAATTCCTCCATTTCAGTCCTGCAGCCCGGCACTACTTTTTCCTCTTGCCTCCCTTTGGCCTGCTCCCTTGGCTTTCTCCCTCTGCTCCATATCCTTCTTCCCGACTTGTCTCTTGGAGACTTTTGGCCACTTTGGAGCCAAGTCAGGGGATGTTTTGGAAACTTTTCAGAGGCCTCGCTGGTGACAGGCGGGACAGCAGGCAGTGACAGGCCCGGGGCTGACAGGCTCCCCCTCCCCTAGCGGGCGCTCGGCTGCCACACCCAGCTGACATAGAACCTTTGTCACAATGCCCGCTACCGTGGTGAGGATGCGGGCACTCTGCAGGTGACAGGGACCCAGCAGGACTTGGTGTCAGCTCAGCAATTGCTCAGTTCCCCAAAGAAGCTGAATTCTGCAAATTGCTGCTTTTGCTCTTGAAATGATGTCATCAGGTGGGTGTTTTGGTGCAATACACTGAAAACCAGAGCAGAAATGCTGAACTATTCCCATGATATGCATGGTCTCTGCACCAAACCACCATGACTCAGCCTAAGTACATCTGCCGCTTGTTCTTCTGTACTGACAGAAGATTGTGGAAGTACAGTATAAAAACCATCTTTATGGAGAGATCTTTGTGGTTTAGGCTTAGTCTAAGTGTCTCACGTAGCCGGGGCTTTTGTTTGGCCTAATCCATAAGGTCTGATGGCTTTCCTCCTCATCTCAAGATGAATGTGGTAGAAAATATAAATCAAAGAGAAGTCATTTGGCCTAGCCTTGCCTTGCCTTGCCTTATTTCCTTCTCATCCTGTTCTCTGTCCCAGCCTCTCTCACTAACCCCTCATCTGGCTGCATGTCTCTTCTTTCCTCTCTCCTTTTCTCAAACTCTCCTGCTTCCTGGCTTTCGTCTTTCAATTCCTCCATTTCAGTCCTGCAGCCCGGCACTACTTTTTCCTCTTGCCTCCCTTTGGCCTGCTCCCTTGCCTTTCTCCCTCTGCTCCATATCCTTCTTCCCAACTTGTCTCTTAGAGACTTTTGCCCACTTTGCACCCAAGTCTGGGGATGTTTTGGAAACTTTTCAGAGGCCTCGCTGGTGACAGGGGGGACAGCAGGCAGTGACAGGCCCGGGGCTGACAGCCTCCCCCTCCCCTAGCGGGCGCTCGACTGCCACACCCAGCTGACATAGAACCTTTGTCACAATGCCCGCTACCGTGGTGAGGATGCGGGCACTCTGCAGGTGACAGGGACCCAGCAGGACTTGGTGTCAGCTCAGCAATTGCTCAGTTCCCCAAAGAAGCTGAATTCTGCAAATTGCTGCTTTTGCTCTTGAAATGATGTCATCAGGTGGGTGTTTTGGTGTAATACACTGAAAACCAGAGCAGAAATGCTGAAATATTCCCATGATATGCATGGTCTCTGCACCAAAACACCATGACTCAGCCTAAGTAGATCTGCCGCTTCTTCTCTTGTACTGCCAGCGGATTGTTGAAGTACAGTGTAAAAACCATCTTTATGGAGAGATCTTTGTGGTTTAGGCTTAGTCTAAGTGTCTCACGTAGCCGGGGCTTTTGTTTGGCCTAATCCATAAGGTCTGATGGCTTTCCTCCTCATCTCAAGATGAATGTGGTAGAAGATATAAATCAAAGAAACGTCCTTTGGCCTAGCCTTGCCTTATTTCCTTCTCATCCTGTTCTCTCTCCCAGCCTCTCTCACTAACCCCTCGTCTGGCTGCATGTCTCTTCTTTTCTCTCTCCTTTTCTCAAACTCTCCTCCTTCCTGGCTTTCGTCTTTCAATTCCTCCATTTCAGTCCTGCAGCCCGGCACTGCTTTTTCCTCTTGCCTCCCTTTGGCCTGCTCCCATGCCTGTCTCCCTCTGTTCCATATCCTTCTTCCCGACTTGTCTCTTGGAGACTTTTGGCCACTTTGGAGCCAAGTCTGGGGATGTTTTGGAAACTTTTCAGAGGGCTCGCTGGTGACAGGGGGGACAGCAGGCAGTGACAGGCCCGGGGCTGACAGGCTCCCCCTCCCCTAGCGGGCGCTCGGCTGCCACACCCAGCTGACATAGAACCTTTGTCACAATGCCCGCTACCGTGGTGAGGATGCGGGCACTCTGCAGGTGACAGGGACCCAGCAGGACTTGGTGTCAGCTCAGCAAATGCTCAGTTCTACAAAGAAGCTGAATTCTGCAAATTGCTGCTTTTGCTCTTGAAATGATGTCATCAGGTGGGTGTTTTGGTGTAATACACTGAAAATCAGAGCAGAAATGCTGAACTATTCCCATGATATGCATGGTCTCTGCACCAAACCACCATGACTCAGCCTAAGTATATCTGCCGCTTGTTCTTCTGTACTGCCAGAAGATTGTGGAAGTACAGTATAAAAAGCATCCTTATGGAGAGATCTTTGTGGTATAGGCTTAGTCTAAGTGTCTCAAGTAGCCGGGGCTTTTGTTTGGGCCTAATCCATAAGGTCTGATGGCTTTCCTCCTCATCTCCAGATGAATGTGGTAGAAAATATAAATCAAGGAAACATCCTTTGGCCTAGCCTTGCCTTGCCTTGCCTTATTTCCTTCTCATCCTGTTCTCTGTCCCAGCCTCTCTCACTAACCCCTCGTCTGGCTGCATGTCTCTTCTTTCCTCTCTCCTTTTCTCAAACTCTCCTGCTTCCTGGCTTTCGTCTTTCAATTCCTCCATTTCAGTCCTGCAGCCCCGCACTAGTTATTCCTCTTACCTCCCTTTGGCCTGCTCCCGTGCCTGTCTCCCTCTGTTCCATATCCTTCTTCCCGACTTGTCTCTTGGAGACTTTTGGCCACTTTGGAGCCAAGCCTGGGGATGTTTTGGAAACTTTTCAGAGGGCTCGCTGGTGACAGGGGGGACAGCAGGCAGTGACAGGCCCGGGGCTGACAGGCTCCCCCTCCCCTAGCGGGCGCTCGGCTGCCACACCCAGCTGACATAGAACCTTTGTCACAATGCCCGCTACCGTGGGGAGAATGCGGGCACTCTGCAGGTGACAGGGACCCAGCAGGACTTGGTGTCAGCTCAGCAAATGCTCAGTTCTCCAAAGAAGCTGAATTCTGCAAATTGCTACTTTTGCTCTTGAAATGATGTCATCAGGTGGGTGTTTTGGTGTAATACACTGAAAACCAGAGCAGAAATGCTGAAATATTCCCATGATTTGCATGGTCTCTGCACCAAACCACCATGACTCAGCCTAAGTACATCTGCCGCTTGCTCTTTTGTACTGCCAGCTGATTGTGGAAGTACAGTATAAAAAACATCTTTATGGAGAGATCTTTGTGGTTTAGGCTTAGTCTAAGTGTCTCATGTAGCCGGGGTTTTTGTTTGGGCCTAATCCATAAGGTCTGATGGCTTTCCTCCTCATCTCCAGATGAATGTGGTAGAAAATATAAATCAAGGAAACGTCCTTTGGCCTAGCCTTGCCTTGCCTTGCCTTGTTTCCTTCTCATCCTGTTCTCTGTCCCAGCCTCTCTCACTAAGCCCTCGTCTGGCTGCATGTCTCTTCTTTCCTCTCTCCTTTTCTCAAACTCTCCTGCTTCCTGGCTTTCGTCTTCTAATTCCTCCATTTCAGTCCTGCAGCCCGGCACTACTTTTTCCTCTTGCCTCCCTTTGGCCTGCTCCCTTGCCTTTCTCCCTCTTTTACATATCCTTCTTCCCGACTTGTCTCTTGGAGACTTTTGGCCACTTTGGAGCCAAGTCTGGGCATGTTTTGGAAACTTTTCAGAGGCCTCGCTGGTGACAGGGGCTACAAAATGCAGTGACAGGCCCGGGGCTGACAGGCTCCCCCTCCCCTAGCGGGCGCTCGGCTGCCACACCCAGCTGACATAGAACCTTTGTCACAATGCCTGCTACTGTGGTGAGGATGCGGGCACTATGCAGGTGACAGGGACCCAGCAGGACTTGGTGTCAGCTCAGCAAGTGCTCAGTTCCCCAAAGAAGCTGAATTCTGCAAATTGCTGCTTTTGCTCTTGAAATGATGTCATGAGGTGGGTGTTTTGGTGTAATACACTGAAAACTAGAGCAGAAATGCTGAAATATTCCCATGATATGCATGGTCTCTGCACCAAACCACCATGACTCAGCCTAAGTACATCTGCCGCTTGTGCTTTTGTACTGCCAGCTGATTGTGGAAGTACAGTATAAAAACCATCTTTATGGACAGATCTTTGTGGTTTAGGCTTAGTCTAAGTGTCTCAAGTAGCCAGGGCTTTTGTTTGGGCCTAATCCGTAAGGTCTGATGGCTTTCCTCCTCGTCTCCAGATGAATGTGGTAGAAAATATAAATCAAGGAAACGTCCTTTGGCCTAGCCTTGCCTTGCCTTGCCTTATTTCCTTCTCATCCTGTTCTCTGTCCCAGCCTCTCTCACTAAGCCCTCGTCTGGCTGCATGTCTCTTCTTTCCTCTCTCCTTTTCTCAAACTCTCCTGCTTCCTGGCTTTCCTCTTTCAATTCCTCCATTACAGTCCTGCAGCCCGGCACTACTTTTTCCTCTTGCCTCCCTTTGGCCTGCTCCCTTGCCTTTCTCCCTCTGTTCCATATCCTTCTTCCCGACTTGTCTCTTGGAGACTTTTGGCCACTTTGGACCCCAGTCTGGGGATTTTTTGGAAACTTTTCAGAGGCCTCGCTGGTGACAGGGGGGACAGCAGGCAGTGACAGGCCCGGGGCTGACAGGCTCCCCCTCCCCTAGCGGGCGCTCGGCTGCCACACCCAGCTGACATAGAACCTTTGTCGCAATGCCCGCTACCGTGGTGAGGATGCGGGCTCTCTGCAGGTGACAGGGACCCAGCAGGACTTGGTGTCAGCTCAGCAATTGCTCAGTTCCCCAAAGAAGCTGAATTCTGCAAATTGCTGCTTTTGTTCTTGAAATGCTGTCATCAGGTGGGTGTTTTGGTGTAATACACTGAAAACCAGAGCAGAAATGCTGAAATATTCCCATGATATGCATGGTCTCTGCACCAAACCACCATGACTCAGCCTAAGTACATCTGCCGCTTGTTCTTCTGTACTGCCAGCTGATTGCGGAAGTACAGTATAAAAACCATCTTTATGGAGAGATCTTTGTGGTTTAGGCTTAGTCTAAGTGTCTCAAGTAGCCGGGGCTTTTGTTTGGGCCTAATCCATAAGGTCTGATGGCTTTCCTCCTCATCTCCAGATGAATGTGGTAGAAAATATAAATCAAAGAAACGTCCTTTGTCCTAGCCTTGCCTTGCCTTGCCTTATTTCCTTCTCATCCTGTTCTCTGTGCCAGCCTCTCTCACTAAGCCCTCGTCTGGCTGCATGTCTCTTCTTTCCTCTCTCCTTTTCTCAAACTCTCCTCCTTCCTGGCTTTCGTCTTTCAATTCCTCCATTTCAGTCCTGCAGACCGGCACTGCTTTTTCCTCTTGCCTCCCTTTGGCCTGGTCCCATGCCTGTCTCCCTCTGTTCCATATCCTTCTTCCCGACTTGTCTCTTGGAGACTTTTGGCCACTTTGCACCCAAGTCTGGGGATGTTTTGGAAACTTTTCAGAGGCCTAGCTGGTGACAGGGGGGACAGCAGGCAGTGACAGGCTCGGGGCTGACAGGATCCCCCTCCCCTAGCGGGCGCTCGGCTGCCACACCCAGCTGACATAGAACCTTTGTCACAATGCCTGCTACCGTGGTGAGGATGCGGGCACTCTGCAGGTGACAGGGACCCAGCAGGACTTGGTGTCAGCTCAGCAATTGCTCAGTTCCCCAAAGAAGCTGAATTCTGCAAATTGCTGCTTTTGCTCTTGAAATGATGTCATCAGGTGGGTGGTTTGGTGTAATACACTGAAAACTAGAGCAGAAATGCTGAAATATTCCCATGATATGCATGGTCTCTACGCCAAAACACCATGACTCAGCCTAAGTACATCTGCCGCTTGTGCTTTTGTACTGCCAGCTGATTGTGGAAGTACAGTATAAAAACCATCTTTATGGAGATATCTTTGTGGTTTAGGCTTAGTCTAAGTGTCTCAAGTAGCCAGGGCTTTTGTTTGGGCCTAATCCGTAAGGTCTGATGGCTTTCCTCCTCGTCTCCAGATGAATGTGGTAGAAAATATAAATCAAGGAAACGTCCTTTGGCCTAGCCTTGCCTTGCCTTGCCTTATTTCCTTCTCATCCTGTTCTCTGTCCCAGCCTCTCTCACTAAGCCCTCGTCTGGCTGCATGTCTCTTCTTTCCTCTCTCCTTTTCTCAAACTCTCCTGCTTCCTGGCTTTCCTCTTTCAATTCCGCCATTACAGTCCTGCAGCCCGGCACTACTTTTCCTCTTGCCTCCCTTTGGCCTGCTCCCTTGCCTTTCTCCCTCTGTTCCATATCCTTCTTCCCGACTTGTCTCTTGGAGACTTTTGGCCACTTTGGAGCCAAGTCTGGGGATGTTTTGGAAACTTTTGAGAGGCCTCGCTGGTGACAGGGGGGACAGCAGGCAGTGACAGGCCCGGGGCTGACAGGCTCCCCCTCCCCTAGCGGGCGCTCGGCTGCCGCACCCAGCTGACATAGAACCTTTGTCGCAATGCCCGCTACCGTGGTGAGGATGCGGGCACTCTGCAGGTGACAGGGACCCAGCAGGACTTGGTGTCAGCTCAGCAATTGCTCAGTTCCCCAAAGAAGCTGAATTCTGCAAATTGCTGCTTTTGCTCTTGAAATGATGTCATCAGGTGGGTGGTTTGGTGTAATACACTGAAAACTAGAGCAGAAATGCTGAAATATTCCCATGATATGCATGGTCTCTGCACCAAAACACCATGACTCAGCCTAAGTAGATCTGCCGCTTCTTCTCTTGTACTGCCAGCGGATTGTTGAAGTACAGTGTAAAAACCATCTTTATGGAGAGATCTTTGTGGTTTAGGCTTAGTCTAAGTGTCTCAAGTAGCCAGGGCTTTTGTTTGGGCCTAATCCGTAAGGTCTGATGGCTTTCCTCCTCGTCTCCAGATGAATGTGGTAGAAAATATAAATCAAGGAAACGTCCTTTGGCCTAGCCTTGCCTTGCCTTGCCTTATTTCCTTCTCATCCTGTTCTCTGTCCCAGCCTCTCTCACTAAGCCCTCGTCTGGCTGCATGTCTCTTCTTTCCTCTCTCCTTTTCTCAAACTCTCCTGCTTCCTGGCTTTCCTCTTTCAATTCCTCCATTACAGTCCTGCAGCCCGGCACTACTTTTTCCTCTTGCTTCCTTTGGCATGCTCCCTTGCCTTTCTCCCTCTGTTCCATATCCTTCTTCCCGACCTGTCTTTTGGAGACTTTTGGCCACTTTGGAGACAAGCCTGGGGAGTTTTTCAAAATTTTCAGAGGGCTCGCTGGTGACAGGGGGGACAGCAGGCAGTGACAGGCCCGGGGCTGACAGGCTCCCCCTCCCCTAGCGGGCGCTCGGCTGCCACACACAGCTGACATAGAACCTTTGTCGCAATGCCCGCTACCGTGGTGAGGATGCGGGCACTCTGCAGGTGACAGGGACCCAGCAGGACTTGGTGTCAGCTCAGCAAGTGCTCAGTTCCCCAAAGAAGCTGAATTCTGCAAATTGCTGCTTTTGCTCTTGAAATGATGTCATCAGGTGGGTGTTTTGGTGTAATACACTGAAAACCAGAGCAGAAATGCTGAAATATTCCCATGATATGCATGGTCTCTGCACCAAACCACCATGACTCAGCCTAAGTACATCTGCCGCTTGTTCTTTTGTACTGCCAGCTGATTGTGGAAGTACAGTATAAAAACCATCTTTATGGAGAGATCTTTGTGGTTTAGGCTTAGTCTAAGTGTCTCAAGTAGCCAGGGCTTTTGTTTGGGCCTAATCCGTAAGGTCTGATGGCTTTCCTCCTCGTCTCCAGATGAATGTGGTAGAAAATATAAATCAAGGAAACGTCCTTTGGCCTAGCCTTGCCTTGCCTTGCCTTATTTTACTTCTCATCCTGTTCTCTGTCCCAGACTCTCTCACTAAGCCCTCGTCTGGCTGCATGTTTCTTCTTTCCTCAATCCTTTTCTCAATCTCTCCTGCTTCGTGGATTTCCTCTTACAATTCCTCCATTTCAGTCCTGCAGCCCGGCACTAGTTTTTCCTCTTGCCTCCCTTTGGCCTGCTCCCTTGCCTTTCTCCCTCTGTTCCATATCCTTCTTCCCGACTTGTCTCTTGGAGACTTTTGGCCACTTTGGAGCCAAGTCTGGGGATGTTTTGGAAACTTTTCAGAGGCCTCGCTGGTGACAGGGGGGACAGCAAGCAGTGACAGGCCCGGGGCTGACAGGCTCCCCCTCTCCTAGGGGGCGCTCGAATGCCACACCCAGCTGACATAGAACCTTTGTCACAATGCCTGCTACCGTGGTGAGGATGCGGGCACTCTGCAGGTGACAGGGACCCAGCAGGACTTGGTGTCAGCTCAGCAATTGCTCCGTTCCCCAAAGAAGCTGAATTCTGCAAATTTCTGCTTTTGCTCTTGAAATGATGTCATCAGGTGGGTGTTTTGGTGTAATACACTGAATACCAGAGCAGAAATGCTGATATATTCCCATGATATGCATGGTCTCTGCACCAAACCACCATGACTCAGCCTAAGTACATCTGCCGCTTGTTCTTCTGTACTGACAGAAGGTTGTGGAAGTACAGTATAAAAACCATCTTTATGGAGAGATCTTTGTGGTTTAGGCTTAGTCTAAGTGTCTCAAGTAGCCGGGGCTTTTGTTTGGGCCTAATCCATAAGGTCTGATGGCTTTCCTCCTCGTCTCAAGATGAATGTGGTAGAAAATATAAATCAAGGAAACGTCCTTTGGCCTAGCCTTGCCTTGCCTTGCCTTATTTCCTTCTCATCCTGTTCTCTGTCCCAGCCTCTCTCACTAACCCCTCGTCTGGCTGCATGTCTCTTCTTTCCTCTCTCGTTTTCTCAAACTCTCCTGCTTCCTGGCTTTCGTCTTTCAATTCCTCCATTTCAGACCTGCAGCCCAGCACTACTTTTTCCTCTTGCCTCCCTTTGTCTGCTCCCTTGCCTTTCTTCCTCTGTTCCATATCCTTCTTCCCGACTTGTCTCTTGGAGACTTTTGGCCACTTTGGACCCAAGTCAGGGGATGTTTTGGAAACTTTTCAGAGGCCTCGCTGGTGACAGGGGTTACAGAATGCAGTGACAGGCCCGGGGCTGACAGGCTCCCCCTCTCCTAGGGGGCGCTCGACTGCCACACCCAGCTGACATAGAACCTTTGTCACAATGCCCGCTACCGTGGGGAGGATGCGGGCACTCTGCAGGTGACAGGGACCCAGCAGGACTTGGTGTCAGCTCAGCAATTGCTCAGTTCCCCAAAGAAGCTGAATTCTGCAAATTGCTGCTTTTGCTCTTGAAATGATGTCATCAGGTGGGTGTTTTGGTGTAATACACTGAAAATCAGAGCAGAAATGCTGAAATATTCCCATGATATGCATGGTCTCTGCACCAAACCACCATGACTCAGCCTAAGTTCATCTGCCGCTTGTTCTTTTGTACTGCCAGCTGATTGTGGAAGTACAGTATAAAAACCATCTTTATGGAGAGATCTTTGTGGTTTAGGCTTAGTCTAAGTGTCTCAAGTAGCCAGGGCTTTTGTTTGGGCCTAATCCGTAAGGTCTGATGGCTTTCCTCCTCGTCTCCAGATGAATGTGGTAGAAAATATAAATCAAGGAAACGTCCTTTGGCCTAGCCTTGCCTTGCCTTGCCTTATTTCCTTCTCATCCTGTTCTCTGTCCCAGCCTCTCTCACTAACCCCTCGTCTGGCTGCATGTCTCTTCTTTCCTCTCTCCTTTTCTCAAACTCTCCTGCTTCCTGGATTTCCTCTTTCAATTCCTCCATTTCAGTCCGGCAGTCCGGCACTACTTTTTCCTCTTGCCTCCCTTTGGCCTGCTCCCTTGCCTTTCTCCCTCTGTTCCATATCCTTCTTCCCGACTTGTCTCTTGGAGACTTTTGGCCACTTAGGAGCCAAGACTGGGGATGTTTTGGAAACTTTTCAGAGGCCTCGCTGGTACAGGGGGGACAGCAGGCAGTGACAGGCCCGGGGCTGACAGGCTCCCCCTCCCCTAGCGGGCGCTCGGCTGCCACACCCAGCTGACATAGAACCTTTGTCACAATGCCCGCTACCGTGGTGAGGATGCGTGCACTCTGCAGGTGACAGGGACCCAGCAGGACTTGGTGTCAGCTCAGCAATTGCTCAGTTCCCCAGAGAAGCTGAATTCTGCAAATTGCTGCTTTTGCTCTTGAAATGATGTCATCAGGTGGGTGTTTTGGTGTAATACACTGAAAATCAGAGCAGAAATGCTGAAATATTCCCATGATATGCATGGTCTCTGCACCAAACCACCATGACTCAGCCTAAGTACATCTGCCGCTTGTTCTTCTGTACTGACAGAAGGTTGTGGAAGTACAGTATAAAAACCATCTTTATGGACAGATCTTTGTGGTTTAGGCTTAGTCTAAGTGTCTCAAGTAGCTAGGGCTTTTGTTTGGGCCTAATCCGTAAGGTCTGATGGCTTTCCTCCTTGTCTCCAGATGAATGTGGTAGAAAATATAAATCAAGGAAACGTCCTTTGGCCTAGCCTTGCCTTGCCTTGCCTTATTTCCTTCTCATCCTGTTCTCTGTCCCAGCCTCTCTCACTAACCCCTCGTCTGGCTGCATGTCTCTTCTTTCCTCTCTCCTTTTCTCAAACTCTCCTGCTTCCTTGCTTTCGTCTTTCAATTCCTCCATTTCAGTCCTGCAGCCCGGCACTACTTTTTCCTCTTGCCTCCCTTTGGCCTGCTCCCTTGCCTTTCTCCCTCTGTTCCATATCCTTCTTCCCGACTTGTCTCTTGCAGACTTTTGGCCACTTTGGAGCCAAGTCTGGGGATGTTTTGGAAACTTTTCAGAGGCCTCGCTGGTGACAGGGGGGACAGCAGGCAGTGACAGGCCCGGGGCTGACAGGCTTCCCCTCCCCTAGCGGGCGCTCGGCTGCCACACCCAGCTGACATAGAACCTTTGTCACACTGCCCGCTACCGTGGTGAGGATGCGGGTACTCTGCAGGTGACAGGGACCCAGCAGGACTTGGTGTCAGCTCAGCAATTGCTCAGTTCCCCAAAGAAGCTGAATTCTGCAAATTGCTGCTTTTGCTCTTGAAATGATGTCATCAGGTGGGTGTTTTGGTGTAATACACTGAAAACCAGAGCAGAAATGCTGAAATATTCCCATGATATGCATGGTCTCTGCACCAAACCACCATGACTCGGCCTAAGTACATCTGCCGCTTGTTCTTCTGTACTGCGAGAAGATTGTGGAAGTACAGTATAAAAACCATCTTTATGGAGAGATCTTTGTGGTTTAGGCTTAGTCTAAGTGTCTTATGTAGCCGGGGTTTTTGTTTGGGACTAATCCATAAGGTCTGATGGCTTTCCTCCTCATCTCCAGATGAATGTGGTAGAAAATATAAATCAAGGAAACGTCCTTTGGCCTAGCCTTGCCTTGCCTTGCCTTATTTCCTTCTCATCCTGTTCTCTGTCCCAGCCTCTCTCACTAACCCCTCGTCTGGCTCCATGTCTCTTCTTTCCTCTCTCCTTTTCTCAAACTCTCCTGCTTCCTGGCTTTCCTCTTTCAATTCCTCCATTTCAGTCCTGCAGGCCAGCACTGCTTTTTCCTCTTGCCTCCCTTTGTCCTTCTTCCTTGGCTTTCTCCATCTGTTCCATATCCTTCTTCCCGACTTGTCTCTTGGAGACTTTTGACCACTTTGGAGTCAAGTCTGGGGATGTTTTGGAAACTTTTCAGAGGCCTCGCTGGTGACAGGGGGTACAGAATGCAGTGACAGGCCCGGGGCTGACAGGCTCACCGTCTCCTAGGGGGCGCTCGACTGCCACACCCAGCTGACATAGAACCTTTGTCACAATGCCCGCTACCGTGGTGAGGATGCGGGCACTCTGCAGGTGACAGGGACCCAGCAGGACTTGGTGTCAGCTCAGCAATTGCTCAGTTCCCCAGAGAATCTGAATTCTGCAAATTGCTGCTTTTGCTCTTGAAATGATGTCATCAGGTGGGTGTTTTGGTGTAATACACTGAAAATCAGAGCAGAAATGCTGAAATATTCCCATGATATGCATGGTTTCTGCACCAAACCACCATGACTCAGCTTAAGTACATCTGCCGCTTGTTCTTCTGTACTGACAGAAGGTTGTGGAAGTGCAGTATAAAAACCATCTTTATGGACAGATCTTTGTGGTTTAGGCTTAGTCTAAGTGTCTCAAGTAGCTAGGGCTTTTGTTTGGGCCTAATCCGTAAGGTCTGATGGCTTTCCTCCTCATCTCCAGATGAATGTGGTAGAAAATATAAATCAAGGAAACGTCCTTTGGCCTAGCCTTGCCTTGCCTTGCCTTATTTCCTTCTCATCCTGTTCTCTGTCCCAGCCTCTCTCACTAACCCCTCGTCTGGCTGCATGTCTCTTCTTTCCTCTCTCCTTTTCTCAAACTCTCCTGCTTCCTGGCTTTCGTCTTTCAATTCCTCCATTTCAGACCTGCAGCCCGGCACTACTTTTTCCTCTTGCCTCCCTTTGGCCTGCTCCCTTGCCTTTCTCCCTCTGTTCCATATCCTTCTTCCCTACTTGTCTCTTGGAGACTTTTGGCCACTTTGGACCCAAGTCTGGGGATGTTTTGGAAACTTTTCAGAGGCCTCGCTGGTGACAGGGGTTACAGAATGCAGTGACAGGCCCGGGGCTGACAGGCTCCCCCTCTCCTAGGGGGCGCTCGACTGCCACACCCAGCTGACATAGAACCTTTGTCACAATGCCCGCTACCGCGGTGAGGATGCGGGCACTCTGCAGGTGACAGGGACCCAGCAGGCCTTGGTGTCAGCTCAGCAATTGCTCAGTTCCCCAAAGAAGCTGAATTCTGCAAATTGCTGCTTTTGCTCTTGAAATGATGTCATCAGGTGGGTGTTTTGGTGTAATACACTGAAAATCAGAGCAGAAATGCTGAAATATTCCCATGATATGCATGGTCTCTGCATCAAACCACCATGACGCAGCCTAAGTACATCTGCCGCTTGTTCTTTTGTACTGCCAGCTGATTGTGGAAGTACAGTATAAAAACCATCTTTATGGAGAGATCTTTGTGGTTTAGGCTTAGTCTAAGTGTCTTATGTAGCCGGGGTTTTTGTTTGGGACTAATCCATAAGGTCTGATGGCTTTCCTCCTCATCTCCAGATGAATGTGGTAGAAAATATAAATCAAGGAAACGTCCTTTGGCCTAGCCTTGCCTTGCCTTGCCTTATTTCCTTCTCATCCTGTTCTCTGTCCCAGCCTCTCTCACTAACCCCTCGTCTGGCTCCATGTCTCTTCTTTCCTCTCTCCTTTTCTCAAACTCTCCTGCTTCCTGGCTTTCCTCTTTCAATTCCTCCATTTCAGTCCTGCAGGCCAGCACTGCTTTTTCCTCTTGCCTCCCTTTGTCCTTCTTCCTTGGCTTTCTCCATCTGTTCCATATCCTTCTTCCCGACTTGTCTCTTGGAGACTTTTGACCACTTTGGAGTCAAGTCTGGGGATGTTTTGGAAACTTTTCAGAGGCCTCGCTGGTGACAGGGGGTACAGAATGCAGTGACAGGCCCGGGGCTGACAGGCTCACCGTCTCCTAGGGGGCGCTCGACTGCCACACCCAGCTGACATAGAACCTTTGTCACAATGCCCGCTACCGTGGTGAGGATGCGGGCACTCTGCAGGTGACAGGGACCCAGCAGGACTTGGTGTCAGCTCAGCAATTGCTCAGTTCCCCAGAGAATCTGAATTCTGCAAATTGCTGCTTTTGCTCTTGAAATGATGTCATCAGGTGGGTTTTTTGGTGTAATACACTGAAAATCAGAGCAGAAATGCTGAAATATTCCCATGATATGCATGGTTTCTGCACCAAACCACCATGACTCAGCTTAAGTACATCTGCCGCTTGTTCTTCTGTACTGACAGAAGGTTGTGGAAGTACAGTATAAAAACCATCTTTATGGACAGATCTTTGTGGTTTAGGCTTAGTCTAAGTGTCTCAAGTAGCTAGGGCTTTTGTTTGGGCCTAATCCGTAAGGTCTGATGGCTTTCCTCCTCATCTCCAGATGAATGTGGTAGAAAATATAAATCAAGGAAACGTCCTTTGGCCTAGCCTTGCCTTGCCTTGCCTTATTTCCTTCTCATCCTGTTCTCTGTCCCAGCCTCTCTCACTAACCCCTCGTCTGGCTGCATGTCTCTTCTTTCCTCTCTCCTTTTCTCAAACTCTCCTGCTTCCTGGCTTTCGTCTTTCAATTCCTCCATTTCAGACCTGCAGCCCGGCACTACTTTTTCCTCTTGCCTCCCTTTGGCCTGCTCCCTTGCCTTTCTCCCTCTGTTCCATATCCTTCTTCCCTACTTGTCTCTTGGAGACTTTTGGCCACTTTGGACCCAAGTCTGGGGATGTTTTGGAAACTTTTCAGAGGCCTCGCTGGTGACAGGGGTTACAGAATGCAGTGACAGGCCCGGGGCTGACAGGCTCCCCCTCTCCTAGGGGGCGCTCGACTGCCACACCCAGCTGACATAGAACCTTTGTCACAATGCCCGCTACCGCGGTGAGGATGCGGGCACTCTGCAGGTGACAGGGACCCAGCAGGCCTTGGTGTCAGCTCAGCAATTGCTCAGTTCCCCAAAGAAGCTGAATTCTGCAAATTGCTGCTTTTGCTCTTGAAATGATGTCATCAGGTGGGTGTTTTGGTGTAATACACTGAAAATCAGAGCAGAAATGCTGAAATATTCCCATGATATGCATGGTCTCTGCATCAAACCACCATGACTCAGCCTAAGTACATCTGCCGCTTGTTCTTTTGTACTGCCAGCTGATTGTGGAAGTACAGTATAAAAACCATCTTTATGGAGAGATCTTTGTGGTTTAGGCTTAGTCTAAGTGTCTCAAGTAGCCAGGGCTTTTGTTTGGGCCTAATCCGTAAGGTCTGATGGCTTTCCTCCTCGTCTCCAGATGAATGTGGTAGAAAATATAAATCAAGGAAACGTCCTTTGGCCTAGCCTTGCCTTGCCTTGCCTTATTTCCTTCTCATCCTGTTCTCTGTCCCAGCCTCTCTCACTAACCCCTCGTCTGGCTGCATGTCTCTTCTTTCCTCTCTCCTTTTCTCAAACTCTCCTGCTTCCTGGCTTTCCTCTTTCAATTCCTCCATTTCAGTCCTGCAGCCCGGCACTACTTTTTCCTCTTGCCTCCCTTTGGCCTGCTCCCTTGCCTTTCTCCATCTATTCCATATCCTTCTTCCCGACTTGTCTCTTGGAGACTTGTGGCCACTTTGGAGCCAAGTCTGGGGATGTTTTGGAAACTTTTCAGAGGCCTCGCTGGTGACAGGGGGGACAGCAGGCAGTGACAGGCCCGGGGCTGACAGGCTCCCCCTCCCCTAGTGGGCGCTCGGCTGCCACACCCAGCTGACATAGAACCTTTGTCACAATGCCCGCTACCGTGGTGAGGATGCGGGCACTCTGCAGGTGACAGGGACCCAGCAGGACTTGGTGTCAGCTCAGCAATTGCTCAGTTCCCCAGAGAAGCTGAATTCTGCAAACTGCTGCTTTTGCTCTTGAAATGATGTCATCAGGTGGGTGTTTTGGTGTAATACACTGAAAATCAGAGCAGAAATGCTGAAATATTCCCATGATATGCATGGTTTCTGCACCAAACCACCATGACTCAGCTTAAGTACATCTGCCGCTTGTTGTTCTGTACTGACAGAAGGTTGTGGAAGTACAGTATAAAAACCATCTTTATGGACAGATCTTTGTGGTTTAGGCTTAGTCTAAGTGTCTCAAGTAGCTAGGGCTTTTGTTTGGGCCTAATCCGTAAGGTCTGATGGCTTTCCTCCTCGTCTCAAGATGAATGTGGTAGAAAATATAAATCAAGGAAACGTCCTTTGGCCTAGCCTTGCCTTGCCTTGCCTTATTTCCTTCTCATCCTGTTCTCTGTCCCAGCCTCTCTCACTAACCCCTCGTCTGTCTGCATGTCTCTTCTTTCCTCTCTCCTTTTCTCAAACTCTCCTGCTTCCTGGCTTTCCTCTTTCAATTCCTCCATTTCAGTCCTGCAGCCCGGCACTACTTTTTCCTCTTGCCTCCCTTTGGCCTGCTCCCTTGCCTTTCTCCATCTGTTCCATATCCTTCTTCCCGACTTGTCTCTTGGAGACTTTTGGCCACTTTGGAGCCAAGTCTGGGGATGTTTTGGAAACTTTTCAGAGGCCTCGCTGGTGACAGGGGGAACAGCAGGCAGTGACAGGCCCGGGGCTGACAGGCTCCCCCTCTCCTAGGGGGCGCTCGACTGCCACACCCAGCTGACATAGAACCTTTGTCACAATGCCCGCTACCGTGGTGAGGATGCGGGCACTCTGCAGGTGACAGGGACCCAGCAGGACTTGGTGTCAGCTCAGCAATTGCTCAGTTCCCCAAAGAAGCTGAATTCTGCAAATTGCTGCTTTTGCTCTTGAAATGATGTCATGAGGTGGATGTTTTAGTGTAATGCACTGAAAACCAGAGCAGAAATGCTGAAATATTCCCATGATATGCATGATCTCTGCACCAAACCACCATGACTCAGCCCAAGTACATCTGCCGCTTGTTCTTTTGTACTGCCAGCTGATTGTGGAAGTACAGTATAAAAACCATCTTTATGGAGAGATCTTTGTGGTTTAGGCTTAGTCTAAGTGTCTCAAGTAGCCAGGCCTTTTGTTTGGGCCTAATCCGTAAGGTCTGATGGCTTTCCTCCTCGTCTCAAGATGAATGTGGTAGAAAATATAAATCAAGGAAACGTCCTTTGGCCTAGCCTTGCCTTGCCTTGCCTTATTTCCTTCTCATCCTGTTCTCTGTCCCAGCCTCTCTCACTAACCCCTCGTCTGGCTGCATGTCTCTTCTTTCCTCTCTCCTTTTCTCAAACTCTCCTGCTTCCTGGCTTTCCTCTTTCAATTCCTCCATTTCAGTCCTGCAGCATAGCACTACTTTTTCCTCTTGCCTCCCTTTGGCCTGCTCCCTTGCCTTTCTCCCTCTGTTCCATATCCTTCTTCCCGACTTGTCTCTTGGAGACTTGTGGCCACTTTGGAGACACGTCTGGGGATGTTTTGGAAACTTTTCAGAGGCCTCGCTGGTGACAGGGGGGACAGGAGGCAGTGACAGGCCCGGGGTGACAGGCTCACCCTCCCCTAGCTGGCTCTCAGCTTCCACACCCAGCTGACATAGAACCTTTGTCACAATGCCCGCTACCGTGGTGAGGATGCGGGCACTCTGCAGGTGACAGGGACCCAGCAGGACTTGGTGTCAGCTCAGCAATTGCTCAGTTCCCCAAAGAAGCTGAATTCTGCAAATTGCTACTTTTGCTCTTGAAATGATGTCATCAGGTGGATGTTTTAGTGTAATACACTGAAAACCAGAGCAGAAATGCTGAAATATTCCCATGATATGCATGGTCTCTGCACCAAACCACCATGACTCAGCCTAAGTACATCTGCCGCTTGTTCTTTTGTACTGCCAGCTGATTGTGGAAGTACAGTATAAAAACCATCTTTATGGAGAGATCTTTGTGGTTTAGGCTTAGTCTAAGTGTCTCAAGTAGCCAGGGCTTTTGTTTGGGCCTAATCCGTAAGGTCTGATGGCTTTCCTCCTCGTCTCCAGATGAATGTGGTAGAAAATATAAATCAAGGAAACGTCCTTTGGCCTAGCCTTGCCTTGCCTTGCCTTATTTCCTTCTCATCCTGTTCTCTGTCCCAGCCTCTCTCACTAACCCCTCGTCTGGCTGCATGTCTCTTCTTTCCTCTCTCCTTTTCTCAAACTCTCCTGCTTCCTGGCTTTCGTCTTTCTATTCCTCCATTTCAGTGCTGCAGCCCGGCACTACTTTTTCCTCTTGCCTCCCTTTGGCCTGCTCCCTTGCCTTTCTTCCTCTGTTCCATATCCTTCTTCCCGACTTGTCTCTTGGAGACTTTTGGCCACTTTGGAGCCAAGTCTGGGGATGTTTTGGAAACTTTTCAGAGGCCTCGCTGGTGACAGGGGTTACAGAATGCAGTGACAGGCCCGGGGCTGACAGGCTCCCCCTCTCCTAGGGGGCGCTCGACTGCCACACCCAGCTGACATAGAACCTTTGTCACAGTGCCCGCTACCGTGGTGAGGATGCGGGCACTCTGCAGGTGACAGGGACCCAGCAGGACATGGTGTCAGCTCAGCAATTGCTCAGTTCCCCAAAGAAGCTGAATTCTGCAAATTGCTGCTTTTGCTCTTGAAATGATGTCATCAGGTGGGTGTTTTGGAGTAATACACTGAAAACCAGAGCAGAAATGCTGAAATATTCCCATGATATGCACGGTCTCTGCACGAAACCACCATGACTCAGCCCAAGTACATCTGCCGCTTGTTTTTTTGTACTGCCAGCTGATTGTGGAAGTACAGTATAAAAACCATCTTTATGGAGAGATCTTTGTGGTTTAGGCTTAGTCTAAGTGTCTCAAGTAGCCGGGGCTTTTGTTTGGGCCTAATCCATAAGGTCTGATGGCTTTCCTCCTCATCTCCAGATGAATGTGGTAGAAAATATGAATCAAGGAAACGTCCTTTGGCCTAGCCTTGCCTTGCCTTGCCTTGCCTTATTTCCTTCTCATCCTGTTCTCTGTCCCAGCCTCTCTCACTAACCCATCGTCTGGCTGCATGTCTCTTCTTTCCTCTCTCCTTTTCTCAAACTCTCCTGCTTCCGGGCTTTCGTCTTTCAATTCCTCCATTTCAGTCCTGCAGCCCGGCACTACTTTTTCCTCTTGCCTCCCTTTGGCCTGCTCCCTTGCCTTTCTCCCTCTGTTCCATATCCTTCTTCCCGACTTGTCTCTTGGAGACTTTTGGCCACTTTGGAGCCAAGTCTGGGGATGTTTCGGAAACTTTTCAGAGGCCTCGCTGGTGACAGGGGGGAGAGCAGGCAGTGACAGGCCCGGGGCTGACAGCCTCCCCCTCCCCTAGCGGGCGCTCGGCAGCCACACCCAGCTGACATAGAACCTTTGTCACAATGTCCGCGACCGTGGTGAGGATGCGGGCACTCTGCAGGTGACAGGGACCCAGCAGGACTTGGTGTCAGCTCAGCAATTGCTCAGTTCCCCAAAGAAGCTGAATTCTGCAAATTGCTGCTTTTGCTCTTGAAATGATGTCATCAGGTGGGTGTTTTGGTGTAATACACTGAAAACCAGAGCAGAAATGCTGAAATATTCCCATGATATGCATGGTCTCTGCACCAAACCACCATGACTCAGCCTAAGTACATCTGCCGCTTGTTCTTTATTACTGCCAGCTGATTGTGGAAGTACAGTATAAAAACCATCTTTATGGAGAGATCTTTGTGGTTTAGGCTTAGTCTAAGTGTCTCAAGTAGCCAGGGCTTTTGTTTGGGCCTAATCTATAAGGTCTGATGGCTTTCCTCCTCGTCTCAAGATGAATGTGGTAGACAATATATATCAAGGAAACGTCCCTTGGCCTAGCCTTGCCTTGCCTTCCCTTATTTCCTTCTCATCCTGTTCTCTGTCCCAGCCTCTCTCACTAACCCTTCGTCTGGCTGCATGTCTCTTCTTTCCTCTCTCCTTTTCTCAAACTCTCCTGCTTCCGGGCTTTCGTCTTTCAATTCCTCCATTTCAGTTCTGCAGGCCGGCACTACTTTTTCCTCTTGCCTCCCTTTGGCCTGCTCCCTTGCCTTTCTCCCTCTGTTCCATATCCTTCTTCCCGACTTGTCTCTTGGAGACTTTTGGCCACTTTGGAGCCAAGTCTGGGGATGTTTCGGAAACTTTTCAGAGGCCTCGCTGGTGACAGGGGGGACAGCAGGCAGTGACAGCCCGGGGCTGACAGCCTCCCACTCCCCTAGCGGGCGCTCGGCAGCCACACCCAGCTGACATAGAACCTTTGTCACAATGTCCGCGACCGTGGTGAGGATGCGGGCACTCTGCAGGTGACAGGGACCCAGCAGGACTTGGTGTCAGCTCAGCAATTGCTCAGTTCCCCAAAGAAGCTGAATTCTGCAAATTGCTGCTTTTGCTCTTGAAATGATGTCATCAGGTGGGTGTTTTGGTGTAATACACTGAAAACCAGAGCAGAAATGCTGAAATATTCCCATGATATGCATGGTCTCTGCACCAAACCACCATGACTCAGCCTAAGTACATCTGCCGCTTGTTCTTTTGTACTGCCAGCTGATTGTGGAAGTACAGTAGAAAAACCATCTTTATGGAGAGATCTTTGTGGTTTAGGCTTAGTCTAAGTGTCTCAAGTAGACGGGGCTTTTGTTTGTGCCTAATCTATAAGGGCTGATGGCTTTCCTCCTCATCTCTAGATGAATGTGGTAGAAAATATAAATCAAGGAAACGTCCTTTGGCCTAGCCTTGCCTTGCCTTGCCTTATTTCCTTCTCATCCTGTTCTCTGTCCCAGCCTCTCTCACTAACCCCTCATCTGGCTGCATGTCTCTTCTTTCCTCTCTCCTTTTCTCAAACTCTCCTGCTTCCTGGCTTTCCTCTTTCAATTCCTCCATTTCAGTCCTGCAGCCCGGCACTACTTTTTCCTCTTGCCTCCCTTTGGCCTGCTCCCTTGCCTTTCTCCCTCTGTTCCATATCCTTCTTCCCGACTTGTCTCTTGGAGACTTTTGGCCACTTTGGAGCCAAGTCTGGGGATGTTTCGGAAACTTTTCAGAGGCCTCGCTGGTGACAGGGGGGACAGAATGCAGTGACAGGCCCGGGGATGACAGGCTCCCCCTCTCCTAGGGGGCGCTTGACTGCCACACCCAGCTGACATAGAACCTTTGTCACAATGCCCACTACCGCGGTGAGGATGCGGGCACTCTGCAGGTGACAGGGACCTAGCAGGACTTGGTGTCAGCTCAGCAATTGCTCAGTTCCCCAAAGAAGCTGAATTCTGCAAATTGCTGCTTTTGCTCTTGAAATGATGTCATCAGGTGGGTGTTTTGGTGTAATACACTGAAAACCAGAGCAGAAATGCTGAAATATTCCCATGATATGCATGGTCTCTGCACCAAACCACCATGACTCAGCCTAAGTACATCTGCCGCTTGTTCTTTTGTACTGCCAGCTGATTGTGGAAGTACAGTATAAAAACCATCTTTATGGAGAGATCTTTGTGGTTTAGGCTTAGTCTAAGTGTCTCAAGTAGCCAGGGCTTTTGTTTGGGCCTAATCCGTAAGGTCTGATGGCTTTCCTCCTCGTCTCCAGATGAATGTGGTAGAAAATATAAATCAAGGAAACGTCCTTTGGCCTAGCCTTGCCTTGCCTTGCCTTATTTCCTTCTCATCCTGTTCTCTGTCCCAGCCTCTCTCACTAACCCCTCGTCTGGCTGCATGTCTCTTCTTTCCTCTCTCCTTTTCTCAAACTCTCCTGCTTCCTGGCTTTCCTCTTTCAATTCCTCCATTTCAGTCCTGCAGCCCGGCACTACTTTTTCCTCTTGCCTCCCTTTGGCCTGCTCCCTTGGCTTTCTCCCTCTGTTCCATATCCTTCTTCCCAACTTGTCTCTTGGAGACTTTTGGCCACTTCGGAGCCAAGTCTGGGGATGTTTTGGAAACTTTTCAGAGGCCTCGCTGGTGACAGGGGGGACAGAATGCAGTGACAGGTCCGGGGATGACAGGCTCCCCCTCCCCTAGCGGGCGCTCGGCTGCCACACCCAGCTGACATAGAACCTTTGTCACAATGCCCGCGACCGTGGTGAGGATGCGGGTACTCTGCAGGTGACAGGGACCCAGCAGGACTTGGTGTCAGCTCAGCAATTGCTCAGTTCCCCAAAGAAGCTGAATTCTGCAAATTGCTGCTTTTGCTCTTGAAATGATGTCATGAGGTGGATGTTTTAGTGTAATGCACTGAAAACCAGAGCAGAAATGCTGAAATATTCCCATGATATGCATGGTCTCTGCACGAAACCACCATGACTCAGCCCAAGTACATCTGCCGCTTGTTCTTTTGTACTGCCAGCTGATTGTGGAAGTACAGTATAAAAACCATCTTTATGGAGAGATCTTTGTGGTTTAGGCTTAGTCTAAGTGTCTCAAGTAGCCAGGCCTTTTGTTTGGGCCTAATCCGTAAGGTCTGATGGCTTTCCTCCTCGTCTCAAGATGAATGTGGTAGAAAATATAAATCAAGGAAACGTCCTTTGGCCTAGCCTTGCCTTGCCTTGCCTTATTTCCTTCTCATCCTGTTCTCTGTCCCAGCCTCTCTCACTAACCCCTCGTCTGGCTGCATGTCTCTTCTTTCCTCTCTCCTTTTCTCAAACTCTCCTGCTTCCTGGCTTTCCTCTTTCAATTCCTCCATTTCAGTCCTGCAGCATAGCACTACTTTTTCCTCTTGCCTCCCTTTGGCCTGCTCCCTTGCCTTTCTCCCTCTGTTCCATATCCTTCTTCCCGACTTGTCTCTTGGAGACTTGTGGCCACTTTGGAGACACGTCTGGGGATGTTTTGGAAACTTTTCAGAGGCCTCGCTGGTGACAGGGGGGACAGGAGGCAGTGACAGGCCCGGGGTGACAGGCTCACCCTCCCCTAGCTGGCTCTCAGCTTCCACACCCAGCTGACATAGAACCTTTGTCACAATGCCCGCTACCGTGGTGAGGATGCGGGCACTCTGCAGGTGACAGGGACCCAGCAGGACTTGGTGTCAGCTCAGCAATTGCTCAGTTCCCCAAAGAAGCTGAATTCTGCAAATTGCTGCTTTTGCTCTTGAAATGATGTCATCAGGTGGGTGTTTTGGTGTAATACACTGAAAACCAGAGCAGAAATGCTGAAATATTCCCATGATATGCATGGTCTCTGCACCAAACCACCATGACTCAGCCTAAGTACATCTGCCGCTTGTTCTTTTGTACTGCCAGCTGATTGTGGAAGTACAGTAGAAAAACCATCTTTATGGAGAGATCTTTGTGGTTTAGGCTTAGTCTAAGTGTCTCAAGTAGACGGGGCTTTTGTTTGTGCCTAATCTATAAGGGCTGATGGCTTTCCTCCTCATCTCTAGATGAATGTGGTAGAAAATATAAATCAAGGAAACGTCCTTTGGCCTAGCCTTGCCTTGCCTTGCCTTATTTCCTTCTCATCCTGTTCTCTGTCCCAGCCTCTGTCACTAAGCCCTCGTCTGGCTGCATGTCTCTTCTTTCCTCTCTCCTTTTCTCAAACTCTCCTGCTTCCTGGCTTTCGTCTTTCAATTCCTCCATTTCAGTCCTGCAGCCCGGCACTACTTTTTCCTCTAGCCTCCCTTTGGCTTTCTCCCTTGCCTTTCTCCCTCTGTTCCATATCCTTCTTCCCGACTTGTCTCTTGGAGACTTTCGGCCACTTTGGAGCCAAGTCTGGGGATGTTTTGGAAACTTTTCAGAGGCCTCGCTGGTGACAGGGGTGACAGCAGGCAGTGACAGGCCCGGGGCTGACAGGCTCACCGTCTCCTCGGGGGCGCTCGACTGCCACACCCAGCTGACATAGAACCTTTGTCACAATGCCCACAACCGTGGTGAGGATGCGGGCACTCTGCAGGTGACAGGGACCCAGCAGGACATGGTGTCAGCTCAGCAATTGCTCAGTTCCCCAAAGAAGCTGAATTCTGCAAATTGCTGCTTTTGCTCTTGAAATGATGTCATGAGGTGGGTGTTTTGGTGTAATACACTGAAGACCAGAGCAGAAATGCTGAAATATTCCCATGATATGCACGGTCTCTGCACCAAACCACCATGAGTCAGCCTAAGTTCATCTGCCGATTGTTCTTTTGTACTGCCAGCTGATTGTGGAAGTACAGTATAAAAACCATCTTTATGGAGAGATCTTTGTGGTTTAGGCTTAGTCTAAGTGTCTCAAGTAGCCGGGGCTTTTGTTTGGGCCTAATCCATAAGGTCTGATGGCTTTCCTCCTCATCTCAAGATGAATGTGGTAGAAAATATAAATCAAAGAAACGTCCTTTGGCCTAGCCTTGCCTTGCCTTGCCTTATTTCCTTCTCATCCTGTTCTCTGTCCCAGCCTCTCTCACTAACCCATCGTCTGGCTGCATGTCTCTTCTTTCCTCTATCCTTTTCTCAAGCTCTCCTGCTTCCTGGCTTTCCTCTTTCAATTCCTCCATTTCAGTCCTGCAGCCCGGCACTACTTTTTCCTCCTGCCTCCCTTTGTCCTACTCCCTTGCCTTTCTCCCACTGTTCCATATCCTTCTTCCCGACTTGTCTCTTGGAGACTTTTGGCCACTTTGGAGCCAAGTCTGGGGATGTTTTGGAAACTTTTCAGAGGCCTCGCTGGTGACAGGGGGGACAGCAGGCAGTGACAGGCCCGGGGCTGACAGGCTCACCCTCCCCTAGCGGGCGCTCGGCTGCCACACCCAGCTGACATAGAACCTTTGTCGCAATGCCCGCGACCGTGGTGAAGATGCGGGCACTCTGCAGGTGACAGGGACCCAGCAGGACTTCTGTCAGCTCAGCAATTGCTCAGTTCCCCAAAGAAGCTGAATTCTGCAAATTGCTGCTTTTGCTCTTGAAATGATGTCATCAGGTGGGTGTTTTGGTGTAATACACTGAAAACCAGAGCAGAAATGCTGAAATATTCCCATGATATGCATGGTCTCTGCACCAAACCACCATGACTCAGCCTAAGTACATCTGCCGCTTGTTCTTTTGTACTGCCAGCTGATTGTGGAAGTACAGTATAAAAACCATCTTTATGGAGAGATCTTTGTGGTTTAGGCTTAGTCTAAGTGTCTCAAGTAGCCGGGGCTTTTGTTTGGGCCTAATCCATAAGGTCTGATGGCTTTCCTCCTCATCTCCAGATGAATGTGGTAGAAAATATAAATCAAGGAAACGCCCTTTGGCCTAGCCTTGCCTTGCCTTGCCTTATTTCCTTCTCATCCTGTTCTCTGTCCCAGCCTCTCTCACTAACCCATCGTCTGGCTGCATGTCTCTTCTTTCCTCTCTCCTTTTCTCAAACTCTCCTGCTTCCTGGCTTCCGTCTTTCAATTGCTCCATTTCAGTCGTGCAGCCCAGCACTAATTTTTCCTCTTGCCTCCCTTAGGCCTGCTCCCTTGCCTTTCTCCCTCTGTTCCATATCCTTCTTCCCGACTTGTCTCTTGGAGACTTTCGGCCACTTTGGAGCCAAGTCTGGGGATGTTTTGGAAACTTTTCAGAGGCCTCGCTGGTGACAGGGGGGACAGCAGGCAGTGACAGGCTCGGGGCTGACAGGCTCCCCCTCCCCTAGCGGGCACTCGGCTGCCACACCCAGCTGACATAGAACCTTTGTCACAATGCCCGCTACCGTGGTGAGGATGCGGGCACTCTGCAGGTGACAGGGACCCAGCAGGACTTGGTGTCAGCTCAGCAATTGCTCAGTTCCCCAAAGAAGCTGAATTCTGCAAATTGCTGCTTTTGCTCTTGAAATGCTGTCATCAGGTGGGGGTTTTGTTGTAATACAATGAAAACCAGAGCAGAAATGCTGAAATATTCCCATGATATGCACGGTCTCTGCACCAAACCACCATGACTCAGCCTAAGTACATCTGCCGCTTGTTCTTTTGTACTGCCAGCAGATTGTGGAAGTACAGTATAAAAACCATCTTTATGGAGAGATCTTTGCGGTTTAGGCTTAGTCTAAGTGTCTCAAGTAGCCGGGGCTTTTGTTTGGGCCTAATCCATAAGGTCTGATGGCTTTCCTCCTCATCTCAAGATGAATGTGGTAGAAAATATAAATCAAAGAAACGTCCTTTGGCCTAGCCTTGCCTTGCCTTGCCTTATTTCCTTCTCATCCTGTTCTCTGTCCCAGCCTCTCTGACTAACCCATCGTCTGGCTGCATGTCTCTTCTTTCCTCTCTCCTTTTCTCAAACTCTCCTGCTTCCTGGCTTTCCTCTTTCAATTCCTCCATTTCAGTCGTGCAGCCCGGCACTACTCTTTCATCTTGCCTCCGTTTGGCCTGCTCCCTTGCCTTTCTCCCTCTGTTCCATATCCTTCTTCCCGACTTGTCTCTTGGAGACTTTTGGCCAATTTGGACCTCAGTCTGGGGATTTTTTGGAAACTTTTCAGAGGCCTCGCTGGTGACAGGGGGGACAGCAGGCAGTGACAGGCCCGGGGCTGACAGGCTCACCCTCCCCTAGCGGGCGCTCGGCTGCCACACCCAGCTGACATAGAACCTTTGTCACAATGCCCGCTACCGTGGTGATGATGCGGACACTCTGCAGGTGACAGGGACCCAGCAGGACTTGGTGTCAGCTCAGCAATTGCTCAGTTCCCCAAAGAAGCTGAATTCTGCAAATTGCTGCTTTTGCTCTTGAAATGATGTCATGAGGTGGGTGTTTTGGTGTAATACACTGAAAATCAGAGCAGAAATGCTGAAATATTCCCATGATATGCACGGTCTCTGCACCAAACCACCATGACTCAGCCTAAGTACATCTGCCGCTTGTTTTTTTGTACTGCCAGCAGATTGTGGAAGTACAGTATAAAAACCATCCTTATGGAGAGATCTTTGTGGTTTAGGCTTAGTCTAAGTGTCTCAAGTAGCCGGGGCTTTTGTTTGGGCCTAATCCATAAGGTCTGATGGCTTTCCTCCTCATCTCCAGATGAATGTGGTAGAAAATATAAATCAAAGAAACGTCCTTTGGCCTAGCCTTGCCTTGCCTTGCCTTGCCTTATTTCCTTCTCATCCTGTTCTCTGTCCCAGCCTCTCTCACTAAGCCCTCGTCTGGCTGCATGTCTCTTCTTTCCTCTCTCCTTTTCTCAAACTCTCCTGCTTCCTGGCTTTCCTCTTTCAATTCCTCCATTTCAGTCCTGCATCCCGGCACTACTTTTTCCTCCTGCCTCCCTTTGGCCTGCTCCCTTGCCTTTCTCCCTCTGTTCAATATCCTTCTTCCCGACTTGTCTCTTGGAGACTTTTGGCCACTTTGGACCCAAGTCTGGGGATGTTTTGGAAACTTTTCCGAGGCCTCGCTGGTGACAGGAGGTACAGAATGCAGTGACAGGCCCAGGGCTGACAGGCTCACCGTCTCCTAGGGGGCGCTCGACTGCCACACCCAGCTGACATAGAACCTTTGTCGCAATGCCCGCTACCGTGGTGAGGATGCGGGCACTCTGCAGGTGACAGGGACCCAGCAGGACTTCTGTCAGCTCAGCAATTGCTCAGTTCCCCAAAGAAGCTGAATTCTGCAAATTACTGCTTTTGCTCTTGAAATGATGTCATGAGGTGGGTGTTTTGGTGTAATACACTGAAAACCAGAGCAGAAATGCTGAAATATTCCCATGATATGCACGGTCTCTGCACCAAACCACCATGACTCAGTCTAAGTACATCTGCCGCTTGTTCTTTTGTACTGCCAGCTGATTGTGGAAGTACAGTATAAAAACCATCTTTATGGAGAGATCTTTGTGGTTTAGTCTTAGTCTAAGTGTCTCAAGTAGCCGGGGCTTTTGTTTGGGCCTAATATATAAGGTTTGATGGCTTTCCTCCTCATCTCAAGATGAATGTGGTAGAAAATATAAATCAAGGAAACGTCCTTTGGCCTAGCCTTGCCTTGCCTTGCCTTATTTCCTTCTCATCCTGTTCTCTGTCCCAGCCTCTCTGACTAACCCATCGTCTGGCTGCATGTCTCTTCTTTCCTCTCTCCTTTTCTCAAACTCTCCTGCTTCCTGGCTTCAGTCTTTCAATTGCTCCATTTCAGTCGTGCAGCCCGGCACTACTTTTTCCTCTTGCCTCCCTTTGGCCTGCTCCCTTGCCTTTCTCCCTCTGTTCCATATCCTTCTTCCCGACTTGTCTCTTGGAGACTTTCGGCCACTTTGGAGCCAAGTCTGGGGATGTTTTGGAAACTTTTCAGAGGCCTCGCTGGTGACAGGGGGGACAGCAGGCAGTGACAGGCCCGGGGCTGACAGGCTCACCCTCCCCTAGCGGACGCTCGGCTGCCACACCCAGCTGACATAGAACCTTTTTCACAATGCCCGCTACCGTGGTGATGATGCGGACACTCTGCAGGTGACAGGGACCCAGCAGGACTTACTGTCAGCTCAGCAATTGCTCAGGTCCCCAAAGAAGCTGAATTCTGCAAATTGCTGCTTTTGCTCTTGAAATGATGTCATCAGGTGGGTGTTTTGGTGTAATACACTGAAGACCAGAGCAGAAATGCTGAAATATTCCCATGATATGCACGGTCTCTGCACCAAACCACCATGACTCAGCCTAAGTTCATCTGCCGATTGTTCTTTTGTACTGCCAGCTGATTGTGGAAGTACAGTATAAAAACCATCTTTATGGAGAGATCTTTGTGGTTTAGGCTTAGTCTAAGTGTCTCAAGTAGCCGGGGCTTTTGTTTGGGCCTAATCCATAAGGTCTGATGGCTTTCCTCCTCATCTCAAGATGAATGTGGTAGAAAATATAAATCAAAGAAACGTCCTTTGGCCTAGCCTTGCCTTGCCTTGCCTTGCCTTATTTCCTTCTCATCCTGTTCTCTGTCCCAGCCTCTCTCACTAACCCATCGTCTGGCTGCATGTCTCTTCTTTCCTCTCTCCTTTTCTCAAACTCTCCTGCTTCCTGGCTTTCGTCTTTCAATTCCTCCATTTCAGTCCTGCAGCCCGGCACTACTTTTTCCTCTTGCCTCCCTTTGGCCTGCTCCCTTGCCTTTCTCCCTCTGTTCCATATCCTTCTTCCCGACTTGTCTCTTGGAGACTTTTGGCCACTTTGGAGCCAAGTCTGGGGATGTTTTGGAAACTTTTCAGAGGCCTCGCTGGTGACAGGAGGTACAGAATGCAGTGACAGGCCCAGGGCTGACAGGCTCACCGTCTCCTAGGGGGCGCTCGACTGCCACACCCAGCTGACATAGAACCTTTGTCACAATGCCCGCGACCGTGGTGAGGATGCGGGTACTCTGCAGGTGACAGGGACCCAGCAGGACATGGTGTCAGCTCAGCAATTGCTCAGTTCCCCAAAGAAGCTGAATTCTGCAAATTGCTGCTTTTGCTCTTGAAATGATGTCATCAGGTGGGTGTTTTGGTGCAATACACTGAAAACCAGAGCAGAAATGCTGAAATATTCCCATGATATGCATGGTCTCTGCACCAAACCACCATGACTCAGCCTAAGTACATCTGCCGCTTGTTCTTTTGTACTGCCAGCTGATTGTGGAAGTACAGTATAAAAACCATCTTTATGGAGAGATCTTTGTGGTTTAGGCTTAGTCTAAGTGTCTCAAGTAGCCGGGGCTTTTGTTTGGGCCTAATCCATAAGGTCTGATGGCTTTCCTCCTCATCTCAAGATGAATGTGGTAGAAAATATGAATCAAAGAAACGTCCTTTGGCCTAGCCTTGCCTTGCCTTGCCTTGCCTTATTTCCTTCTCATCCTGTTCTCTGTCCCAGCCTCTCTCACTAAGCCCTCGTCTGGCTGCATGTCTCTTCTTTCCTCTCTCCTTTTCTCAAACTCTCCTGCTTCCTGGCTTTCCTCTTTCAATTCCTCCATTTCAGTCCTGCAGCCCGGCACTACTTTTTCCTCCTGCCTCCCTTTGGCCTACTCCCTTGCCTTTCTCCCTCTGTTCCATATCCTTCTTCCCGACTTGTCTCTTGGAGACTTTTGGCCACTTTGGAGCCAAGTCTGGGGATGTTTTGGAAACTTTTCAGAGGCCTCGCTGCTGACAGAGGGGACAGCAGGCAGTGACAGGCCCGGGGCTGACAGGCTCACCGTCTCCTCGGGGGCGCTCGACTGCCACACCCAGCTGACATAGAACCTTTGTCACAATGCCCGCTACCGTGGTGAGGATGCGGGCACTCTGCAGGTGACAGGGACCCAGCAGGACTTGGTGTCAGCTCAGCAATTGCTCAGTTCCCCAAAGAAGCTGAATTCTGCAAATTGCTGCTTTTGCTCTTGAAATGATGTCATCAGGTGGGTGTTTTGGTGTAATACACTGAAAACCAGAGCAGAAATGCTGAAATATTCCCATGATATGCACGGTCTCTGCACCAAACCACCATGACTCAGCCTAAGTTCACCTGCCGCTTGTTCTTTTGTACTGCCAGCTGATTGTGGAAGTACAGTATAAAAACCATCTTTATGGAGAGATCTTTGTGGTTTAGGCTTAGTCTAAGCGTCTCAAGTAGCCGGGGCTTTTGTTTGGGCCTAATATATAAGGTTTGATGGCTTTCCTCCTCATCTCAAGATGAATGTGGTAGAAAATATAAATCAAGGAAACGTCCTTTGGCCTAGCCTTGCCTTGCCTTGCCTTAATTCCTTCTCATCCTGTTCTCTGTCCCAGCCTCTCTCACTAAGCCCTCGTCTGGCTGCATGTCTCTTCTTTCCTCTCTCCTTTTCTCAAACTCTCCTGCTTCCTGGCTTTCCTCTTTCAATTCCTCCATTTCAGTCCTGCAGCCCGGCACTACTTTTTCCTCTTGCCTCCCTTTGGCTTGCATCCTTGCCTTTCTCCCTCTGTTCCATATCCTTCTTCCCGACTTGTCTCTTGGAGACTTTCGGCCACTTTGGACCCCAGTCTGGGGATGTTTTGGAAACTTTTCAGAGGCCTCGCTGCTGACAGGGGTGACAGCAGGCAGTGACAGGCCCGGGGCTGACAGGCTCACCCTCCCCCAGCGGGCACTCAGCTGCCACACCCAGCTGACATAGAACCTTTGTCACAATGCCCACGACCATGGCGAGGATGCGGGCACTCTGCAGGTGACAGGGACCCAGCAGGACTTGGTGTCAGCTCAGCAATTGCTCAGTTCCCCAAAGAAGCTGAATTCTGCAAATTGCTGCTTTTGCTCTTGAAATGATGTCATCAGGTGGGTGTTTTGGTGTAATACACTGAAAACCAGAGCAGAAATGCTGAAATATTCCCATGATATGCATGGTCTCTGCACCAAACCAGCATGACTCAGCCTAAGTACATCTGCCGCTTGTTCTTTTGTACTGCCAGCTGATTGTGGAAGTACAGTATAAAAAACATCTTTATGGAGAGATCTTTGTGGTTTAGGCTTAGTCTAAGCGTCTCAAGTAGCCGGGGCATTTGTTTGGGCCTAATCTATAAGGTCTGATGGCTTTCCTCCTCATCTCAAGATGAATGTGGTAGAAAATATAAATCAAGGAAACGTCCTTTGGCCTAGCCTTGCCTTGCCTTGCCTTATTTCCTTCTCATCCTGTTCTCTGTCCCAGCCTCTGTCACTAAGCCCTCGTCTGGCTGCATGTCTCTTCTTTCCTCTCTCCTTTTCTCAAACTCTCCTGCTTCCTGGCTTTCGTCTTTCAATTCCTCCATTTCAGTCCTGCAGCCCGGCACTACTTTTTCCTCTAGCCTCCCTTTGGCTTTCTCCCTTGCCTTTCTCCCTCTGTTCCATATCCTTCTTCCCGACTTGTCTCTTGGAGACTTTCGGCCACTTTGGAGCCAAGTCTGGGGATGTTTTGGAAACTTTTCAGAGGCCTCGCTGGTGACAGGGGTGACAGCAGGCAGTGACAGGCCCGGGGCTGACAGGCTCACCGTCTCCTCGGGGGCGCTCGACTGCCACACCCAGCTGACATAGAACCTTTGTCGCAATGCCCGCGACCGTGGTGAAGATGCGGGCACTCTGCAGGTGACAGGGACCCAGCAGGACTTCTGTCAGCTCAGCAATTGCTCAGTTCCCCAAAGAAGCTGAATTCTGCAAATTGCTGCTTTTGCTCTTGAAATGATGTCATCAGGTGGGTGTTTTGGTGTAATACACTGAAAACCAGAGCAGAAATGCTGAAATATTCCCATGATATGCATGGTCTCTGCACCAAACCACCATGACTCAGCCTAAGTACATCTGCCGCTTGTTCTTTTGTACTGCCAGCTGATTGTGGAAGTACAGTATAAAAACCATCTTTATGGAGAGATCTTTGTGGTTTAGGCTTAGTCTAAGTGTCTCAAGTAGCCGGGGCTTTTGTTTGGGCCTAATCCATAAGGTCTGATGGCTTTCCTCCTCATCTCCAGATGAATGTGGTAGAAAATATAAATCAAAGAAACGTCCTTTGGCCTAGCCTTGCCTTGCCTTGCCTTATTTCCTTCTCATCCTGTTCTCTGTCCCAGCCTCTCTCACTAACCCATCGTCTGGCTGCATGTCTCTTCTTTCCTCTCTCCTTTTCTCAAACTCTCCTGCTTCCTGGCTTCCGTCTTTCAATTGCTCCATTTCAGTCGTGCAGCCCAGCACTAATTTTTCCTCTTGCCTCCCTTAGGCCTGCTCCCTTGCCTTTCTCCCTCTGTTCCATATCCTTCTTCCCGACTTGTCTCTTGGAGACTTTCGGCCACTTTGGAGCCAAGTCTGGGGATTTTTTGGAAACTTTTCAGAGGCCTCGCTGGTGACAGGGGGGACAGCAGGCAGTGACAGGCCCGGGGCTGACAGGCTCCCCCTCCCCTAGTGGGCACTCGGCTGCCACACCCAGCTGACATAGAACCTTTGTCACAATGCCCGCTACCGTGGTGAGGATGCGGGCACTCTGCAGGTGACAGGGACCCAGCAGGACTTGGTGTCAGCTCAGCAATTGCTCAGTTCCCCAAAGAAGCTGAATTCTGCAAATTGCTGCTTTTGCTCTTGAAATGCTGTCATCAGGTGGGGGTTTTGTTGTAATACAATGAAAACCAGAGCAGAAATGCTGAAATATTCCCATGATATGCACGGTCTCTGCACCAAACCACCATGACTCAGCCTAAGTACATCTGCCGCTTGTTCTTTTGTACTGCCAGCAGATTGTGGAAGTACAGTATAAAAACCATCTTTATGGAGAGATCTTTGCGGTTTAGGCTTAGTCTAAGTGTCTCAAGTAGCCGGGGCTTTTGTTTGGGCCTAATCCATAAGGTCTGATGGCTTTCCTCCTCATCTCAAGATGAATGTGGTAGAAAATATAAATCAAAGAAACGTCCTTTGGCCTAGCCTTGCCTTGCCTTGCCTTATTTCCTTCTCATCCTGTTCTCTGTCCCAGCCTCTCTGACTAACCCATCGTCTGGCTGCATGTCTCTTCTTTCCTCTCTCCTTTTCTCAAACTCTCCTGCTTCCTGGCTTTCCTCTTTCAATTCCTCCATTTCAGTCGTGCAGCCCGGCACTACTTTTTCATCTTGCCTCCGTTTGGCCTGCTCCCTTGCCTTTCTCCCTCTGTTCAATATCCTTCTTCCCGACTTGTCTCTTGGAGACTTTTGGCCACTTTGGACCCAAGTCTGGGCATGTTTTGGAAACTTTTCCGAGGCCTCGCTGGTGACAGGAGGTACAGAATGCAGTGACAGGCCCAGGGCTGACAGGCTCACCGTCTCCTAGGGGGCGCTCGACTGCCACACCCAGCTGACATAGAACCTTTGTCGCAATGCCCGCTACCGTGGTGAGGATGCGGGCACTCTGCAGGTGACAGGGACCCAGCAGGACTTCTGTCAGCTCAGCAATTGCTCAGTTCCCCAAAGAAGCTGAATTCTGCAAATTACTGCTTTTGCTCTTGAAATGATGTCATGAGGTGGGTGTTTTGGTGTAATACACTGAAAACCAGAGCAGAAATGCTGAAATATTCCCATGATATGCACGGTCTCTGCACCAAACCACCATGACTCAGCCTAAGTACATCTGCCGCTTGTTCTTTTGTACTGCCAGCTGATTGTGGAAGTACAGTATAAAAACCATCTTTATGGAGAGATCTTTGTGGTTTAGGCTTAGTCTAAGTGTCTCAAGTAGCCGGGGCTTTTGTTTGGGCCTAATATATAAGGTCTGATGGCTTTCCTCCTCATCTCAAGATGAATGTGGTAGAAAATATAAATCAAGGAAACGTCCTTTGGCCTAGCCTTGCCTTGCCTTGCCTTATTTCCTTCTCATCCTGTTCTCTGTCCCAGCCTCTCTGACTAACCCATCGTCTGGCTGCATGTCTCTTCTTTCCTCTCTCCTTTTCTCAAACTCTCCTGCTTCCTGGCTTCAGTCTTTCAATTGCTCCATTTCAGTCGTGCAGCCCGGCACTACTTTTTCCTCTTGCCTCCCTTTGGCCTGCTCCCTTGCCTTTCTCCCTCTGTTCCATATCCTTCTTCCCGACTTGTCTCTTGGAGACTTTCGGCCACTTTGGAGCCAAGTCTGGGGATGTTTTGGAAACTTTTCAGAGGCCTCACTGGTGACAGGGGGGACAGCAGGCAGTGACAGGCCCGGGGCTGACAGGCTCCCCCTCCCCTAGCGGACGCTCGGCTGCCACACCCAGCTGACATAGAACCTTTTTCACAATGCCCGCTACCGTGGTGATGATGCGGACACTCTGCAGGTGACAGGGACCCAGCAGGACTTGGTGTCAGCTCAGCAATTGCTCAGTTCCCCAAAGAAGCTGAATTCTGCAAATTGCTGCTTTTGCTCTTGAAATGATGTCATCAGGTGGGTGTTTTGGTGTAATACACTGAAGACCAGAGCAGAAATGCTGAAATATTCCCATGATATGCATGGTCTCTGCACCAAACCACCATGACTCAGCCTAAGTACATCTGCCGCTTGTTTTTTTGTACTGCCAGCAGATTGTGGAAGTACAGTATAAAAACCATCTTTATGGAGAGATCTTTGTGGTTTAGGCTTAGTCTAAGTGTCTCAAGTAGCCGGGGCTTTTGTTTGGGCCTAATCCATAAGGTCTGATGGCTTTCCTCCTCATCTCCAGATGAATGTGGTAGAAAATATAAATCAAAGAAACGTCCTTTGGCCTAGCCTTGCCTTGCCTTGCCTTGCCTTATTTCCTTCTCATCCTGTTCTCTGTCCCAGCCTCTCTCACTAAGCCCTCGTCTGGCTGCATGTCTCTTCTTTCCTCTCTCCTTTTCTCAAACTCTCCTGCTTCCTGGCTTCAGTCTTTCAATTGCTCCATTTCAGTCGTGCAGCCCGGCACTACTTTTTCCTCTTGCCTCCCTTTGGCCTGCTCCCTTGCCTTTCTCCCTCTGTTCCATATCCTTCTTCCCGACTTGTCTCTTGGAGACTTTCGGCCACTTTGGAGCCAAGTCTGGGGATGTTTTGGAAACTTTTCAGAGGCCTCGCTGGTGACAGGGGGGACAGCAGGCAGTGACAGGCCCGGGGCTGACAGGCTCACCCTCCCCTAGCGGACGCTCGGCTGCCACACCCAGCTGACATAGAACCTTTTTCACAATGCCCGCTACCGTGGTGATGATGCGGACACTCTGCAGGTGACAGGGACCCAGCAGGACTTGGTGTCAGCTCAGCAATTGCTCAGTTCCCCAAAGAAGCTGAATTCTGCAAATTGCTGCTTTTGCTCTTGAAATGATGTCATCAGGTGGGTGTTTTGGTGTAATACACTGAAAACCAGAGCAGAAATGCTGAAATATTCCCATGATATGCATGGTCTCTGCACCAAACCACCATGACTCAGCCTAAGTACATCTGCCGCTTGTTTTTTTGTACTGCCAGCTGATTGTGGAAGTACAGTATAAAAACCATCTTTATGGAGAGATCTTTGTGGTTTAGGCTTATTCTAAGTGTCTCAAGTAGCCGGGGCTTTTGTTTGGGCCTAATCCATAAGGTCTGATGGCTTTCCTCCTTGTCTCCAGATGAATGTGGTAGAAAATATAAATCAAGGAAACGTCCTTTGGCCTAGCCTTGCCTTGCCTTGCCTTATTTCCTTCTCATCCTGTTCTCTGTCCCAGCCTCTCTGACTAACCCATCGTCTGGCTGCATGTCTCTTCTTTCCTCTCTCCTTTTCTCAAACTCTCCTGCTTCCTGGCTTTCCACTTTCAATTCCTGCATTTCAGTCGTGCAGCCCGGCACTACTTTTTCCTCTTGCCTCCCTTTGGCCTGCTCCCTTGCCTTTCTCCCTTTGTTCCATATCCTTCTTCCCAACTTGTCTCTTGGAGACTTTTGGCCACTTTGGAGCCAAGTCTGGGGATGTTTTGGAAACTTTTCAGAGGCCTCGATGGTGACAGGGGTTACAGAATGCAGTGACAGGCCCGGGGCTGACAGCCTCCCCCTCCCCTAGCGGGCGCTCGGCTGCCACACCCAGCTGACATAGAACCTTTGTCACAATGCCCGCGACCGTGGTGAGGATGCGGGCACTCTGCAGGTGACAGGGACCCAGCAGGACTTGGTGTCAGCTCAACAATTGCTCAGTTCCCCAAAGAAGCTGAATTCTGCAAATTGCTGCTTCTGCTCTTGAAATGATATCATCAGGTGGGGGTTTTGGTGTAATACACTGAAAACCAGAGCAGAAATGCTGAAATATTCCCATGATATGCATGGTCTCTGCACCAAACCACCATCAGTCAGCCTAAGTACATCTGCCGCTTGTTCTTTTGTACTGCCAGAAGATTGTGGAAGTACAGTATAAAAAACATCTTTATGGAGAGATCTTTGCGGTTTAGGCTTATGTCCTGGTTTTGTTAAAAACAAGTTTCTCTTTTAGCGAATTTTTGCCTGTCAGCTAAACCTTCATATTAGCTGCATTTTCCTGGAGAACCTGACACATGTTTTGGTTAAACCTAGCAATGGAATGCAAACTTATTGATAAGCACGGATGGACATCTCACGAGAGGGGCGACGAGAAACTCGTGATCGAGAGACTGACCAATGGTGTATAACATTCCATTCACGTGAATACTTCATATGAAAGTGGGAGATCACGAGGATCTAGCCCCTTTGCCCTCTTTCCCTTTTTTCCTCATGGCTGACATTAGGAGAGGACCTTGCTGGTCGTCCCTGCGAACTGAGGCCTAGTGAGAGACTGAATCCAGCTCCGCTTGGCTACAGAGTCTAATCCAGGACTTTGGGTGCTGGCTCTGCAGTTGCTGAGACTTACAAGATTGGTTTTGTATATTTTGTATTATTTTCTCTATTCTTATTAGTAGCGTTAGTAAAACATCTCTAACTTTTCCAACTCTCTTCTCTCTGTCCTTCTTTCCCTCCCGATCGCCTGTCCTGAGTGGGAAGGGGGGAGAGGCAGGGGCAAAAGGGGAAGTGGGGGGGAGAGGAGGTTAACAATACATCTGCCAGGGTTTGATTGTCACCCCGCAATCTTAACCCTCGACAGATAATTGGCGCCCAACGTGGGGCACGAGAAAGGGGTAAATTTGGAGATTTTTGGCTTTTCTACTGCTCTGACGTACCTTTCAATTTTCTTGGCACGGTGCCAACTCATAGAGTTGTGATACTCGCGCGTCTGTTTGCTTTGGATATTATTTAGTGGTATTAAGGCAAAGTGAATTACATTGATTTAAAGATGTTGTGGCATAAGTTATATCAGCTATTTTCTACATTGTGCTCGCTGATCCCATATCTTTGTTGGTGTTTCTTTCTGAATCGAAGTATTCATTATATAACAACAAGAAACTGGACAGCGGTCATGATGATGCTGTGTGGTATGGCACTGGTTTATTTCATTATATTGCAGCCGCTAATGAATTTCTACTCGCTTTTGCTTTACCTTGAAAAACCTCCAGGAGAGATTAAAGAGCAGAATGGCTCTATATTTGCTAATTGGTCAAGCGAATCTTTAGAAAGGCTGACTAACAATACTTTTGTGTTTTCGCTAGGACAGTTTGCAAATCTTTTAGAGAACTTTGAATACCCTTGGAGCTTTGATAGAACTGTGATGGTGTTATCTGGTTTGCTGAATGTGTGTCAGTTTGTGTTACTGTTAAGAGAAATGAGGTTCAATAGGAGGTTTGCGTCTCTTCTTAGTCCTGAGATTTGCGGTGTGTCTTCGGAAGCTTTAGCAAAAAGCACTCCTAGCCGCTCGAGAAAAGGTAAAACAGCCAAAGCTGCTGCTGCAGCCACTGTCCCCCCAACCGCGGCTTCACAGGCTGAAGCTACAGCTCCTCCGCAGAGCTCCTCTGCCAAGGTCGCTGCAGATAACGTTACTTCTCCAGCCTCAAAGGCTAACAAGGCAGCCCCCCCGTCTTCACACACTGGGCACTGTTGCTGCTGTAACCACAGCAATCACTGTGACAGTCATTCAGATTCTGGAAATGAATCAGATGATGGTGAACCCATATCAGCATCAGTTGCTGGTTGTAAGAAAGTCACTAGAAAGACTACCCGTGCAGCAGGTGATGGCACAGGGCCAACATCAACCCAAGAGGCATCATCATCAGGACAGGGTGGAGATGAAGTGACCACCACTCGGTCCTTTTCTCCAGGTGAGCTGAGAGATCTGCGAGAAGACTTTAGTCGTCGTGAAGGCGAGAATATTTTAACCTGGCTGCTGCGATGCTGGGACAATGGGGCAGAAACAATTGAATTAGAAGGTGGTGAAGCTAGGCAGCTGGGATCTCTGTCAAAAGATTCCACCATTGATAGGGCAATTTCAAGAGAGTCTAATGCCGCTACTCTCTGGACCCGACTCCTGGCAGCTATGAAAGCCAGATTTCCCTACAAGGAAGATTGTATATCCAAGTTAGGGAAATGGAATACTATGGAGAGAGGTATCCAGTTCCTGAGAGAATTAGCTGTGCGAGAGATCATCTATCTAGGACCAAACAGCCAAGAGGGGACAGACCCAGATAGAATCAATTGTACAAAATCTATGTGGCGCAGATTTGTACAAAGTGCACCACCTGCATATGCTAAGTCATTGGCAGGAATGGTCTGGTCAGCTAGAGGTGTACAAGAAATTAATGAAGTGATTGAGCAGCTCCGGTACTTTGAGGACAGCCTTGCTGGTTCTCTACGGGCTTGTGTCTCCGCTGTGGAGAAACTGTGTGAAAAATCTGATGACCGGTTTGAAAAGCTGTTGCAAGAAATCAAAGAGCTCAGAGAAGACTCGTACCGTTCACGACCTGCACAAACCTATGTTTCAGCTGTTAGGAGAAGGCGTTTCCAATCTCGAGAGAGAGGGCAGAGACAGCCCACAAAAAGAGGTTCACTGTGGTTCTTCCTACATGAGCAGGGAGAAAACATGAATAAGTGGCATGGAAGGCCTACCTCAGAACTTCAAGAACGAGTACGTGAGATAAAAGGAAAAACTCCTAGGAAGGTGGCTGCTCCAGTTTACAAAAGGAGCAGAAGAGATTCTGATGCTTTTGAAGGAACCTCTAATTCACACCCAGAGACTGTGCAAAACAGGAATTAGAGGTGCCCTGCCTCCAACCAGGTGGAGGAAAGGGATAACAGAGTTTATTGGACTGTACAAATATTATGGCCTGGTACAACACAACCCCAGGAGTACAAAGCTTTGGTGGACACTGGTGCTCAGTGCACAATAATTCCTTCTAATTATAAAGGAATGCAATCCATCAATATTGTTGGAGTGACTGGGGGATCCCAGGAACTGACTGTTGTAGAGGCTGAAATGAACCTAACTGGAAAAAACTCGCAAAAGCATCCCATTGTGACTGGTCCAGATGCTCCGTGCATCCTTGGTATAGACTACCTCAGGAGAGGGTATTTTAAGGACCCAAAAGGGTATAGGTGGGCATTTGGTATAGCAGCTGTGGACACTGAGAAAATTGAACAGCTGTCTGATTTGCCTGGTCTTTCAGATGACCCTTCTGTTGTAGGACGGCTGAGGGTTGACGATCAGCAGGTGCCAATTGCTACCATGACGGTGCATCGCCGGCAATATCGCACCAATCGAGACTCTTTGATTCCTATCCAGAAGCTGATCCGTCAATTGGAAAGCCAGGGTGTGATCAGTAAGACTCGCTCACCTTTTAACAGCCCAATCTGGCCAGTGCGTAAGTCTAGTGACGAGTGGAGACTAACTGTAGACTATCGTGGCCTGAATGAAGTTACACCACCACTGAGTGCTGCTGTGCCTGACATGCTAGAACTGCAATTTGAACTGGAGTCAAAGGCAGCCAAGTGGTATGCTACAATTGACATTGCTAATGCATTTTTCTCTATTCCTGTAGCAGCAGAGTGCAGGCCGCAGTTTGCTTTCACCTGGAGGGGCATCCAGTATACATGGAATCGCTTGCCCCAGGGGTGGAAACACAGTCCTACCATCTGCCATGGACTGATCCAGACCACGCTGGAGCAAGGTGAAGCTCCAGAACACTTGCAATATATTGATGACATCATTGTATGGGGTGACACAGCAAAAGAAGTCTTCGAGAAAGGTCAGAGAATAATTCAGATTCTTTTGGATGCTGGTTTTGCCATAAAACGAAGCAAGGTCAAGGGACCTGCACGAGAGATCCAGTTTTTAGGAATAAAATGGCAAGATGGCCGTCGTCAGATCCCAATGGATGTGATCAACAAAATTGCAGCAATGTCTCCACCTACTAATAAGAAGGAGACACAGACTTTCTTGGGCGTTGTAGGTTTTTGGAGAATGCACATTCCTGACTACAGCCACATTGTGAGCCCTCTCTATCGAGTGACTCATAAAAAGAACCAATTTGAGTGGGGCCCTGAACAACGACAAGCCTTTGAACAAATTAAGTGTGAGATAACTCATGCAGTGGCCCTTGGACCAGTCCGAACTGGACTAGATGTTAAAAATGTGCTCTACACCGCAGCCGGAGATAATGGACTTACCTGGAGCCTCTGGCAGAAAGCACCAGGAGAAACCCGAGGTCGATCCCTAGGTTTTTGGAGTCGAGGATACAAAGGATCTGAGGCCAGCTGTACTCCAACTGAAAAGGAGATACTAGCAGCATATGAAGGAGTTCGAGCTGCTTCAGAAGTGATGGGCACTGAAGCACAGCTCCTCCTGGCACCTCGACTGCCGGTGCTGAGCTGGATGTTCAAAGGGACGGTTCCCTCTCCACATCATGCAACCGAAGTTACATGGAGTAAATGGATTGCACTGATCACACAACGAGCTCGAATTGGAAGTCCCAACCGTCCAGGGATATTAGAAGTGATTACAGACTGGCCAGAAAGCAAAGACTTTGGGATGTCTCCAGATGAGGAGGAAGTAAAACGTGCTGAAGAAGCACCACCATATAATCCGCTTTCAGAGACTGATAAGCAGTGTGCACTGTTCACAGATGGATCCTGTCGTCTTGTAGGAAAACATCGAAGGTGAAAGCTGCTGTGTGGAGTCCCACACGACAAGTTACAGAAGCCACTGAAGGACAAGGTGAATCCAGTCAGTTTGCAGAAGTGAAAGCCATCCAGCTGGCTTTGGACATTGCTGAACGAGAGAAGTGGCCAATACTTTATACTGACTCATGGATGGTAGCAAATGCCTTGTGGGGGTGGCTACAGCAATGGAAGAAAAGCAACTGGCAGCGCAGAGGTAAACCCATTTGGGCTGCCACACTGTGGCAAGACATTGCTGCTCGGCTAGAGAACCTGCCTGTGAAAGTTCGTCATGTAGATGCTCATGTGCCTAAAAGTCGAGCCACCGAGGAACATCTAAACAACCAACAAGCGGATCAAGCTGCTAAGATTAAAGTAGCTGAGGTGGACTTGGACTGGCAACATAAAGGTGAACTTTTCCTAGCTCGGTGGGCCCATGATGCTTCAGGGCATCAAGGCAGAGATGCAACATAAAAATGGGCTCGTGATCGAGGGGTGGATTTAACTATGGACACTATTTCACAGGTTATTCATGAATGTGAAACTTGCGCCGAAATCAAACAAGCAAAATGGTTAAAACCTGTATGGTATGGGGGGCGATGGTTAAAGTATAAGTATGGAGAAGCTTGGCAGATTGATTATATTACACTTCCACAGACACGTCAAGGTAAGCGTTATGTACTTACAATGGTAGAAGCAACCACTGGATGGTTGGAAACATATGCCGTACCTCATGCTACAGCCCGAAATACTATCTTGGGCCTTGAGAAGCAAGTCCTTTGGCGGCACGGTACGCCAGAAAGAATTGAATCAGACAACGGTACTCATTTCAAAAACAGTATTATAGACAATTGGGCCAAAGAACATGGTATTGAGTGGGTATATCATATTCCATATCATGCACCAGCCTCTGGGAAAATTGAAAGGTACAATGGTTTGTTAAAAACTACACTAAAGGCACTTGGTGGCGGAACCTTTAAAAACTGGGATTCACATTTAGCAAAAGCCACTTGGTTGGTCAACACTAGGGGATCAACCAATCGAGCCGGGCCTGCCCAATCAGAAATTCTACGGACTGTAGAAGGAGATAAAGTCCCTGTAGTACACATGAAAAATATCTTAGGAAAGGCAGTATGGGTTACTCCTGCCTCAGGCACAGGCAAACCTATTCGTGGGATTGTTTTTGCCCAGGGACCTGGCAGCACCTGGTGGGTGATGCTTAAGGATGGAGAAGTTCGGTGTGTACCTCAAGGGGATTTGATTTTAGGTGAAAATAGGCAATGCTGAACTGTATGATGTGAATTGCCGCACTAACAATGTTTAATAAGTGTCTTTCAGATCAAGACAATGGTGATGAAACCAGCGCTGGCTTCTTCGAGTGGCGCCCGACACCTTCTTCGAAGTTGGTGTCCTTAACCCACAAACAGTGGTCATGAGATGCACTTGTACCATTTTTCCTGCCCTGGGAGACTGTGGTGACAAAATGAACTTAATTAACTTTTCAAAGGATGGTCCACTGATTAATTACTCCTGTGTATATATGTACATATGTATATATATATATAGTAGTAGTGATTAATTAGATTGTATTGATAGATTGTATTGATAAGGTTTAAGTATTCAGTGAATGTCATATTATAAGGGGTGGAATGTCCTGGTTTTGTTAAAAACAAGTTTCTTTTTTAGTGAATTTGCCTGTCAGCTAAAGCCTTCATGTTAGCTGCATTTTCCTGGAGAACCCAACACATGTTTTGGTTAAACCTAGCAATGGAATGAAAACTTATTGATAAGCACGGATGGACATCTCGCGAGAGGGGCAACGAGAAAACTGATGTCCGAGAGACTGACCAACGGTGTATAACATTCCATTCACGTGAATACTTCATATAAAAGTGGGAGATCACGAGGATCTCGGCCCTTTGCTTTTTTCCCTTTTTCCTCATGGCTGACATTACGAGAGGACCTTGCTGGTCGTCCCTGCGAACTGAGGCCTAGTGAGAGACTGAATCCAGCTCCGGTTGGCTGCAGAGTCTAATCCAGGACTTTGGGTGCTGGCTCTGCAGTTGCTGAGACTTACAAGATTGGTTTTGTATATTTTTTATTATTTTCTCTATTCTTATTAGTAGCATTAGTAAAACATCTTTAACTTTTCCAACTCTTCTCTCTCTGTCCTTCTTTCCCTCCCGATCGCCTGTCCTGAGTGGGAAGGGGGGAGAGGCAGGGGCAAAAGGGAGAAGTGGGGGGGAGAGGAGGTTAACAATACATCTGCCAGGGTTTGATTGTCACCCCGCAATCCTAACCCTCGACAGGGGTCCCCTGAATGTCACAATGGGTCCTGGGGACAATGGGGGGTTCTGGGACGTCACAATGGGCCCTGGGGACAAGGAGCGATCCCCAGGATGTCACAATGGGCCCTAAGGACAATGGGGGGTCCTGGGACGTCACAATGATCCCTGGGGATAAGGGGGGGTCCCCAGGATGTCACAATGGGCCCTGGGGACAAAGAGGGGTCCCCTGAATGTCACAATGGGCCCTGGGGACAAGGGGGGGTCCTGGAACGTCACAATGGGCCCTGGGGACAAGGGGGGGTGCCCAGGATGTCACAATGGGCCCTGGGGACAAAGGGGGTGCCGAGTATGTCACAATGGGCCCTGGGGACAATGGGGGTCCCCAGGATGTCACAATGGGCCCTGGGGACAATGAGGGTCCCCACGATGTCACAATGGGCCCTGGGGACAATGGGGGGTACCCAGGAGGTGAGAATGAGTCCTGAGGACAAGGAGGGGTCCCCATGGTGTCACAATGGGTCCCCAGTGACAAGGAGGTGTCCCCATGGTGTCACAATAGGCCCTGGGGACAAAGTGGGGTCCAAGAATGTCACAATGGGCCCTGGGGACAAAAGGGGTCCCCATGGTGCTACAATGGGTCCTGGGGACAAAGGGGGGTCCTGGGATGTCACAATGGGCCCTGGGGACAAGGGGGTGTCCCCATGGTGCCACAATGGGCCCTGGGAGCAAGGGGGTGGCCAGGATGTCACAATGGGTCCTGGGGAAAATGGGGGGTGCCCAGGATGTCACAATGGACCCTGAGGACAAGCAGGGGTCTCCATGGTGTCACAATGGGCCCCCAGTGACAAGGGGGGGTCCCCATGGTGCCACAATGGGCCCTGGGGAGAAACGGGTCCCTAGGATGTCACAATGGGCCCTGGGGACAAAGGGGGGTCCGCCAGATGTCACAATGGGCCCTGGGGACAAGGAGGGATCCCCAGGATGTCACAATGGGCCCTGGAGAAAATGGGGGGTCCTGGGACGTCACAATGGGCCCTGGGGACAAGGGGGTGTCTCCAGGATGTCACAATGGGCCCTGGGAAGAAGGGGGTCCCCCAGATATCACAATGGGCCCTGGGGACAAAGTAAGGTCCTGGGCTGTCACAATGGACCCTGAGGACAAGGGGGGTCCCCAGGATGTCACAATGAAGTCTTGGGACAATGGGGGTCCCATGGATGTCACAATGGGCCCTGGGGACCAGGGCGGGTCCTGGGATGTCACAATGGGCCCTAGTGACAAAGTGGGTCCCTATGGTGCCACAATGGGCCCTGGGGACAAAGGGGGTCCCCTGGATGTCACAATGGGCTCTGGGGACAAGGACGGTCCCCAGGATGTCACAATGGGCCCTGGGGACAAAGAGCGCCCCCAGGATGTCACAATGGGCCCTGGGGACAAAGGGGGTCCCCACGGTATCAGAATAGGCCCTGGGGACAAAGGGGGGTCCCCTGAACGTCACAATGGGCCCTGGGGACAATGGGGGGTCCTGGGATGTCACAATGAGCCCTGCGGACAAGGGTGGTACCCACAGTGCCACAATGGGCCCTGGGCACAAATGGGGGTCCCCATGGTGTCACAATGGGTCCTGGGGACAAGTGGGGTCCCCAGGATGTCACAATGGGCCCTGGGGACAATGTGGGGTCCTGAGATGTCACAATGGGCCCCAGTGACAAAGGGGGTCCCCTGAATGTCACAATGGGTCCTGGGGACAATGGGGGGTCCTGGGATGTCAAAATGGGCCCTGGGGACAAGGAGCGATCCCCAGGATGTCACAATGGGCCCTGGGGACAATGGGGGGTCCTGGGATGTCACAATGGGCCCTGGGGATAAGGGGGGGTCCCCTGAATGTCACAATGGGCCCTGGGGAGAAGGGGGGGTCCTGTGACGTCACAATGGGCCCTGGGGACAATGGGGGGTTGCCCAGGATGTCACAATGGGCCCTGGGAACAAGGGGGTGCCGAGGATGTCACAATGGGCCCTGGGGACAATGGGGGGTCCTGGAATGTCACAATGGGCCCTGGGGACAATGGGGGTCCCCACGGTGCCACGATGGGTCCTGGGGACAAGGGCGTCCCCCAGATGTCACAATGGGCCCTGGGGACAATGGGGTTGCCCAGGATGCCACAATGGACCCTGGGGACAAAGGGGGGTGCGCAGGATGTCACAATGGGCACTGGGGACAAAGGGGGGGTCCCCATGGTGTCACAATGGGTCCCCAGTGACAAGGAGGGGTCCCCATGATATCACAATAGGCCCTGGGGACAAAGTGGGGTCCTAGAATGTCACAATGGGCCCCGGGGACAATGGGGGGTCCTGGGATGTCACAATGAGCCCTGCGGACAAGGGTGGTACCCACAGTGTGACAGTGGGCTCTGGGCACAAGGGGGGGTCCCCATAGTGTCACAATGGGTCCTGGGGACAAGTGGGGTCCCCAGGATGTCACAATGGGCCCTGGGGACAATGTGGAGTCCTGGGATTTCACAATGGGCCCCAGTGACAAAGAGGGTCCCCTGAATGTCACAATGGGTCCTGGGGACAAGGAGGGATCCCCAGGATGTCACAATGGGTACTGGAGACAAAGGAGGGGTCTCCATGGTGTCACAATGGGCCCAAGTGACAAGGAGGGTCCCCACGGTGCCACGATGGGTCCTGGGGACAAGGGCGTTCCCCAGATGTCACAATGGGCCCTGGGGATAATGGGGTTGCCCAGGATGTCACAATGGGCCCTGGGGACAATGGGAGTCCCCAAGGTGTCAGAACGAGCCCTGGGGACAAAGTGGAATCCTGGAATGTCACAATGGCCCTCAGTGACAAAGGGGTTCCCCATGGTGCCACAATGGGCCCTGGGGACAAAGGGGGTCCGCACGGTGTTACAATGGTCCCGGGGGACAAAGGGGGATGCCCAGGATGTCACAATGGGCCATGAAGACAAGGCAGGGTCCCCATGGTGTCACAATGGGTCCCCAGTGACAAGGAGGGTCCCCATGGTGTCACGATGGGTCCTGGGGACAAGGGGGTCCCCAGGATGTAACAATGGACCCTGGTGACAATGGGGGGTCCTCGGACGTCACAATGGGCCCTGGAGACAAAGGGGGTCTCCAGGATGTCACAATGGGCTCTGGGGACAAGGGGGGGGTCCTGGGATGTCACAATGGGCCCCAGTGACAAAGGGGGTCCCCTGAATGTCACAATGGGCCCTGGGGACAATGGGGGGTCCTGGGACATCACAATGGGCCCTGGGGACAAGGAGGGTTCCCCAGGATGTCACAATGGGCTCTGGGGACAAGGGGGGGTCCTGGGATGTCACAATGGGCCCCAGTGACAAAGGGGGTCCCCTGAATGTCACAATGGGCCCTGGGGACAATGGGGGGTCCTGGGACATCACAATGGGCCCTGGGGACAAGGAGGGTTCCCCAGGATGTCACAATGGGCCCTGGGGACAATGGGGGGTCCTGGGACGTCACAATGGGCCCTGGGGACAAGAGGGGGTCCCCAGGATGTCACAATGGGCCCTGGGGACAAAGAGGGGTCCCCTGAATGTCACAATGGGCCCTGGGGACAAGGGGGTGCCGAGGATGTCACAATGGGCCCTGGGGACAATGAGGGTCCCCACGATGTCACAATGGGCCCTGGGGACAATGGGGGGTACCCAGGAGGTGAGAATGAGTCCTGAGGACAAGGAGGGGTCCCCATGGTGTCACAATGGGTCCCCAGTGACAAGGAGGTGTCCCCATGGTGTCACAATAGGCCCTGGGGACAAAGTGGGGTCCAAGAATGTCACAATGGGCCCTGGGGACAAAAGGGGTCCCCATGGTGCTACAATGGGTCCTGGGGACAAAGGGGGGTCCTGGGATGTCACAATGGGCCCTGGGGACAAGGGGGTGTCCCCATGGTGCCACAATGGGCCCTGGGAGCAAGGGGGTGGCCAGGATGTCACAATGGGTCCTGGGGAAAATGGGGGGTGCCCAGGATGTCACAATGGACCCTGAGGACAAGCAGGGGTCTCCATGGTGTCACAATGGGCCCCCAGTGACAAGGGGGGGTCCCCATGGTGCCACAATGGGCCCTGGGGAGAAACGGGTCCCTAGGATGTCACAATGGGCCCTGGGGACAAAGGGGGGTCCGCCAGATGTCACAATGGGCCCTGGGGACAAGGAGGGATCCCCAGGATGTCACAATGGGCCCTGGAGAAAATGGGGGGTCCTGGGACGTCACAATGGGCCCTGGGGACAAGGGGGTGTCTCCAGGATGTCACAATGGGCCCTGGGAAGAAGGGGGTCCCCCAGATATCACAATGGGCCCTGGGGACAAAGTAAGGTCCTGGGCTGTCACAATGGACCCTGAGGACAAGGGGGGTCCCCAGGATGTCACAATGAAGTCTTGGGACAATGGGGGTCCCATGGATGTCACAATGGGCCCTGGGGACCAGGGCGGGTCCTGGGATGTCACAATGGGCCCTAGTGACAAAGTGGGTCCCTATGGTGCCACAATGGGCCCTGGGGACAAAGGGGGTCCCCTGGATGTCACAATGGGCTCTGGGGACAAGGACGGTCCCCAGGATGTCACAATGGGCCCTGGGGACAAAGAGCGCCCCCAGGATGTCACAATGGGCCCTGGGGACAAAGGGGGTCCCCACGGTATCAGAATAGGCCCTGGGGACAAAGGGGGGTCCCCTGAACGTCACAATGGGCCCTGGGGACAATGGGGGGTCCTGGGATGTCACAATGAGCCCTGCGGACAAGGGTGGTACCCACAGTGCCACAATGGGCCCTGGGCACAAATGGGGGTCCCCATGGTGTCACAATGGGTCCTGGGGACAAGTGGGGTCCCCAGGATGTCACAATGGGCCCTGGGGACAATGTGGGGTCCTGAGATGTCACAATGGGCCCCAGTGACAAAGGGGGTCCCCTGAATGTCACAATGGGTCCTGGGGACAATGGGGGGTCCTGGGATGTCAAAATGGGCCCTGGGGACAAGGAGCGATCCCCAGGATGTCACAATGGGCCCTGGGGACAATGGGGGGTCCTGGGATGTCACAATGGGCCCTGGGGATAAGGGGGGGTCCCCTGAATGTCACAATGGGCCCTGGGGAGAAGGGGGGGTCCTGGGACGTCACAATGGGCCCTGGGGACAATGGGGGGTTGCCCAGGATGTCACAATGGGCCCTGGGAACAAGGGGGTGCCGAGGATGTCACAATGGGCCCTGGGGACAATGGGGGGTCCTGGAATGTCACAATGGGCCCTGGGGATAATGGGGGTCCCCACGGTGCCACGATGGGTCCTGGGGACAAGGGCGTCCCCCAGATGTCACAATGGGCCCTGGGGACAATGGGGTTGCCCAGGATGCCACAATGGACCCTGGGGACAAAGGGGGGTGCGCAGGATGTCACAATGGGCCCTGGGGACAAAGGGGGTCCGCACGGTGTTACAATGGTCCCGGGGGACAAAGGGGGATGCCCAGGATGTCACAATGGGCCATGAAGACAAGGCAGGGTCCCCATGGTGTCACAATGGGTCCCCAGTGACAAGGAGGGTCCCCATGGTGTCACGATGGGTCCTGGGGACAAGGGGGTCCCCAGGATGTAACAATGGACCCTGGTGACAATGGGGGGTCCTCGGACGTCACAATGGGCCCTGGAGACAAAGGGGGTCTCCAGGATGTCACAATGGGCTCTGGGGACAAGGGGGGGTCCTGGGATGTCACAATGGGCCCCAGTGACAAAGGGGGTCCCCTGAATGTCACAATGGGCCCTGGGGACAATGGGGGGTCCTGGGACGTCACAATGGGCCCTGGGGACAATGGGGGGTTGCCCAGGATGTCACAATGGGCCCTGGGAACAAGGGGGTGCCGAGGATGTCACAATGGGCCCTGGGGACAATGGGGGGTCCTGGAATGTCACAATGGGCCCTGGGGACAATGGGGGTCCCCACGGTGCCACGATGGGTCCTGGGGACAAGGGCGTCCCCCAGATGTCACAATGGGCCCTGGGGACAATGTGGAGTCCTGGGATTTCACAATGGGCCCCAGTGACAAAGAGGGTCCCCTGAATGTCACAATGGGTCCTGGGGACAAGGAGGGATCCCCAGGATGTCACAATGGGTACTGGAGACAAAGGGGGGGTCTCCATGGTGTCACAATGGGCCCAAGTGACAAGGAGGGTCCCCACGGTGCCACGATGGGTCCTGGGGACAAGGGCGTTCCCCAGATGTCACAATGGGCCCTGGGGATAATGGGGTTGCCCAGGATGTCACAATGGGCCCTGGGGACAATGGGAGTCCCCAAGGTGTCAGAACGAGCCCTGGGGACAAAGTGGAATCCTGGAATGTCACAATGGCCCTCAGTGACAAAGGGGTTCCCCATGGTGCCACAATGGGCCCTGGGGACAAAGGGGGTCCGCACGGTGTTACAATGGTCCCGGGGGACAAAGGGGGATGCCCAGGATGTCACAATGGGCCATGAAGACAAGGCAGGGTCCCCATGGTGTCACAATGGGTCCCCAGTGACAAGGAGGGTCCCCATGGTGTCACGATGGGTCCTGGGGACAAGGGGGTCCCCAGGATGTAACAATGGACCCTGGTGACAATGGGGGGTCCTCGGACGTCACAATGGGCCCTGGAGACAAAGGGGGTCTCCAGGATGTCACAATGGGCTCTGGGGACAAGGGGGGGGTCCTGGGATGTCACAATGGGCCCCAGTGACAAAGGGGGTCCCCTGAATGTCACAATGGGCCCTGGGGACAATGGGGGGTCCTGGGACATCACAATGGGCCCTGGGGACAAGGAGGGTTCCCCAGGATGTCACAATGGGCTCTGGGGACAAGGGGGGGTCCTGGGATGTCACAATGGGCCCCAGTGACAAAGGGGGTCCCCTGAATGTCACAATGGGCCCTGGGGACAATGGGGGGTCCTGGGACATCACAATGGGCCCTGGGGACAAGGAGGGTTCCCCAGGATGTCACAATGGGCCCTGGGGACAATGGGGGGTCCTGGGACGTCACAATGGGCCCTGGGGACAAGAGGGGGTCCCCAGGATGTCACAATGGGCCCTGGGGACAAAGAGGGGTCCCCTGAATGTCACAATGGGCCCTGGGGACAAGGGGGTGCCGAGGATGTCACAATGGGCCCTGGGGACAATGAGGGTCCCCACGATGTCACAATGGGCCCTGGGGACAATGGGGGGTACCCAGGAGGTGAGAATGAGTCCTGAGGACAAGGAGGGGTCCCCATGGTGTCACAATGGGTCCCCAGTGACAAGGAGGTGTCCCCATGGTGTCACAATAGGCCCTGGGGACAAAGTGGGGTCCAAGAATGTCACAATGGGCCCTGGGGACAAAAGGGGTCCCCATGGTGCTACAATGGGTCCTGGGGACAAAGGGGGGTCCTGGGATGTCACAATGGGCCCTGGGGACAAGGGGGTGTCCCCATGGTGCCACAATGGGCCCTGGGAGCAAGGGGGTGGCCAGGATGTCACAATGGGTCCTGGGGAAAATGGGGGGTGCCCAGGATGTCACAATGGACCCTGAGGACAAGCAGGGGTCTCCATGGTGTCACAATGGGCCCCCAGTGACAAGGGGGGGTCCCCATGGTGCCACAATGGGCCCTGGGGAGAAACGGGTCCCTAGGATGTCACAATGGGCCCTGGGGACAAAGGGGGGTCCGCCAGATGTCACAATGGGCCCTGGGGACAAGGAGGGATCCCCAGGATGTCACAATGGGCCCTGGAGAAAATGGGGGGTCCTGGGACGTCACAATGGGCCCTGGGGACAAGGGGGTGTCTCCAGGATGTCACAATGGGCCCTGGGAAGAAGGGGGTCCCCCAGATATCACAATGGGCCCTGGGGACAAAGTAAGGTCCTGGGCTGTCACAATGGACCCTGAGGACAAGGGGGGTCCCCAGGATGTCACAATGAAGTCTTGGGACAATGGGGGTCCCATGGATGTCACAATGGGCCCTGGGGACCAGGGCGGGTCCTGGGATGTCACAATGGGCCCTAGTGACAAAGTGGGTCCCTATGGTGCCACAATGGGCCCTGGGGACAAAGGGGGTCCCCTGGATGTCACAATGGGCTCTGGGGACAAGGACGGTCCCCAGGATGTCACAATGGGCCCTGGGGACAAAGAGCGCCCCCAGGATGTCACAATGGGCCCTGGGGACAAAGGGGGTCCCCACGGTATCAGAATAGGCCCTGGGGACAAAGGGGGGTCCCCTGAACGTCACAATGGGCCCTGGGGACAATGGGGGGTCCTGGGATGTCACAATGAGCCCTGCGGACAAGGGTGGTACCCACAGTGCCACAATGGGCCCTGGGCACAAATGGGGGTCCCCATGGTGTCACAATGGGTCCTGGGGACAAGTGGGGTCCCCAGGATGTCACAATGGGCCCTGGGGACAATGTGGGGTCCTGAGATGTCACAATGGGCCCCAGTGACAAAGGGGGTCCCCTGAATGTCACAATGGGTCCTGGGGACAATGGGGGGTCCTGGGATGTCAAAATGGGCCCTGGGGACAAGGAGCGATCCCCAGGATGTCACAATGGGCCCTGGGGACAATGGGGGGTCCTGGGATGTCACAATGGGCCCTGGGGATAAGGGGGGGTCCCCTGAATGTCACAATGGGCCCTGGGGAGAAGGGGGGGTCCTGTGACGTCACAATGGGCCCTGGGGACAATGGGGGGTTGCCCAGGATGTCACAATGGGCCCTGGGAACAAGGGGGTGCCGAGGATGTCACAATGGGCCCTGGGGACAATGGGGGGTCCTGGAATGTCACAATGGGCCCTGGGGACAATGGGGGTCCCCACGGTGCCACGATGGGTCCTGGGGACAAGGGCGTCCCCCAGATGTCACAATGGGCCCTGGGGACAATGGGGTTGCCCAGGATGCCACAATGGACCCTGGGGACAAAGGGGGGTGCGCAGGATGTCACAATGGGCACTGGGGACAAAGGGGGGGTCCCCACGATGTCACAATGGGCCCTGGGGACAATGGGGGGTACCCAGGAGGTGAGAATGAGTCCTGAGGACAAGGAGGGGTCCCCATGGTGTCACAATGGGTCCCCAGTGACAAGGAGGTGTCCCCATGGTGTCACAATAGGCCCTGGGGACAAAGTGGGGTCCAAGAATGTCACAATGGGCCCTGGGGACAAAAGGGGTCCCCATGGTGCTACAATGGGTCCTGGGGACAAAGGGGGGTCCTGGGATGTCACAATGGGCCCTGGGGACAAGGGGGTGTCCCCATGGTGCCACAATGGGCCCTGGGAGCAAGGGGGTGGCCAGGATGTCACAATGGGTCCTGGGGAAAATGGGGGGTGCCCAGGATGTCACAATGGACCCTGAGGACAAGCAGGGGTCTCCATGGTGTCACAATGGGCCCCCAGTGACAAGGGGGGGTCCCCATGGTGCCACAATGGGCCCTGGGGAGAAACGGGTCCCTAGGATGTCACAATGGGCCCTGGGGACAAAGGGGGGTCCGCAGGATGTCACAATGGGCCCTGGGGACAAGGAGGGATCCCCAGGATGTCACAATGGGCCCTGGAGAAAATGGGGGGTCCTGGGACGTCACAATGGGCCCTGGGGACAAGGGGGTGTCTCCAGGATGTCACAATGGGCCCTGGGAAGAAGGGGGTCCCCCAGATATCACAATGGGCCCTGGGGACAAAGTAAGGTCCTGGGCTGTCACAATGGACCCTGAGGACAAGGGGGGTCCCCAGGATGTCACAATGAAGTCTTGGGACAATGGGGGTCCCATGGATGTCACAATGGGCCCTGGGGACCAGGGCGGGTCCTGGGATGTCACAATGGGCCCTAGTGACAAAGTGGGTCCCTATGGTGCCACAATGGGCCCTGGGGACAAAGGGGGTCCCCTGGATGTCACAATGGGCTCTGGGGACAAGGACGGTCCCCAGGATGTCACAATGGGCCCTGGGGACAAAGAGCGCCCCCAGGATGTCACAATGGGCCCTGGGGACAAAGGGGGTCCCCACGGTATCAGAATAGGCCCTGGGGACAAAGGGGGGTCCCCTGAACGTCACAATGGGCCCTGGGGACAATGGGGGGTCCTGGGATGTCACAATGAGCCCTGCGGACAAGGGTGGTACCCACAGTGCCACAATGGGCCCTGGGCACAAATGGGGGTCCCCATGGTGTCACAATGGGTCCTGGGGACAAGTGGGGTCCCCAGGATGTCACAATGGGCCCTGGGGACAATGTGGGGTCCTGAGATGTCACAATGGGCCCCAGTGACAAAGGGGGTCCCCTGAATGTCACAATGGGTCCTGGGGACAATGGGGGGTCCTGGGATGTCAAAATGGGCCCTGGGGACAAGGAGCGATCCCCAGGATGTCACAATGGGCCCTGGGGACAATGGGGGGTCCTGGGATGTCACAATGGGCCCTGGGGATAAGGGGGGGTCCCCTGAATGTCACAATGGGCCCTGGGGAGAAGGGGGGGTCCTGGGACGTCACAATGGGCCCTGGGGACAATGGGGGGTTGCCCAGGATGTCACAATGGGCCCTGGGAACAAGGGGGTGCCGAGGATGTCACAATGGGCCCTGGGGACAATGGGGGGTCCTGGAATGTCACAATGGGCCCTGGGGACAATGGGGGTCCCCACGGTGCCACGATGGGTCCTGGGGACAAGGGCGTCCCCCAGATGTCACAATGGGCCCTGGGGACAATGGGGTTGCCCAGGATGCCACAATGGACCCTGGGGACAAAGGGGGGTGCGCAGGATGTCACAATGGGCCCTGGGGACAAAGGGGGTCCGCACGGTGTTACAATGGTCCCGGGGGACAAAGGGGGATGCCCAGGATGTCACAATGGGCCATGAAGACAAGGCAGGGTCCCCATGGTGTCACAATGGGTCCCCAGTGACAAGGAGGGTCCCCATGGTGTCACGATGGGTCCTGGGGACAAGGGGGTCCCCAGGATGTAACAATGGACCCTGGTGACAATGGGGGGTCCTCGGACGTCACAATGGGCCCTGGAGACAAAGGGGGTCTCCAGGATGTCACAATGGGCTCTGGGGACAAGGGGGGGTCCTGGGATGTCACAATGGGCCCCAGTGACAAAGGGGGTCCCCTGAATGTCACAATGGGCCCTGGGGACAATGGGGGGTCCTGGGACGTCACAATGGGCCCTGGGGACAATGGGGGGTTGCCCAGGATGTCACAATGGGCCCTGGGAACAAGGGGGTGCCGAGGATGTCACAATGGGCCCTGGGGACAATGGGGGGTCCTGGAATGTCACAATGGGCCCTGGGGACAATGGGGGTCCCCACGGTGCCACGATGGGTCCTGGGGACAAGGGCGTCCCCCAGATGTCACAATGGGCCCTGGGGACAATGTGGAGTCCTGGGATTTCACAATGGGCCCCAGTGACAAAGAGGGTCCCCTGAATGTCACAATGGGTCCTGGGGACAAGGAGGGATCCCCAGGATGTCACAATGGGTACTGGAGACAAAGGGGGGGTCTCCATGGTGTCACAATGGGCCCAAGTGACAAGGAGGGTCCCCACGGTGCCACGATGGGTCCTGGGGACAAGGGCGTTCCCCAGATGTCACAATGGGCCCTGGGGATAATGGGGTTGCCCAGGATGTCACAATGGGCCCTGGGGACAATGGGAGTCCCCAAGGTGTCAGAACGAGCCCTGGGGACAAAGTGGAATCCTGGAATGTCACAATGGCCCTCAGTGACAAAGGGGTTCCCCATGGTGCCACAATGGGCCCTGGGGACAAAGGGGGTCCGCACGGTGTTACAATGGTCCCGGGGGACAAAGGGGGATGCCCAGGATGTCACAATGGGCCATGAAGACAAGGCAGGGTCCCCATGGTGTCACAATGGGTCCCCAGTGACAAGGAGGGTCCCCATGGTGTCACGATGGGTCCTGGGGACAAGGGGGTCCCCAGGATGTAACAATGGACCCTGGTGACAATGGGGGGTCCTCGGACGTCACAATGGGCCCTGGAGACAAAGGGGGTCTCCAGGATGTCACAATGGGCTCTGGGGACAAGGGGGGGTCCTGGGATGTCACAATGGGCCCCAGTGACAAAGGGGGTCCCCTGAATGTCACAATGGGCCCTGGGGAGAAGGGGGGGTCCTGGGACGTCACAATGGGCCCTGGGGACAATGGGGGGTTGCCCAGGATGTCACAATGGGCCCTGGGAACAAGGGGGTGCCGAGGATGTCACAATGGGCCCTGGGGACAATGGGGGGTCCTGGAATGTCACAATGGGCCCTGGGGACAATGGGGGTCCCCACGGTGCCACGATGGGTCCTGGGGACAAGGGCGTCCCCCAGATGTCACAATGGGCCCTGGGGACAATGGGGTTGCCCAGGATGCCACAATGGACCCTGGGGACAAAGGGGGGTGCGCAGGATGTCACAATGGGCACTGGGGACAAAGGGGGGGTCCCCATGGTGTCACAATGGGTCCCCAGTGACAAGGAGGGGTCCCCATGATATCACAATAGGCCCTGGGGACAAAGTGGGGTCCTAGAATGTCACAATGGGCCCCGGGGACAATGGGGGGTCCTGGAATGTCACAATGAGCCCTGCGGACAAGGGTGGTACCCACAGTGTGACAGTGGGCTCTGGGCACAAGGGGGGGTCCCCATAGTGTCACAATGGGTCCTGGGGACAAGTGGGGTCCCCAGGATGTCACAATGGGCCCTGGGGACAATGTGGAGTCCTGGGATTTCACAATGGGCCCCAGTGACAAAGAGGGTCCCCTGAATGTCACAATGGGTCCTGGGGACAAGGAGGGATCCCCAGGATGTCACAATGGGTACTGGAGACAAAGGGGGGGTCTCCATGGTGTCACAATGGGCCCAAGTGACAAGGAGGGTCCCCACGGTGCCACGATGGGTCCTGGGGACAAGGGCGTTCCCCAGATGTCACAATGGGCCCTGGGGATAATGGGGTTGCCCAGGATGTCACAATGGGCCCTGGGGACAATGGGAGTCCCCAAGGTGTCAGAACGAGCCCTGGGGACAAAGTGGAATCCTGGAATGTCACAATGGCCCTCAGTGACAAAGGGGTTCCCCATGGTGCCACAATGGGCCCTGGGGACAAAGGGGGTCCGCACGGTGTTACAATGGTCCCGGGGGACAAAGGGGGATGCCCAGGATGTCACAATGGGCCATGAAGACAAGGCAGGGTCCCCATGGTGTCACAATGGGTCCCCAGTGACAAGGAGGGTCCCCATGGTGTCACGATGGGTCCTGGGGACAAGGGGGTCCCCAGGATGTAACAATGGACCCTGGTGACAATGGGGGGTCCTCGGACGTCACAATGGGCCCTGGAGACAAAGGGGGTCTCCAGGATGTCACAATGGGCTCTGGGGACAAGGGGGGGTCCTGGGATGTCACAATGGGCCCCAGTGACAAAGGGGGTCCCCTGAATGTCACAATGGGCCCTGGGGACAATGGGGGGTCCTGGGACGTCACAATGGGCCCTGGGGACAATGGGGGGTTGCCCAGGATGTCACAATGGGCCCTGGGAACAAGGGGGTGCCGAGGATGTCACAATGGGCCCTGGGGACAATGGGGGGTCCTGGAATGTCACAATGGGCCCTGGGGACAATGGGGGTCCCCACGGTGCCACGATGGGTCCTGGGGACAAGGGCGTCCCCCAGATGTCACAATGGGCCCTGGGGACAATGGGGTTGCCCAGGATGCCACAATGGACCCTGGGGACAAAGGGGGGTGCGCAGGATGTCACAATGGGCACTGGGGACAAAGGGGGGGTCCCCATGGTGTCACAATGGGTCCCCAGTGACAAGGAGGGGTCCCCATGATATCACAATAGGCCCTGGGGACAAAGTGGGGTCCTAGAATGTCACAATGGGCCCCGGGGACAATGGGGGGTCCTGGGATGTCACAATGAGCCCTGCGGACAAGGGTGGTACCCACAGTGTGACAGTGGGCTCTGGGCACAAGGGGGGGTCCCCATAGTGTCACAATGGGTCCTGGGGACAAGTGGGGTCCCCAGGATGTCACAATGGGCCCTGGGGACAATGTGGAGTCCTGGGATTTCACAATGGGCCCCAGTGACAAAGAGGGTCCCCTGAATGTCACAATGGGTCCTGGGGACAAGGAGGGATCCCCAGGATGTCACAATGGGTACTGGAGACAAAGGGGGGGTCTCCATGGTGTCACAATGGGCCCAAGTGACAAGGAGGGTCCCCACGGTGCCACGATGGGTCCTGGGGACAAGGGCGTTCCCCAGATGTCACAATGGGCCCTGGGGATAATGGGGTTGCCCAGGATGTCACAATGGGCCCTGGGGACAATGGGAGTCCCCAAGGTGTCAGAACGAGCCCTGGGGACAAAGTGGAATCCTGGAATGTCACAATGGCCCTCAGTGACAAAGGGGTTCCCCATGGTGCCACAATGGGCCCTGGGGACAAAGGGGGTCCGCACGGTGTTACAATGGTCCCGGGGGACAAAGGGGGATGCCCAGGATGTCACAATGGGCCATGAAGACAAGGCAGGGTCCCCATGGTGTCACAATGGGTCCCCAGTGACAAGGAGGGTCCCCATGGTGTCACGATGGGTCCTGGGGACAAGGGGGTCCCCAGGATGTAACAATGGACCCTGGGGACAATGGGGGGTCCTCGGACGTCACAATGGGCCCTGGAGACAAAGGGGGTCTCCAGGATGTCACAATGGGCTCTGGGGACAAGGGGGGGTCCTGGGATGTCACAATGGGCCCCAGTGACAAAGTGGGTCCCTATGGTGCCACAATGGGCCCTGGGGACAAAGGGGGTCCCCTGGATGTCACAATGGGCTCTGGGGACAAGGACGGTCCCCAGGATGTCACAATGGGCCCTGGGGACAAAGAGCGCCCCCAGGATGTCACAATGGGCCCTGGGGACAAAGGGGGTCCCCACGGTATCAGAATAGGCCCTGGGGACAAAGGGGGGTCCCCTGAACGTCACAATGGGCCCTGGGGACAATGGGGGGTCCTGGGATGTCACAATGAGCCCTGCGGACAAGGGTGGTACCCACAGTGCCACAATGGGCCCTGGGCACAAATGGGGGTCCCCATGGTGTCACAATGGGTCCTGGGGACAAGTGGGGTCCCCAGGATGTCACAATGGGCCCTGGGGACAATGTGGGGTCCTGAGATGTCACAATGGGCCCCAGTGACAAAGGGGGTCCCCTGAATGTCACAATGGGTCCTGGGGACAATGGGGGGTCCTGGGATGTCAAAATGGGCCCTGGGGACAAGGAGCGATCCCCAGGATGTCACAATGGGCCCTGGGGACAATGGGGGGTCCTGGGATGTCACAATGGGCCCTGGGGATAAGGGGGGGTCCCCTGAATGTCACAATGGGCCCTGGGGAGAAGGGGGGGTCCTGGGACGTCACAATGGGCCCTGGGGACAATGGGGGGTTGCCCAGGATGTCACAATGGGCCCTGGGAACAAGGGGGTGCCGAGGATGTCACAATGGGCCCTGGGGACAATGGGGGGTCCTGGAATGTCACAATGGGCCCTGGGGACAATGGGGGTCCCCACGGTGCCACGATGGGTCCTGGGGACAAGGGCGTCCCCCAGATGTCACAATGGGCCCTGGGGACAATGGGGTTGCCCAGGATGCCACAATGGACCCTGGGGACAAAGGGGGGTGCGCAGGATGTCACAATGGGCACTGGGGACAAAGGGGGGGTCCCCATGGTGTCACAATGGGTCCCCAGTGACAAGGAGGGGTCCCCATGATATCACAATAGGCCCTGGGGACAAAGTGGGGTCCTAGAATGTCACAATGGGCCCCGGGGACAATGGGGGGTCCTGGGATGTCACAATGAGCCCTGCGGACAAGGGTGGTACCCACAGTGTGACAGTGGGCTCTGGGCACAAGGGGGGGTCCCCATAGTGTCACAATGGGTCCTGGGGACAAGTGGGGTCCCCAGGATGTCACAATGGGCCCTGGGGACAATGTGGAGTCCTGGGATTTCACAATGGGCCCCAGTGACAAAGAGGGTCCCCTGAATGTCACAATGGGTCCTGGGGACAAGGAGGGATCCCCAGGATGTCACAATGGGTACTGGAGACAAAGGGGGGGTCTCCATGGTGTCACAATGGGCCCAAGTGACAAGGAGGGTCCCCACGGTGCCACGATGGGTCCTGGGGACAAGGGCGTTCCCCAGATGTCACAATGGGCCCTGGGGATAATGGGGTTGCCCAGGATGTCACAATGGGCCCTGGGGACAATGGGAGTCCCCAAGGTGTCAGAACGAGCCCTGGGGACAAAGTGGAATCCTGGAATGTCACAATGGCCCTCAGTGACAAAGGGGTTCCCCATGGTGCCACAATGGGCCCTGGGGACAAAGGGGGTCCGCACGGTGTTACAATGGTCCCGGGGGACAAAGGGGGATGCCCAGGATGTCACAATGGGCCATGAAGACAAGGCAGGGTCCCCATGGTGTCACAATGGGTCCCCAGTGACAAGGAGGGTCCCCATGGTGTCACGATGGGTCCTGGGGACAAGGGGGTCCCCAGGATGTAACAATGGACCCTGGTGACAATGGGGGGTCCTCGGACGTCACAATGGGCCCTGGAGACAAAGGGGGTCTCCAGGATGTCACAATGGGCTCTGGGGACAAGGGGGGGTCCTGGGATGTCACAATGGGCCCCAGTGACAAAGGGGGTCCCCTGAATGTCACAATGGGCCCTGGGGACAATGGGGGGTCCTGGGACATCACAATGGGCCCTGGGGACAAGGAGGGTTCCCCAGGATGTCACAATGGGCTCTGGGGACAAGGGGGGGTCCTGGGATGTCACAATGGGCCCCAGTGACAAAGGGGGTCCCCTGAATGTCACAATGGGCCCTGGGGACAATGGGGGGTCCTGGGACATCACAATGGGCCCTGGGGACAAGGAGGGTTCCCCAGGATGTCACAATGGGCCCTGGGGACAATGGGGGGTCCTGGGACGTCACAATGGGCCCTGGGGACAAGAGGGGGTCCCCAGGATGTCACAATGGGCCCTGGGGACAAAGAGGGGTCCCCTGAATGTCACAATGGGCCCTGGGGACAAGGGGGTGCCGAGGATGTCACAATGGGCCCTGGGGACAATGGGGTGTCCTGGGACGTCACAATGGGCCCTGGGGACAAGGGGGGGTCCCCAGGATGTCACAATGGGCCCTGGGGACAAAGAGGGGTCTCTAAAGTGTCACAATGGGCCCTGGGGACACAGAGGGGCCCTAGGATGTCACAATAAGCCCTGGGGACAAGGGGGGGTCCCCTGAAAGTCACAATGAGCCCTGGGAACAGAGGGGGCTCCCCAGGACGTCACAATGGGCCCTGGGAACAATGGGGGGTCCTGGGACGTCAGAATGGGCCCTGGGGACAAGGTGGGGTCTCCAGGATGTCACAATGGGCCCTGGGGACAAAGAGGGGTCTCTAAAGTGTCACAATGGGCCCTGGGGACACAGACGGGCCCTAGGACGTCACAATCAGCCCTAGGGACAAGGGGGGTCCCCTAAAAGTCACAATGAGCCCTGGGAACATAGGGGGCTCCCCAGGACATCACAATGGGCCCTGGGAACAATGGGGGTCCCTTGAAGGTCACAATCGGCCCTGGGGACAAGGAGGTGCCGAGGATGTCACAATGGGCCCTGGGGATTATGGGGGGTCCTGGGACCTCACAATGGGCCCTGAGGACAATGGTGGGTCCCCTGAATGTCAAAATGGGCCCTGGGGACAAAGCGGGGTCCGCAGGATGTCACAATGGGCACTGGGGACAAAGAGGGGGTGCCCATGGTTTCACAATGGGACCAAGTGACAAGGAGGGTCCCCACGGTGCCACGATGGGTCCTGGGGACAAGGGGGTCCCCCAGATGTCAAAATGGGCCCTGGGCACAATGAGGTTGCCCAGGATGTCACAATGGACCCTGGGGACAAGGGGGGATCCCCAGGATGTCACAATGGGCCCTTGGGACAATGGGAGTCCCCAAGGTGTCAGAACGAGCCCTGGGGACAAAGTGGAATCCTGGAATGTCACAATGGCCCCCAGTGACAAAGGGGTTCCCCATGGTGCCACAATGGGCCCTGGGCACAAAGGGGGTCCCCAGGATTTCACAATAGTACTGGGGACAAAGGGGGGTCATGGGATGTCACAATGGGCCCTGGGGACAAGGGAGGTCCCCATGGTGTCACAATAAGCCCTTGGGACAAAGTGGGGTCCTGGGATGTCACAATGGGCCCCGGTGACAAAGGGGGTCCCCATGGTGCCACAATGGGCCGTGGGGACAAATGGGGTCCCCAGGATGTCACAATGAACCCTGGGGACAAAGGGTGGTCCTGGGACATTTCAATGGGCCCTGGGGACAAAGGGGGGACCCCAGGATGTCACAATGGGCCCTGGGGACAAAGGGGGGTCCCCAGGATGTCACAATGGGCCCCAGTGACAAAGGGGGTCCCCATGGTGCCACAATGGGCCCTGGGGACAAAGGGGGGTCCTGGGATGTCACAATGGGCCCCAGTGACAAAGGGGGTCCCCATGGTGCCACAATGGGCCCTGGGGACAAAGGGGGTCCCCTGGATGTCACAATGGGCTCTGGGGACAAGGAGGGTCCCCAGGATGTCACAATGGGCCCTGGGGACAAAGGGGGGTGTTGACGGTGTCAAAATGGGCCCTGGGTACAAAGGGCGTCCCCAGGATGTCACAATTGGCCCTGGGGACAAAGAGGGTCCCCACCTTATCAGAATGGGCCCTGGGGACAAAGGGGAGTCCTGTGAATGTCACAATGGGCCCTAGGGACAAGGGGGGGTCCTGGGACGTCACCATGGGCCCTGGGGACAAGAGGGGATCCCTAGGATGTCACAATGGGCCCTGGGGACTAATGAGGTCCCCACGGTGTCACAATATGTCCTGGAGACAAAGGGGGGTCCCCAGGATGTCACGATGGGCCCTTGGGACAATGGGGTTCCTGGGATGTCACAATGGGTCCTCAGTGACAAAGGGGGTCCCCAGGATGTCTCAATGGGCCCTGAAGACAATGGGAGGTCCCCATGGTGTCACAATGGGTCCCCAGTGACAAAGGAGGTCCCCAGGATGTCTCAGTGGGCCCTGGGGACAAAGAGGCTCCCCAGGATGTCACAATGGGACCTGGGGACAAGGGGGTCTCCAGGAACTCACAATGGGCTCTGGGGACAATGGAGGTTCCCCAGGATGTTCACAATAGGCCCTGAGGACAAGGGGTGGTCCCCATGCTGTCACAATGGGTCTCCAGTGACAAGGGGGTCCCCAAGGTGTCACAATGGGCCCTGGGGACAATGGGGGGTCCTGGGACGTAACAATAGGCCCTGAGGACAAGGGGGTTCCCCACAGTGTCACAATGGGCCCTGGGGACAAAGGGGGTCCCCACAGTGTTACAATGGTCCCGGGGGACAAAGGGGGATGCCCAGGATGTCACAATGGGTCCTGAGGACAAGGGGGGGTCCCCATGGTGTCACAACAGGTCCCCAGTGACAAGGAGGGTCCCCATGGTGTCACGATGGGTCCTGGGGACAAGGGGGTCCCCAGGATGTAACAATGGACCCTTGGGACAATGGGGGGTCCTCGGACGTCACAATGGGCCCCGGTGACAAAGGGGGTCCCCTGAATGTCACAATGGTCCCTGGGGACAATGGGGGGTCCTGGGACGTCACAATAGGCCCTGGGGACAAGGAGGGATCCCCAGGATGTCACAAGGGGCCCCAGTGACAAAGGGGGTCCCCTGAATGTCACAATGTGTCCTGGGGAAAATGGCGGGGTCCTGGGACATCACAATGGGCCCTGGGGACAAGGAGGGATCCCCAAGATGTCACAATGGGCCCTGGGGACAATGGGGGTTCCTGGGACGTCACAATGGGCCCTGGGGACAAGAGGGGGTCCCCAGGACGTCACAATGGGCCCTGGGGACAAAGAGGGGTCCCCTGAATGTCACAATGGGCCTTGGGGACAATGGGGGTTCCTGGGACGTCACAATGGGCCCTGGGGACAAGAGGGGGTCCCCAGGATGTCACAATGGGCCCTGGGGACAAAGAGGTGTCCCCTGAATGTCACAATGGGCCCTGGGGACAAGGGGGTGCCGAGGATGTCACAATTGGCCCTGGAGACAATGGGGGGTCCTGGGACGTCACAATGGGCTCTGGGGACAAGCGGGGGTCCCCAGGATGTCACAATGGGCCCTGGGGACAAAGAGGGGGTGCCCATGGTTTCACAATGGGACCAAGTGACAAGGAGGGTCCCCACGGTGCCACGATGGGTCCTGGGGACAAGGGGGTCCCCCAGATGTCAAAATGGGCCCTGGGCACAATGAGGTTGCCCAGGATGTCACAATGGACCCTGGGGACAAGGGGGGATCCCCAGGATGTCACAATGGGCCCTTGGGACAATGGGAGTCCCCAAGGTGTCAGAACGAGCCCTGGGGACAAAGTGGAATCCTGGAATGTCACAATGGCCCCCAGTGACAAAGGGGTTCCCCATGGTGCCACAATGGGCCCTGGGCACAAAGGGGGTCCCCAGGATTTCACAATAGTACTGGGGACAAAGGGGGGTCATGGGATGTCACAATGGGCCCTGGGGACAAGGGAGGTCCCCATGGTGTCACAATAAGCCCTTGGGACAAAGTGGGGTCCTGGGATGTCACAATGGGCCCCGGTGACAAAGGGGGTCCCCATGGTGCCACAATGGGCCGTGGGGACAAATGGGGTCCCCAGGATGTCACAATGAACCCTGGGGACAAAGGGTGGTCCTGGGACATTTCAATGGGCCCTGGGGACAAAGGGGGGACCCCAGGATGTCACAATGGGCCCTGGGGACAAAGGGGGGTCCCCAGGATGTCACAATGGGCCCCAGTGACAAAGGGGGTCCCCATGGTGCCACAATGGGCCCTGGGGACAAAGGGGGGTCCTGGGATGTCACAATGGGCCCCAGTGACAAAGGGGGTCCCCATGGTGCCACAATGGGCCCTGGGGACAAAGGGGGTCCCCTGGATGTCACAATGGGCTCTGGGGACAAGGAGGGTCCCCAGGATGTCACAATGGGCCCTGGGGACAAAGGGGGGTGTTGACGGTGTCAAAATGGGCCCTGGGTACAAAGGGCGTCCCCAGGATGTCACAATTGGCCCTGGGGACAAAGAGGGTCCCCACCTTATCAGAATGGGCCCTGGGGACAAAGGGGAGTCCTGTGAATGTCACAATGGGCCCTAGGGACAAGGGGGGGTCCTGGGACGTCACCATGGGCCCTGGGGACAAGAGGGGATCCCTAGGATGTCACAATGGGCCCTGGGGACTAATGAGGTCCCCACGGTGTCACAATATGTCCTGGAGACAAAGGGGGGTCCCCAGGATGTCACGATGGGCCCTTGGGACAATGGGGTTCCTGGGATGTCACAATGGGTCCTCAGTGACAAAGGGGGTCCCCAGGATGTCTCAATGGGCCCTGAAGACAATGGGAGGTCCCCATGGTGTCACAATGGGTCCCCAGTGACAAAGGAGGTCCCCAGGATGTCTCAGTGGGCCCTGGGGACAAAGAGGCTCCCCAGGATGTCACAATGGGACCTGGGGACAAGGGGGTCTCCAGGAACTCACAATGGGCTCTGGGGACAATGGAGGTTCCCCAGGATGTTCACAATAGGCCCTGAGGACAAGGGGTGGTCCCCATGCTGTCACAATGGGTCTCCAGTGACAAGGGGGTCCCCAAGGTGTCACAATGGGCCCTGGGGACAATGGGGGGTCCTGGGACGTAACAATAGGCCCTGAGGACAAGGGGGTTCCCCACAGTGTCACAATGGGCCCTGGGGACAAAGGGGGTCCCCACAGTGTTACAATGGTCCCGGGGGACAAAGGGGGATGCCCAGGATGTCACAATGGGTCCTGAGGACAAGGGGGGGTCCCCATGGTGTCACAACAGGTCCCCAGTGACAAGGAGGGTCCCCATGGTGTCACGATGGGTCCTGGGGACAAGGGGGTCCCCAGGATGTAACAATGGACCCTTGGGACAATGGGGGGTCCTCGGACGTCACAATGGGCCCCGGTGACAAAGGGGGTCCCCTGAATGTCACAATGGTCCCTGGGGACAATGGGGGGTCCTGGGACGTCACAATAGGCCCTGGGGACAAGGAGGGATCCCCAGGATGTCACAAGGGGCCCCAGTGACAAAGGGGGTCCCCTGAATGTCACAATGTGTCCTGGGGAAAATGGCGGGGTCCTGGGACATCACAATGGGCCCTGGGGACAAGGAGGGATCCCCAAGATGTCACAATGGGCCCTGGGGACAATGGGGGTTCCTGGGACGTCACAATGGGCCCTGGGGACAAGAGGGGGTCCCCAGGACGTCACAATGGGCCCTGGGGACAAAGAGGGGTCCCCTGAATGTCACAATGGGCCTTGGGGACAATGGGGGTTCCTGGGACGTCACAATGGGCCCTGGGGACAAGAGGGGGTCCCCAGGATGTCACAATGGGCCCTGGGGACAAAGAGGTGTCCCCTGAATGTCACAATGGGCCCTGGGGACAAGGGGGTGCCGAGGATGTCACAATTGGCCCTGGAGACAATGGGGGGTCCTGGGACGTCACAATGGGCTCTGGGGACAAGGGGGGGTCCCCAGGATGTCACAATGGGCCCTGGGGACAAAGAGGGGCCCTAGGACATCACAATCAGCCCTGGGGACAAGGGGGGATCCCCTGAAAGTCACAATGAGCCCTGGGAACAGAGGGGGCTCCCCAGGACGTCACAATGGGCCCTGGGAACAATGGGGGTCTCTTGAAGGTCACAATGGGCCCTGGGAACAATGGTGGGTGCCCTGAATGTCAAAATGGGCCCTGGGGACAAAGGGGGGTCCGCAGGATGTCACAATGGGCACTGGGGACAAAGGGGGCGTCCCCATGGTGTCACAATGGGCCCAAGTGACAAAGAGGGCCCCACGGTGCCACAATGGGTCCTGGGGACAAGGGGGTCCCCCAGATGTCACAATGGGCCCTGCGGACAATGGGGTTGCCCAGGATGTCACAATGGACCCTGGGGACAAAGGGGGATCCCCAGGATATCACCATGGGCCCTGGGGACAATGGGAGTCCCCAAGGTGTCAGAACGAGCCCTGGGGACAAAGTGGAATCCTGGAATGTCACAATGGCCCCCACTGACAAAGGCGTTCCCCATGGTGCCACAATGGGCCCTGGGCACAAAGGAGGTCCCCAGGATTTCACAATAGCACTGGGGACAAAGGGGGGTCATGGGATGTCACAATGGGCCCTGGGGACAAGGGAGGTCCCCATGGTGTCACAATAAGCCCTGGAGACAAACTGGGGTCCTGGGATGTCACAATGGGCCCCAGTGACAAAGGGGGTCCCCATGGTGCCACAATGGGCCGTGGGGACAAAAGGGGTCCCCAGGATGTCACAATGGGCACTGGGGACCACGGTGGGTCCTGCGATGTCACAATGGGCCCTGGGGACAAAGGGGGTCCCCTGGATATCACAATGGGCTCTGGGGACAAAGGGGATCCCCACGGTATCAGAATGGGCCCTGGGGACAAAGGGGGGTCCTGGGATGTCACAATGAGCCCCGCGGACAAAGGGGATCCCCACGGTGTCACAATGGGCCCTGTGGACAATGTGGGGTCCTGGGATGTCACAATGGGCCCCAGTGACAAAGGGGGTCCCCTGAATGTCACAATGGGCCCTGGGGACAATGGGGGGTCCCGGGACGTCACAATGGGCCCCAGTGACAAGGGGGGGTCCCCAGGATGTCACAATGGGCCCTGGGGACAAAGAGGGGTCCCCTGAATATCACAATGGGCCCTGGGGACAAGGAGGTGCAGTGGATGTCACAATGGGCCCTGGGGACAATGGGGGGTCCTGGAATGTGTACAATCAGCCCTGGGGACAATGGGGGTACCCAGGATGTCACAATGGGTCTTGGGGACAATGTGGGGTCCTGGGATGTCACAATGGGTCCTGGTGGACAATGGGGGGTCCTGGGACGTCACAATGGGCCCTGGGGACAAGGAGGGATCCCCAGGATGTCACAATGGGCCCTGGGGACAATAGGGGGTCCTGGGACGTCACAATGGGCCCTGGGTACAGGGGGGGGTCCCCAGGATGTCACAATGTGCCCTGGGTAGAAAGAGGCATCCCCTGAAGGTCACAATGGTCCCTGGGGACAAGGGGGTGCCCTGAATGTCACAATGGGCCCTGGGGACAAGGGGGTGCAGTGGATGTCACAATGGGCCCTGCGGACAATGGGGGGTCCTGGAATGTCACAATGGGCCCTGGGGACAATGGGGGTCCCCAGGATGTCACAATGGGCCCTGGGGACAATAGGAGGTTCTGGGATGTCACAATGGGCCCTGGGGACATTGAGGGTCCCCAGGATGTCACAATGGGCCCTGGGGACAATGGAGAGTGCCCAGGATGTGAGAATGAGTCCTGAGGACAAGGGGGGGTCCCCATGGTGTCACAATAGGCCCTGGGGACAAAGTGGGGTGCTAGAATGTCACAATGGGCCCTGGGGACAAAAGGGGTTGTCATGGTGCCACAATAGGCCCTGGGGTCAAAGGGGGTCCCCATGGTGCTACAATGGGCCCTGGGGACAAAGGGGGGTCCTGGGATGTCACAATGGTCCCTGGGGACAAAGGGGATGTCCCCATGGTGCCACAATGGGCCCTGGGAGCAAGGGGGTCCCCAGGATGTCACAGTGGGCCCTGGGGACAATGGAGAGTGCCCAGGATGTGAGAATGCGTCCTGAGGACAAGGGGGGGTCCCCATGGTGTCACAATGGGTCCCCAGTGACAAGGGGGGGGCCCCATGGTGTCACAATGGGCCCTGGGGACAAACGTGGCTCCCCTCAATATCAAAATGGGTCCTGGGGACAAAGTGGGCTCCTCGGATGTCACAATGGACACTGGGGACAACGGGAGGTCCTGGGACGTCACAATGGGCCCTGCGGACAAAGTTGGTCCCCACGATGTCTCAATGAGCCCCAGTGACAAAGGGGGGTCCCCAGGATGTCACAATGGGCCGTGGGGACACTGAGGGGTCCTGGGACATCACAATGGGCCCTGGGGACAAGGGGGGTTCCCCTGAATGTCACAATGGGCCCTGGGGACAATGTGGGGTCCTGGGATGTCACAATGGGCCCCAGTGACAAAGGGGGTCCCCTGAATGTCACAATGGGCCCTGGGGACAATGGGGGGTCCTGGGATGTCACAATGGGCCCTGGGGACAATGGGGTGCCGAGGATGTCACAATGGGCCCTGGGGACAATGGGGGGTCCTGGGACGTCACAATGGGCCCTGGGGACAAGGGGGGGTCCCCAAGATGTCACAATGGGCCCTGGGGACAAAGAGGGGTCTCTAAAGTGTCACAATGGGCCCTGGGGACACAGAGGGGCCCTAGGACGTCACAATCAGCCCTGGGGACAAGGTGGGGTCCCCTGAAAGTCACAATGGGCCCTGGGAACAAAGAGGGTCCCCTGAATGTCAAAATGGGCCCTGGGGACAAAGGGGGGTCCGCAGGATGTCACAATGGGCACTGGGGACAAAGGGGGGGTCCCCATGGTGTCACAATGGCCCCAAGTGACAAGTAGGGTCCCCACGGTGCCACGATGGCTCCTGGGGACAAGGGGGTCCCCCAGATGTCACAATGGGCCCTGGGGACAATGGGGTTGCCCAGGATGTCACAATGGACCCTGGGGACAAAGGGGGATCCCCAGGATGTCACAATGGGCCCTGGGGACAATGGGAGTCCCCAAGGTGTCAAAACGAGCCCTGGGGACAAAGTGGAGTCCTGGAATGTCACAATGGCCCCCACTGACAAAGGGGTTCCCCATGGTGCCACAATGGGCCCTGGGCACAAAGGAGGTCCCCAGGATTTCACAATAGCACTGGGGACAAAGGGGGGTCATGGGATGTCACAATGGGCCCTGGGAACAAGGGAGGTCCCCATGGTGTCACAATAAGCCCTTGGGACAAAGTGGAGTCCTGGGATGTCACAATGGGCCCCGGTGACAAAGGGGGTCCCCATGGTGCCACAATGGGCCCTGGAAACAAGGGGGTGCCCTGAATGTCACAATGGGTCCGGGGGACAATGGGGTGTCCTAAGACGTCACAATGGGCCCTGGGGCCAAGCAGGGATCCCCAGGATGTCACAATGGGCCCTGGGGACAATGGGGGGTCCTGGGACGTCACAATGGGCCCCAGTGACAAGGGGGGGTCCCCATGATGTCACAATGGGCCCTGGGGACAAAGAGGGGTCCCCTGAATGTCACAATGGGCCCTGGGGAGAAAGGGGGTCCCCAGGATGTCAAAATGGGCCTTGGGGACAACGTGGGATTCTTGGATATCACAGTGTGACACAGTGACAAAGGGGGTCCCCATGGTGCCACAATGAGCCCTGGGGACAAAGGGAGGTCCCTAGGATGTCACAATGGGCCCTTGGGACAATGGGGTTCCTGGGATGTCACAACGGGTCCCCAGTGACAAAGGGGGTCCCCAGGATGTCTCAATGGGCCCTGAGGACAATGGGAGGTCCCCATGGTGTCACAAAGGGTCCCCAGTGACAAGGGAGGTCCCCACGGTGCCAGGATGGGTCCTGGGGACAAGGAGGTCCCCAGGATGTCACAATGGGCCCTGGGGACAAAGGGGGTCCCCAGGATGTCACAATGGGCCGTGGGGACAAAGAGGCTCCCCAGGATGTCACAATGTGACCTGGGGACAAGGGGGTCCCCAGGAACTCACAATGGGCTCAGGGTACAATGGAGGTTCCCCAGGATGTTCACAATAGGCCCTGAGGACAAGGGGTGGTCCCCATGGTGTCACAATGGGTCCCCAGTGACAAGGGGGTCCCCAAGGTGTCACAATGGGCCCTGGGGACAATGGGGGGTCCTGGGATTTAACAATAGGCCCTGGGGACAAAGGGGGTCCCCACGGTGTTACAATGGTCCCGGGGGACAAAGGGGGATGCCCAGGATGTCACAGTGGGCCCTGAGGACAAGGAGGGGTCCCCATGGTGTCACAATGGGTCCCCAGTGACAAGGAGGGTCCCCATGGTGTCACGATGGGTCCTGGGGACAATGGGGTCCCCAGGATGTAACAATGAACCCTGGGGACAATGGGGGGTCCTGGGACGTCACAATGGGTCCTGGGGACAAAGGGGGTCTCCAGGATGTCACAATGGGCTCTGGGGACAATGCGGGGTCCTGGGACGTCACAATGGGTCCTTAGGACAAAGAGGGGTCCCCAGGATGTCACAATGGGCCCTGGGGACAATGTGGGGTCCTGCTATGTCACAATGGGCCCCAGTGACAAAGGGGGTCCCCTGAATGTCACAATGGGCCCTGGGGACAATGGGGGGGTCCTGGGACGTCACAATGGGCCCTGGGGACAAGGAGGGATCCCCAGGATGTCAAAATGGGCCCTGGGGACAATGGGGGGTCCTGGGACGTCACAATGAGCCCTGGGGACAAGAGGGGTCCCCAGGATGTCACAATGGGCCCTGGGGACAAAGAGGGGTCCCCTGAATGTCACAATGGGCCCTTGGGACAAGGGGGTGCAGAGGATGTCACAATGGGCCCTGGGGACAATGGGGCGTCCTGGGACGTCACAATGGGCCATGGGGACAAGGAGGGATCCCCAGGATGTCACAATGGGCCATGGGGACAATGGGGGGTCCCGGGACAAAGAGGGGCCCTAGGACGTCACAATCAGCCCTGGGTACAATGGGGGTCCCTTGAAGTTCACAATAGGCCCTGGGGACAATGGTGGGTCCCCTGAATGTCAAAATGGGCCCTGGGGAGAAAGGGGGGTCCGCAGGATGTCTCAATGGGCACTGGTGACAAAGGGGGGGTCCCCATGGTGTCACAATGAGCCCAAGTGACAAGGAGGGTCCCCACGGTGCCACGATGGGTCCTGGGGACAAGGGGATCCCCCAGATGTCACAATGGGCCCTGGGGACAATGGGGTTGCCCAGGATGTCACAATGGACCCTGGGGACAAAGGGGGATCCCCAGGATGTCACAATGGGCCCTGGGGACCAGGGGGGGTCCTGCGATGTCACAATGGGCCCTGGGGAGAAAGGGGGTCCCCAGGATGTCACAATGACCCCTGCGGACAAGGGGGGTGTCGACGGTGTCACAATGGGCCCTGGGAACAAGGGGGGGTCCCCATAGTGTCACAATGGGTCCTGGGGACAAGTGGGGTCCTGGGATGTCACAATGGGCCCCAGTGACAAAGGGGTTCCCCATGGTGCCACAATGGGCCCTGGGGACAAAAGGGGTCCCCAGGATTTCAAAATAGCACTGGGGACAAAGGGGGGTCATGGGATGTCACAGTCGGCCCTGGGGACAAGGGAGGTCCCCATGGTGTCACAATAAGCCCTGGGGACAAAGTGGGGTCCTGGGATGTCACAATGGGCCCCAGTGCAAACGGGGGTCCCCATGGTGCCACAATGGGCCGTGGGGACAAAGGGGGTCCCCAGGATGTCACAATGGGCCCTGGGGACCACGGTGGGTCCTGCGATGTCACAATGGGCCCTGGGGACAAAGGGGGTCCCCTGGATGTCACAATGGGCTCTGGGGACAAGGAGTGTCCCCAGGATGTCACAATGGGCCCTGGGGACCACGGTGGGTCCTGCGATGTCACAATGGGCCCTGGGGACAAAGGGGGTCCCCTGGATGTCACAATGGGCTCTGGGGACAAGGAGTGTCCCCAGGATGTGACAATGGGCCCTGGGGACAAAGGGGGGTGTCGACGGTGTCAAAATGGGTCCTGGGGACAAAGGGCGTCCCCAGGGTGTCACAATGTGCCCTGGGGACAAAGGGGGTCCCCACAGTATCAGAATGGGCCCTGGGGACAAAGGGGGGTCCCCTGAATGTCACAATGGGCCCTGGGGACAATGGGGGGTCCTGGGATGTCACAATGAGCCCTGCGGACAAGGGTGGTACCCACGGTGTCACAATGGGCCCTGGGAACAAGGGTGGGTCCCCATAGTGTCACAATGGGTCCTGGGGACAAGTGGGGTCCCCAGGATGTCACAATGGGCCCTGGGGACAATGTGGGGTCCTGGGATGTCACAATGGGCCCCACTGACAAAGGGGGTCCCCTGAATGTCACAATGGGTCCTGGGTACAATGTGGGGTCCTGGGACGTCACAATGGGCCCTGGGGACAAGGAGGGATCCCCAGGATGTCACAATGGGCCCTGGGGACAATGGGGGGTCCTGGGACGTCACAATGGGCCCCAGTGACAAGGGGGGGTCCCCAGGATGTCACAATGGGCCCTGGGTACAAAGAGGCGTCCCCTGAATGTCACAATGGGCCCTGGGGACAAGGGGGTGCCCTGAATGCCACAATGGGCCCTGGGGACAATGGGGAGTCCTGGGACGTCACAATGGGCCCTGGGGACAAGGAGGGATCCCCAGGACGTCACAATGGGCCCTGGGGACAAAATTGGTTCCCACGATATCTCAATGAGCCCCAGTGACAAATGGGGGTCCCCATGATGTCACAATGGGCCCTGAGGACAAGGAGGGGTCCTGGGACGTTACAATGGGCCCTGGGGACAAGGGGGGGTCCCCTGAATGTCACAATGGCCCCTGGGGAGAAAGGGGGTCCCCAGGATGTCAAAATGGGCCATGGGGACAAAGTGGGGTTCTGGGATATCACAATGTGCCACAGTGACAAAGGGGGTCCCCATGGTGCCACAATGAGCCCTGGGGACAAAGGGAGGTCCCTAGGATGTCACAATGGGCCCCGGGGACTAATGAGGTCCCCACGGTGTCACAATGCGTCCTGGAGACAAAGGGGTGTCCCCTGGATATCACAATGGGCCCTTGGGACAATGGGGTTCCTGGGATGTCACAATCGGTCCCCAGTGACAAAGGGGGTCCCCAGGATGTCTCAGTGGGCACTGAGGACAATGGGAGGTCCCCAGGATGTCACAACGGGCCCTGGGGACAATGGGGGGTCCTGGGACGTCACAATGGGCCCTGGTGACAAAGGGGGTCCCCAGGATGTCACAATGGGCCCTGGGGACAATGGGGGGTCCTGGGACGTCACAATGGGCCCTGGGGAGAAAGGGGGTCCCCAGGATGTCAAAATGGGCCATGGGGACAAAGTGGGGTTCTGGGATATCACAATGTGCCACAGTGACAAAGGGGGTCCCCATGGTGCCACAATGAGCCCTGGGGACAAAGGGAGGTCCCTAGGATGTCACAATGGGCCCCGGGGACTAATGAGGTCCCCACGGTGTCACAATGCGTCCTGGAGACAAAGGGGTGTCCCCTGGATATCACAATGGGCCCTTGGGACAATGGGGTTCCTGGGATGTCACAATCGGTCCCCAGTGACAAAGGGGGTCCCCAGGATGTCTCAGTGGGCACTGAGGACAATGGGAGGTCCCCAGGATGTCACAATGGGCCCTGGGGACAATGGGGGGTCCTGGGACGTCACAATGGGCCCTGGTGACAAAGGGGGTCCCCAGGATGTCACAATGGGCCCTGGGGACAATGGGGGGTCCTGGGAAGTCACAATGGGCCCTGGTGACAAAGGGGGTCCCCAGGATGTCACAATGGGCCCTGGGGACAAAGAGGCTCCCCAGGATGTCACAATGGGCCCTGGGGACAATGTGGGGTCCTGGGACATCACAATGGGCCCTGGGGACAAAGGGGGTCCCCAGGATGTCACAATGGGCCCTGGGGACAAAGAGGCTCCCCAGGATGTCACAATGGGACCTGGGGACAAGGGGGTCCCCAGGATCTCTCAATGGACTCTGGGGAAAATAGAGGTTCCCCAGGATGTTCACAATAGGCCCTGAGGACAAGGGGTGGTCCCCATGGTGTCACAATGGGTCCCCAGTGACAAGGGGGTCCCCAAGGTGTCACAATGGGCCCTGGGGAAAATGGGGGGTCCTGGAACATAACAATAGGCCCTGGGGAGAAGAGGGGTCCCCACAGTGTCACAATGGGCCCTGGGGACAAAGGGGGTCCCCACGGTGTTACAATGGTCCCGGGGGACAAAGTGGGGTGCCCAGGATGTCACAGTGGGCCCTGAGGAAAAGGGGGGCTCCCCATGGTGTCACAATGGGTCCCCAGTGACAAGGGGGTCCCCAAGGTGTCACAATGGACCCTGGGGACAATGGGGGGTCCTGGGACGTCACAATGGGTCCTGGGGACAAAGAGGGGTCCCCAGGATGTCACAATGGGCCCTGGGGACAATGTGGAGTCCTGGGATGTCACAATGGGTCCCCAGTGACAAGGAGGGTCCCCATGGTGTCACGATGGGCCCTGGGGACACAGAGGGGCCCTAGGACCTCACAATCGGCCCTGGGGACAAAGGGGGGGTCCCCTGAAAGTCACAATGAGCCCGGGGAACAGAGGGGGTCCCCAGAATCTCACACTGGGCTCTGGGGACATTGGAGGTTCCCCAGGATGTTCACAATAGGCCCTGAGGACAAGGGGTGTTCCCCATGGTGTCACAATGGGTCCCCAGTGACAAGAGGGTTCCCAAGGTGTCACAATGGGCCCTGGGGACAAAGGGGGGTCCTGGGACATAACAATAGGCCCTGGGGACAAGGGGGTTCCCCACAGTGTCACAATGGGCCCTGGGGACAAAGGGGGTCCCCACGGTGTTACAATGGTCCCGGGGGACAAAGGAGGGGGCCCAGGATGTCACAATGGGCCCTGAGGACAAGGGGGGCTCCCCATGGTGTCACAATGGGTCCCCAGTAACAAGGAGGGTCCCCATGGTGTCACGATGGGTCCTGGGGACAAGGGGGTCCCCAGGATGTAACAATGGACCCTGGGGACAATGGGGGGTCCTGGGACGTCACAATGGGCCCTACGGACAAAAAGGGTCTCCAGGATGTCACAATGCGCTCTGGGGACAATGGGGGGTCCTGGGACGTCACAATGGGTCCTGGGGACAAAGAGGGGTCCCCAGGATGTCACAATGGGCCCTGGGGACAATGTGGGGTCCTGGGATGTCACAATGGGCCCCAGTGACAAAGGGGGCTCCCCAGGATATCACAATGGGGCCTGAGGACAAGGGGAGGTCCCCATGGTGTCACAATGAGCCCTGGGGACAATGGGGGGTCCTGGGATGTCACAGTGGGCCCTGGGGACAAGGGGTTTAGGGGGTTGTGTTAGGGGTTTGGAGGATTAGGTGGTACAGGATTTGGGGGTGCAAGGCCAAGGGAGCAGGATTTTGCGGGGCCTGATTTGGGGCTACAGGGTCTGTGGTTGCAGGTTCCAGGGGTGCAGGATTTGGGGGTTCAGGGTTTAGGGGTGCAGTGGTTTGGAGTGCAGTGGTTTGGGGTGCAGGGTTTGGGGAAGGAGGATATAGGGGTGCAGGGTTCAGGGTGCAGGATCTTGGGGTGCAGGGGTTTGGGGTGGAGGGCTTGGTAGGGCAGGACTGGGGGTGGAAAGTTTAGGGGGTAGGGCTGGGGGTGCAGGATTTGGGGGTGAAGGGGTTGTGAGATGCAGGCTTCTGGGGTGCAGGGTTTGGGAGATCGGTACGTGGGGCTGGAGGATTTGGGGGTGCAGGGTTTGGAGCAGCAGGATCTGGGGGTGCAAGATTGGGGGTAGCAGGGTTTTGGGGAGCAGGGTTTAGGGGTCAGGCTTTAGGGGGACAGGGTTTAGGGGGCAGGGTTGGGAGGGATGATTTTGGGGTGCAGGGTTTAGGTCAGCAGAATCTTGGGGTGAAGGGATTTGGGGTGAAGGGTTGGGTAGGACAGGATTTGGGGTGCAGGTTTTTAGGGTGCAACTTGTGGGGGTCAGGATTTGGGGTGCAGGGTTTAGTGGTGCAGGGTTTGGGGGTGCAGGTCTTGGGGAGGCAGAATTGGGGGTGCAGGTTTTTTGAGTTAAGGGATTTGGGGGTGCAGATTTTGGGTCTTCAGGACCTGGGGTTGCAGGATTTGGGGATGTAGGTTTGGGGTGCAGGGCTTAGGGTTTCAGTATCTTGGGTTGAAGAGGTTTGGGGTGAAGGGTTGTGTACGGCAGGATTTGGGGGTGCAGGGCTTCGGGCTGAAGGTTTGGGGGTGCAGGGTTCACATGTTCAGGAACTGGGGGTGCAGGATTTGGGTTTGCAGGTTTGGGGAATTTTGCGGTAAAGGATTTGGGGTGCAGGGTTGGGGGACGCAGGATCTGAGGGTGCAGCGTTTGGGGTGCAGAGTTAGGGGCTGCAGGATCTGGGGTGCAGGGTTTGGGGGGCACTGTTTTGGGGGGAAGGATTTGCGAGATGCAGGGTTTAAGAGTTTAGAATTTGGAGGTGTCGAATTTTGGGGTGCAGGAGGTGTGTGGTTTGGGGTTGCAGGTTTTGGGGGAGAATGGTTTGGGGGTGCAAGACTTGAGGGTGCAGGGTTTGGGGGTTTGGGACGTGGGGCTGGAGGATTTGGGGGTGCAGGATTTGGGGTGCATTGTGTGGGGGTGCAAGATCTTGGGGTGTACGAGCGTTGGGTGTGGGATTTGAAGGACAATGATTTGGGGGTGCAGGGATTGGGGGTGCAGGGTTTTGGGGTCAGGGATTTGGGGGTGGAGGATTTGAGCATGCGTGCTGTTGGGGCAGAGTTTCGGGGACAGATCTGGGGGTGCAGGGTTTGTGGGGCAGGATTCAGGGCTGTAGGCTTTGGGGGTAGAGTGTTTGGGGAGGATTTGGGGTGCAGGGTTGAAGGGTTTAGGATCTGGAGCTGCAGAGTTTTGGGGTGCAGGATCTGGGGTTCCAGGATTTATGGGTGTATGGTGTTGGGGGCTTAGGGTAGGAGGATCTTGGGGTGCAGGTCTGAAGGGTTTGGTAGGGCCGGATTTGGGGGTGCAGGGCTTTAGGGTGAGGCTTTGGGGGTGCAGTTCCATGTCTTTAGGAACTGGGGGGGCAGGGTTTTGTGGTGCAGATTTTTGAATCAAGTTTGAGGGGCCTTGATTTTGGGGTGCACGGTTTGGGGAAGCCGGATTTAGGGTGCAGTGTTTGGGGGTGCAGGGTTGGGTAAGGAAGGATCTGAGGGTGCAGGGTTTGAAGTTTCAGGACTTGGGGGTGCATGATCTTGGGGTGTACGAGTTTTGGATGCAGGATTTGAAGGAAAATGATTTGGGGGTGCAGGGTTTGGGGTGCAGGGTTTGGGGAGCCAGGGTGAGGGTCAGGGTTCTGTGGGGCCAGGCTTGAGGAGGCAGAATTTTGGGAAGCACAGTTTTGACAGCTAAGTTTGGGGTGCAGGGGTTGGGAATTCAGGCTTTGGGGGTGAAGAGTTTTGGGGAGCAGGGTTTGGGGGTTCATGACGTGGGGATGGAGGAACTGGGGGTGCAGGGTTTGGTGGGGAAGGGTTTGGGGTGCCTGGTTTAGGGTTGCAGGATTTGGGGGTCAAGGGTTTGGAGGTGCAGGGTTTTGGGGGGCAGGATATAGGGGTGCAGGATTTGAGGGTGCAGGGTTGTGGAGTGCAGAGATTTAGGGGTGCAAGATATGGGCTTGTATGGTTTTGGGGTGCAGGTTTTGGGGAGGGAAGATTTGGGGTGCAGAGTTTGGAGGTGCCAGGTTTGTGGTTGCAGGTTTTAGGGGTACAGGGTTTGGGAGTTCAGGACGTGGGGCTGGAGGATTTGGGGGTGCAGGATTTCCAAGGTCAGGTTTTGTGTATGCAGGGTTTGGGAGTACAGGGTCCACACGTGTAGAGCCTGGAGGTGCAGAATTTAGGTGTGCAGGGGTCTGGGGTGCCGGGTTTTGGGGTGCAGAATCTGGGGGTGCAAGGTTTGGGGGTGCAGGGTTTGGAAGCGCAAGGTGTTGCAGTGCAGGGTTTGAGATTTCAAGATTCGGGGTTCCAGGATTTGGGGGTGCAGTGTTAGGGGGTGAATGCTTTCGGGGTGCAGGGTTTGGGGGTGTATGATCTGGGGTTGAAGGGTTTCAGGGTGCAGGGTTAGGGGGGAAGGATTTGGGGGTGTAGGGGTTTGTAGTGCAAGGTTTGGTTCCAGGATTTATGGGTGCAGGGTGTTGGGGGTTTAGGGTAGGAGGATCTTGGGGTGCAGGGCTGAAGGCTTTGGTAGGGCAGGATTTGGGGGTGCAGGGCTTTAGGGTGAGGTTATCGGGGTGCAGGTTTCATGTCTTTAGAAACTGGGGGGGAAGGATTTTGGGGTGCTGGGCTTTGGGGTGCAGTGTTAGGGGGCAGGTTTTGGGGTGCAGGGTTTAGGGGGCAGGTTTTGCATGTTCAGAACTGGGGGTGCAGGATTTTGCGTTGAAGGGCTCTGGGGTGCCGGGGTTGGCCTGCAGGGATTGGGGTGCAGTATTTTGGGGTGCAGGGTCTTAGGGAACAGGATTTCAGGGGTGCAGGATTTAAGGGGTGCAGGGGCTTTGGGAGAGGGATTTGGGCTTCAGGGTCTGAGGGGTGCAGGGTTTGGTGGGGAAGGGTTTGGGGTGCCTGGTTTAGGGTTGCAGGATTTGGGGGTCAAGGGTTTGGAGGTGCCAGGGTTTTGGGGGGCAGGATATACAGGTGCAGGATTTGAGGGTGCAGGGTTGTGGAGTGCAGAGATTTGCAGGTGCAAGATCTGGGATTGTAGGGTTTTGGGGTGCAGGTTTTGGGGAGGAAGGATTTGGGGTGCAGGGTTTAAAGGTTCACGATCTGGAGGTGCAGCGTTTTGGGGTGCAGGGTTATGGGGCTATGGGTTTTGGGAGGGAAGGATCTGGGGGTGCAAGGTGCAGGGATCACAGTATGGGGGTGCAGGATTCTGGGGTGCAGGATCTGGGGAGCAGGATATGGGGGAGCAGGGTTTGGGGTGCAGAACCTTGTTGTTCAGGGTTTAGAGGCAGGATTTGGGGGTGCAGGGCTTTGGGGTGAGGAGTTGGGGGTGCAGGGTTCAGGACTTGGGGGATGGAGGATTTGGGGGTTGGAGGATTTGGGTGTGCAGGGTTGGGTAAGGAAGGATCTGAGGGCGCAGGGTTTGTGGGGCAGGATTTTGGGTGCAGGGTTTGGGGAGCAGGATCTGGGGGTGATGGAATTGGTTGACAAGGTTTCGCAGGCCGGCTTTGGGGGAGCAGAGTTCAGGGGTGCAAGGTTTTGGGGGACAGGTTTGGACATAAAAGATTCGGGGGCGAATGGTTTGGGGCAACGATTTTGGGGTGCAGGATTTGGGGGTGTAGGATTTGGTATTACAGGTTTTGGGGATTCATGGCTTGGGAGGAAGGATTTAGGGGTGCAGGGTTTCAAGATGCAGGATTTGGGGTGCAGTATTTGGGGTTGCAGGTTTGGGGGGTGCAAGTTGTGGGGCGGCAGGATATCGGGTATAGGGTTCTGGGCTGCAGGGTTTGGGGTGCAGGATTTCAACGTGCAGGGTTCTGGGGTGCAGTATCTGGGGGTCCAGGGTTTGGCAGTGCATTGGCTTTGGGGGTTGAAGGATTTGGGGGTGCAGGGTTTCGGGATGCAGGATTTGGGGGTGCAGGATTTGGGGGTGCAGAGTTAGGGGGCAGGATTTTCAGTGCAGGGTTTCAGGGTACAGAACTTGGTGGTGCAGGATCTGGGGGTGCAGGTTTTCGGTGGGGAATTTGGGGGTGCAGGGTGTTGAGGAAGGATCTGAGGGTACAATATTTGGGCTTTAAGGGTTTAGGGGGGCAGGATCTGGCAGTGCAGAGTTTGGGGACAGGACCTGGGGGTGCAGCGATTGGGGTTACAGGTTCTGGGGGTGCAGGGTCGAGGGAATTGTTTGAGGTGCAGGGTTATGAGAGTGCAGGATTTCTGGGTGCAGAGTTTGGGGTGCGGGGTATGGGGCAGCAGCATCTGGGGGTGTAGGTTTTGGGGGTTCATTCATTTGGGGGGAGGATCTGGGGGTGCAGGGTTTAAGGGTTCAGGATTTGGAGGTGTAGGGTTTTGGGGTACAGGGTTCTGGGTTGAGGTTTTGGGGTGAAAGATTTGGGGACGCAGTGTTAAGGGGTGGAGGCTTAGAGGTGCAAGATTTGGGGGTGCAGAGTTTTCGTGTGTCTGATTTGGGGGTGCAGGGTCTGGGGGTGCAAGATCCTGGAATTCAGGATCTGGGGGTTCAGGATTTGGGGGTGCACAGTATGGGAGGGAAGGATCTGGGGCTTCAGGATTTGGGGGTGCACTGTTTGGGGGTGCAGGGTTTAGAAGTCAGGTCTAAGAGTGCAGCGTTTGGGGTGCAGGGGCTTGGGGGGAAATTTAAGGTTGCAGAATGTGGGGTGCACAGGACTGGGGCACAGGATTTGGGGGTGCTAGGTTTCAGGGTTCAGGATTTGGAGGTGTGGAGTTTTGGGATGCAGGGGTTGGGAGTGCAGGGTGGTGGGGGTGAGAGATTTGGGGCGCAGGATTTGGAGATGCAGAGTTTTGGCAGGCAAGGATCCGGGGCTGCAGGATTTGGGGGTTCAGTGTTTAGGGCAGCACAATCTTGGGGTGCAGGGGTTTGCAGTGAAAGGTTTGGTAGGCAGGATTTGGGGTGCAGGATTCTGGGGGGCTGGGTTTGGGGTACAGGATTTGGTGTTGCAGGGATGGGGTTGAAGGGCTTGGGTTTCCAGGCCTTTGAGGTGCAGGATTTGGAGGTGCAAGGTTTGGGAGGGAATTCTTTGGGGTGCAGGGTTTGGGGGCAGGGTTTAGGGGTGCAGGGTATAGGACGGAAAGATTTGGGAATGCAGGGTTTGGGGTGCAGGTTTTGGGGTTCAGGAAGGTAGGGAGGGCAGGATTAGGGGGTGCAAGGTTTCAGTTGTAGGGTTTAGGGGTGCAGAGTTTGGTAGGGCCGAATTTGGGGGTGCAGGATTTGGGGTGCAGGGTTTGGGAAGACAGGATCAGGGGTGGAGGATTTGGGGGTGCAGGATTGAGGGGCAGGGTTTTGGTGCAGGGCTTGGGGTCAGGATCTGGGGTGCAGGTTTGGGAAGAGTATTTTGGGGTGCAGGATTTTGGGTGCCGTGTCTGCGGGGCAGGTTTGGGGTGATCACTGCTGATCCGCACACACTCGCTCTCTCTGGTATTCACCTCCATTCCTGCTCCTCCACCTCCCCACTGTTCTCTCCATCTCCTCTCTTCTCGTTCCCACCACACTCTGCACACAGACCCGACCACTGAGAATGTTCCAGAACACGCTGATCCAAACCCCGCTGGGACCTCCGGGCTCCATGGCAATGTGAAAATGGAGTGTGCCACAGAATCCCTTTGGGTGTCAAACACCTTGAAGGTGCTGGAGTCCAAGCACAACCCCCCGGCACTGCCCACGGCCCTCAGGAGCTCCTGTGGAAACCCCTCCAGGGATGGCGGCTCCAGCCCTGCCCTGGGCAGCCCGTTCAGTGCCCGACAGCCCTCGCTGGGAGGAACAGCTCCCAGGCTCCAGCCAGAAGCTCACCCGGTACCGCTGGGGCCGTCTCCTTTCCTCCTGCCGCTCGTTCCCGGGCAGAGTCCCCGAAGCCCGCTCTCCGGGCGCTCTGCGGGCGGCTCCTGGCCCGGCCGCCCCCCGCACTCCCGCTCTGGCTCCGCCCCAAGGCTCAGGCGGGAACGGCCGCTGCGGCCCGGCTGGCCAATCGCAGCTCGCCGCCTCATCCCCGCCCCCTCAAACCAGCCCTTGGCCCCGCCCCCTCCCCCCAGCCCCTCAGGAGGAGCCGCACCCGCTGGTGCTGAGTGCGGAGCTCAGCGCACAAAGAGCTGCACAGGGTGAGAGGGGCAGGGGGATTCGAGCTGGGATGGGCGCTGTTTGCAGACGGAACCAAGTGAGGCACGGGCTCTGCACCTGGAGAAAGGAAAAGGTGCTTAAGTTCTATTTAAAAAGTTACAAAATTTGTTTGTGAATTATTGGCTTAAACGTTTTTATCCATAGCAAAAGCGTAAGTTATTTATTTCAATCCAATTCCTCAATTGTATTCCTTAAACTCCCGTTCATCAGAGCAAAAGCAAAGCAGCGCGGGGGATTCGCTCCGCCCCACACGCCCCCGTTAAACAGCACGGGTGTGTTAAACACGGTAGGGGTTCATACCCATCATGGCCCAGAACGCTGAACACACCCACAGCCTTTCCTCCCAGCTCGAACCGCACCTGCACTGCTCACCCTGGGCAGCTCTGTGTGCGCTGAGCTCCGCACTCAGCACCAGGAACTGGGGTGGGGGGGTGGGAACGAGAAGAGAGGAGATGGAGAGAACAGTGGGGAGGTGGAGGAGCAGGAGTGGAGGTGAATACCAGAGAGAGCGAGTGTGTGCGGATCAGCAGTGATCACCCCAAACCTGCCCCGCAGACACGGCACCCAAAATCCTGCACCCCAAAATACTCTTCCCAAACCTGCACCCCAGATCCTGACCCCAAGCCCTGCACCAAAACCCTGCCCCTCAATCATGCACCCCCAAATACTCTTCCCAAACCTGCACCCCAGATCCTGACCCCAAGCCCTGCACCAAAACCCTGCCCCTCAATCCTGCACCCCCAAATCCTCCACCCCCGATCCTGTCTTCCCAAACCCTGCACCCCAGATCCTGCACCCCCAAATTCGGCCCTACCAAACTCTCCACCCCTAAACCCTACAACTGAAACCTTGCACCCCCTAATCCTGCCCTCCCTACCTTCCTGAACCCCGAAACCTGCACCCCAAACCCTGCATTCCCAAATCCTTCCGTCCTATACCCTCCACCCCTAAACCCTGCCCCCAAACCCTGCACCCCAAAGAATACCCTCCCAAACCCTGCACCTCCAAATCCTGCACCTCAAAGGCCTGGAAACCCAAGCTCTTCAACCCCATCCCTGCAACACCAAATCCTGTACCCCAAACCCAGCCCCCCAGAATCCTGCACCCCAAAGCCTGCCTACCAAACCTTTCACTGCAAACCCCTGCACCCCAAGATTGTGCTGCCCTAAACACTGAACCCCCAAATCCTGCACCCAAATCTCTCACCCCCAAATCCTTCCCCCACCACCCTACACCCTCAGATCCTTCAACCCCATCCCCTCCACCCCAAAACTCCACACCTCCAAATCCTGATCCCTGAAACCCCGCACCCCCAAATCCTGTGCCCCAGTCCTATGCACCCCACAGTCTGCACCCCAAACGCTGCACTCTTAGACCTGACTTCTAAACCCTGCACCCCCAAACAGTGCACCCCCAAATCCTGAAGCCCCAGATCCTTCCCTCCCATACCGTGCACCCCCACATCCTGAACCCCCAAATCCTGCACCCCTAATCCTCCACCCTCTTAACACTGCACCCCCAAAACCTGAACCACCAAATCCTTCACCCCCAAAACCTCCCTCCTCCAAACCCTGCCCTTCAAAATGCTGCACCCCCAAATCCTTCTCCCCAACACCCTGCACCCCCAGATCCTGACTCCAAAACCCTGCACCCCAAATCCTGTACCCCAAAGCCCTGCACTCTGAAATCATACATGCCCAGAATGTGCACCCTAAACTGTGCACCCCAAAATCCTAAACCCCTTAACCCTGCACCCCCAAATCCTCCAGACCCATGTGCCGAACCCAGCACCCCAAAATCTACCCCCCAAAACCTACATCCCCAAATCCTGCACCCCCAGGTCCTGAACACCCAAAATCTGCACCCCCAATTCTGCCTCCCCAAGACCTGCACCCCCAATTCTGCCTCCACAAGACCTTCACCCCCAGTCCCTGCTCCACTAAATCCTACACTCCCAAACCCTGCACCCCCAACCTCCTGTACCCCAAATCCTGCCCCCACAAGTTGCACCCTAAAATCCTGCACCCCCAAATCCTGTCCTACGCACCCTTCACCCCAAACCCCTTCACCCCAAGATCCTGCTGCCCTAAACCCTGCACCCCCAAATCATCCCTCCCAACCCTGCCCCCCAAAACCTGTCCCCCTAAAGCCTGACTCCGAAACCCTGCTCCCCAAAACCCTGCTACCCCCAATCTTGTACCCCCAGATCCTTTACCCCAACACCCTGCAATCCCAAACCCTGCACCCTCAATTCTCTCGCTAAACCCTGCACCCCCAAAACCCTGCACCCCAAAACCTTCTACCCCATAATTTGCACCCCAAAGCCCTGCACCCCCAAATCCCTGCACCCCCAAATCCTGCCTCTAAACGCTGAACTACAAGGTTCTGTACCCCAACAGCCTGCTCACCCAGATCCTGCACCCCAGAACCCTGCACCCCCATATTCTGATCCCTACAGCCTGCACCCCCAGCTCCTGCACCCCCAAAACCTGTACCCCTAAATACTGCACCCTTCAACCCTGCAGCCCACAACGCTGCACCCCCAACCTCTGCAGCCCCAGTTCCTTAACGTGTGAAACCTGCGCCCCCAAGTCCTGCACCCCAAAACCTTACACCCGGAATCCTGCCCCCCAAACCGTGCACCCCAAAATCAAGGCCCCTCAAACTTGCACTCAAAAGTCCGCACCACAAAATCCTGCCCCCCCAGTTCCTAAAGACATGGAACCTGCACCCCCAAATCCCGCACCCCAAAACCCTGCACCCCAGTACCCCAGACCACCAAATCTTGCACCTCCAAATCCTGCCCCCTTTAGCCCTGCACTTCAAACCCTGCACCCCAAATCCTGCAACCAAACCCTGTACCCCCAAATCCTGCAACCAGCCCTTGTACCCCCAAATCCTTGACCTCCACATCCCGAATCTCCAAACGCAGCAACCCCAAAACCCTACACCCCCAATCCCTGCACCCCCAAATCATTGTCCTTCAAATCCCACACCCAACGCTCGTACACCCCAAGATCTTGCACCCCCACACACTGCACCCCAAATCCTGCACCCCCAAATCCTCCAGCCCCATGTCCCAAACCCCCAAACCCTGCACCCTCAAGTCTTGCACCCCCAAACCATTCTCCCCCAAAACCTGCAACCCCAAACCACACACCTCCTGCACCCCAAAATTCGACACCTCCAAATTCTAAACCCTTAAACCCTGCATCTCGCAAATCCTTCCCCCCAAAACAGTGCCCCCCAAACCCTGCACCCCAGATCCTGCAGCCCCTAACTCTGCACCCCAAACGCTGCACCCTCAGATCCTGCGTCCCCCAACCCTGCACCCCAAATCCTTTACCGCAAAATTCCCCAAACCTGCAAACCCAAATCCTGCACCCCCAGTTCCTAAACATGCGAACCCTGCACCCCCAAACATTCAGCCCAAAGCCCTGCACCCCCAAATCCTGCCGTACACAACCCTTCACCCCAAACCTCTTCAACCCAAGATACTGAAACCCTAAGCCCTGCACCCCAAACCTACATCCCCAAATCCTGCACCCCCAGGTCCTGAACACCCAAAATCTGCACCCCCAAATCCCTAAACTCCAAAAACCTGCACCCCCAATTCTGCCTCCCCAAGACCTGAACCCCCAAACCCTGCACCACTAAACCCTGCACCCCCAAACCCTGTACCCCAAATCCTGACCCCCACAAGTTGCACCCTAAAAACCTGCACCCCCAAATCCTGTCCTACCCAACACTTCACACCAAACCCCTTCACCCCAAGATCCTGCTGCCCTAAACCCTGCACCCCAAAATCATCCCTCCCAACCCTGCCCCCCAAACCCTGTCCCCCTAAAGCCTGACCCCTAAACCCTGCTCCCCCAAAACCCTGCTACCCCCAATCTTGCACCCCCAGATCCTGCTGCTCCAAACCCTGCACCCCCAAATCCTCCAGCCCCACGTACCGATCTCCCAAACCCTGCAGCCCAGAACCCTGCACCCCACAACCCCTTCACCCCCAAATCCTGCACCCCCAGCCCTACCCCCTAAACTTTCCACCCCCAAATCCTGCCCTACCAAGTCCCCCACCCCAAATCCCTGCACCCCAAGATCCTGCACCCTGAACCCTGCACCCCTATATCCTCCTTCCCCAAACCCTGCACCCCAAACCACTGCACTCCAAACCACTGCACCCCTAAACCCTGAACCCCCAAATCCTGCACCCCTGGAACCTGCAACCCCAGACCCTGTAGCCTCAAATCAGGGCCCGCAAAATCCTGCTCCCTCGGCCTTGCACCCCCAAATCCTGCACCACCTAATCCTCCAACCCACTAACACAACCCCCTAAACCCCTTGTCCCCAAGACCCCCCATTGTCCCGAGGGCTCATTGTGATACCATGGGGGACCCCCTTGTCACTGGGGACCCATTGTGACACCATGGGGACCTCCCCTTGTCCTCAGGGCCCATTGTGACATCCTGGGGACCTCCCTTTCTCCCAAGGGCACATTGTGACGCCGTGGGGACCCCCTTTGTCCCCAGGGCCCATTGTGACAGGGTGGGGATCCCCCTTGTCCCCAGGGCCCATTGTGACGTCCCAGGACCAGCCATTGTCCCCAGGACCCATTGTGACACTATGGGGACCACTCGTTATCCTCAGGGCCCATTGTGACATCCTGGGGACCCCCTTGTCCCCAGGGCCCATTGTGACATCCTGGGGAGCCCCTTTGTCCCCAGGGCCCATTGTGATGTCCCAAAAGCTCCCCTTGTCCCCAGTGCCCATTGTGACATCCCAGGATCCCCCACTGTCGCCAGGGCCCATTGTGACGTTCAGGGGATCCACCTTTGTCTTCAGGGCCCACTGTGACATCCTGGGGACCCCCTTTGTCCCCAGAGCCCATTGTGACACCATGGGGACCTGCCTTGTCACGGGGGACCCATTGTGACACAAGGAGGACCCCACCTTGTCCCCAGGGCCCATTGTGACATCCCAGGGGTCCACTTTGTCCCCAGGGCCCATTGTGACACCATGGGGACCCCCCCTTATCACTGGGGACGCATTGTAACACCATGGGGACCCCCTCATCTCCTCAGTATCCATTGTGACATCCTGGGCACCCCCTCTTGTCCCCAGGGCCCATTGTAACACCATGGGGACACCCCATTATCCCCAGGGCATATTCTGACATCCTGGGGATCCCCCTTTGTTCCCAGGTCCCATTGTGGCACCATGGGGACTACCTTTGTCACTGGGGCCCATTGTGAGATCCCAGGACCCCTCCTTGTCCCCAGGGCCCATTGTGACATCCCAGGACCGCCCTTGTCACTGGGGACCCATTGTGACAACATGGGGACCCCCCCTTTGTCCCCAGGGCCCATTGTGACATTCTGGGGACCCCCTTTTTCCCCAGGGCCCATTGTGGCACCATGGGGACCCCCTTTGTCACTGGGGCCCATTGTGACATTCCATGATTCCACTTTGTTCCCAGGGCCCATTGTGACTCCGTGGGGACTCCCCTTTGTCCCCAGGGCCCATTGTGACATCCTGGGGACCCCCTTTGTCCAGAGGATCCATTGGACGTCCCAGGACTCCCCGTTGTCCCCAGGGCCCATTGTACACCTCCCAGGACCCACCCATTTTGTCCATGGCCCATTGTTACACCATGGGTACCCCCCTTGTCACTGGGGACACATTGTGACACCATGGGGACGCCCCCTTGTCCTCAGGGGCCATTGTGACATCCTGTGCACCCCCCATTGTCCCCTAGGGTCCATTGTGACGTCCCAGAACCCCCCCTTGTCCTCAGGGCCCATTGTGATATCCTGGGGACCCCTCCTTGTCTCCAGGGCCCATTGTGACATCCCAGGACCCCCCACTGTCCCAAGGGCCCACTGTGACATCTCAGGACCCCACTTGTCACTGGGGACCCATTGTGACACCATAGGGACCCCCGTTTGTCCCCAGGGCTCATTGTGACATCCCAGGACCTCCCATTGTCCCCAGGGCCCATCGTGACACCATGTGGACCCTTCCTGTCACTGGTAACCCATTTTAACACCATGGGGACCCCCCCTTTTCCCTCTGGTCCATCGTGGCACTGTGGGGAACCCCCTTATCACGCGGGACCCATTTTGACACCATGGGGACCCCCTTTGTCACTGGGGCCCATTGTGACATCCCAGGACCCCCCTTGTCCCCAGGGCCCATTGTGACATTCAGGGGACCCCTCTTTGTCCCCAGGGCCCATTGTGACATTCTGGAGAGCCCCACCTGGTCCCCAGGGCCCATTGTGACATCCTGGGTACCCCTCATTGTCCCCAGGGCCCATTGTGAAATCCTGGGGACCCCCTTGTCCCTATGGCCCATCATGGCACTGTGTGGACCCCCATTGTCACTGGGGACACATTGTGACACCATGGGGACCCCCCCATTGTCCCCAGGGCCCGTTGTGACACCGTGGGGACTCCCTTTGTCAGTGGGGCCCATTGTGAAATCCTGGGTGACCTCCTTTGTCTCCATGGCCCATTGTGTCACGGTGGGGACGACCCTTGTCCCCAGGGCCCATTGTGATATCCAAGGACCCCCCTTTTTCCTCGGGGCCCATTGTGGCATCCTGGGGACCGCCCTTGTCACTGGGGACCCATTGTGACACCATGGGGACGCCCTCTTTGTCCCCAGTGCCCATCGTGACATCCTGGGGACCCTCTTTGTGCCCAGGGCCCATTGTGATATCGAAGGACCCCCCTTTTTCCTGAGGGCCCATTGTGACATACTGGGGACCCCCTTTTGTCCCCAGGGCCCATTTTGGCACTATGGGTACCCTTTTTGTCTCCAGGCCCATTGTGACATCCTGGGGACCCCCCTTGTCCCCAGGACCTATTGTGATATCCTGGGACCCCGTTTGTCCGAAGGACCCATTGTGACATCCGGGGGACCCCATTGTCCCCAGGGTCCATAGTGGCATCGTGAGGACCCCTCTTGTTGCTTGGGCCCAGTGTAATGCCATGGGGATGCCCCCTTTGTCCCCAGTGCCCATTGTGACATCCTGGGGACCCACTATGTGGCCAGGGCCCATTGTGACATCTCAGGACCACCCCTTGTCCCCAGAGCCCGTTGTTACATCCTGGTAAACCCTCTTTGTCCCCAGGGACCATTGTGATGTCCCAGGACCCCCCTTTGTCCCCAGGGCCCACTGTGACATCCTGGGGAGCCCCCTTTGTCCCCAGGGCCCATTGTGACATCCTGAGGACCCCCTTTGTCCCCAGGGCCCATTGTGACATCCTGGGGACCCCCTTGTCCCCAGGGCCCATTGTGACATCCTGAGGACTCTCTTTGTCCCCAGGGCCCATTGTGACATCCCAGGACCCCCTGTTGTCCCCTGGGCCCATTGTGACACTGTGGGGACCCCCTTTGTCCCCAGGGCCCATTGTGACATCCTGAGGACTCTCTTTGTCCCCAGGGTCCATTGTGACATCCTGGAGACCCCCTTGTCCCCAGGGCCCATTGTGACATCCTGAGGACCCCCTTTGTCCCCAGGGCCCATTGTGACATCCTGGGGAGCCCCCTTTGTCCCCAGGGCCCATTGTGACATCCTGAGGACCCCCTTTGTCCCCAGGGCCCATTGTGACATCCTGAGGACCCCCTTGTCCCCAGGGCCCATTGTGACATCCTGAGGACTCTCTTTGTCCCCAGCGCCCATCGTGACATCCCAGGACCCCCCGTTGTCCCCAGGGCCCATTGTGACATCCTGGGGACCCCCTTTGTCCCCAGGGCCCATTGTGACATCCGGGGGACCCCCATGTCTCCAGGGCTCATCGTCGCACCGTGGGAACCCTCCTTGTCACTTGGGCCCATTGTTACACCATGGGGACCCCCCTTGTCCCCAGCGCCCATTGTGACACCGTGGGGACCCCCCTTGATCCCCAGAGCCCATCGTGACATTCAGGGGACCCCTCTTGGTCCCCAGGGCCAATTGTGGCACCATGGGGCCCCCTTTTGTCACTGTGGTCCAATGTGACATCTCAGGACCCAACTTTGTACCCAAGGCCCATTATGACACCGTGGGGACCCCCCTTGTCCCCAGGGCCCATTGTGACACCATGGGGACCCCCCTTGTCACTGGGGACGCATTGTGACCCCATGGGGACCCCCATTGTCCCCAGAGCCCATTGTGACATTCAGGGGACCCCTCTTTGTCCCCAGGGCCCATTGTTGCATCCTGGGCCCCCCCCACTTTTCCCCAGGGCCCATTGTTACGTCCCAGGACCCCCTGTTGTCCCCAGTGCCCATTGTGACATCCCAGGAGCCCACTTTGTCCCCAGGGCCCATTGTGACACCGTGGGGTCCCCCCTTGTCCCCAGGGCCCATTTTGACATTCAGGGGACCCCTCTTTGTCCCCAGGGTCTATTGTGACATCCTGGGGACCCCCTTTGTCCCCAGGGTCCATTTTGAAGCCCCAGAACACCCCATTGTCTGCAGAGCACATTGTGACATCGTGGCGACCCCCTTTGTCCCCAGGGCCCATTGAGACATCTTGGGGAACTCCCTTTGTACCCAGGGCCCATTATGACACCATGGGGATCCCCTTTGTCACTGGGGTCTATTGTGACATCCCAGGACTCCCCATTGTCCCCAGAGCCCATTGTGAGATCCTGGGGACCCCCTTTGTCCCCAGGGCCATTGTGACATCCTGGTGACCCCCCATTGTCCTCAGGGCCCATTGTTACATCCTGGGGAACCCCCGTTGTCCCCAGGGCCCATTGTGACATCCTGGGGACCCCTTTGTCACCAGAGCCCATTGTGATATCCTGGGGAGCCCCCTTTGTCCCCAGGGTCCATTGTGACGGCCAAGGAGCCCCCGCTGTCCCCAGGGTCTATTGTGACATCCTGGGGACCCCCTTTTTCCCCAGGGCCCATTGTGCCATCCTGTGACTCCCTTTGTCGCCAGGGCCCATTGTGACATCGCAGGACCCCCCATTGTCCCCTAGGGCACACTGTGACATCCTGGGGACCTTTCTTTGTCCCCAGGGGCCATTGTGCCATGCTAGGACCCCCCATTGCCCTCAGGGCCTATTGTGACATCCTGGGGACCCCCCCTTGTCTCCAGGGCCCATTGTGACATCTCAGGACCCCTCCTTGTCCCCAGGGCCATTGTGACATCCTGGGGACTCCCTTTGTCCCCAGGACCCATTGTGACATCTCAAGACCCCCCATTGTCCCCAGGGCCCATCGTGGCACCGTGGGGACCCCCTTTGTGCCCAGAGACCATTGTGACATTCAGGGGACCCCTCTTCATCCCTAGGACCCATTGTGATACCGTGGGGACCCTCTTTGTCCCGAGGGCCCATTATGGCATCCTGGGGACCCCGTTTGTCCCCAGGGCCCATTGTGGCACCATGGGGACCCCCTTTGTCCTTAGGGCCCATTGTGACATCCCAGGGCCCATTGTGACATCCTGGAGAAGTCCCCTTGTCTACAGGGCCCATTGTGACGTCACAGTAACCCCCATTGTCCCCAGGGTCCATTGTGACATCATGGGGACACCCCCTTTGTCACCAGGGCCCATTGTGACATCCTGGGGACTCCCTTTGTCCCCACGGCCCATTGGGGCACCATGGGGACCCCCTTTGTCACTGGGGCCCATTGTGACAACCCAGGATCTCACTTTGTCCCAAGGGCCCATTGTGACACCGTGGGGACCCCCTAGTCCCCAGGACCCATTGTGACATTCAGGGGACCCCCTTTGTCCCCACGGCCCATTGTGACACCATTGGGACCCCATTTGTCTATGGGGCCCATTGTGACATCTGAGGACCCCCCATTGTGCCCAAGGCCCATTGTGACATCCTGGGGAGCCCCCTTTGTCCCCAGGGCCCATTGTGGCACTATGGGGACCCCCTTTGTCACTGGGGCCCATTGTGACATCCCAGTACCCCACATTGTCCCCAGGGCCCATTGTGACATCCCAGGACCCCCCATTGTCCCCAGAGCCCATTGTGACATCCCAGGACTCCCCATTGTCTCCAGGGCCCATTGTGACATCCCCGGACCCCCCATTGTCCCCAGAGCCCATTGTGACATCCTGGGGACCCCCTTTGCCCCCAGGGCCCATTGTGACATCCTGGGGCCCTCCTGTTGTCCGCAGGGCCCATTGTGTCGTCCCAGGACCCCCCATTGTCCCCAGGGCCCATTGTGACATTCAGGGGACCCCCAACTGTCCCCAGGACCCATTGTGACATTCAGTGGACCCCTCTTTGTCCCCAGGGCCCATTGTCACATCCTGGGACCCCTCCTTGTCCTTAAGGCCCCTTGTGATATCCTGGGCACCCCACAGCGTCCCCAGAGTCCATTGTGACATCCTGTACATCCTCTTGTGCCCAGGGCTCATCGTGGCACCGTGGGTACCCCCTTTGTCCCCAGGGCCCATTGTGACGTCCCAGGACCCCGCATTGTCCCCAGAGCCCATTGTGACATCCTGGGGACCCCCAAGTCCCCAGGGCCCATTGTGACATCCTTGGGACCCCGTTTGTCGCCAGGGCCCATTGTGACACCATGGGGAGCCCTTTTGTCCCCAGTGCCCATTGTGACATCCTGGGGACCGTCTTTCTCCCCAGGGCCCATTGTGACATCCCAGGTCCCCAATTGTCCCCAGGGCCCATTGTGACACCGTGGGGACCCACCTTGTCACTGGGGTCGCACTGTGACACAATGGGGACCCCCGCTTTGTCTCCAGTGCCCATTGTGACATCCTGGGGAGCCCCCTTTTTTCCAGGGCCCATTGTGACACTGTTTGGACCACCCTTGTCCCCAGGGACCATTGTGACATTCAGGGGACCCCTCTTTGTCCCCAGGGCCCATTGTGACATCCCAGGACCCCCTTTGTCCCCAGGGTGCATTGTGACATTCTGGGCACGCCCTTTGTCCCCAGGGCCCATTGTGACATCTCAGGACCCCCCATTGTTCCCAGGGCCCATTGTGACATCCTGGGGACCCCCCTTTGTCCCCAGGGCCCATTGTGACATCCCAGGACCCCCTTTGTCCCCAGGGTGCATTGTGACATTCTGGGCACGCCCTTTGTCCCCAGGGCCCATTGTGAAATCCTGGGGACCCCTCTTGTCCCCACGGCCCATTGTGACATCCTGGGGACTCCTATTGTCCTCACAGTCTGCTGTGACATCCTGGGGACCCCCTTGTCCCCAGGGCCCACCGTGGCACCGTAGGGACCCCCGTTTTGTCTCCAGTGTCCATTGTGACATCCTGGGGACCCTCCTTGTCCCCAAAGCCCATTGTGACATCTTAGAGACCCCACTTTGTCCCTGGGGCCAATTGTGACACCGTGGGGACCCCCTTTGTACCCAGGGCCCATTCTGACGTCCCAGGATCCCCCCTTGTCCCCAGTGCTCATTGTGGCATTTTAGGGACCCCCCTTTGTCCCTAGGGCCCTTTGTGACGTCCAGGACCCCCCGTTGTCCCCAGGGCCCATTGTGATATTCAGGGGACCCCTCTTTGTACCCAGGACCTATTGTGACATCTTGGGGACCCCCCCTTGTCTCCAGAGCCCATTGTGACGTCCAGGACCCCCAGTTGTCCCCAGGGCCCACTGTAACATCCTGGGGACGCCCCTTGTCCCCAGGGCCCATTTTGGCACCATGGGGACCCCCTTTGTCACAGGGGACCATTGTGACATCCCAGGACCCCACTTTGTACCCAGCGCCCATTGTGACATTCAGGGGACCCCCTCTCGTCCCCAGGGCCCATTGTGAAATCCTGGGGACCCCTCTTGTCCCCACGGCCCATTGTGACATCCTGGGGACTCCTATTGTCCTCACAGTCTGTTGTGACATCCTGGGGACCCCCTTGTCCCCAGGGCCCACCGTGGCACCGTAGGGACCCCCGCTTTGTCTCCAGTGTCCATTGTGACATCCTGGGGACCCTCCTTGTCCCCAAAGCCCATTGTGACATCTTAGAGACCCCACTTTGTCCCCGGGGCCAATTGTGACACCGTGGGGACCCCCTTTGTACCCAGGGCCCATTCTGATGTCCCAGGATCCCCCCTTGTCCCCAGTGCTCATTGTGGCATTTTAGGGACCCCCCTTTGTCCCTAGGGCCCTTTGTGACGTCCAGGACCCCCCGTTGTCCCCAGGGCCCATTGTGATATTCAGGGGACCCCTCTTTGTACCCAGGACCTATTGTGACATCTTGGGGACCCCCCCTTGTCTCCAGAGCCCATTGTGACGTCCCAGGACCCCGCATTGTCCCCAGAGCCCATTGTGACATCCTGGGGACCCCCAAGTCCCCAGGGCCCATTGTGACATCCTTGGGACCCCGTTTGTCGCCAGGGCCCATTGTGACACCATGGGGAGCCCTTTTGTCCCCAGTGCCCATTGTGACATCCTGGGGACCGTCTTTCTCCCCAGGGCCCATTGTGACATCCCAGGTCCCCAATTGTCCCCAGGGCCCATTGTGACACCGTGGGGACCCACCTTGTCACTGGGGTCGCACTGTGACACAATGGGGACCCCCGCTTTGTCTCCAGTGCCCATTGTGACATCCTGGGGAGCCCCCTTTTTTCCAGGGCCCATTGTGACACTGTTTGGACCACCCTTGTCCCCAGGGACCATTGTGACATTCAGGGGACCCCTCTTTGTCCCCAGGGCCCATTGTGACATCCCAGGACCCCCTTTGTCCCCAGGGTGCATTGTGACATTCTGGGCACGCCCTTTGTCCCCAGGGCCCATTGTGACATCTCAGGACCCCCCATTGTTCCCAGGGCCCATTGTGACATCCTGGGGACCCCCCTTTGTCCCCAGGGCCCATTGTGACATCCCAGGACCCCCTTTGTCCCCAGGGTGCATTGTGACATTCTGGGCACGCCCTTTGTCCCCAGGGCCCATTGTGAAATCCTGGGGACCCCTCTTGTCCCCACGGCCCATTGTGACATCCTGGGGACTCCTATTGTCCTCACAGTCTGCTGTGACATCCTGGGGACCCCCTTGTCCCCAGGGCCCACCGTGGCACCGTAGGGACCCCCGTTTTGTCTCCAGTGTCCATTGTGACATCCTGGGGACCCTCCTTGTCCCCAAAGCCCATTGTGACATCTTAGAGACCCCACTTTGTCCCTGGGGCCAATTGTGACACCGTGGGGACCCCCTTTGTACCCAGGGCCCATTCTGACGTCCCAGGATCCCCCCTTGTCCCCAGTGCTCATTGTGGCATTTTAGGGACCCCCCTTTGTCCCTAGGGCCCTTTGTGACGTCCAGGACCCCCCGTTGTCCCCAGGGCCCATTGTGATATTCAGGGGACCCCTCTTTGTACCCAGGACCTATTGTGACATCTTGGGGACCCCCCCTTGTCTCCAGAGCCCATTGTGACGTCCAGGACCCCCAGTTGTCCCCAGGGCCCACTGTAACATCCTGGGGACGCCCCTTGTCCCCAGGGCCCATTTTGGCACCATGGGGACCCCCTTTGTCACAGGGGACCATTGTGACATCCCAGGACCCCACTTTGTACCCAGCGCCCATTGTGACATTCAGGGGACCCCCTCTCGTCCCCAGGGCCCATTGTGAAATCCTGGGGACCCCTCTTGTCCCCACGGCCCATTGTGACATCCTGGGGACTCCTATTGTCCTCACAGTCTGTTGTGACATCCTGGGGACCCCCTTGTCCCCAGGGCCCACCGTGGCACCGTAGGGACCCCCGCTTTGTCTCCAGTGTCCATTGTGACATCCTGGGGACCCTCCTTGTCCCCAAAGCCCATTGTGACATCTTAGAGACCCCACTTTGTCCCCGGGGCCAATTGTGACACCGTGGGGACCCCCTTTGTACCCAGGGCCCATTCTGATGTCCCAGGATCCCCCCTTGTCCCCAGTGCTCATTGTGGCATTTTAGGGACCCCCCTTTGTCCCTAGGGCCCTTTGTGACGTCCAGGACCCCCCGTTGTCCCCAGGGCCCATTGTGATATTCAGGGGACCCCTCTTTGTACCCAGGACCTATTGTGACATCTTGGGGACCCCCCCTTGTCTCCAGAGCCCATTGTGACGTCCAGGACCCCCCGTTGTCCCCAGGGCCCATTGTGATATTCAGGGGACCCCTCTTTGTACCCAGGACCTATTGTGACATCTTGGGGACCCCCCCTTGTCTCCAGAGCCCATTGTGACGTCCAGGACCCCCAGTTGTCCCCAGGGCCCACTGTAACATCCTGGGGACGCCCCTTGTCCCCAGGGCCCATTTTGGCACCATGGGGACCCCCTTTGTCACAGGGGACCATTGTGACATCCCAGGACCCCACTTTGTACCCAGGGCCCATTGTGACATTCAGGGGATCCCCTCTTGTCCCCAGGGCCCATTGTGACGTCCTAGGACCCCACTTTGTCCCCAGGGCGCATTGTAACATCCTGGGGACCCCCTTGTCCCCAGGACCCATTGTGACATCCTGGCGACTCCCTTTGTCCCCAGGGCCCATTGTGACGTCCCATGACCCCCCGTTGTCCCCAGGGCAAATTGTGACATTTTGGGGACCCTCGTTTGTCCACAGGGCCCATTGTGATATCTTTAGGACCCCCCAATTGTCCCGAGGGCCCATTGTGACATCCGAGGACCCCCCCTTGTCCACAGGGCCCATTGTGACATTCAGGGCACCCCTCTTTGTCCCCAAGGCCCATTGTGAGAGGGTGGGACCCCTCTTGTCCCCAGGGCCCATTGTGACATCCTGGGGACCCCGTTTGTCGACAGGGCCCATTGTGGTACCATGGGGACCCCCTTTGTCCACAGGGGGACATTGTGACGTCCCAGGGCCCCCCTTGTCCCCAGGGCCCATTGTGACATTCAGGGCACCCCTCTTAGTCCCCAGGGCCTATTGTGACATCCTGGGGACCACCCCCTTGTCTCCAGTGCCAATTGTGACGTCCCAGGACCCCCCATTGTCCTTAGGGCCCATTTTGAAATCCTGGGGACCCCCCCTTTGTCCCCAGGGCCCATTGTGACATCCCAGAACCCCCCCTTGTCCCCAGGGCCCATTGTGACATCCTGGGGATCCCCTTTGTCCCCAGGGCCCATTGTGGCACCGTGAGGACCCCCCTTGTCCCAAGGGCCCATTGTGACATTCCACGACCCCTCCTTGTCCCCAAGACCCATTGTGACATCCTGGGGATCCCCTTTGTCCCCAGGGCCATTGTGGCACCGTGGGAACACCCCTTGTCGTATAAACAAAACTGGAAAGCCAAAGAACTCCCAGATATAGGCAGAAACGATCCCAAAGGGCACAAATGTGCCCAGATTTAGCTCAAAAGTGGCCCAAAGTGCCAAAGCAATCCCAGCTTTGATTTGAAACGGGCCCAAAGGCTCAAAGCGTGCCCTGGGATGGGGCCGTGTGGCAAGAGGCTGGGGGGCAGGGAGGGTCCAACAGGGACTCAGTGCTGGTTGGGGTCCTGGGAGGTCACAATGGGTCCTGCAGACAAGGGGGTCCCCAGGATGTCACAATAGGCCCTGGGGACACTGGGGGTCCCCTGAATGTTCACAATGGTCCTTGAGGACAAGCGGGGTCCCCACGGTGTCAAAATGGGACGTAGGGACAAAGTGGGGTCCTGGGATATCACAATGGGCCCTGCAGACAAGGGGGGTCCCCACGGTGTCACAATGAACCCTGGGGACAACGAGGGGGTCCTGGGATGTCACAATGGGCCCTGGGGACAAAGGGGGCTCCCCAGGATATCACAATGGGCTCCGGTGACAAAGGGGTCCCCAGGATGTCACAATGGGCCCTGGGGCCAAGAGGTGTCCCACCCTGTCACAATGGGCCCTGAGAATATATGGGAAACCCACGGTATCACGATAGGCCCTGGGGACAAGGGGGTCCTCAGGATGTCACAATGGGCCCTGGGGACAAAGGGGGTCCCCAGGATGTCACAATGGGCCCTGGGGATAAAGGAGGGTCCCCAGGATGTTCACTATGGGCCCTGGGGATAATGGGGGGTCCTCGGATGTCACAATGGGTCCTGAGGACAAGCGGTGTCCCCACGGTGTCACAAAGAACCCTGGGGACAAAGGGGGGTCCCCAAGATGTCACAATGGGCTCTGGGGACAAAGGGGGTCCCCAGGATGTCACAATGTGCCCTGGGGACACTGGAGGATCCTGGGATGTCACAATGGGCCCTGAGTCCAAAGGGAGTCCCCAGGATGTCAAAATGGGGCCTGGGGCAAAGGGGGTCCTGGGACGTCACAATGGGCCCTGGAGACAAGGGGGGGTGCCCGGGATGTCACAATGGGCTCTGGGGACAAGGGGGGTCCCAAGGATATCACAATGGGCACTGGAGACAAAGGGGGGGGTCCCCACAGTGCTACGATGGGCCCGGGGGACAAGAGGGTCCGCAGGATGTCACAATGGGCCCTGGGGACAATGGGGGGTCCTGGGATGTCACAATGGCCCCTGGGTACAAAGAGGGTTCCCCAGGATGTCACAATGGGCCCTGGGGACAATGGAGGGTCCTGGGACATCACAATGGGCCCTGGGGACAAGGGGGTCCCCACCATGTCACAAAGGGCACTGGGGACAAAGGGGGTAACCAGGATGTCACAATGGGCCCTGGGGACAAAGGGGGTCCCCAGGATGTCACAATGGGCCCTGGGGATAAAGGGGGGTCCCCAGGATGTTCACTATGGGCCCTGGGGACAATGGGGGGTCCTGGGATGTCACAATGGGCCCTGAGGACAAGCGGGGTCCCCACGGTGTCACAATGAACCCTGGGGACAAAGTGGCGTCCCCAGGATGTCACAATGGGCTCTGGGGACAAGAGGCATCCCAAGGATGTTACAATGGACCCTGAGGACAAAGGGGGACCCCAGGATGTCACAATGGGTCCTGGGGACACTGGGGGGTCTTGGGATGTCACAATGAGCCCTGATTCCAAAGGGAGTCCCCAGGATGTCACAATGGGTCCTGGGGACAATAGGGGGTCCTGGGATGTCACAATGGGCCCTGGAGACAACGGGGGTTCCCCACGATGTCACAATAGGCCCTGGAGACAAAGAGGGGTCCCCTGAATGTCATAATGGGCCCTGAGAACTAGGAGGGTCCCCACGGTGTCACAATGGGCCCTGGGGACAAAGAGGGGTCAGCAGGATGTCACAACGGGCCCTGGGGACAAAGGGGAATCCTGGGATGCCACAATGGGCTCTGGGGACAAAGGGGGTCCCCACGGTGTCACAATGGGCCCTGAGCACAAAGGGCGTCTCCAGGATGTTCACAATGGGCCCTGGGGACAATGGGGGCTTCCCAGGATGTCACAATGGGCTCTGGGGACAAAGGGGGTCCCGAGGATGTCACAATGGGCCCTGGGGACCAGGGGTGTCCTGGGATGTCACAATGGGCCCCAGTGACAAAGGGGGTCCCCATGGTGCCACAAAGTACCCTGGGGACAAAGGGAGTTCCTGGGATGTCGCAATGGGCCCTGGGGACAAGGGGGGTCCTGCGGTGTCAGAATGGGTTTCCAGTGAAAAGGGGGATCCCCACGGTGCCACTATGGGCCCTGGGGACAATGGGGGTCCCCATGGTGTCACAACGGGCCCTGGGGACAAAGGTTGGTTCCCTGAATGTCACAATGGGCCCTGGGGAAAAAAGGGGTCCCCACCCTGTCACAATGGGCCCTGGAGACAATGGGGGGTCGCCAGGATGTCACAATGGGCCCTGGGAACAATAGGGGGTCCTGGGACGTCACAATGGACCCTGGGGACAAACGGGGTCCCAAGGATGTCACAATGGGCCCTGGGGACAAAGGGGGGTCCCCAGGATGTCACAATGGGCCCTGGGGACAAAGGGCATCCCCAGGATGTCACAAGGGACTCTGGTGACAAAGGGGTCCCCAGGATGTCACAATGGGCCCTGGGGACAAGGAGGGGTCGTGGAATGTAACAATGGACCCTCGGGACAAGGTGGGGTCCCCACACTGTCACATTGGGCCCTGGGGACAAAGGGGATCCCCAGGATGTTACAATGGGCCCTGGGGAAAATGGGAGGTCCTGGGATGTCACAATGGTCTCTGTGGACAAAGGGGGTCCCCAGGATGTCACAATGAGCCCTGGGGACAAGAGGGGTCCCACCCTTTCACAATGGGCCCTGGGGACAAAGAGGGTCCCCACGGTGTCACAATGGGCCCTGGGGACACAGGGCGATCCCCAGGATGTCACAATGGGCCCTGGGGACAATGGGGGGTTCTGCGATGCCACAATGGGCCCTGGGGACAAAGGGGGGTCCTGGGATGTCACAATGGGCCCTGGGGACAAAGGGAGGTCCCCATGGTGTCACAAGGGGCCCTGGGGACACAGAGCGATACCCACGGTGTCACAATGGGTCCTGGGGACAAATTGGGGTCCTGGGATGTCACAATGGGCCCCAGTGACAAAGGGGGTCCCCATGGTGCAACAATGGGCCCTGGGGACAACGGGGGATCCTGAGACATCACAATGGGCCTTGGGGACAAAGGGGGTCCCCATGGTGTCACAACACCCTGGGGACAATGGGGGGTCCCCAGGATGTCACAATGGCCCCTGGGGACAAGAGGGGTCCCCACGGTGTCACAATGGTCACTGGGGACAAAGTGGGGCCTGGGATGTTACAATGGGCCCCAGTGACAAAGGGGGTCCCCTGAATGTCACAATGGGCCCTGCGGACCAGAGGGGTCCCCATGGTGTCACATGGTGTCACAATGGGCACTGGGGACAAAGTGGGGTCCTGGGATGTCACAATGGGCTCTGGGGACAAAGTGGGGTCCCGAGGATGTCACAATGGGCCCTTGGAACAATGTGGGGTACCCAGGATGTCAGAATGGCTCCTGAGTACAAGGGGGGTCTCCATGGTGTCACAGTGGGTCCCCAGTGACACGGGGGGGTCCCCATGGTCTCACAATAGACCCTGGGGACAAAGGTGGGTCCCCATGGTGCCACAATGGGCCCTGGGGACAATGGGGGGTCCTGGGACGCCACAATGGGCACTGGGGACAAGGGGAGGTCCCCAGGATGTCACAATGGGCCCTGGGGACAAATAGGGGTCCTCTGAACGTCACAATGGACCCTGGGGACAAGGGTTTCCCCAGGATGTCACAATGCGCCCTGGGGACAAAGGTGGTCCCCATGATGTCGCAGTGGACCCTGGGGACAATGGGGGTGCCCAGGATGTCACAATGAGTTCTGAGGACAAGGGGGTGTCCTCATGGTGTCACAACGGGCCCGGGGGACAAGGGGCGGTCTCTATGGTGTCACAATGGGCCCCAGGGACAAAGGGAGGTCCCCATGGTGTCACAATGGGCCCAGGGGACAATAGGAGGTCCTGGGATGTCACAATGGGCCCTGGGGACAAAGTGGGGTCCTGGGATATCACAATGTGCCCCAGTGACAAAGGGCTTTCCCATGGTGCCACAATGAGCCCTGGGGACAAAGGGAGGTCCCCAGGATGTCACACTGGGCCCTGGGGACTAATGGGGTCCCCACGGTGTCACAATGGGCCCTGGGGATAAAGAGGGGTCCCCAGGATGTCACAATGGGTCCCCAGTGACAAAGGGGGTCCCCAGGATGTCTCAATGGGCCCTGAGGACAGTGGGAGGTCCCCATGGTGTCACAATGGGTCCCCAGTGACAAGGGGGGTCCCCACGGTGCCATGATGGGTCCTGGGGACAATGAGGGGTCCTGGGACATCACAATGGGCCCTGGGGACAAAGGGAGTCCCCACAGTCGCACAATCGGCCCTGGGGACGAAGGGGGGTCCTCAGGATGTCACAATGGGCCCTGGGGACAATGGAGGGTCCTGGGATGTCACAATAGGCCCTGGGAACAAGGGGGGTCCCCATGGTGTCACAATGGGCCCTGGGGACAAAGGGGCTCCCTAGGCTGTCACAATGGGCTCTGGGCACAATGGGGGGTCCTGGGACATCACAATGGGCCCTGGGGACAAAGAGGGGTCCCCAGGATGTCACAATGGGCCCTGGGGACAATGGGTGGTCCTGGGATGTCACAATGGGCCCTGGGGACAAGGGGTTAGGGGGTTGTGTTAGGGGGTTGGAGGATTAGGTGGTGCAGGATTTGAGGGTGCAAGGCTGGGGGAGCAGGATTTTGCGGGGCCTGATTTGGGGCTACAGGGTCTGGGGTTGCAGGTTCCAGGGGTGCAGGATTTGGGGGTTCAGGGTTTAGGGCAGTAGGATCTTTGGGTGCAGGAGTTTGGGGTGCCGGGTTTGGGGGCCAGGATTTGGGGTTGCAGGATTTAGGGGTGCAGTGGTTTGGAGTGCAGTGTTTTGGGGTGCAGGGTTTGGGGAAGGAGGATATGGAGGTGCAGGGTTTAGGGTGCAGGATCTTGGGGTGCAGGGGTTTGGGGTGGAGGGCTTGGTAGGGCAGGGTTTGCGGGTGGAAGGTTTAGGGGGTAGGGCTGGGGGTGCAGGATTTGGGGGTGAAGGGGTTGTGGGGTGCAGGGTTCTGGGGTGCAGGGTTTGGGAGATCGGTACGTGGGGCTGGAGGATTTGGGGTGCAGGGTTTGGAGCAGCAGGATCTGGGGGTGCAGAGTTGGGGGGTGCAAGATTGGGGGTAGCAGGGTTTTGGGGAGCAGGGTTTCGGGGTCAGGCTTTACGGGGACAGGGTTTGGGGGGCAGGGTTGGGAGGGATGATTTTGGGGTGCAGGGTTTAGGGCAGCAGGATCTTGGGGTGAAGTGGTTTGGGGTGAAGGGTTGGGTAGGACAGGATTTGGGGGTGCAGGGCTTCGGGCTTCGGGTTTGGGGGTGCAGGGTTCGCATGTTCAGGAACTGGGGGTGCAGGGTTTGGGGGTTTGGGACGTAGGGCTGGAGGATTTGGGGGTGCAGGATTTGGGGTGCAGTGTGTGGGGGTGCAAGATCTGGGGGTGTACGAGCGTTGGGTGTGGGATTTGAAGGACAATGATTTGGGGGTGCAGGGATTGGGGGTGTAGGGTTTTGGGGTTGCTGCATTTGGAGATTCGGGATGTGGAGGTCAAGGATTTGGGGGTACAATGTTTGGTTGCAGGATTTGGGGTGCAGGGTTTGAAGTGCAGGTCTAAAGGGGGCAGGATTTGGAGGTGCAAGATTTGGTGGTCTGGGGTATTGGGGTGCAGGGTTTTGGGGTGAGGGATTTGGTGGTCAGGATGTGGGGTGGAGGATTTGAGCGTGCATGCTGTTGGGGCACAGAGTTTCGGCGACAGATCTGCGGGTGCAGGGTTTGTGGGGCAGGATTCAGGGCTGTAGGCTTTGGGGGTGGAGTGTTTTGGGGAGGATTTGGGGTGCAGGGTTGAAGGGTTTAGATCTGGAGGTGCAGAGTTCTGGGGTGCAGGGTGTCGGGTGCAGGATCTGGGGCTCCAGGATTTATGGGTGCAGGGTCTTGGGGTTTAGGGTAGGAGGATCGTGGGGTGCGGAGCTGAAGGGTTTGGTAGGGCCGGATTTGGGGCTGCAGGGCTTTAGGGTGAGGCTTTGGGGGTGCAGGTTCCATGTCTTTAGGAACTGGGGGGGCAGGATTTTGTGGTGCGGACTTTTGAGTGCAAGTTTGAGGGGCCTTGATTTTGGGGTGCATGGTTTGGGGGGCAGGATTCCGGGTGTAAGGTTTTGGGGTGCAGGACTTGGGGGCGCAGGTTTCACACGTTAAGGAACTGGGGCTGCAGAGGTTGGGGGTGCAGCGTTGTGGGCTGCAGGGTTGAAGGGTGCAGGATTTAGGGGTACAGGTTTTGGGGGTGCAGGAGCTGGGGGTGCAGGCTGTAGGGATCAGAATATCGGGGTGCATTGTTTGGGATTGCAGGATATTGGGTGTAGGATCTGAGGGTACAAGGTTTGGGGTACCAGGGTTTTGGGGAGCAGGGTTTCGGGGTCAGGCTTTAGGGGGTCAGGGTTTGGGGGGCAGGACTGGGAGGGATGATTTGGGGGTGCAGGGTTTAGGGCAGCAGGATCTTGGGGTGAAGGGGTTTGGGGTGAAGGGTTGGGTAGGACAGGATTTGGGGTGCAGGTTTTTAGGGTGCCACTTGTGGGGGCAGGATTTGGGGTACAGGGGATTGGGGGTGCAGGGTTTGTGGGTGCAGGATTTAGTGGAGCACGGATTGGGTTGTAGATCCTGGGGAAGCAGAATTGGGGGTGCAGGTTTTGGGAGTTAAGGGTTTGGGGGTGCAGATTTTGGGTGTTCAGGACCTGGGGGTGCAGGATTTGGGGATGTTGGTTTTGGGGGGTAGATTTTGGGGTGCTGGGTTCGGGACATGGGTCTGGAGGATTTGGGGGTGCAGGGTTAAGGGGTTTAGGATTTTGGGGTGCACGGTTTAGGGTGCACGTTCTGGGCATGTATGATTTGAGAGTGCAGGGCTTTGGGGTACAGGATTTGGGGTGCAGGGTTTTGGGGTCAGGATCTGGGGGTGCAGGGTGTTGGGGAGAAGGATTCGGGGTGCAGCATTTTGAAGGGCAGGGTTTGGAGGAGGGAGGTTTTGGAGGTGCAAGGTTTGGTGGTTCAGGTTTTGAGGGTGCAAGATATGGTGGTGCAGGTTTTGGGGGTGCAGTGTTAAGGGGGTGGAGGATTAGAGGTGCAGGATTTGGGGGTGCAGGGTTGGGAGTGCAGGGTTTTTGGGGCCTGATTTGGGGGTACAGGGTCTGGGGGTGCAAGATCCTGGAGTTCAGGATTTGGGGGTTCAGGATTTGGGCTGCAGGGTATGGGAGGGAAGGATCTGGGGCTTCAGGATTTGGGGGTGCACCGTTTCGGGGTGCAGGGTTTAAAAGTCAGGTCTAAGAGTGCAGGGTTTGGGGGTGCAGGGGTTTGGGGATGCAGGGGTTTGGGGGTGCAGGTTTCATGAGTTCAGGAACTGGGGGTGCAGGAATCAAGGGTGCAGGGTTTGGGAAAGAATTTGGGGGATCAGGGTTTTGGGGTGCAGAGTTTCAGAGTTCAGGGTTTGGGGGAAAGTTTAAGGTTGCAGAGTGTTAAGGGTGCAGAGCATTGGGGCAGAGGATTTGGGGGTGCGGGGTTTCAGGGTTCAGGATGTGGAGGGGTGGAGTTTTGGGGGGCAGGGTTTGGGGGTGAAGGATTTGGGGGTGCAGGGTGGTGGGGTACACGCCTTCCTGTGTCACCTCAGCTGGGTGTTCCTGCTCCATGGGGGGATTGCACCGGATGAGCTTTCCAGGTCCCTTCCAACCCCTGACATCCTGGGACTCTGTGCGGAAGGATTTGGGGGTGAGAGATTGGAGGTGCAGCATTTGGGGGTGCAGAGTTTTGGGAGGCAAGGACCTGGGGCTGCAGGATTTGGGGGTTCATTGTTTAGGGCAGCACAATCTTGGGGTGCAGGGGTTTGCAGTGAAAGGTTTGGTAGGGCAGGATTTGGGGTGCAGGATTCTGGGGTGCTGGGTTTTGGGGCACAGGATTTGGTGTTGCAGGGATGGGGTTGAAGGGCTTGGGTTTCCAGGCCTTGGAGGTGCAAGGTTTGGGAGGGAATTCTTTCGGGGTGCTGTGTTTGGGGGTGCAGGGTTTTGGGGTGCAGGATTTGGGTGTTCAGGACCTGAGGGTGCTGCATTGGGGGTGCAGTGGTTTGGGGAGCAGGGTTTAGGGAGGCAAATTATGGGGGTCCTGGGTTTTAGGAGGACAGGATTTAAGGGCGCGGGATTTGGGGGTGCAGGGTTTGGGGACTCAGGACCTGGGGGTGCAGCTTTCAGGGTGCGAGGCTTAGGGGTGCATTATTAGAGGGTGGAATATCAGGGGTGCAGGACGGGGTGGGGAGGATCTGGGGTGCACATTTTGGGCGCTAAGGACGTGGGGGTGCAGGACTTGGGCGTTCAGGGAGTGGGAGTGCACGGTTTGGGGGTGCAGAGTGCAAGCTGGGGGGGCAGGATTTGGGGTGCAGGCTTTGGGGGTGCATTGTTGGGGGACAGGATTTGGGGGTGCAGGGTTTGGGGATGTAGGATTTAGGGTGCAGGACTTGGGGTTGTACGGCTGGGGGGTGAAGGGTTTGGGGGAAAGAATAATGAGGTGCACGGTTTAGGGGCACAGGGGCTTGGGGGGAACGATTTGGGGCTGCAGGGTTTGAAGTGCAGGGTTTGAGGGGGCAGGATTTGGGGGTGCAAGATTTGGTGGTTCGGGATTCTGGGGTGCCGGGTTTTGAGGTGAAGGATCTGGGGGTGCAGGGTTTGGGGATGGATGATCACGGGGTGCAGACTTTGGAATTCAGGATCTTGGGGTGCAGGGGTCTGCACTGAAGGGTTTGGTAGAGCAGGGTCGGGGGGTGCAGGACTTTCGGGTGAGGTTGGGGGTGCAGGGTTCGTGTGTTCAGGGTTTAGAGGCAGGATTTGAGGGTGCAGGGCTTTGGGGTGAGGGGTTGGGGTGCAGGGTTCAGGGCTCCAGGACCTGGGGGTTGGAGGATTTAGGGGCTTGCAGGATTTGGGGGTGCAGGGCAGGGCAAGAAAGGCTCTGAATGTGCAGTGTTTGAAGTTTCAGCACTTGGGGGTGCAGGATTTGGGGGTACAGGATTAATGGGGGCAGGGTGTCTGGGGGTAGAACTTGGGGTGCACATTTTGTGGGGATGCAAGATTTGAGAGTGCAGGGATTTGGGGTGAGGGATTTCAGGGTGCCGGGTTGGGGGGGAAGGATCTGCGGGTGCAGAGTTTGTCAGTGCATTGATTGGGGGTCAGAATTTGGGGGTGCAGGGTTAGTGGGGCAAGATTTTGGGTGCAGGTTTTGGGGAGCAGGATCTGGGGGTGATGGATTTGGGTGACAAGGTTTGGGGAGCAGAGTTCAGGGGCTTGGGGGATGGGTTTGGACCTACAAGATTCGGGGGAAATGGTTTGGGGGAAGGATCTGGGGGCGAGATATTTGGGGGGCAGGGTTTGGGATGCCAGGTTTGGGGGTGAAGGGCTTGGGGGCAAGGATCTGGGGTGCAGGATTAGGGGGATTCAGGATTGGGGGGGTTAAGGTTGTATGGGGGACAATTTCGGGGGGCAGGTTTGGGGGGCAGGATTTACAGTGCAGGCTTTTGGGATGCACGGCTTCAGGGTACAGGGCTTGATGAGGCAGGATTTGGGGGTGCAGGATTTGGGGGCTCAGTGTTAGGAGGTGAATGTTTTGGGGGTGAAGGGTTTGGGAGTGTAAAATCTGGGCGTGCAGGATTTTGGAGTGCAGTATTTTGGGGTGCAGGGTTTGGGACTGTAGATTTTGGGGTGTAGGGCTTGGGGGGCAGGGTTTGGGACTGCAGGTTTTGGGGTGTAGGGTTTGGGGGTACAAAGTTTAGGGGGCAGGGTTTGGGGCGCAGGATCTTGGGGTGTACGAGTTTTGGGTGTGGGATTTGAAAAAAAATGATTTGTGGTGCAAGGTTTTGGGGTGCAGGGTTTGGGGGGGCAGGTTTTGCGTGTTCAGGAACTGGGGGTGCGGGATTTTGCGTTGAAGGGCTCTGGGGTGCCGGGGTTGGCCTGCAGGGGTTGGGGTGCAGTATTTTGGGGTGCAGGGGTTTGGGTTTCAGGACCTGGGGGTGCAGGGTCTCAGGGAACAGGATTTCAGGGGTGCAGCATTTGAGGGGTGACGGCCTTGGGGATGAAGGATTGGGGAGTGCAGGGTTTGGGGGTGCAGATTTGGGGTGCAGGGTTTAGGGGGTGTAGGGTTTTGGAGGGGCAGGATATTGGGGTGCAGGATTTAGAGGAGCCGACTTTTGGTCAGCAGGATTGGGGGGCAAGGATTTGGGGGTGCAGGGTTTAGGGTAGCAGAGACTTGGGGTGCAGGGTTTGGTGGGGCAGAATCTTGGGGTGCAGGGTTTGGGGTTCAGGGTTCGGGATGTACATTTTTGGGAGGCAGGATTTGAGGGCGCAGGGTTTTGGGGCAAAGGGTTTAGAGAGCAGGATTTAGAGTGCAGGGTTTGGGGGTTCAGGGTCTAGGGTGGCAGGAATTTTGAGGTGCAGGTCTTTGGGGCAAAGGGTTCTGTGGTGCTGAGTTTTGGGGTGCAGGATTTGGGTGTGCAGGGTTGGGGGTTGGGGAGAAGGATTTTAGGGTGCAGGATTTTAGGGTGAAGGTTTGGTAGGGCTGAGTTTGGAGGTTCAGGGTTCTGGGGTGCAGGGTGTTGGGTGCAGGATCTGGGGGTACAGGATCTATGGGTGCAGGGTGTTGTGGGGAAGGATCTTGGGGTGAAGGGTTTGTGGGTGCAGGGATTTTGAGTGAGGGATTGGGGGTTCAGAGTTATGGGGTGCAGGCTTTGGGGGTGCAGGGTGTTGGGGAAGGATTTGGGGTACAGGGTTTGGGGATTAAAGGATTTGGGGGTGCAGGGTTCAGGTGTTCAGGACCTGGGTGTGCAGGGTTTGCGGGTTCAAGGTTTGGGGCGCAATGTTTTGGGGGACAGGATTTGGGGGTGCAGAGTTTTGGGGTGCAGGGCTTGTGAGAGAAGAATCGGGTGTGCATGATTTGGGGTTTCAGGATTTGGGCGGCAGGATCTGGGGGTGCGGGATTTAGGGGTGTAGGGTTGGGGGACAGAATTTCGAGGTGAAGGGTTGGGTAGGGCAGGATTTTGGGGTACAGGGTTCTGGGGTGCAGGATTTTGGGTGAGGGATTTCAGGTTCAGGGTTAGGGAGTGCAGGATTTGGGGCAGCAGGGTGTTGGGGAAGGATTTGGGGTGCAGGATTTGGGGGTGCAGGGTGTTTGGGTGAGGGATTTGGGGTTCAGGGTTAGGGGGTGCAGGGTTTGGTGGGCAGGAATTGGGGATGCAGGGTTCAGGGGTGCAGGATCTGGGGTACAGGGTTTGGGGTGCAGGTTTGGGGGTGCATGAGCTTGGGGTCTACGAGCTTTGGGTGTGAGATTTGAAGGAAAATTATTTGGGGGTGCAGAGTTCAGGGCTGCAGGGTTTTGGGGGGCAGATTTGATGCTACAGGGTCTGGGGGTGCAGGTTTTGGGAGTTAAGGGATTGGGGGATGCAGGGTTCAGTGGTGCAGGATCTGGGGTGCAGGGTTCAGGGGTGCAGGGTTTGGGGGGGCAGGGTTTGGGGTTGCAGTTTTTGAAGATTCAGGATGTGGGTGTCAAGGATTTGGGGGTACAGGGCTTGGGTGCAGGATTTCACGGTACAGGGCTTGGGTTCAAGATTTCGGGGTACAGGGGTTTGAAGGGGACAGGATTTGCAGGTGCAAGATTTGGTGGTCTGGGGTACTGGGGTGCAGGGTTTTGGGGTGAGGGGTTTGGGGGTCAGGATGAGGGGTGGAGGATTTGAGCGTGCGTGCTGTTGGGGTTCAGAGTTTTGGGGGACAGATTTGGGGGTGCAGGCTTGTGGAGAGCAGGAACAGAGGAGCAGGGTTGGGGGTGCAGGGTCTGGTGGGGCAGGAATTGGGGGTGCAGGGAGTTGAGGGAAGGATCTGCTGGTGCAGCTTTTAGGGTAAAGGGTTTTGGGGTACAGGGTTTTGGGGTGGAGGATTTGGGGGTGTAGGGTTGGGGGGTGAAGGGTTTGGGGGGCAGAGTTGCCAGGTGAAGGGTTTGGGGTGATGGTTTTGGTGTGAAGGTTTTGGGGTGCAGGATCTGAGGGTGCAGGGCTTGGTAGGGCAGGATTTTGGGGTGAAGGATTTGGGGGTGCAGAGTTTTCAGGTGCAGGGTCTGGGACTGCAGGTTTTGGGGTGTAGGGTTTGGGGTACAAAGCTTAGGGGGCAGGGTTTTGGGGTGCAGCATCTTGGGGTGTATGAGTTTTGGGTGTGGGATTTGAAGGAAAGTGATTTGTGGTGCAAGGTTCTGGGGTTCCCATTGGCAGGTTTTCTGTGTTCAGGAACTGGGGGTGCAGGGCATCGGGGTGCCGGGGTTGGCCTGCAGGGTTTGGGGTGCAGAATTTAGGGGTGCAGTATTTTGGGGTTCAGGGTTTTGGGGTGCAGGATTCGGGGTTGTAGAGTTTGGTATTACAGGTTTTGGGGGTCCATGGCTTGGGAGGAAGGATTTGGGGGTGCAGAATTTAGGGGTGCACGTTTTGAGGGTGCAGAGTTTAGGGGTGAAGAATTGGGGATGCAGGGTTTTGGGGGCATTATCTGGGGGGTCAGGGTTTGGGGGTGCAGGGATTTGGGGGTGCAGGGTTTGGGGCTGCAGGTTTTCGGTGGGGAATTTGGGGGTACAGGGTGTTGAGGAAGGATCTGGGGGTGCAATATTTGGGCTTTAAGGGTTATCGGGGGCAGGATCTGGCAGTGCAGAGTTTGGGGACAGGATCTGGGGGTGCAGCGTTTGGGGTTACAGGTTTTGGGGGTGCAGGGTCGAGGGAATTATTTGAGGTGCAGGGTTATGAGAGTGCAGGATTTTTGGGTGCAGAGTTTGGGGTGCTGGGTATGGGGCAGCAGGATCTGGGGGTGCTTTTATTTGGGGGTGCAATCATTTGGGGAGGGAGGATCTGGGGGTGCAGGGTTTAAGGGTTCAGGATTTGTTGATGTAGAGTTTTGGGGTACAGGGTTTGGGGTTCAGGTTTTGGGGGTGCATTCACTTGGGGGGAAGGATCTAGGGGTGCAGGTTTTGGGGGTCCAAGGTTAGACGGGATTTGGGGCTGCAGGGATTTAGGGTGCAGGGTTTAGGGCTGCAGTGTTCTGGAGGAAGGATTTGGGGTGCAGTGTTTGAGGGGTAGGATTTGGGGTTTCATTGTTTCAGGGTGTATGATTTTGGAGTGCAGGATTTGGGGTGCAGGGTTTGGGGGTGCAGGGTTGGAGGTGCAGGGGTTGGGGCTGCAGGGGTTGGGGTACAAAGTTTTGGTAGGGCACGCTTTGGGGTGCAGGACTTTAGAGTGCAGAATTCTGGGGTGTGCAGTTTAAGGGGGCAGGATGTGGTGTTGCAGCGTTCTGGGGTGTCAGGTTTGGGATGCAGTGGTTTGGGGTGCAGGGTTTGGGGTGCAGGGTTTAGGGAAGGATGATAAGGGGGTGCAGGGTTTAGGGCAGCAGGATCTTGGTGTGCAGGGGTTTGGGGTGGAGGGCTCGGTAGGGCAGAGTTTGGGGGTGGACAGTTTAGGGGGGGGTAGGGTTTGGGGAGCAGGTTTTGGGGGTTCAGAACGTGGGGGGGCAGGGTATTGGGGTGCAGGATCTAGAAGGGCAGGGTTTGGGGGTGCAGTGTTTGGGGCACAGGGTTTGGGGGTGCAGGATCTTGGGGTGTACAAGTTTTGCAGGTAGGATTTGAAGGAAAATGATTTGGGGTGCAGGGATGGGGGTACAGGGTTTTGGGGTTGCTGGTTCTGGGGATTTGGGCTGTGGGGTTGGAGGATAACGGGAAGCAGGGTTTGGGGGGCAGGGTTTGGGGAGCCAGGGTTAGGGTTCGGTGGGGGCAGAATTTTGGGTGCACAGTTTTGACAGCTAAGTTTGGGGTGCAGGGCCTGGGAATTCAGGATTTGGGGGTGCAGAGTTTTAGGGAGCAGGGTTTGGGGGCTCATGACGTGGGGATGGAGGAATTGGGGGTGCAGGGTTTGGTGGGGAAGGGTTTGGGGGTGCCTAGTTTAGGGTTGCAGGATTTGGGGGTCAAGGGTTTGGAGGTGCCAGGGTTTTGGGGGGCAGGATATAGGGGTGCAGGATTTGAGGGTGCAGGGTTGTGGAGTGCAGAGATTTAGGGGTGCAAGATCTGGGCCTGTACGGTTTTGGGGTGCAGGTTTTGGGGAGGGAGGATTTGGGGTGCAGAGTTTGGGCGTGCCAGGTCTGTGGTTGCAGGTTTTAGTACAGGGTTTGGGGGCTCAGGTTGTGGGGGCGGAGTTTTTGGGGGTGCAGGGTTGGGGAGAAGGATTTTGGGGGTGCAGGGTTTTAGGGTGCAGGATCTTAGGGTCCAGAATTTGGGCAGGAATGCTTTCGGGATGCAGGTTTGGGGAGTGCAATATTTGAGGGTGCAAGGTTACCAAACCTTGCAGGATGTTGGGGTGCAGGGTTTTTGGTATTTGGGGTTCAGGGTTAGGGGGTGCAGGGTGTTGGGGAACGATTTGGGGGTGCCGGGTTTGGAGGTGGAGTGTTTCAGGGATCAGGGTTTGGGAGGCAGAATTATGGGTGCAGGGTTTGGGATTGCAGGGTTTGGGGTGCAGAGTTCAGGACCTGGGGGTGCTGCTTTTGGGGGTGCAGGGTTTTGGGGTGCAGGGTTTGGGTGTTCAGGACCTGGGGGTGCTGTGTTTGGGAGTGCAGGGTTTTGGGGAGCAGGGTTTGAGGAGGCAAATTATGGGGGTCCTGGGTTTTAGGAGGACAGGATTTAAGGGCGCGGGATTTGGGGGTGCAGGGTTTGGGGACTCAGGACCTGGGGGTGCAGCTTTCAGGGTGCAAGGCTTAGGGGTGCATTATTAGAGGGTGGAATATTAGGGGTGCAGGACTGGGTGGGGAGGATCTGGGGTGCACATTTTGGGCGCTAAGGACGTGGAGGTGCAGGACTTGGGTGTTCAGGGATTGGGAGTGCACGGTTTGGGGGTGCAGAGTGCAAGTTGGGGGGGCAGGATTTGGGGTGCAGGGTTTGGGGGTGCATTGTTGGGGGTTTAGGATTTGGGAGGGCAGGTTTAGGGGGTGCAAGATTTCGCTTGTAGGGTTTAGGGGTGCAGAGTTTGGTAGGGCCGAAATTGGGGTTGCAGGATTTGGTGCTGCAGGATTTTGTGTTGCAGGGTTTTGGGGTGAAGGGTTAACAGGGATGCAGAATCTAGGGTGCAGGATTTGGGGTTTGAGGGTTCTGGGGGGAAGGATGTGGGGGGGCGGGTTTGGGAAGAGTATTTTGGGGTGCAGGATTTTGGGTGCCATGTCTGCGGGGCAGGTTTGGGGTAATCACTGCTGATCCGCACACACTCGCTCTCTCTGGTATTCACCTCCACTCCTGCTCCTCCACCTCCCCACTGTTCTCTCCATCTCCTCTCTTCTCGTTCCCACCACACTCTGCACACAGACCCGACCACTGAGAATGTTCCAGAACACGCTGATCCAAACCCCGCTGGGACCTCCGGGCTCCATGGCAATGTGAAAATGGAGTGTGCCACAGAATCCCTTTGGGTGTCAAACACCTTGAAGGTGCTGGAGTCCAAGCACAACCCCCCGGCACTGCCCACGGCCCTCAGGAGCTCCTGTGGAAACCCCTCCAGGGATGGCGGCTCCAGCCCTGCCCTGGGCAGCCCGTTCAGTGCCCGACAGCCCTCGCTGGGAGGAACAGCTCCCAGGCTCCAGCCAGAAGCTCACCCGGTACCGCTGGGGCCGTCTCCTCTCCTCCTGCCGCTCGTTCCCGGGCAGAGTCCCCGAAGCCCGCTCTCCGGGCGCTCTGCGGGCGGCTCCTGGCCCGGCCGCCCCCCGCACTCCCGCTCTGGCTCCGCCCCAAGGCTCAGGCGGGAACGGCCGCTGCGGCCCGGCCGGCCAATCGCAGCTCGCCGCCTCAGCCCCGCCCCCTCAAACCAGCCCTTGGCCCCGCCCCCTCCCCCCAGCCCCTCAGGAGGAGCCGCACCCGCTGGTGCTGAGTGCGGAGCTCAGCGCACAAAGAGCTGCACAGGGTGAGAGGGGCAGGGGGATTCGAGCTCGGATGGGCGCTGTTTGCAGACGGAACCAAGTGAGGCACGGGCTCTGCACCTGGAGAAAGGAAAAGGTGCAGTGATCACCCCAAACCTGCCCCGCAAACACGGCACCCAAAATCCTGCACCCCAAAATACTCTTCCCAAACCCGCACCCCAGATCCTGACCACAAGCCCTGCACCAAAACCCTGCCCCTCAATCCTGCACCCCCAAATCCTCCACCCCCGATCCTGTCTTCCCAAACCCTGCACCCCAAACCCTGCACCCCCAAATTCGGCCCTACCAAACTCTGCACCCCTAAACCCTACAACTGAAACCTTGCACCCCCTAATCCTGCCCTCCCTACCTTCCTGAACCCCGAAACCTGCACCCCAAACCCTGCATTCCCAAATCCTTCCGTCCTATACCCTCCACCCCTAAACCCTGCCCCCAAACCCTGCACCCCAAAGAATTCCCTCCCAAACCTTGCACCTCCAAATCCTGCACCTCAAAGGCCTGGAAAACCAAGCCCTTCAACCCCATCCCTGCAACACCAAATCCTGTACCCCAAACCCAGCACCCCAGAATCCTGCACCCCAAATCCTGCCTACCAAACCTTTCACTGCAAACCCCTGCACCCCAAGATTGTGCTGCCCTAAACACTGAACCCCCAAATCCTGCACCCAAATCTCTCACCCCCAAATCCTTCCCCCACCACCCTACACCCTCAGATCCTTCAACCCCATCCCCTGCACCCCAAAACTCCACACCTCCAAATCCTGATCCCTGAAACCCCGCACCCCCAAATCCTGTGCCCCAGTCCTATGCACCCCACAGTCTGCACCCCAAACGCTGCACTCTTAGACCTGACTTCTAAACCCTGCACCCCCAACAGTGCACCCCCAAATCCTGAAGCCCCAGATCCTTCCCTCCCATACCCTGCACCCCCACATCCTGAACCCCCAAATCCTGCACCCCTAAACCTCCACCCTCTTAACACTGCACCCCCAAAACCTGAACCACCAAATCCTTCACCCCCAAAACCTCCCTCCTCCAAACCCTGCACTTCAAAATGCTGCACCCCCAAATCCTTCTCCCCAACACCCTGCACCCCCAGATCCTGACCCCAAAACCCTGCACCCCAAATCCTGTACCCCAAAGCCCTGCACTCTGAAATCATACATGCCCAGAACGTGCACCCTAAACTGTGCACCCCAAAATCCTAAACCCCTTAACCCTGCACCCCCAAATCCTCCAGACCCATGTGCCGAACCCAGCACCCCAAAATCTACCCCCCAAAACCTACATCCCCAAATCCTGCACCCCCAGGTCCTGAACACCCAAAATCTGCACCCCCAATTCTGCCTCCCCAAGACCTGCACCCCCAATTCTGCCTCCACAAGACCTTCACCCCCATTCTCTACTCCACTAAATCCTACACCCCAAACCCTGCACCCCCAACCTCCTGTACCCCAAATCCTGCCCCCACAAGTTGCACCCTAAAATCCTGCACCCCCAAATCCTGTCCTACTCACCCTTCACCCCAAATCCCTTCACCCCAAGATCCTGCTGCCCTAAACCCTGCACCCCCAAATCATCCCTCCCAGCCCTGCCCCCCAAACCCTGTCCCCCTAAAGCCTGACCCTGAAACCCTGCTCCCCAAAACCCTGCTACCCCCAATCTTGTACCCCCAGATCCTTCCCCCAACACCCTGCAATCCCAAACCCTGCACCCCCAATTCTGGCGCTAAACCCTGCACCCCCAGAACCCTGCACACTGAACCTTGCACCCCAAAACCCTGCTTCCCCAATCCTCCCCCCCAAAACTCTGCACCCCTAAACCCTATACCCAAAACCCTGCACCCCACAAGTTGCACCCTGAAATCCCTGCACCCCCAAATCCTCCAGCCCTCAGGTCCTGCACCCCCAGGTGCTGAACACCTGAACCCCTCACCCCAGACCCCTCACCCCAAAGCCCTGCACCCCCAAATCCTGCCTCTAAACGCTGAACTACAAGGTTCTGTACCCCAACAGCCTGCTCACCCAGATCCTGCACCCCAGAACCCTACACCCCCATATTCGGATCCCTACAGCCTGCACCCCCAGCTCCTGCACCCCCAAAACCTGTACCCCTAAATCCTGCACCCTTCAACCCTGCAGCCCACAACGCTGCACCCCCAACCTCTGCAGCCCCAGTTCCTTAACGTGTGAAACCTGCACCCCAAGTCCTGCACCTCAAAACCTTACACCCGGAATCCTGCCACCCAAACCGTGCACCCCAAAATCAAGGCCCCTCAAACTTGCACTCAAAAGTCCGCACCAAGAAACCCTCCCCGCCCAGTTCCTAAAGACATGGAACCTGCACCCCCAAATCCCGCACCCCAAAACCCTGCACCCCAGTACCCCAGACCACCAAATCTTGCACCTCCAAATCCTGCCCCCTTTAGCCCTGCACTTCAAACCCTGCACCCCAAATCCTGCAACCAAACCCTGTACCCCCAAATCCTGCAACCAGCCCTTGTACCCCCAAATCCTTGACCTCCACATCCCGAATCTCCAAACGCAGCAACCCCAAAACCCTACACCCCCAATCCCTGCACCCCCAAATCATTGTCCTTCAAATCCCACACCCAACGCTCGTACACCCCAAGATCTTGCACCCCCACACACTGCACCCCAAATCCTGCACCCCCAAATCTTCCAGCCCCATGTCCCAAACCCCCAAACCCTGCACCCTCAACTCTTGCACCCCCAAACCATTCTCCCCCAAATCCTGCAACCCCAAACCCCACACCTCCTGCACCCCAAAATTCGACACCTCCAAATTCTAAACCCTTAAACCCTGCATCTCGCAAATCCTTCCCCCCAAAACAGTGCCCCCCAAACCCTGCACCCCAGATCCTGCAGCCCCTAACTCTGCACCCCAAACGCTGCACCCTCAGATCCTGCGTCCCCCAACCCTGCACCCCAAATCCTTTACCGCAAAATTCCCCAAACCTGCAAACCCAAATCCTGCACCCCCAGTTCCTAAACATGCGAACCCTGCATCCCCAAACATTCAGCCCAAAGCCCTGCACCCCCAAATCCTGCCGTACACAACCCTTCACCCCAAACCTCTTCAACCCAAGATACTGAAACCCTAAGCCCTGCACCCCAAACCTACATCCCCAAATCCTGCACCCCCAGGTCCTGAACACCCAAAATCTGCACCCCCAAATCCCTGAACTCCAAAAACCTGCATCCCCAATTCTGCCTCCCCAAGACCTGCACCCCCAAACCCTGCACCACTAAACCCTGCACCCCCAAACCCTGTACCCCAAATCCTGACCCCCACAAGTTGCACCCTAAAATCCTGCACCCCAAATCCTGTCCTACCCAACCCTTCACGCCAAACCCTTTCACCCCAAGATCCTGCTGCCCTAAACCCTGCACCCCAAAATCATCCCTCCCAACTCTGCCCCCCAAACCCTGTCCCCCTAAAGCCTGACCCCTAAACCCTGCTCCCCCAAAACCCTGCTACCCCCAATCTTGCACCCCCAGATCCTGCTGCTCCAAACCCTGCACCCCCAAATCCTCCAGCCCCACGTACCGATCTCCCAAACCCTGCAGCCCAGAACCCTGCACCTCACAACCCCTTCACCCCCAAATCCTGCACCCCCAGCCCTACCCCCTAAACTTTCCACCCCCAATCCTGCCCTACCAAGCCCTCCACCCCAAACCCCTGCACCCCAAGATCCTGCACCCTAAACCCTGCACCCCTATATCCTCCTTCCCCAAACCCTGCACCCCACACCACTGCACTCCAAACCACTGCACCCCTATATCCTCCTTCCCCAAACCCTGCACCCCAAACCACTGCACTCCAAACCACTGCACCCCTAAACCCTGAACCCCCAAATCCTGCACCCCTGGAACCTGCAGCCACAGACCCTGTAGCCCCAAATCAGGCCCCGCAAAATCCTGCTCCCCTGGCCTTGCACCCCCAAATCCTGCACCACCTAATCCTCCAACTCCCTAACACAACCCCCTAACCCCTTATCCCCAGGGCCCATTGTGACATCCCAGGAGCCCCCATTGTCCCCAGGGCTCATTGTGAAACCATGGGGGACCCCCTTGTCGCTGGGGACCCATTGTAACACCATGGGGACCTCCCCTTGTCCTCAGGCCACATTGTGATATCCTGGGGAGCCCCCTTTGTCCTCAGGGCCCATTGTGACATCCCAGGACCCCACATTGTCCCCAGGGCCCAGTGTGAGATCCTGGGGACCCCCTCTGTTCCCCGGGCTCATTGTGACTTTCAGGGGACCCCCACTTTGTCCCCAGGGCCGATTGTGAGGTCCTATGGCCCCTCTGTGTCCCCAGGACCCATTGTGACACTGTAGGGACCCCTCTTTGTCCCCAGGGCCCCTTGTGACATCCTGGCGACGCCCCCTTGTCCCCAGGGCCCATTGTGACGTCCCAGGACCCCCCATAGTCCCCACGGCCCATTGTGACATCCTGGAGATCCCTCCTTGTCCCCAGGACCCATTGTGACGCCCCAGGACCCCCCATTGTCCCCAGGGTCCGTTGTTACATCCTGGGGACCCCCTTGTCCCCAGGACCCATCGTGACACCATGGGGACCCTCCTTGTCACTGGGGACCCATTGTGACACCATGGGGAGCCCCCCTTTTCCTCAGGGCCCACTGTGACATACTGGGCACCCCACTTTGTCCCCAGGGACCATTGTGACATCCTGGGGATCCCTCCTTGTCCCCAGGGCCCATTGTGACGTCCCAGGACCCCCCATTGTCCCCAGGGACCATTGTGACATCCTCTGCACCCCCTTGTCCCCAGGGCCCATTGTGACATTCAGGGGACCCCTCTTTGTCCCCAGGGCCCATTGTGACATCCTCTGCACCCCCTTGTCCCCAGGGCCCATTGTGACGTCCCAGCAACCCCCATTGTCCTCAGGGCCCATTGTGGCATCCTGGGGATCCCTCCTTGTCCCCAGGGCCCATTGTGACGTCCCAGGACCCCCCATTGTCCCCAGGACATATTGTGACATTCAGGGGACCCCCTTTGTCACTGGGGCCCGTTGTGACACCATGGAGACCCCCGCTTGTCCTCAGGGTCCATTGTGACATCCTGGGCACCCCCCATTTTCCCCAGGACCCATTGTGACATCCTGGCCACCCCCTTGCTCCCAGGGCCCGTTGTGGCACCATGGAGACACCCCCTTTGTCCCCAGGGCCCATTGTGACATCCCAGGACCCCACTTTAACCCCAGGGCCCATTGTAGCACCATGGGGACCCCCTGTGACCCCAGGACCCATTGTGGCACCATGGCAACCCCTTTTGTCCCCAGGGCCCATTGTGACATTCTTGTACCCCACTTTGTCCCCAGGGCCTATTGTGACACCATGGGGACCCCTCCTTGTCACTGGGGACACATTGTGACACCATGGGGACCCCCCCTTGTCCTCAGGACTCATTCTGACATCCTGGACACCCCCCATTGTCCCCAGGGCCCATTGTGACATCCACTGCACCCCCTTCTCCCCAGGGCCCATTGTGACATCCTGGGGACCCCCCCTTGTCCCCAGGGCCCATTGTGACGTCCCAGGACCCCCCATTGTCCCCAGGGCCCATTGTGACATCCTGGGGACCCCACTTGTCCCCAGGACCCATTGTGACACTATGGGGACCCCGCCTTGTGCCCAGGGCCCATTGTGACACTGCGGGTACCACCCTTTTCTGCAGGGCTCATTGTGACATCCAAGGACCCCCCATTGTCCCCAGGGCCCATTGTGACATTCAGGGGACCCCCCTTTGTCCCCAGGGCCCATTCTGATACCGTGGGGACCCCCTTTGTCCCCAGGGCCCATTGTGACATGCTGGGGACACCCCCTTGTCCCCAGGGCCCATTGTGACATCCTGGGGACCCTCCTTGTCCCCAGAGCCCATTGTGACATCCAGGGGACCCCATTTGTCCCCAGGGCCCATTGTGGCACCATAGGGACCCCCTTTGTCACTGGGGCCCATTGTGACATTCCAGGACCCCCCCTGGTCCCCAGGGCCCATTGTGACATCCTGGGGACCCCCTTTGTCCCAAGACTTCATTGTGACATCCTGGGGACCCCCCTTGTCCTCAGGGTCCATTGTGACAGCCCAGGACCTTACATTGTCCCCAGGGCCCATTGTGATATCTGGGGGACCCCCTTGTTCCCAAGGCCCATTGTGGCATCCTGTGGACCCCCCCTTGTCCCCAGGGCCCATTGTGACATCCTCGGCACCCCCTTGTCCCCAGGGCCCATTGTGACATCCTGGGGACCCCCCCTTGTCCCCAGGGCCCATTGTGACGTCCCAGGAGCCCCCATTGTTTCCAGGGCCCATTCTGACATCCTGGGGATCCCTCCTTGTCCCCAGGGCCCATTGTGACGTCCCAGGACACCCCCCCATTGTCCCCAGGGCCCATTATGACATCCTCTGCACCCCCTTGTCCCCAGGGCCCATTGTGACATTCAGGGGACCCCACTTTGTCCCCAGGGCCCATTGTGACATCCTGGGGACCCCCCCTTGTCCCCAGGGCCCATTGTGACGTCCCAGGAGCCCCCATTGTTTCCAGGGCCCATTGAGACATCCTGGGGATCCCTCCTTGTCCCCAGGGCCCATTGTGACGTCCAAGGACAACCCCCATTGTCCCCAGGGCCCATTGTGACATCCTCTGCACCCCCTTGTCCCCAGGGCCCATTGTGACATTCAGGGGACCCCACTTTGTCCCCAGGGCCCATTGTGACATCCTGGGGACCCCCCCTTGTCCCCAGGGCCCATTGTGACGTCCTAGGACCCCCCATTGTCCCCAGGGCCCATTGTGACATCCTCGGCACCCCCTTGTCCCCAGGGCCCATTGTGACATTCAGGGGACCCCTCTTTGTCCCCAGGGCCCATTGTGACATCCTGGGGACCCCCCCTTGTCCCCAGGGCCCATTGAGACGTCCCAGGACCCGCCATTGTCCCCAGGGCCCATTGTGACATCCTGGGGATCCATCCTTGTCCCCAGGGCCCATTGTGACGTCCCAGGACCCCCCATTGTCCCCAGGGCCCATTGTGACATTCAGGGGCCCCCGTTTGTCACTAAGGCCCATCGTGACATCCCAGGACCCCACATTGTCCCCAGGGCCCATTGTGACTTTGAGGGGACCCCACTTGTCTTCAGGACCCGTTGTGACACTATAGGAACCCCCCTTGTGCCCAGTGACCATTGTGACACCGTGGGTACCACCCTTGTCTCCAGGGCCCATTGTGACATCCTGGGGACACCCCCTTGTCCCCAGGGCCCATTGTGACACCGTGGATACCACCCTTCTCTGCAGGGCTCATTGTGACATCCCAGGACCCCCCATTGTCCCCAGGGCCCATTGTGACATTCAGGGGACCCCCCTTTGTGCCCAGGGCCCATTCTGATACCGTGGGGACCCCCTTTGTCCCCAGGGCCCATTGTGACATGCTGGGGACGCTCTTTGTCCCCAGGGCCCATTGTGACATCCTGGGGATCCCTCCTTGTCCCCAGGGCCCATTGTGACGTCCCAGGACCCCCCATTGTCCCCAGGACCTATTGTGACATTCAGGGGACCCCCTTTGTCACTGGGGCCCATTGTGACACCATGGAGACCCCCGCTTGTCCTCAGGGTCCATTGTGACATCCTGGGCACCCCCCATTTTCCCCAGGACCCATTGTGACATCCTGGCCACCCCCTTGCTCCCAGGGCCCGTTGTGGCACCATGGGGACACCCCCTTTGTCCCCAGGGCCCATTGTGACATCCCAGGACCCCCCTTTGTCCCCAGGGCCCATTGTAGCACCATGGGGACCCCCTTTGACCCCAGGGCCCATTGTGGCACCATGGCAACTCCTTTTGTCCCCAGGGCCCATTGTGACATTCTTGGACCCCACTTTGTCCCCAGGGCCTATTGTGACACCATGGGGACACCTCCTTGTCACTGGGGACCCATTGTGACACCATGGGGACCCCCCCTTGTCCTCAGGACTCATTCTGACATCCTGGACACACCCTTTGTCCCCAGGACCCATTGTGATATCTGGGGGACCCCCTTGTTCCCAAGGCCCATTGTGACATCCTGGGGAAACCCCCTTGTCCTTAGGGCCCATTGTGACATCCCAGGACCCCCCATTGTCCCCAGGGCCCATTGTGACATCCTCGGCACCCGCTTGTCCCCAGGGCCCATTGTGACATCCTGGGGAACCCCCCTTGTCCTCAGGGCCCATTGTGACGTCCCAGGACCCCCATTGTCTCCAGGGCCCATTGTGACATCCTGGGGATCCCTCCTTGTCCCCAGGGCCCATTGTGACGTCCCAGGACCCCCCATTGTCCCCAGGGCCCATTGTGACATCCTCTGCACCCCTTGTCCCCAGGGCCCATTGTGACATTCAGGGGACCCCTCTTTGTCCCCAGGGCCCATTGTGACATCCTGGGGACCCCCCCTTGTACCCAGGGCCCATTGTGACGTCCCAGGACCCCCCATTGTCCCCAGGGCCCATTGTGACATCCTGGGGATCCCTCCTTGTCCCCAGGGCCCATTGTGACGTCCCAGGACCCCCCATTGTCCCCAGGACCTATTGTGACATTCAGGGGACCCCCTTTGTCACTGGGGCCCGTTGTGACACCATGGAGACCCCCGCTTGTCCTCAGGGTCCATTGTGACATCCTGGGCACCCCCCATTTTCCCCAGGACCCATTGTGACATTCAGGGGACCCCTCTTTGTCCCCAGGGCCCATTGTGACATCCTGGGGACCCCCCCTTGTCCCCAGGGCCCATTGAGACGTCCCAGGACCCGCCATTGTCCCCAGGGCCCATTGTGACATCCTGGGGATCCATCCTTGTCCCCAGGGCCCATTGTGACGTCCCAGGACCCCCCGTTGTCCCCAGGGCCCATTGTGACATTCAGGGGCCCCCGTTTGTCACTAAGGCCCATTGTGACATCCCAGGACCCCACATTGTCCCCAGGGCCCATTGTCACTTTGAGGGGACCCCACTTGTCCCCAGGACCCATTGTGACACTATAGGAACCCCCCCTTGTGCCCAGTGACCATTGTGACACCGTGGGTACCACCCTTGTCCCCAGGGCCCATTGTGACATCCTGGGGACACCCCCTTGTCCCCAGGGCCCATTGTGACACCGTGGATACCACCCTTGTCTGCAGGGCTCATTGTGACATCCCAGGACCCCCCATTGTCCCCAGGGCCCATTGTGACATTCAGGGGACCCCCCTTTGTCCCCAGGGCCCATTCTGATACCGTGGGGACCCCCTTTGTCCCCAGGGCCCATTGTGACATGCTGGGGACGCTCTTTGTCCTCAGGGCCCATTGTGACATTCTGGGGATCCCTCCTTGTCCCCAGGGCCCATTGTGACGTCCCAGGACCCCCCATTGTCCCCAGGACCTATTGTGACATTCAGGGGACCCCCTTTGTCACTGGGGCCCATTGTGACACCATGGAGACCCCCGCTTGTCCTCAGGGTCCATTGTGACATCCTGGGCACCCCCCATTTTCCCCAGGACCCATTGTGACATCCTGGCCACCCCCTTGCTCCCAGGGCCCGTTGTGGCACCATGGGGACACCCCCTTTGTCCCCAGGGCCCATTGTGACATCCCAGGACCCCCCTTTGTCCCCAGGGCCCATTGTAGCACCATGGGGACCCCCTTTGACCCCAGGGCCCATTGTGGCACCATGGCAACCCCTTTTGTCCCCAGGGCCCATTGTGACATTCTTGGACCCCACTTTGTCCCCAGGGCCTATTGTGACACCATGGAGACCCCTCCTTGTCACTGGGGACCCATTGTGACACCATGGGGACCCCCCCTTGTCCTCAGGTCTCATTCTGACATCCTGGACACCCCCCTTTGTCCCCAGGGCCCATTGTGATATCTGAGGGACCCCCTTGTTCCCAAGGCCCATTGTGACATCCTGGGGACACCCCCTTGTCCTTAGGGCCCATTGTGACATCCCAGGACCCCCCATTGTCCCCAGGGCCCATTGTGACATCCTCGGCACCCCCTTGTCCCCAGGGCCCATTGTGACATCCTGGGGAACCCCCCTTGTCCTCAGGGCCCATTGTGACGTCCCAGGACCCCCATTGTCTCCAGGGCCCATTGTGACATCCTGGGGATCCCTCCTTGTCCTTAGGGCCCATTGTGACATCCCAGGACCCCCCATTGTCCCCAGGGCCCATTGTGACATCCTCGGCACCCGCTTGTCCCCAGGGCCCATTGTGACATCCTGGGGAACCCCCCTTGTCCTCAGGGCCCATTGTGACGTCCCAGGACCCCCATTGTCTCCAGGGCCCATTGTGACATCCTGGGGATCCCTCCTTGTCCCCAGGGCCCATTGTGACGTCCCAGGACCCCCCATTGTCCCCAGGGCCCATTGTGACATCCTCTGCACCCCTTGTCCCCAGGGCCCATTGTGACATTCAGGGGACCCCTCTTTGTCCCCAGGGCCCATTGTGACATCCTGGGGACCCCCCCTTGTACCCAGGGCCCATTGTGACGTCCCAGGACCCCCCATTGTCCCCAGGGCCCATTGTGACATCCTGGGGATCCCTCCTTGTCCCCAGGGCCCATTGTGACGTCCCAGGACCCCCCATTGTCCCCAGGACCTATTGTGACATTCAGGGGACCCCCTTTGTCACTGGGGCCCGTTGTGACACCATGGAGACCCCCGCTTGTCCTCAGGGTCCATTGTGACATCCTGGGCACCCCCCATTTTCCCCAGGACCCATTGTGACATTCAGGGGACCCCTCTTTGTCCCCAGGGCCCATTGTGACATCCTGGGGACCCCCCCTTGTCCCCAGGGCCCATTGAGACGTCCCAGGACCCGCCATTGTCCCCAGGGCCCATTGTGACATCCTGGGGATCCATCCTTGTCCCCAGGGCCCATTGTGACGTCCCAGGACCCCCCGTTGTCCCCAGGGCCCATTGTGACATTCAGGGGCCCCCGTTTGTCACTAAGGCCCATTGTGACATCCCAGGACCCCACATTGTCCCCAGGGCCCATTGTCACTTTGAGGGGACCCCACTTGTCCCCAGGACCCATTGTGACACTATAGGAACCCCCCCTTGTGCCCAGTGACCATTGTGACACCGTGGGTACCACCCTTGTCCCCAGGGCCCATTGTGACATCCTGGGGACACCCCCTTGTCCCCAGGGCCCATTGTGACACCGTGGATACCACCCTTGTCTGCAGGGCTCATTGTGACATCCCAGGACCCCCCATTGTCCCCAGGGCCCATTGTGACATTCAGGGGACCCCCCTTTGTCCCCAGGGCCCATTCTGATACCGTGGGGACCCCCTTTGTCCCCAGGGCCCATTGTGACATGCTGGGGACGCTCTTTGTCCTCAGGGCCCATTGTGACATTCTGGGGATCCCTCCTTGTCCCCAGGGCCCATTGTGACGTCCCAGGACCCCCCATTGTCCCCAGGACCTATTGTGACATTCAGGGGACCCCCTTTGTCACTGGGGCCCATTGTGACACCATGGAGACCCCCGCTTGTCCTCAGGGTCCATTGTGACATCCTGGGCACCCCCCATTTTCCCCAGGACCCATTGTGACATCCTGGCCACCCCCTTGCTCCCAGGGCCCGTTGTGGCACCATGGGGACACCCCCTTTGTCCCCAGGGCCCATTGTGACATCCCAGGACCCCCCTTTGTCCCCAGGGCCCATTGTAGCACCATGGGGACCCCCTTTGACCCCAGGGCCCATTGTGGCACCATGGCAACCCCTTTTGTCCCCAGGGCCCATTGTGACATTCTTGGACCCCACTTTGTCCCCAGGGCCTATTGTGACACCATGGAGACCCCTCCTTGTCACTGGGGACCCATTGTGACACCATGGGGACCCCCCCTTGTCCTCAGGTCTCATTCTGACATCCTGGACACCCCCCTTTGTCCCCAGGGCCCATTGTGATATCTGAGGGACCCCCTTGTTCCCAAGGCCCATTGTGACATCCTGGGGACACCCCCTTGTCCTTAGGGCCCATTGTGACATCCCAGGACCCCCCATTGTCCCCAGGGCCCATTGTGACATCCTGGCCACCCCCTTGCTCCCAGGGCCCGTTGTGGCACCATGGGGACACCCCCTTTGTCCCCAGGGCCCATTGTGACATCCCAGGACCCCCCTTTGTCCCCAGGGCCCATTGTAGCACCATGGGGACCCCCTTTGACCCCAGGGCCCATTGTGGCACCATGGCAACTCCTTTTGTCCCCAGGGCCCATTGTGACATTCTTGGACCCCACTTTGTCCCCAGGGCCTATTGTGACACCATGGGGACACCTCCTTGTCACTGGGGACCCATTGTGACACCATGGGGACCCCCCCTTGTCCTCAGGACTCATTCTGACATCCTGGACACACCCTTTGTCCCCAGGACCCATTGTGATATCTGGGGGACCCCCTTGTTCCCAAGGCCCATTGTGACATCCTGGGGACAAGCGGGTGCCGAGGATGTCACAATGGGCCCTGGGGACAATGGGGGGTCCTGGGATGTCACAATGGGCCCTAAGGACAAGGAGGGATCCCCAGGATGTCACAATGGGCCCTGGAGACAATGGGGGTCTTTGTCCTCTTTGTCCCCAGGGCCCATTGTGACATCCTGGGGATCCCCCCTTGTCCCCAGGGCCCATTGTGACGTCCCAGGACCCCCCATTGTCTCCAGGGCCCATTGTGACATCCTGGGGATCCCTCCTTGTCCCCAGGGCCCATTGTGACGTCCCAGGACCCCCCATTGTCCCCAGGACCTATTGTGACATTCAGGGGACCCCCTTTGTCACTGGGGCCCGTTGTGACACCATGGAGACCCCCGCTTGTCCTCAGGGTCCATTGTGACATCCTGGGCACCCCCCATTTTCCCCAGGACCCATTGTGACATCCTGGCCACCCCCTTGCTCCCAGGGCCCGTTGTGGCACCATGGGGACCCCCTTTGACCCCAGGGCCCATTGTGGCACCATGGCAACCCCTTTTGTCCCCAGGGCCCATTGTGACATTCTTGGACCCCACTTTGTCCCCTGGGCCTATTGTGACACCATGGGGACCCCTCCTTGTCACTGGGGACCCATTGTGACACCATGGGGACCCCCCCTTGTCCTCAGGACTTATTCTGACATCCTGGACACCCCCCATTGTCCCCAGGGCCCATTGTGACATCCACTGCACCCCCTTCTCCCCAGGGCCCATTGTGACATTCAGGAGACGCCTCTTTGTCCCCAGGGCCCATTGTGACATTCAGGGGACCACTCTTTGTCCCCAGGGCCCATTGTGACATCCTGGGGACCCTCCCTTGTCCCCAGGGCCCAATGTGACGTCCCAGGACCCCCCATTGTCTTCAGTGCCCATTGTGACATCCTGGGGACCCCATTTGTCCCCAGGACCCATTGTGACACTATGGGGACCCCCCCTTGTGCCCAGGGCCCATTGTGACACCGTGGGTACCACCCTTGTCTGCAGGGCTCATTGTGACATCCCAGGACCCCCCATTGTCCCCAGGGCCCATTGTGACATTCAGGGGACCCCCCTTTGTCCCCAGGGCCCATTCTGATACCGTGGGGACCCCCTTTGTCCCCAGGGCCCATTGTGACATGCTGGGGACGCTCTTTGTCCCCAGGGCCCATTGTGACATCCTGGGGACCCTCCTTGTCCCCAGAGCCCATTGTGACATCCAGGGGACCCCCTTTGTCCCCAGGGTCCATTGTGGCACCATAGGGACCCCCTTTGTCACTGGGGCCCATTGTGACATCCCAGGACCCCCCCTGGTCCCCAGGGCCCATTGTGACATCCTGGGGACCCCCTTTGTCCCAAGACTTCATTGTGACAGCCTGGGGACCCCCCTTGTCCTCAGGGTCCATTGTGACAGCCCAGGACCTTACTTTGTCCCCAGGGCCCATTGTGATATCTGGGGGACCCCCTTGTTCCCAAGGCCCATTGTGACATCCTGGGGACACCCCCTTGTCCTTAGGGCCCATTGTGACATCCCAGGACCCCCATTGTCCCCAGGGCCCATTGTGACATCCTCGGCACCCCCTTGTCCCCAGGGCCCATTGTGACATCCTGGGGAACCCCCCTTGTCCTCAGGGCCCATTGTGACGTCCCAGGACCCCCATTGTCTCCAGGGCCCTTTGTGACATCCTGGGGATCCCTCCTTGTCCCCAGGGCCCATTGTGACGTCCCAGGACCCCCCATTGTCCCCAGGGCCCATTGTGACATCCTCTGCACCCCTTGTCCCCAGGGCCCATTGTGACATTCAGGGGACCCCTCTTTGTCCCCAGGGCCCATTGTGACATCCTGGGGACCCCCCCCCTTTTCCCCAGGGCCCATTGTGACGTCCCAGGACCCCCCATTGTCCTCAGGGCCCATTGTGACATCCTGGGGATCCCTCCTTGTCCTCAGGGCCCATTGTGACGTCCCAGGACCCCCCATTGTCCCCAGGACCTATTGTGACATTCAGGGGACCCCCTTTGTCACTGGGGCCCGTTGTGACACCATGGAGACCCCCGCTTGTCCTCAGGGTCCATTGTGACATCCTGGGCACCCCCCATTTTCCCCAGGACCCATTGTGACATCCTGGGCACCCCTTTGCTCTCAGGGCCCGTTGTGGCACCATGGGGACACCCCCTTTGTCCCCAGGGCCCATTGTGACATCCCAGGACCCCCCTTTGTCCCCAGGGCCCATTGTAGCACCATGGGGACCCCCTTTGACCCCAGGGCCCATTGTGGCACCATGGCAACCCCTTTTGTCCCCAGGGCCCATTGTGACATTCTTGGACCCCACTTTGTCCCCAGGGCCTATTGTGACACCAAGGGGACCCCTCCTTGTCACTGGGGACCCATTGTGACACCATGGGGACCCCCCCTTGTCCTCAGGACTCATTCTGACATCCTGGACACCCCCCATTGTCCCCAGGGCCCACTGTGACATCCACTGCACCCCCTTCTCCCCAGGGCCCATTGTGACATTCAGGGGACCCCTCTTTGTCCCCAGGGCCCATTGTGACATCCTGGGGACACCCCCTTGTCCCCAGGGCCCATTGTGATGTCCCAGGACCCCCCATTGTCCCCAGGGCCCATTGTGACATCCCAGGACCACCTGTTGTCCCCAGGGCCCATTGTGACATGCTGGGGACGCTCTTTGTCCCCAGGGCCCATTGTGACATCCTGGGGACCCTCCTTGTCCCCAGAGCCCATTGTGACATCCAGGGGACCCCCTTTGTCCCCAGGGCCCATTGTGGCACCATAGGGACCCCCTTTGTCATTGGGGCCCATTGTGACGTCCCAGGACCCCCCCTTGCTCCCAGGGCCCATTGTGACATCCTGGGGACCCCCTTTGTCCCAAGACTTCATTGTGAACATCCTGGGGACCCCCCTTGTCCTCAGGGTCCATTGTGACAGCCCAGGACCTTACTTTGTCCCCAGGGCCCATTGTGATATCTGGGGGACCCCCTTGTTCCCAAGGCCCATTGTGACATCCTCGGCACCCCCTTGTCCCCAGGGCCCATTGTGACATCCTGGGGACCCCCCCTTGTCCCCAGGGCCTATTGTGACATCCCAGGACCCCCCATTGTCCCCAGGGCCCATTGTGACATCCTCGGCACCCCCTTGTCCCCAGGGCCCATTGTGACATCCTGGGGACCCCCCATTGTCCCCAGGGCCAATTGTGACGTCCCAGGACCCCCCATTGTCCCCAGGGCCCATTGTGACATCCTGGGGATCCCTCCTTGTCCCCAGGGCCCATTGTGACGTCCCGGGATCCCCCATTGTCCCCAGGGCCCATTGTGACATCCTCTGCACCCCCTTGTCCCCAGGGCCCATTGTGACATTCAGGGGACCCCTCTTTGTCCCCAGGACCCATTGTGACATCCTGGGTACCCCCCCTTGTCCCCAGGGCCTATTGTGATGTCCCAGGACCCCCCATTGTCCCCAGGGCCCATTGTGACATCCTCTGCACCCCGTTGTCCCCAGGGCCCATTGTGACATCCTCTGCACCCCCTTGTCCCCAGGGCCCATTGTGACGTCCCAGGACCCCCCATTGTCCTCAGGGCCCATTGTGACATCCTGGGGATCCCTCCTTGTCCTCAGGGCCCATTGTGACGTCCCAGGACCCCCCATTGTCCCCAGGACCTATTGTGACATTCAGGGGACCCCCTTTGTCACTGGGGCCCGTTGTGACACCATGGAGACCCCCGCTTGTCCTCAGGGTCCATTGTGACATCCTGGGCACCCCCCATTTTCCCCAGGACCCATTGTGACATCCTGGCCACCCCTTTGCTCCCAGGGCCCGTTGTGGCACCATGGGGACACCCCCTTTGTCCCCAGGGCCCATTGTGACATCCCAGGACCCCCCTTTGTCCCCAGGGCCCATTGTAGCACCATGGGGACCCCCTGTGACCCCAGGGCCCATTGTGGCACCATGGCAACCCCTTTTGTCCCCAGGGCCCATTGTGACATTCTTGGACCCCACTTTGTCCCCAGGGCCTATTGTGACACCAAGGGGACCCCTCCTTGTCACTGGGGACCCATTGTGACACCATGGGGACCCCCCCTTGTCCTCAGGACTCATTCTGACATCCTGGACACCCCCCATTGTCCCCAGGGCCCATTGTGACATCCACTGCACCCCCTTCTCCCCATGGCCCATTGTGACATTCAGGGGACCCCTCTTTGTCCCCAGGGCCCATTGTGACATCCTGGGGACACCCCCTTGTCCCCAGGGCCCATTGTGATGTCCCAGGACCCCCCATTGTCCCCAGGGCCCATTGTGACATCCAGTGGATCCCTCCTTGTCCCCAGGGCCCATTGTGACGTCCCAGGACCCCCCATTGTCCCCAGGGCCCATTGTGATACGCTGGGGAGCCCTCTTTGTCCCCAGGGCCCATTGTGAAATTCAGGGGACCCCAACTTGTCCTCAGGGCCCATTCTGACATCCTGGGGACACTCTTTGTCCCCAGGGCCCATTGTGACATCCCAGGACCGCCTGTTGTCCCCAGGGCCCATTGTGACATCCTGGGGACGCTCTTTGTCCCCAGGGCCCATTGTGACATCCTGGGGACCCTCCTTGTCCCCAGAGCCCATTGTGACATCCAGGGGACCCCCTTTGTCCCCAGGGCCCATTGTGGCACCATAGGGACCCCCTTTGTCACTGGGGCCCATTGTGACGTCCCAGGACCCCCCCTGGTCCCCAGGGCCCATTGTGACATCCTGGGGACCCCCTTTGTCCAAGACTTCATTGTGAACATCCTGGGGACCCCCCTTGTCCTCAGGGTCCCTTGTGACAGCCCAGGACCTTACTTTGTCCCCAGGGCCCATTGTGATATCTGGGGGACCCCCTTGTTCCCAAGGCCCATTGTGACAGCCTGGGGACCCCCCCTTGTCCCCAGGGCCCATTGTGACGTCCCAGGACCCCCCATTGTCCCCAGGACCTATTGTGACATTCAGGGGACCCCCTTTGTCACTGGGGCCCGTTGTGACACCATGGAGACCCCCGCTTGTCCTCAGGGTCCATTGTGACATCCTGGGCACCCCCCATTTTCCCCAGGACCCATTGTGACATCCTGGCCACCCCTTTGCTCCCAGGGCCCGTTGTGGCACCATGGGGACACCCCCTTTGTCCCCAGGGCCCATTGTGACATCCCAGGACCCCCCTTTGTCCCCAGGGCCCATTGTAGCACCATGGGGACCCCCTTTGACCCCAGGGCCCATTGTGGCACCATGGCAACCCCTTTTGTCCCCAGGGCCCATTGTGACATTCTTGGACCCCACTTTGTCCCCAGGGCCTATTGTGACACCAAGGGGACCCCTCCTTGTCACTGGGGACCCATTGTGACACCATGGGGACCCCCCCTTGTCCTCAGGACTCATTCTGACATCCTGGACACCCCCCATTGTCCCCAGGGCCCATTGTGACATCCACTGCACCCCCTTCTCCCCAGGGCCCATTGCGACATTCAGGGGACCCCTCTTTGTCCCCAGGGCCCATTGTGACATCCTGGGGACAACCCCTTGTCCCCAGGGCCCATTGTGATGTCCCAGGACCCCCCATTGTCCCCAGGGCCCATTGTGACATCCCAGGACCGCCTGTTGTCCCCAGGGCCCATTGTGACATGCTGGGGACGCTCTTTGTCCCCAGGGCCCATTGTGACATCCTGGGGACCCTCCTTGTCCCCAGAGCCCATTGTGACATCCAGGGGACCCCCTTTGTCCCCAGGGCCCATTGTGGCACCATAGGGACCCCCTTTGTCATTGGGGCCCATTGTGACGTCCCAGGACCCCCCCTGGTCCCCAGGGCCCATTGTGACATCCTGGGGACCCCCTTTGTCCCAAGACTTCATTGTGAACATCCTGGGGACCCCCCTTGTCCTCAGGGTCCATTGTGACAGCCCAGGACCTTACTTTGTCCCCAGGGCCCATTGTGATATCTGGGGGACCCCCTTGTTCCCAAGGCCCATTGTGACAGCCTGGGGACCCCCCCTTGTCCCCAGGGCCTATTGTGACATCCCAGGACCCCCCATTGTCCCCAGGGCCCATTGTGACATCCTCGGCACCCCCTTGTCCCCAGGGCCCATTGTGACATCCTGGGGACCCCCCATTGTCCCCAGGGCCAATTGTGACGTCCCAGGACCCCCCATTGTCCCCAGGGCCCATTGTGACATCCTGGGGATCCCTCCTTGTCCCCAGGGCCCATTGTGACGTCCCGGGATCCCCCATTGTCCCCAGGGCCCATTGTGACATCCTCTGCACCCCATTGTCCCCAGGGCCCATTGTGACATTCAGGGGACCCCTCTTTGTCCCCAGGACCCATTGTGACATCCTGGGTACCCCCCCTTGTCCCCAGGGCCTATTGTGATGTCCCAGGACCCCCCATTGTCCCCAGGGCCCATTGTGACATCCTCTGCACCCCCTTGTCCCCAGGGCCCATTGTGACATCCTCTGCACCCCCTTGTCCCCAGGGCCCATTGTGACGTCCCAGGACCCCCCATTGTCCTCAGGGCCCATTGTGACGTCCCAGGACCCCCCATTGTCCCCAGGACCTATTGTGACATTCAGGGGACCCCCTTTGTCACTGGGGCCCGTTGTGACACCATGGAGACCCCCGCTTGTCCTCAGGGTCCATTGTGACATCCTGGGCACCCCCCATTTTCCCCAGGACCCATTGTGACATCCTGGGCACCCCTTTGCTCCCAGGGCCCGTTGTGGCACCATGGGGACACCCCCTTTGTCCCCAGGGCCCATTGTGACATCCCAGGACCCCCCTTTGTCCCCAGGGCCCATTGTAGCACCATGGGGACCCCCTGTGACCCCAGGGCCCATTGTGGCACCATGGCAACCCCTTTTGTCCCCAGGGCCCATTGTGACATTCTTGGACCCCACTTTGTCCCCAGGGCCTATTGTGACACCAAGGGGACCCCTCCTTGTCACTGGGGACCCATTGTGACACCATGGGGACCCCCCCTTGTCCTCAGGACTCATTCTGACATCCTGGACACCCCCCATTGTCCCCAGGGCCCATTGTGACATCCACTGCACCCCCTTCTCCCCATGGCCCATTGTGACATTCAGGGGACCCCTCTTTGTCCCCATGGCCCATTGTGACATCCTGGGGACACCCCCTTGTCCCCAGGGCCCATTGTGATGTCCCAGGACCCCCCATTGTCCCCAGGGCCCATTGTGACATCCAGTGGATCCCTCCTTGTCCCCAGGGCCCATTGTGACGTCCCAGGACCCCCCATTGTCCCCAGGGCCCATTGTGATACGCTGGGGAGCCCTCTTTGTCCCCAGGGCCCATTGTGAAATTCAGGGGACCCCAACTTGTCCTCAGGGCCCATTCTGACATCCTGGGGACACTCTTTGTCCCCAGGGCCCATTGTGACATCCCAGGACCGCCTGTTGTCCCCAGGGCCCATTGTGACATCCTGGGGACGCTCTTTGTCCCCAGGGCCCATTGTGACATCCTGGGAACCCTCCTTGTCCCCAGAGCCCATTGTGACATCCAGGGGACCCCCTTTGTCCCCAGGGCCCATTGTGGCACCATAGGGACCCCCTTTGTCACTGGGGCCCATTGTGACGTCCCAGGACCCCCCCTGGTCCCCAGGGCCCATTGTGACATCCTGGGGACCCCCTTTGTCCCAAGACTTCATTGTGAACATCCTGGGGACCCCCCTTGTCCTCAGGGTCCATTGTGACAGCCCAGGACCTTACTTTGTCCCCAGGGCCCATTGTGATATCTGGGGGACCCCCTTGTTCCCAAGGCCCATTGTGACATCCTGGGGACCCCCCCTTGTCCCCAGGGCCTATTGTGACATCCCAGGACCCCCCATTGACCCAGGGCCCATTGTGACATCCTCGGCACCCCCTTGTCCCCAGGGCACATTGTGACATCCTGGGGACACCCCCTTGTCCCCAGGGCCCATTGTGACGTCCCAGGATCCCCAGGGCCCATTGTGACATCCTGGGGATCCCTCCTTGTCCCCAGGGCCCATTGTGACATCCTGGGGAACCCCCCTTGTCCTCAGGGCCCATTGTGACGTCCCAGGACCCCCATTGTCCCCAGGGCCCATTGTGATGTCCCAGGACCCCCCATTGTCCCCAGGACCCATTGTGACATCCTCTGCACCCCCTTGTCCCCAGGGCCCATTGTGACATCCTCTGCACCCCCTTGTCCCAGGGCCCATTGTGACATTCAGGGGACCCCTCTTTGTACCCAGGGCCCATTGTGACATCCTGGGGACCCCCCCTTGTCCCCAGGGCCCATTGTGATGTCCCAGGAACCCCCATTGTCCCCAGGGCCCATTGTGACATCCTGGGGATCCCTCCTTGTCCCCAGGGCCCATTGTGACGTCCCAGGACCCCCCATTGTCCCCAGGACCTATTGTGACATTCAGGGGACCCCCTTTGTCACTGGGGACCATTGTGTCACCATGGAGACCCCCGCTTGTCCTCAGGGTCCATTGTGACATCCTGGGCACCCCCCATTTTCCCCAGGACCCATTGTGACATCCTGGCCACCCCCTTGCTACCAGGGCTCGTTGTGGCACCATGGGGACACCCCCTTTGCCCCCAGGGCCCATTGTGACATCCCAGGATCCCCTTTGTCTCCAGGGCCCATTGTAGCACCATGGGGACCCCCTTTGACCCCAGGGCCCATTGTGGCACCATGGCAACCCCTTTTGTCCCCAGGGCCCATTGTGACATTCTTGGACCCCACTTGGTCCCCAGGGCCTATTGTGACACCATGGGGACCCCTCCTTGTCACTGGGGACCCATTGTGACACCATGGAGACCCCCCCTTGTCCTCAGGACTCATTCAGACATCCTGGACACCCCCCATTGTCCCCAGGGCCCACTGTGACATCCACTGCACCCCCTTCTCCCCAGGGCCCATTGTGACATTCAGGGGACCCCTCTTTGTCCCCAGGGCCCATTGTGACATCCTGGGGACCCTCCCTTGTCCCCAGGGCCCAATGTGACGTCCCAGGACCCCCCATTGTCTTCAGGGCCCATTGTGACATCCTGGGGACCCCACTTGTCCCCAGGACCCATTGTGACACTATGGGGACCCCCCCTTGTGCCCAGGGCCCATTGTGACACCGTGGGTACCACCCTTGTCTGCAGGGCTCATTGTGACATCCCAGGACCCCCCATTGTCCCCAGGGCCCATTGTGACATTCAGGGGACCCCACTTTGTCCCCAGGGCCCATTCTGATACCGTGGGGACCCCCTTTGTCCCCAGGGCCCATTGTGACATGCTGGGGACGCTCTTTGTCCCCAGGGCCCATTGTGACATCCTGGGGACCCTCCTTGTCCCCAGAGCCCATTGTGACATCCAGGGGACCCCATTTGTCACTGGGGCCCATTGTGACATCCCAGAACCTTCCCTGGTCCCCAGGGCCCATTGTGACATCCTGGGGACCCCCTTTGTCCCAAGATTTCATTGTGACAGCCTGGGGACCCCCCTTGTCCTCAGGGTCCATTGTGACAGCCCAGGACCTTACTTTGTCCCCAGGGCCCATTGTGATATCTGGGGGACCCCCTTGTTCCCAAGGCCCATTCTGACAGCCTGGGGACCCCCCCTTGTCCTTAGGGCCCATTGTGACATCCCAGTACCCCCCATTGTCCCCAGGGCCCATTGTGACATCCACGGCACCCCCTTGTCCCCAGGGCCCATTGTGACATCCTGGGGACCCCCCCTTGTCCCCAGGGCCCATTGTCACGTCCCAGAACCCCCATTGTCTCCAGGGCCCATTGTTACATCCTGGGGATCCCTCCTTGTCCCCAGGGCCCATTGTGACGTCCCAGGACCCCCCATTGTCCCCAGGGCCCATTGTGACATCCTCTGCACCCCCTTGTCCCCAGGGCCCATTGTGACATTCAGGGGACCCCTCTTTGTCCCCAGGGCCCATTGTGACATCCTGGGGACCCCCTTTGACCCCAGGGCCCATTGTGGCACCATAGCAACCCCTTTTGTCCCCAGGGCCCATTGTGACATTCTTGGACCCCACTTTGTCCCCAGGGCCTATTGTGACCCCATGGGGACCCCTCCTTGTCACTGGGGACCCATTGTGACACCATGGGGACCCCCCCTTGTCCTCAGGACTCATTCTGACATCCTGGACACCCCCCATTGTCCCCAGGGCCCATTGTGACATCCACTGCACCCCCTTCTCCCCAGGGCCCATTGTGACATTCAGGGGACCCCTCTTTGTCCCCCGGGCCCATTGTGACATCCTGGGGACCCCCCCTTGTCCCCAGGGCCCATTCTGACGTCCCAGGACCCCCCATTGTCCCCAGGGCCCATTGTGACATCCTGTGGATCCCTCCTTGTCCCCAGGGCCCATTGTGACGTCCCAGGACCCCCCATTGTCCCCAGGGCCCATTGTGATATGCTGGGGAGCCCTCTTTGTCCCCAGGGCCCATTGTGAAATTCAGGGGACCCCAATTTGTCCTCAGGGCCCATTCTGACATCCTGGGGACACTCTTTGTCCCCAGGGCCCATTGTGACATCCCAGGACCTCCTGTTGTCCCCAGGGCCCATTGTGACATCCTGGGGACGCTCTTTGTCCCTAGGGCCCATTGTGACATCCTGGGGACCCTCCTTGTCCCCAGAGCCCATTGTGACATCCAGGGGACCCCCTTTGTCCCCAGGGCCCATTGTGGCACCATAGGGACCCCCTTTGTCACTGGGGCCCATTGTGACATCCCAGGACCCCCCCTGGTCCCCAGGGCCCATTGTGACATCCTGGGGACCCCCTTTGTCCCAAGACTTCATTGTGACAGCCTGGGGACCCCCCTTGTCCTCAGGGTCCATTGTGACAGCCCAGGACCTTACTTTGTCCCCAGGGCCCATTGTGATATCTGGGGGACCCCCTTGTTCCCAAGGCCCATTCTGACAGCCTGGGGACCCCCCCTTGTCCCCAGGGCCTATTGTGACATCCCAGGACCCCCCATTGTCCCCAGGGCCCATTGTGACATCCTCGGCACCCCCTTGTCCCCAGGGCCCATTGTGACATCCTGGGGACCCCCCCTTGTCCCCAGGGCCCATTGTGACGTCCCAGGATCCCCAGGGCCCATTGTGACATCCTGGGGATCCCTCCTTGTCCCCAGGGCCCATTGTGACATTCAGGGGACCCCTCTTTGTCTCCAGGGCCCATTGTGACGTCCCAGGACCCCCCATTGTCCCCAGGGCCCATTGTGACATCCTGGGGATCCCTCCTTGTCCCCAGGGCCCATTGTGACGTCCCAGGACCGCCCATTGCCCCCAGGGCCCATTGTGACATCCTCTGCACCCCCTTGTCCCCAGGGCCCATTGTGACATTCAGGGGACCCCTCTTTGTCCCCAGGGCCCATTGTGACATCCTGGGGACCCCCCCTTGTCCCCAGGGCCCATTGTGATGTCCCAAAAACCCCCATTGTTCCCAGGGCCCATTGTGACATCCTGGGGATCCCTCCTTGTCCCCAGGGCCCATTGTGACGTCCCAGGACCCCCCATTGTCCCCAGGACCTATTGTGACATTCAGGGGACCCCCTTTGTCACTGGGGACCATTGTGTCACCATGGAGACCCCCGCTTGTCCTCAGGGTCCATTGTGACATCCTGGGCACCCCCCATTTTCCCCAGGACCCATTGTGACATCCTGGCCACCCCCTTGCTCCCAGGGCTCGTTGTGGCACCATGGGGACACCCCCTTTGTCCCCAGGGCCCATTGTGACATCCCAGGACCCCCCTTTGTCCCCAGGGCCTATTGTGCCACCATGGGGACCCCTCCTTGTCACTGGGGACCCATTGTGACACCATGGGGACCCCCCCTTGTCTTCAGGACTCATTCTGACATCCTGGACACCTCCCATTGTCCCCAGGGCCCATTGTGACATCCACTGCACCCCCTTCTCCCCAGGGCCCATTGTGACATTCAGGGGACCCCTCTTTGTCCCCAGGGCCCATTGTGACATCCTGGGGTCCCTCCCTTGTCCCCAGGGCCCAATGTGACGTCCCAGGACCCCCCATTGTCTTCAGTGCCCATTGTGACATCCTGGGGACCCCACTTTTCCCCAGGACCCATTGTGACACTATGGGGAGCCCCCCTTGAGCCCAGGGCCCATTGTGACACCGTGGATACCACCCTTGTCTGCAGGGCTCGTTGTGACATCCCAGGACCCCCCATTGTCCCCAGGGCCCATTGTGACATTCAGGGGACCCCCCTTTGTCCCCAGGGCCCATTCTGATACCGTGGGGACCCCCTTTGTCCTCAGGGCCCATTGTGACATGCTGGGGACGCTCTTTGTCCCCAGGGCCCATTGTGACATCCTGGGGACCCTCCTTGTCCCCAGAGCCCATTGTGACATCCAGGGGACCCCATTTGTCCCCAGGGCCCATTGTGGCACCATAGGGACCCCCTTTGTCACTGGGGCCCATTGTAACATCCCAGGACCCCCCCTGGTCACCAGGGCCCATTGTGACATCCTGGGGACCCCCTTTGTCCCCAGACTTCATTGTGACAGCCTGGGGACCCCCCCTTGTCCCCAGGGCCCATTGTGACATCCCAGGACCCCCCATTGTCTCCAGGGCCCATTGTGACATCCTCGGCACCCCCTTGTCCCCAGGGCCCATTGTGACATCCTGGGGACCCCCCCTTGTCCCCAGGGCCCATTGTGACGTCCCAGGACCCCCCATTGTCCCCAGGGCCCATTGTGACATCCTGGGGATCCCTCCTTGTCCCCAGGGCCCATTGTGACATCCCAGGACCCCCCATTGTCTGCAGGGCCCATTGTGACATCCTCTGCACCCCCTTGTCCCCAGGGCCCATTGTGACATTCAGGGGACCCCTCTTTGTCCACAGGGCCCATTGTGACATCCTGGGGACCCCCTCTTGTCCCCAGGGCCCATTGTGACGTCCCAGGACCCCCCATTGTCTCCAGGGCCCTTTGTGACATCCTGGGGATCCCTCCTTGTCCCCAGGGCCCATTGTGACGTCCCAGGACCCCCCATTGTCCCCAGGACCTATTGTGACATTCAGGGGACCCCCTTTGTCACTGGGGCCCGTTGTGACACCATGGAGACCCCCGCTTGTCCTCAGGGTCCATTGTGACATCCTGGGCACGCCCCATTTTCCCCAGGACCCATTGTGACATCCTGGCCACCCCCTTGCTACCAGGGCCCGTTGTGGCTCCATGGGGACACCCCCTTTGTCCCCAGGGCCCAATGTGACGTCCCAGGACCCCCCATTGTCTTCAGTGCCCATTGTGACATCCTGGGGACCCCACTTGTCCCCAGGACCCATTGTGACACTATGGGGAGCCCCCCTTGTGCCCAGGGCCCATTGTGACACCGTGGATACCACCCTTGTCTGCAGGGCTCGTTGTGACATCCCAGGACCCCCCATTGTCCCCATGGCCCATTGTGACATTCAGGGGACCCCCCTTTGTCCCCAGGGCCCATTCTGATACCGTGGGGACCCCCTTTGTCCTCAGGGCCCATTGTGACATCCTGGGGACGCTCTTTGTCCCCAGGGCCCATTGTGACATCCTGGGGACCCTCCTTGTCCCCAGAGCCCATTGTGACATCCAGGGGACCCCATTTGTCCCCAGGGCCCATTGTGGCACCATAGGGACCCCCTTTGTCACTGGGGCCCATTGTAACATCCCAGGACCCCCCCTGGTCACCAGGGCCCATTGTGACATCCTGGGGACCCCCTTTGTCCCAAGACTTCATTGTGACAGCCTGGGGACCCCCCTTGTCCTCAGGGTCCATTGTGACAGCCCAGGACCTTACATTGTCCCCAGGGCCCATTGGGATATCTGGGGGACCCCCTTGTTCCCAAGGCCCATTGTGACATCCTGGGGACCCCCCCTTGTCCCCAGGGCCCATTGTGACATCCCAGGACCCCCCATTGTCCCCAGGGCCCATTGTGACATCCTCGGCACCCCCTTGTCCCCAGGGCCCATTGTGACATCCTGGGGACCCCCCCTTTTCCCCAGGGCCCATTGTGACGTCCCAGGATCCCCAGGGCCCATTGTGACATCCTGGGGATCCCTCCATGTCCCCAGGGCCCATTGTGACATCCTGGGGACCCCCCCTTGTCCCCAGGGCCCATTGTGACGTCCCAGGACCCCCCATTGTCCCCAGGGCCCATTGTGACATCCTGGGGATCCCTCCTTGTCCCCAGGGCCCATTGTGACATCCCAGGACCCCCCATTGTCTGCAGGGCCCATTGTGACATCCTCTGCACCCCCTTGTCCCCAGGGCCCATTGTGACATTCAGGGGACCCCTCTTTGTCCACAGGGCCCATTGTGACATCCTGGGGACCCCCTCTTGTCCCCAGGGCCCATTGTGACGTCCCAGGACCCCCCATTGTCTCCAGGGCCCTTTGTGACATCCTGGGGATCCCTCCTTGTCCCCAGGGCCCATTGTGACGTCCCAGGACCCCCCATTGTCCCCAGGACCTATTGTGACATTCAGGGGACCCCCTTTGTCACTGGGGCCCGTTGTGACACCATGGAGACCCCCGCTTGTCCTCAGGGTCCATTGTGACATCCTGGGCACGCCCCATTTTCCCCAGGACCCATTGTGACATCCTGGCCACCCCCTTGCTACCAGGGCCCGTTGTGGCTCCATGGGGACACCCCCTTTGTCCCCAGGGCCCATTGTGACATCCCAGGACCCCCTTTGTCCCCAGGGCCCATTGTAGCACCATGGGGACCCCCTTTGACCCCAGGGCCCATTGTGGCACCATGGCAACCCCTTTTGTCCCCAGGGCCCATTGTGACATTCTTGGACCCCACTTTGTCCCCAGGGCCTATTGTGCCACCATGGGGACCCCTCCTTATCACTGGGGACCCATTGTGACACCATGGGGACCCCCCCTTGTCCTCAGGACTCATTCTGACATCCTGGACACCCCCCATTGTCCCCAGGGCCCATTGTGACATCCACTGCACCCCCTTCTCCCCAGGGCCCATTGTGACATTCAGGAGACGCCTCTTTGTCCCCAGGGCCCATTGTGACATCTTGGGGACCCTCCCTTGTCCCCAGGGCCCAATGTGACGTCCCAGGACCCCCCATTGTCTTCAGGGCCCATTGTGACATCCTGGGGACCCCACTTGTCCCCAGGACCCATTGTGACACTATGGGGACCCCCCCTTGTGCCCAGGGCCCATTGTGACACCGTGGGTACCACGCTTTTCTGCAGGGCTCATTGTGACATCCCAGGACCCCCCATTGTCCCCAGGGCCCATTGTGACATTCAGGGGACCCCCCTTTCTCCCCAGGGTCCATTCTGATACCGTGGGGACCCCCTTTGTCCGCAGGGCCCATTGTGACATGCTGGGGACGCTCTTTGTCCCCAGGGCCCATTGTCACATCCTGGGGACCCCCTTTGTCCCCAGAGCCCATTGTGGCACCATAGGGACCCCCTTTGTCACTGGGGCACATTGTGACATCCCAGGAACCACCCTGGTCCCCAGGGCCCATTGTTACATCCTGGGGACCCCCTTTGTCCCAAGACTTCATTGTGACATCCTGGGGACCCCCCTTGTCCTCAGGGTCCATTGTGACTGCCCAGGACCTTACATTGTCCCCAGGGCCCATTGTGATATCTGGGGGACCCCCTTGTTCCCAAGGCCCATTGTGACATCCTGGGGACCCCCCCTTGTCCCCAGGGCCCATTGTGACATCCCAGGACCCCCCATTGTCCCCAGGGCCCATTGTGACATCCTCGGCACCCCCTTGTCCCCAGGGCCCATTGTGACATCCTGGGGACCCCGCCTTGTCCCCAGGGCCCATTGTGATATCCCAGGACCCCCCATTGTCTCCAGGGCCCATTGTGACATCCTGGGGATCCCTCCTTGTCCCCAGGGCCCATTGTGACGTCCCAGGACCCCCCATTGTCCCCAGGACCTATTGTGACATTCAGGGGACCCCCTTTGTCACTGGGGCCCATTGTGACACCATGGAGACCCCCGCTTGTCCTCAGGGTCCATTGTGACATCCTGGGCACCCCCCATTTTCCCCAGGACCCATTGTGACATCCTGGCCACCCCCTTGCTCCCAGGGCCCGTTGTGGCACCATGGGGACACCCCCTTTGTCCCCAGGGCCCATTGTGACATCCCAGGACCCCCCTTTGTCCCCAGGGCCCATTGTAGCACCTTGGGGACCCCCATTGACCCCAGGGCCCATTGTGGCACCATGGCAACCCCTTTTGTCCCCAGGGCCCATTGTGACATTCTTGGTCCCCACTTTGTCCCCAGGGCCTATTGTGACACCAAGGAGACCCCATCCTTGTCACTGGGGACCCATTGTGACACCATGGGGACCCCCCCTTGTCCTCAGGACTCATTCTGACATCCTGGACACCCCCCATTATCCCCAGGGCCCATTGTGACATCCACTGCACCCCCTTCTCTCCAGGGCCCATTGTGACATTCAGGGGACCCCTCTTTGTCCCCAGGGCCCATTGTGACATCCTGGGGACCCCCCCTTGTCCCCAGGGCCCATTGTGACGTCCCAGGACCCCCCATTGTCCCCAGGACCTATTGTGACATTCAGGGGACCCCATTTGTCACTGGGGCCCATTGTGACACCATGGAGACCCCCGCTTGTCCTCAGGGTCCATTGTGACATCCTGGGCACCCCCCATTTTCCCCAGGACCCATTGTGACATCCTGGCCACCCCCTTGCTCCCAGGGCCCGTTGTGGCACCATGGGGACACCCCCTTTGTCCCCAGGGCCCATTGTGACATCCCAGGACCCCCCTTTGTCCCCAGGGCCCATTGTAGCACCATGAGGACCCCCTTTCACCCCAGGGCCCATTGTGGCACCATGGCAACCCCTTTTGTCCCCAGGGCCCATTGTGACATTCTTGGACCCCACTTTGTCCCCAGGGCCTATTGTGACACCAAGGGGACCCCATCCTTGTCACTGGGGACCCATTGTGACACCATGGGGACCCCCCCTTGTCCTCAGGACTCATTCTGACATCCTGGACACCCCCCATTGTCCCCAGGGCCCATTGTGACATCCACTGCACCCCCTTCTCCCCAGGGCCCATTGTGACATTCAGGGGACCCCTCTTTGTCCCCAGGGCCCATTGTGACATCCTGGGGACCCCCCCTTGTCCCCAGGGCCCATTGTGACGTCCCAGGACCCCCCATTGTCCCCAGGGCCCATTGTGACATCCTGTGGATCCCTCCTTGTCCCCAGGGCCCATTGTGACGTCCCAGGACCCCCCATTGTCCCCAGGGCCCATTGTGATATGCTGGGGAGCCCTCTTTGTCCCCAGGGCCCATTGTGAAATTCAGGGGACCCCAACTTGTCCCCAGGGCCCATTCTGACATCCTGGGGACACTCTTTGTCCCCAGGGCCCATTGTGACATCCCAGGACCACCTGTTGTCCCCAGGGCCCATTGTGACATCCTGGGGACGCTCTTTGTCCCCAGGGCCCATTGTGACATCCTGGGGACCCTCCTTGTCCCCAGAGCCCATTGTGACATCCAGGGGACCCCCTTTGTCCCCAGGGCCCATTGTGGCACCATAGGGACCCCCTTTGTCACTGGGGCCCATTGTGACATCCCAGGACCCACCATGGTCCCCAGGGCCCATTGTGACATCCTGGGGACCCCCCTTGTCCTCAAGGTCCATTGTGACTGCCCAGGACCTTACTTTGTCCCCAGGGCCCATTGTGATATCTGGGAGACCCCCTTGTTCCCAAGGCCCATTGTGACAGCCTGGGGACCCCCCCTTGTCCCCAGGGCCCATTGTGACATCCCAGGACCCCCCATTGTCCCCAGGGCCCATTGTGACATCCTCGGCACCCCCTTGTCCCCAGGGCCCATTGTGACATCCTGGGGACCCCGCCTTGTCCCCAGGGCCCATTGTGACGTCCCAGGATCCCCAGGGCCCATTGTGACATCCTGGGGATCCCTCCTTGTCTCCAGGACCCATTGTGACACTATGGGGACCCCCCCTTGTGCCCAGGGGCCATTGTGACACCGTGGGTACCACGCTTTTCTGCAGGGCTCATTGTGACATCCCAGGACCCCCCATTGTCCCCAGGGCCCATTGTGACATTCAGGGGACCCCCCTTTGTCCCCAGGGCCCATTCTGATACCGTGGGGACCCCCTTTGTCCCCAGGGCCCATTGTGACATGCTGGGGACGCTCTTTGTCCCCAGGGCCCATTGTGACATCCTGGGGACCCTCCTTGTCCCCAGAGCCCATTGTGACATCCAGGGGACCCCATTTGTCCCCAGGGCCCATTGTGGCACCATAGGGACCCCCTTTGTCACTGGGGCCCATTGTGACATCCCAGGACCCCCCATTGTCCCCAGGGCCCATTGTGACATCCTCGGCACCCCCTTTTCCCCAGGGCCCATTGTGACATCCTGGGGATCCCCCCTTGTCCCCAGGGCCCATTGTGACGTCCCAGGACCCCCCATTGTCTCCAAGGCCCATTGTGACATCCTGGGGATCCCTCCTTGTCCCCACGGCCCATTGTGACATCCCAGGACCCCCCATTGTCCCCAGGGCCCATTGTGACATCCTCGGCACCCCCTTGTCCCCAGGGCCCATTGTGACATCCTGGGGAACCCCCCCTTGTCCCCAGGGCCCATTGTGACGTCCCAGGACCCTCCATTGTCTCTAGGGCCCATTGTGACATCCTGGGGATCCCTCCTTGTCCCCAGGGTCCATTGTGACGTCCCAGGACCCCCCATTGTCCCCAGGGCCCATTGTGACATCCTCTGCACCCCCTTGTCCCTAGGGCCCATTGTGACATCCTGGGGACCCCCCCTTGTCCCCAGGGCCCATTGTGACGTCCCAGGACCCCCCATTGTCTCCAGGGCCCATTGTGACATCCTGGGGATCCCTCCTTGTCCCCAGGGCCCATTGTGACGTCCCAGGACCCCGCATTGTCCCCAGGACCTATTGTGACATTCAGGGGACCCCCTTTGTCACTGGGGCCCATTGTGACACCATGGAGACCCCCGCTTGTCCTCAGGGTCCATTGTGACATCCTGGGCACCCCCATTTTCCCCAGGACCCATTGTGACATCCTGGCCACCCCCTTGCTCCCAGGGCCCATTGTGGCAACATGGGGACACCCCCTTTGTCCCCAGGGCCCATTGTGACATCCCAGGACCCTCCTTTGTCCCCAGGGCCCATTGTAGCACCATGGGGACCCCCTTTGACCCCAGGGCCCATTGTAGCACCATGGGGACCCCCTTTGACCCCAGGGCCCATTGTGGCACCATGGCAAACCCTTTTGTCCCCAGGGCCCATTGTGACATCCACTGCACCCCCTTCTCCCCAGGGCCCATTGTGACATTCAGGGGTCCCCTCTTTGTCCCCAGGGCCCATTGTGACATCCTGGGGACCCCCCCTTGTCCCCAGGGCCCATTGTGACGTCCCAGGACCCCCCATTGTCCCCAGGGCCCATTGTGACATCCTGTGGATCCCTCCTTGTCCCCAGGGCCCATTGTGACGTCCCAGGACCCCCCATTGTCCCCAGGGCCCATTGTGATATGCTGGGGAGCCCTCTTTGTCCCCAGGGCCTATTGTGAAATTCAGGGGACCCCAACTTGTCCTCAGGGCCCATTCTGACATCCTGGGGACACTCTTTGTCCCCAGGGCCCATTGTGACATCCCAGGACCGCCTGTTGTCCCCAGGGCCCATTGTGACATCCTGGGGACCCCATTGTCACTAGAGCCCATTGTGACATCCTGGCGACCACCCTTGTCCCCAGGGCCCATTGTGATATCCTGAGGACCGCCCTTTGTCCCCAGGGCCCATTGTGACATCCCAGGGCCCTCTTTGTCCCTGTTGAGCTTTAAGATTGCGGGGTGACAATCAAACCCTGCCAGATGTGTTGTCAACCTCCTCTCCCCCCCAATTCCCCCTTTTTCCCCTCCCTCTCCCCCTTCCCACTCAGCACAGGCGATTGGGAGGGGAAGAAGCACAGAGGGAAGAGAGTTGGAAAAGTTAAAGATGTTTTACTGATGCTACTGATAAGAATAGAGAAAATAATACAAATATACAAAACCAATCTTATAAGTCTGAGCAACTGCAGAGCCAGCACCCAAAGTCCTGGATTGGACTCTGTAGCCAACCGGAGCTGGATTCAGTCTCTCACTGGCCTCAGTTTGCAGGGACGACCAGCAAGGTCCTCTCCTAATGTCGGCCATGAGGAAAAAAGGGCCGAGATCCTCGTGATCTCCCGCTTTTATATGAAGTATTCACGTGAACGGAATGTTATACACAGTTTGTCACCGGTTTCTTATTGCCCCTCTCGCGAGATGTCCATCCGTGCTTATCAATAAGTTTTCATTCCATTGCTGGGTTTGCCAAAACATGTGTCCGGTTCTCCAGGAAAATGCAGCTGATATGAAGCTTGAGCTGACAGGCAAATTCACTAAAAGAGAAACTTGTTTTTTAACAAAACCAGGACATTCCACCCCTTATAATATGACATTCACTGAATACTTAAACCTTATCAATACAATCTATCAATACAATCTAATTAATCACTACTATATATATATATATATACGCATATGTACATATATACACAGGAGTAATTAATCAGTGGACCATCCTTTGAAAAGTTCTTTAAGTTCATTTTGTCACAACAGTCTCCCAGGGCAGGGAAAATGGTCCAAGTGCATCTCATGACCCCTGTTGGTGGGTTAAGGACACCAACTTCCAAGAAGGTGTCGGGCGCCACTCGAAGAAGCCAGCGCTGGTTTCATCACCATTGTCTTGATCTGAAAGACACTTATTAAACATTGTTAGTGCGGCAATTCACATCATACAGTTCAGTATTGAGTATTTTCACCTAAAATCAAATCCCCTTGAGGTGCACACCGAACTTCTCCATCCTTGAGCATCACCCACCAGGTGCTGCCAGGTCCCTGGGCAAAAACAATCCCACGAATAGGTTTGCCTGTGCCTGAGGCAGGAGGAACCCAGACTGCCTATCCTAACATATTTTCCATGTGTACTACAGGGACTTTATCTCCTTCCACAGTCCATAGAATTTCTGATTGGGCAGGCCCGGCTCGATTGGTTGATCCCCTGGTGTTGCCCAACCAAGTGGCTTTTGCTAAATGTGAATCCCAGTTTTTAAAGGTTCCACCACCAAGTGCCTTTAGTGTAGTTTTTAACAAACCATTGTACCTTTCAATTTTCCCAGAGGCTGGTGCATGATATGGAATATGATACACCCACTCAATACCATGTTCTTTGGCCCAATTGTCTATAATACTGTTTTTGAAATGAGTACCATAGTCTGATTCAATTCTTTCTGGCGTACCGTGCCGCCAAAGGACTTGCTTCTCAAGGCCCAAGATGGTATTTCAGGCTGTAACATGAGGTACAGCAGATGTTTCCAACCATCCGGTGGTTGCTTCCACCATTGTAAGTACATAACGCTTACCTTGACGTGTCTGTGGAAGTGTAATATAATCAATCTGCCAAGCTTCTCCATACTTACACTTTAACCATCGCCCCCCATACCATACAGGCTTTAACTGTTTTGCTTGTTTGATTTCGGCGCAAGTTTCACATTCATGAATAACCTGTGAAATAGTGTCCATAGTTAAATCCACCCCTCGATCACGAGCCCATTTTCATGTTGCATCTCTACCTTGATGCCCTGAAGCGTCATGGGCCCACCGAGCTAGGAAAAGTTCACCTTTATGTTGCCAGCCCAAGTCCACCTCAGCTACTTTAATCTTAGCAGCTTGATCCGCTTGTTGGTTGTTTAGATGTTCCTCGGAGGCTCGACTTTTAGGCACATGAGCATCTACATGACCAACTTTCACAGGCAGGCTCTCTAGCCGAGCAGCAATGTCTTGCCACAGCGTGGCAGCCCAAATGGTTTCACCTCTGCGCTGCCAGTTGCTTTTCTTCCATTGCTGTAGCCACCCCCACAAGGCATTTGCTACCATCCATGAGTCAGTATAGAGATAAAGTATTGGCCACTTCTCTCGTTCAGCAATGTCCAAAGCCAGCTGGATGGCTTTCACTTCTGCAAACTGACTGGATTCACCTTGTCCTTCAGTGGCTTCTGTAACTTGTCGTGTGGGACTCCACACAGCAGCTTTCACCTTCGATGTTTTCCTACAGACAACAGGATCCACCTGTGAACAGTGCACACTGCTTATCAGTCTCTGAAAGCGGATTATATGGTGGTGCTTCTTCAGCACGTTTTACTTCCTCCTCATCTGGAGACATCCCAAAGTCTTTGCTTTCTGGCCAGTCTGTAATCACTTCTAATATCCCTGGACGGTTGGGACTTCCAATTCGAGCTCGTTGTGTGATCAGTGCAATCCATTTACTCCATGTAACTTCGGTTGCATGATGTGGAGAGGGAACCGTCCCTTTGAACACCCAGCTCAGCACCGGCAGTCGAGGTGCAGGAGGAGCTGTGCTTCAGTGCCCATCACTTCTGAAGCAGCTCGAACTCCTTCATATGCTGCCAGTCTCTCCTTTTCAGTTGGAGTATAGTTGGCCTCAGATCCTTTGTATCCTCGACTCCAAAAACCTAGGGGTCGACCTCGGGTTTCTCCTGGTGCTTTCTGCCAGAGGCTCCAGGTAAGTCCATTATCTCCGGCTGCGGTGTAGAGCACATTTTTAACACCTAGTCCAGTTCGGACTGGTCCAAGGGCCACCGCATGAGTTATCTCACGCTTAATTTGTTCAAAGGCTTGTCGTTGTTCAGGGCCCCACTCAAATTGGTTCCTTTTACGAGTCACTCGATAGAGAGGCTCACAATGTGGCTGTAGTCAGGAATGTGCATTCTCCAAAAACCTACAACACCTAAGAAAGTCTGTGTCTCCTTTTTATTAGTAGGTGGAGACATTGCTGCAATTTTGTTGATCACATCCATTGGGATCTGACGACGGCCATCTTGCCATTTTATTCCTAAAAACTGGATCTCTCGTGCAGGTCCCTTGACCTTGCTCCGTTTTATGGCAAAACCAGCATCCAAAAGAATATGAATTATTCTCTCACCTTTCTCGAAGACTTCTTTCGCTGTGTCGCCCCATACGATGATGTCATCAATATATTGCAAGTGTTCTGGAGCTTCACCTTGCTCCAGCGTGGTCTGGATCAGTCCATGGCAGATGGTAGGACTGTGTTTCCACCCCTGGGGCAAGCGATTCCATGTGTACTGGATGCCCCTCCAGGTGAAAGCAAACTGCGGCCTGCACTCTGCTGCTACAGGAATAGAGAAAAATGCATGAGCAATGTCAATTGTAGCATCGCACTTCACTGCCTTTGACTCCAGTTCAAATTGCAGTTCTAGCATGTCAGGCACAGCAGCATTCAGTGTGCTGTAACTTCACTCAGGCCACGATAGCCTACAGTTAGTCTCCACTCGTCACTAGACTAACGCACTGGCCAGATTGGGCTGTTAAAAGGTGAGCGAGTCTTACTGATCACACCCTGGCTTTCCAATTGACGAATCAGCTTCTGGATAGGAATCCAAGAGTCTCGACTGGTGCGATATTGCCGGCGATGCACCGTCGTGGTAGTAATTGGCACCTGCTGATCGTCAACCATCAGCAGTCCTACAACAGAAGGGTCATCTGAAAGACCAGGCAAATCAGACAGCTGTTCGATTTTCTCAGTGTCCGCAGCTGCTATACCAAATGCCCACCTATACCCTTTTGGGTCCTTAATATACCCTCTCCTGAGGTGGTCTATGCCAAGGATGCACGGAGCATCTGGACCAGTCACAATGGGATGCTTTTGCCAGTTTTTTCCAGTTAGGCTCATTTCAGCCTCTACAACAGTCAGTTCCTGGGATCCCCCAGTCACTCCAACAATATTGATGGATTGCGTTCCTTTATAATTAGAAGGAATTATTGTGCACTGAGCACCAGTGTCCACTAAAGCTTTGTACTCCTGGGGTTGTGTTGTACCAGGCCATAGTATTTGTACAGTCCAATAAACTCTGTTATCCCTTTCCTCCACCTGGTTGGAGGCAGGGCACCTCTAATTCCTGTTTTGCACAGTCTCTGGGTGTGAATTAGAGGTTCCTTCAAGAGCATCAGAATCTCTTCTGCTCCTTTTGTAAACTGGAGCAGCCACCTTCCTAGGAGTTTTTCCTTTTATCTCACGTACTCGTTCTTGAAGTTCTGAGGTAGGCCTTCCATGCCACTTATTCATGTTTTCTCCCTGCTCATGTAGGAAGAACCACAGTGAACCTCTTCTTGTGGGCTGTCTCTGCCCTCTCTCTCGAGATTGGAAACGCCTTCTCCTAACAGCTGAAACATAGGTTTGTGCAGGTCGTGAACGGTACGAGTCTGCTCTGAGCTCTTGGATTTCTTGCAGCAGCTTTTCAAACTGGTCATCAGATTTTTCACACAGTTTCTCCACAGCGGAGACACAAGCCCGTAGAGAACCAGCAAGGCTGTCCTCAAAGTACCGGAGCTGCTCAATCACTTCATTAATTTCTTGTACACCTCTAGCTGACCAGACCATTCCTGCCAATGACTTAGCATATGCAGGTGGTGCACTTTGTACAAATCTGCGCCACATAGATTTTGTACAATTGATTCTATCTGGGTCTGTCCCCTCTTGGCTGTTTGGTCCTAGATAGATGATCTCTCGCATGGCTAATTCTCTCAGGAATTGGATACCTCTCTCCATAGTATTCCATTTCCCTAACTTGGATATACAATCTTCCTTGTAGGGAAATCTGGCTTTCATAGCTGCAGGAGTCGGGTCCAGAGAGTAGCGGCATTAGACTCTCTTGAAATTACCCTATCAATGGCGGAATCTTTTGACAGAGATCCCAGCTGCCTGGCTTCACCACCTTCCAATTCAATTGTTTCTGCCCCATTGTCCCAGCATCGCAGCAGCCAGGTTAAAATATTCTCGCCTTCACAACGACTGAAGTCTTTTCGCAGATCTCTCAGCTCACCTGGAGAAAAGGACCGAGTGGTGGTCACTTCATCTCCACCCTGTCCTGATGATGATGCCTCTTGGGTTGATGTTGGCCCTGTGCCATCACCTGCTGCACGAGTGGTCTTTCTAGTGACTTTCTTACAACCAGCAACTGATGCTGATATGGGTTCACCATCATTTGATTCATTTTCAGAGTCTGAATGACTGTCACAGTGATTGCTGTGGTTACAGCAGCAACAGTGCCCAGTGTGTGAAGACGGGGGGGGTTGCCTTGTCAGCCTTTGAGGCTGGAGAAGCAACGTTATCTGCAGCGACCTTGGCAGAGGAGCTCTGCGGAGGAGCTGTAGCTTCAGCCTGTGAAGCCGCGGTTGGGGGGACAGTGGCTGCAGCAGCAGCTTTGGCTGTTTTGCCTTTTCTCGAGCGGCTCGGAGTGCTTTTTGCTAAAGCTTCCGAAGGCGCACCGCAAATCTCAGGACTAAAAAGAGACGCAAACCTCCTATTGAACCTCATTTCTCTTAACAGTAACACAAACTGTCACACATTCAGCAAACCAGATAACACCATCACAGTTCTATCAAAGCTCCAAGGATATTCAAAGTTCTCTAAAACATTTGCAAACTGTCCTAGCGAAAACACAAAAGTATTGTTAGTCAGCCTTTCTAAAGATTCGCTTGACCAATTAGCAAATATAGAGCCATTCTGCTCTTTAATCTCTCCTGGAGGTTTTTCAAGGTAAAGCAGAAGCGAGTAGAAATTCATTAGCGGCTGCAATATAATGAAATAAACCAGTGCCATACCACACAGAATCATCATGACCGCTGTCCAGTTTCTTGTTGTTATATAATGAATACTTCGATTCAGAAAGAAACACCAACACAGATATGGGATCAGTGAGCACAATGTAGAAAATAACTGATACAACTTATGCCACAACATCTTTAAGTCAATGTAATTCACTTTGCCTTAATACCACTAAAAAATATCCGAAGCAAACATACGCGCGGGTATCACAACTCTGAGTTGGCACCATGCCAAGAAAATTGAAAGGTACGTCAGAGCAGTAGAAAAGCCAAAAATCTCCAAATTTACCCCTTTCTCTTGCCCCACGTTGGGCGCCAATTATCTGTCGAGGGTTAAGATTGTGGGGTGACAATCAAACCCTGGCAGATGTATTGTTAACCTCCTCCCCCCCCACTTCCCCCTTTTGCCCCTCCCTCTCCCCCCTTCCCACTCAGGACAGGCGATCGGGAGGGAAAGAAGGACAGAGAGAAGAGAGTTGGAAAAGTTAAAGATGTTTTACTAATGCTACTAATAAGAATAGAGAAAATAATACAAAATATACAAAACCAATCTTGTAAGTCTCAGCAACTGCAGAGCCAGCACCCAAAGTCCTGGATTAGACTCTGTAGCCAACCGGAGCTGGATTCAGTCTGTCACTGGCCTCAGTTCGCAGGGACGACCAGCAAGGTCCTCTCCTAATGTCAGCCATGAGGAAAAAGGGAAAAAGGGCAAAGGGACGAGATCCTCGTGATCTCCCACTTTTATATGAAGTATTCACGTGAATGGAATGTTATACACGGTTGGTCAGTCTCTCGATCACCAGTTTCTCGTTGCCCCTCTCGCGAGATGCCCATCCGTGCTTATCAATAAGTTTGCATTCCCTTGCTGGGTTTAACCAAAACATGTGTCGGGTTCTCCAGGAAAATGCAGCTAATATGAAGACTTTAGCTGACAGGCAAAAATTCGCTAAAAGAGAAACTTGTTTTTAACAAAACCAGGACAGAAGTACAGGGGAAGACCGATATTTCTTCTTCTACCCTTAGTACACTTCCCCATAATTCACTTTTTGACCTTTTATTTTTTTGAATTAATATGTTAAAAAGAACAAACCACACTCAAACCCACACAAACAAACAAACAAAAAACAATAACTAAACAAAAATCTCCAATCAAACAATCAAAGAAAGAAAACAGGGAAACAAATACCCCACAAAACCAAAGCAAAACCAACCAACCAACCAAACCCAACAAAACAAAAACCAAAATCAAAAACAAAACAGCAGGAACAACAACAACAAAACAAAGCAGAAACAAAACAACAACGCAAAGGTGCACCTTTCCAAGCAGACATCAGTCATCAGCTGTCTCATCATTAACAGCCAGTGCCAGTTTAGGGGCCCCAGTGTACCTGAGGTGCTGGCCTGGGATCTCCATCTATCACACAGGACCTGGGGAGACCAGAGCACCTTGCAATGCAGGTGGAGCCTGGACAGGGGTTCCTGGGGCACCTACACTGGCACCAGGTGTTTGTGTCTCTGGAGCTGAAGACATCTGTGTCTTAAATCCATGCCCAGTTCTGGAAAACTCTTTCCTTTTCAAAGAAAAGAAAGCCCCCGTAAAGAAAAATAAAGAGAAGTATGTTGACACCTTCCTTTGCTTTGGATCTTTGCCTTCAGTTCTTCTTATTTTAATTTTCATTGACATTAACTGACATCTGATGGGCCTACAATCATTAAGCCAAGATCATTTTGTGTCTTACATAGCGCCCCATGCCCTCTCAACCTTCCCTGCCCAGGACTCCTCACACTTTGCCCAGAGCGAGTCACACTGAGGTGTTGGCTGGTTCCCTGGCTGAGATGTTGGTTTAGATGGTCACCTACAGCACAGGTGGATCCTGCCCCAGAATTGTCTGCTCTGCTCCAGTTAGAAACAGAGCCCAACATCACAACAGGATCATAAGAGAACTGAGGTTGAAGGGACCTCAGGAGTCTGCAGTCCAACCTGTCACAAACTGGGTCAGAACAAGGTGTTCAAGCCTTGATTCAATTCGAGTTTTAGCAGGACTGGAGGAGTGATCATCCCTTTGTACTGGGCACTGGTGAGGCTGCACCTTGAATCCTGGGGTCAGTTTTAGGCCCCTCAGGACAAGGAAGACATTGAGGTGCTGGAGAGAGTTCAGAGGAGCGTGACAAGGGTGGTGAAGGGTCTGGAGCACCAGTGTTATGAGGAACGGTTTAGGGAGCTGAGGCTGTTCAGCCTTGAGAAAAGGAGGCTTATTGCTGTCTACAGCTACCTGAAAGGAGGTTTTATCATGGTGGGTGTCAAAGGCTTTAATGCAGTCTAAGGACACAACACCCACAGCCTTTGTGGCGGATTCACTCCCCACGACAGACTTTCCCTCATCTGCTCAGCCGGTCACCTTGTCATAGAAGGAGATCAGGCTGGTCAAGCAGGACCTGCCTTTCACAAAGCCATGCTGATTGGGCCCGATTGCTCGTCTGGTGTGTGTGACCTCACAGTCCTTTCCCAGCCATGTTCCTGCTGTTGGCCTATCCCCTGCAGAGGCAGAAGTGACCTCACAGTGCCCTGCACAGCCATTGGCTTCCTACTAGACTACGAGCTCCTGAGACACAAGTGACCACATGGCATCGTACCCAGCCATCACCCTCCTTGTGCTCCAGTGTGTGAGCAGATCAAACTGAGCTGCTTTCATCAAATGTATCCAATAGATTTCCTATCAAGGGTTTGAGTGGAGAAACGTTCCTCAGAGGAGCTGCTGTATTTACACTGCTTCTGACTCTGTTTTTTTCTTCATCTTCCTTTGTCTCTTCTGACGTGAAAGAGCTCTCCAAGGAAAAGATTAATGGAATCCTACAATAGCGCAGGTTGGAAGAGACCCCTGAACACCATCTCTGTCCCACTGACCTTTATGGCACCCCAAGGAATAGCTGACAGCATCAGTGCTCCCTTGGGTTCATCTCACCACATGCACACAGTGGACATGCACACGATGTGTATGGTTACATCTCATCTGTGCAATGAAAACATGGACTTTTGACCTATTATTTCATAGAATCACAGAATGTCCGGAGTTGGAAGGGACCCACAAAGATCATGGAGTCCAACTCCTGTCCCTGCACAGGACACCCCACAGGTCACACCGTGTGTCTGAGGACGCTGTCCAGTCTCTTCTTGAACACTGTCAGGTTGGGGCCGTGACACCTCCCTGGGACCCAGTTCAGTGTCCAGCACCTCTGGGTGAAGAACCTTTTCCTCATGTCCAACTGACCCTCCCCTGGCACATCTTTCTTCCATTCCCTTGGGTTCTGTCAATGGTCACCACAGAGAAGAGATCAGTACCTTCCCTTCCTTCTCCCCTCGTGAGGAAGCTGTAGCCACCGTGAGGTCTCCTTTTAGTCTTCTCTTCAGCTCTGATGCTGAGAAACCCCTTGGTTTGCTTTCTGAAGCAGAAAGGAGAAGCCATGACCTCCAGGCAATGGGAAGGGGGATCCTGTCCCTCACACACGGCTCAGGGCTCTTCTTGGGACCATGGGATGTGGGTGTGCAAGGCCCAGGGAAGGACAACACTGGTACAACAACTTCCAGCTTCCCCATGGGGCTGCAAGGAGGCAGAGAGGCCCCAGTGCCATGAGGACAACATGGCTTCTCCTGGGCCTCAGTGGCAGAGACAACTGCCATGGCCAAGGGGCAGAGACCTGGATTCTGTGGGTCCCTTCCAGCCTTGCCAGCGCCCTTTGCCATCTCCACCACAGGCTGTTCTACACGGTCCTACCCCTGCCCCTCTTTCCCTGCAGGCTGCAGACACCCATCTCGCTTCCCCACCTGCTCTCACCCCAGCATTTCTGCACCTTCACTGCTGTGTCTGCACCCTCACTGGCTGCTCTTGGAACACAAACCATGGGCTGATCCAGCTCCCTCTGCGTGACCTCTTGCACCACAGCACTGCCCTTCCAGTGACATTTCTTACTCCTCATATCCAGTCCTCACCTTCCAAGTTGCACATGTCCCTGCTGCTGTCCCATCATGTTCTCAGGCAGGATGGACATGACAACCCATCTCCAAGGCCTCTTCCTGGGTAGGGCCTGTGGGTACCTAGGCAGAGGTTCTTTCCCAGCCATGTCCCTGCTGCTGGGCTGTCACCTCCAGAGACAGAACTGACCTCACTGTCCCTTCACAGCCACACGATTGTGACTGGATTATGAGTGTCTGAGACCTCATAATACCACACCCATCCATCCCCTCCTGAGGACCCAGGACCTGACCAAGATTGAATCGTGCTCTACATCATCCTACACCTGCTCCTCTTTCCCTGCAGGCTGCAGACACCCATCTCACTCCCTCACCTTTGTCAAATTTGTCAAATATTTTTCCTACGAGCAATGTGAATGAAAAGCCTCCATCATCCTCAAAGGCACTGAAAGTGCACAGTGTTACATCCTGGAAGGGGAGAATAAAGATGTTCAACAGTGTTGGCCCAAGTGCTGGTCAATGAGAGATGACACCAGTAACTGGCTACACAGAGGACCTTGTACCACTGCTGATATTTGGGCTTGATGGTTCAGCCAACTTCCCACCCAGCATCCACTTCTTGAGCCCCATCAGCATCACTCTGGCCAGAAGGAGACCATGGCTGAGCCTTGCAAACGCCCTGTACACAACATGCCTTTCTTTTCCTTGTCCATTTGGGTTCAGCAGTCCCTTCCTTGTCCTTCACATTCCTGGAAACGGCTGCAGGAGGACGCGTCCCATCCCCTTCCCAGGGAGGGAGGTAGGGTGGCCAGCCTGTTATTCTCCCCGTTCCTATTCCTGCTCCTCTTGAAGATGGGTTTGAGATCTGCATTTCCTTAGGACCCCAGAACCATTCTGGTTTCTATGGCACTTATGAAAGCACAATGTGGAATCACAGGCAAGGGTGATGTAGCAGATTGGAGAACGATCCTGCAATGATCCTGTCCAGTGCAGCTGAGATGAATCTCACTGATCCAGTGGGATCTGTTCCTGGAGTCACACAGAGAAATATCAGGGCTCTGTCTGGCATCCATATCTGAGTTGATCTCAGGACTCCTTATGCACTCAGGGATGCTCACAGACAGAGTCTGTCCCTTTTACACACAGAGGCAGGAGTCACAGTGTCCTTCTGGCTTCCTGTTGCCACTCCCAAAGGATGGGAGACACCTCACCCCTCTGCTGTGTCACCTGCTCTGGACTCATCTGAGATGTCCCACGTCATGGGGAATGGACACGGGGACCTCAGTCAAAGGAAGCACAACCCAGTGCTGCATTCAGGTGATTTCCCATAGGTTGCTCCTCCCAATATGAAGTGAGCTCAAGACCTCGTGTGTTCCACAGACCTTCACAGAATGGAAAAGGAGTAGTTGATGGTGTTTGTGCTCACTCACGTTCATGTCACCTCACATACATGATGTGGATACTCACATCTCATCTGTCCAAAGCAAACATGGACTGCTGAAGCACTCATTGAGTGTCTACCCATGGAGGGAAGAACAGCCTCTTTGGGTGAGAGCGCAGGGCTGGAAATGGTGGTTGTGAGTGGCCAGTGCATGGTGATTGACCTGAGGCACCTTCTGAAGGGGTGCACAGGGGCAAAACCCAGCCCCTGCTCTGCTGGTCCTGCAGGTCTCTGGCAGGAGGCCTGGCTGTGAGAGGACACTGCTGTGTGCCAGCCTGCACACACACACTGTTCAGCTGTACCCTGGTGTTGCATCTGTGGCCACTTTCTTGAAAATGTTATTGAGAAAAACATTGTAAGAAGATCTAAACCTTCATCCCTGCCCTGAGGAGATCACCTTTCTATCTGGAAAGGCTGTTCTGAGGCCAGCTCTGTCACAGCAGTGCCCATTGCCTGTCCCTGCTTTATTTTCTGGACGGGGACCAAGCTGCCAGAGCACTCAGGCCTTGCACCAACACAAGGGATGAGAAGGAGAGTGTGGGAGTGGAACCAGAACAGCTCTGGAAGACCAAGCGCTGGTGCTCCCTGGCAGGGCTGCCAGGCTGGACTCTGTTCCCCTCCACCAATGCAAACAGAAACTCCCTGTGTCTCCAAAAAGGACTTCAAAGAAGATCTCAGGAGAAAAACAAACCTAGACAGAACACTGTAGTTCCCTTTATTTATTTTTTAAACACAGGCACAATGGCTTCTCATTTACATAAAAATTGGTCAGAAAAAAAGGCAGACAGTGAATTAGGAAAGGGATGACAACATTATCACAAAACATGACAAGAACAACAAGAGAACAAGAATGGCTGAGCCTGCAGTGAATTAAACTATAACTGCTATGGAGAAAATGAGAGTTTGTTGCTGTTTGTTATTGAAAACATCCAGTTATCAGTTTCCACATGGAACCCTGGAGTTCCTTGTTCCTCATGCTGTAGATGAGGGGGTTCACTGCTGGAGGTATCAGCGAGTACAGAACAGACACCACCAGGTCCAAGGATTGGGAAGAGATGGAGGGGGGCTTCAGATAGGCAAAAATGCCCGTGCTGGCAAACAGAGAGATGACAGCCAGGTGAGGGAGGCAGGTGGAAAAGGCTTTGTGCCGTCCCTGCTCAGAAGGGATCCTCAGCACAGCTCTGAAGATCTGCACATAGGACACCACAATGAACACAAAACATCCCACAAAAAAAGAAGCACAAAACATGAGGTAGGAGTGTGAGCAGGAGAGCTTGAGGATCTGGGGGATTTCACAGAAGAACTGGCCTAGGGCATTGCCCTTGCACAGGGGCAGTGAAAATGTATTGGCCGTGTGCAGCAGAGCATTGAGAAACCCAGTGGCCCAGGCAGCTGCTGCCATGTGGACACAAGCTCTGCTGCCCAGGAGGGTCCCGTAGTGCAGGGGTTTGCAGATGGCAACGTAGCGGTCATAGGACATGATGGTGAGCATAGAGTACTCTGCTATTATCAGGAACACAAATGAAAAGAGCTGTGCAGCACATCCTAAAAAGGAGATGGTCCTGGTGTTCCAGAGGGAATTGGCCATGGATTTGGGGACAGTGGTGGAGATGAAGCCCAGGTCAAGGAGGGCGAGGTTGAGCAGGAAGAAGTACATGGGGGTCTGGAGGTGCTGGTCACAGGCTATGGTGGTGATGATGAGGCCGTTGCCCAGGAGGGCAGCCAGGTAGATGCCCAGGAAGAGCCAGAAGTGCAAGAGCTGCAGCTCCCGTGTGTCTGCGAACGGCAGGAGGAGGAACTGGGTGAAGGAGTTGCTGTTGGACATTTGCTGTCTGTGGGCATGAGGACCTGTGCAAGGAGGAAAAGCCAGTGACAAGTTAGGGGAGACTTCTCTGAGGAAAATGAACAGACTGTTTCTCATGGAAAACCCCCTCCCTGACGGAGGGACGTTTCCGTTCATTCTCTCTTTCTACCAAGTGAGAAAAACAGCTCATCACGGTTTAAAATGCAGCTTGGGAATGCAGTTTCCATGAACACAGCTCTGGGACAATATCCACTGAATAGGTGTCAGGACAAAAACTGACCCACACTCCCACCCCAACCCCAGAGAGCAAGAGCTCCAGGAACAGGTGGAGAAACAGGAAAGAACACTACAGTGCTTCTGAGAAATAAAGCAAGGACAGAAAGGCAGACAGGCATGCTGTGGAACCTTCTCCTTACCTGACTGTGCTGCTGCCACTCATGAAATGACACTGTAGAGCAAGTACTTTTAGCACCTTTTTTGTGTTTCACGTTCCAGGAACCCTTCCCCTGGAGGTCCAGCTGCTGAAGTGGAGACTCGTGACCTGGACCCCATTGCTTCGGGGCAGAGGCTCTGATGGAGAGGAGGGGAGACCAGGGGTTGCACTGGGAAATGTGTCTGCACTGCAGGGGATGTGAGAGAGGTTCCTAAATCCTGTCCCCAGCATTTCTGGTAGCAGTTAACTCTTCCTGCCCATGGCTGTGCTGCCTGCAGCTGTGTCTCTGTCCCTGGCTCTGCTCCCTGTCAGTGTCACAGACCCCGTCCCACCCGCTGTGTGCTCAGCTCTGTCCTGCTCACACCTCCTGGCACTGCCCAGGGGCAGCTCTGTGTGTGCAGGGGCTCAGGAGCAGCTCAGACAAGTCCTAACGAGAACTGGGGTCTCAGTGTCTTCTCCAAAGAGAGAAATAAATCCCCATCTCCCACTGCACACCAGACAACCAAGAGTGGAAAACTGAAAGCACAGACTCCTTCCCTTGCAGCTGTTCCTGTCTTGATGTTGTTGTTCAGAAGGACCCTCTGCCATGTCTGTGGAGTTGATCTGGAGCTCTGAGCAGCCCTGACCCACACAGCACCCTTCAAGCCCACAAGTTCCCTGCCTGCCCTGCCGGGGGTCGCTCCTTCCACCCACAGCTGCTGCCATGGGATCTCCCCGGGCAGGCTGAGCGCTGACCCTGGCAGGCGGCAGAGTCCCTGCCCTGGCACAGCCCTGGGGAGCAGGGACCCTGCTCTGTAGGACAGCCCTGGGCACCCCTGGGGGCTCACCGGGCTTCACAGCTGTTCAAAATTGAGGTGCAAGATCCCCCACCTTACAGATCCCACAAGCTGTGCCTGTGCCAGTTTTAGGAGATGCCTCCATTAGCTACAGCTGCATTGCCCTGCACCCAGAGACTTACCATGGCAAGGGCTGCAAAGGTTTCTCCTCCAGTGAGCTCTCAGTCATCTTCCCAGTCCTGACCACCTTTAATCTCTCTCTGCCTTGCTCATCTCCCTGAGATCCCCAGGCAGAGCCCTCAGCCCTGCTACGCTGTGCAGAGGAGCTGCTCCTGGGCAGAGCTGTCTCTCTGCAGCGCTGCCGCTTGCCAGGAGCTCCCTCTGTCCCAGGAGCCCAGCCCAGCTCAGCAGCACAGGAGCAGCCCAAGGCGCTTTAATGACCCCTCTGGTGGCTTTGGTGCAGAGTCCATGAACATCAGACCTTGAGGGGAAGAAGAAGAAACTTCTCAAGAAATCAAAGTCAGATTCAAACTCCATAGTTTCTGGTATTGTTAATGGGTCTCACGGAGGGACACTACTGAGCAACGGTCTCCAGGATCTGGTTAGAGTAGAAAACCGGAGGCAGTGATGACAGTTCAGGAAAAGCAAAGTAAAGGTCTCTCTGATGCTGAGTAAACCTGGATGTGTTTCATTAACCAAAGGTCAAGCCCTGACCCCCAGCCCTGGGAAGGCAGATCCTGTCCCTCCCATGTTGCCCAGGGTCCTTCCTGGACAGTGTGATGTGGGGCTGTGCAAGGCCAAGGGCAGGACTATGGTCCCACACCTCCCAGGTTCCTCGCTGGGGACAAGGAGGGTTTTGGAGCTCATTGACAACGTCTTCCTGACATGGGTGACTCAGGAGTCAGTGAGGTGAGGTGCCCAGCCACTCTCACCCCCAGTTCCAAGACTTAGCCATGTACATCCAGTTGGATGTTACAAATTACTTGACCGTGGAGAAGAAATGGAAAACATCTTCTGTCAGCAACCTTAGGATGTCTCCAGTCAATGAGCAGGTTCCTATGGAGAACTGTAATTACCCTGACACTCACTGGCCAGGAGGTGATCTTGGGCCGACTTCTTAACATGTCTGCCTGGTGGGCCAATAGGGGTGATGTTCACCTGGATCTATTCCTGATCAAGAAGGAAGAGCTGGTGAGGGATGTGAACGTCAGTGTCCACCTTGGCTGTTGTGACCAGGAAACAGTGGAGTCCCAGGCACCAGAGGGGAGGGAGGAAGGCCAGCAGCAGAGCACAGGCTGGTGGGCTGCAGAGAAGACTTTGACGTACTGGAGGATGGCAGATGAGGTGGTTACGTGGAAGCAGGCCTGAAAGGTGAAGAAGCTCAGGAAACCAGAGCAGCCTTACAGGACAGGCTGCTCCAAGGACAAGAATGATTTCTTTGGGAACCCATGAAAAGAAGCATTTATCTTGTGAGGCTGCTCATCTGAACTAATGGAGCTCCAGGACAAAAAGGCAGCACACAGGAGGTGGAAGCAGGGGAAGCTGCAGAGGAGGAATTCAGAAACCTTGTCCATCGATGTAAAGATGATGCCAAAGCTTATCTGAACTTCATAGCTGCAGGGGAGAATGAAGGCAGCAAGACGAGCTTACACAGTTTCCTTAAAATGAGAGACGTGGGCCTCCTGCTCAACTTTGTAAGAGTACAATCAGACAGGACTGAGGTTCTTCATAGCTTCTTTGCCCCCATCTTCACCAGCAAGGTCTCCTGGGAGTTCATTCCTAAACTCAGGAGTCTGGAGAAAACCCAGCAATGGATGGGGCTCAAGTCAGGGTGACCTGAGGCAACTCAGATACTCAGACACCATTACAGAAAATGAAAACTGAGCATGGAAGGAAATAGAAGAAATTTAGCTTTATTGCTATTTATTATGGAAATGCTCTCTGTTTTACTATTTCTGAAATCTCCCTAATCGTCAACAACAGACTTGAAGCCTTTAGGAAAAAGATGCACAGAGCCTTGCCTTGTAAGAGCATTTCAGATGTTAATGAGCCCTCTGCTGCCATGATCCTGAACTGCAGATGCTGAAACAACGAACAAACCTCTAATGAAGTGAAAGGCAGAAGCAAACCCCAAGTTTCTGAGGGTGTGTGGGACCCCATGAAGGGCTATCACTGACACAGCTGTGAAGGAAACAACCAGTGCAGGTCCCTATCTGTGAGGGCCGGTGAAGGAAAGACTTGGAGACACTGGTTAAAGGTGGTGAGGGCCATGGGGAGGTGGCTCTGATGCCATGTGAGCCCTTGATGCTTGTTCATCATCACAATGGGTGAGCCCTGACCCCTGGGACCTGGTAGATTTTTCTCAAATGTTTTACAAGGCTTCTCCTGTGGTCACTGTGAGTGTTTCATGCTTTGGGGGTGGGTTTTATGTCAAGTGCTGTCGCTTTAACTGCAAGGCTCTGGTTTTCTGTGGAGCTGCAAATGCCTGTGAGTTCTTCACAACTCACCCAGCTTCTTTCATACACCTGGCAATGGTCACCAATCACCTCAGTGTCCCAGTCCCAAACTTGCTTGAATCCTCTATTTGGATCCATACCCATCACTCCAGGAGGTTCATGGATCCACCAGGCTCATGGATGATTCCTGAGGACCATCCAAGTGTGGGCAGTGTGAGAGGAGCAGAGCAGGGTCAGCTCATGGGCCATGACTGAGCACGGCCACCCCAGCAGCAGCCATTCCCTATCTCCCAGGCACAGCCATGCCCACAGGATGGAAATGACACTGCCATACATGATTAGCCCAAGAGAGGCCTTTCTTCCTTCCATATTCCCAGGAAATTCTTCCTCCTGTTCCTCCTCCACCTGCAGACATCAACTGCTTTCCATTTCTGGGTTCAGACATGGCTGGAAGGGTTCACTGAAGCCATCAGCCATCTCATTGCTTCTCCCTGACATGCCCTGACCCTCTCCCACACCTACACATGGCCAATCACGGCTGCTCAGGCCTCCCGCTCTTCAGAAGAGGCCTTAAGCTTCTTGGTTCTTCCTGGTGCTTATTATAAACTTCCTCGCTCTCTCCAGGGTTTATGGTGAGCTTTCTTGTCCATAACAGACCCTTTATGGACATGTCTTACTAAATGGTTGTCTTTGTATGATCATTTGTGCAGAAAGGGCAGTCACAGGACAGCACCCAATGTGTCAAAACTGATGCCAAGTGAAATGCAGTAAAGCCCTGATGAGTTCCCCCTGTGTCTGTGTCTCTCCTGGAAGAAGTCTGTCCCGAGAAGGGGATCCAGCTCCTGCCACTCTCTGCAGAGGCACATGAGCAGTGTCCGTGCACCTGGGGACACAAAGGGTCACGTTTGCCAGACCACCCTTCATCTGAACCACTTAGATGTGTGCTTGTGGGTGGGGTATCATGCCTTATAGTGCAAATATCTATTTAATTGTCATTGCCAGAGGGGCTATCACGGATACAGAGTACTATTTTACAGATATTTAAATATTAGCCTGTTAAACTTTTATTTTAAACTTTTATTTTATTTAAAAACTGACATTCCTAGACGTATTACACAAACACTTGAAGGATGCTTTTTAACATGCTTATCCACAGAAGCCCACCAGCTGTGCAGCTCAAGGAATTGGATTTCAAGGGCAGGATGGTTTGGGCTCTGTCCTGGGATCTGGAAACTGAAACGTGCTCCCATCTCCCAACCCCCTGCCCTCCTCAGTGGGGGCTGTGAGACATTCTGCCAGCAGGAAACACAGGTCAACCAGGAGTGGTGGTGGAGCTGCTCTCTATGTGAGAGAGCAACTGCAATGTACTAAATTCTGCCCAGGAGCGGATGAGGAACGAGTTGAGAGTGTATGGGTCAGGATCAAGGGACAGGCTGGCAGGGGTGATACTGTTGTAGGTGTCTATTACAGGCCACCAGATCAGGCTGAGGAAGTTGATGAGGCCTTCTATGCGCAGCTGAGAGTGGCCTCACAGTCACAGGCCCTGGTTGTTGTGGGTGATTTTAACTTCCCTGATGTTTGCTGGAAGGACCATTCAGCCAGCCAGCCACAGTCCAGGAGGTTCCTCCAGTGCCTTGATGATAACTTCCTCATGCAGATGGTGGAGGAGCCGACCAGGAGAGGTGCACTGCTGGATCTCATCCTCACTAACAAAGAGGGTCTGGTCGAAGCAGTAAAGGTCGAGGGCTGCCTGGGTTGCAGTGACCACGAGATGGTGGAGTTCAGCATCTCGTGTGGCAGGAACAGAATAGCAAGTAGAATTGCAACCCTGGACTTTAGCAGGGCTGACTTCGGTCTTTTCAAGCAATTGCTGGGGGAAATCCCATGGGCAAGACTGCTTGAAGGAAAAGGGGCCCAAGAGAGCTGGATTGCATTCAGAGATTGCTTCTTCCATGCTCAGGATCAGAGCATCCCCACACGCAGGAAGTCGAGGAAGGGAACCAGGAGGCCTGCGTGGTTGAATAGGGATCTGTTGGGTATGCTCAAGCAGAAGAGGCGAGTTTACAGGTCATGGAAGCAGGGACTGGCCACTTGGGAGGAATATAAGGCTGCTGATAGAGGATGCAGGAAGGCAACTAGGGTAGCCAAGGCCTCCTTAGAATTACAGCTGGCGAGAGGGGTCAAGAACAGCAAAAAGAACTTTTTCAAATACATAGCAGGTAAAACTAATACCAGAGGTAATGTAGGCCCACTGATGAATGAGGTGGGTGCCCTGGTGGCAGAAGACATAGAGAAGGCAGGGTTACTGAATGCCTTCTTTGTCTCTGTCTACTCTGTTGGAGGCTGTCCTGGGGAGCCCTGTACCCCTGAGACCCCGGATGAGGCCAGGTTAATGGAGGAGTTTGCTTTAGTCGATGAGGACTGGATTAGGGAGCAATTAAATAGTCTGGACATCCATAAATCCATGGGTCCAGATGGGATGCATCTGCGGATGCTGAGGGAGCTGGCTGAAGTCATTGCTAGACTGCTCTCCATCATTTTTGCCAAGTCTTGGGAAATGGGAGAGGTGCCCAGGGATTGGAGGAAAGCAAATGTCACTGCAGTCTTCAAAAAGGGCAAGATGGAGGACCCGGGTAATTATAGACCGGTCAGCCTCACCTCTGTCCCTGGGAAAGTAATGGAACAGCTTATACTTGGTGTCATCTCAAGGCATGTCAAGGATAAAAGGGTCATTAGGGGCAGTCAGCATGGCTTTACCAAGCGTAAGTCATGCTTGACCAATTTCATAGCCTTTTATGAGAATGTAACAAGGTGGATGGATGATGGCAGAGCGGTGGATGTGGTCTACCTTGACTTCAGTAAAGCCTTTGACACAGTCTCCCACATCATCCTCACCGCTAAGTTGAGGAGGTGTCGTCTAGACAATAGAGTAGTGAGGTGGTCAATGGTGCGGAGTCCACTTGGAGGCCTGAACCTAGTGCAGTGCCTCAGGGGTCAGTACTGGGGCTAATATTATTCAACAGATTAATTAACGATTTGGATGAGGGAATTGAGTGTACTATCAGCAAGTTTGCTGATGACACTAAGCTGGGAGGAGTGGCTGACACGCCAGAAGGCTGTGCTGCCATCCAGCGGGACCTGGACAGGCTGGAGAGTTGGGCGGGGAATAACCTGATGGAATTTAACAAGGGAAAGTGTAGAGTCCTGCATCTGCGCAGGAACAAACCCAGGTTCCAGTATAGGTTGGGAAATTACATATTAGAGAGCAGTGTAGGGGAAAGGGACCTGGGGGTCCTGGTGGACAACAGGATGACCATGAGCCAGCACTGTGCCCTTGTGGCCAAGAAGGCCAATGGTATCCTCGGGTGTATAAGAAGAGGGGTGGTTAGTAGATCAAGAGAGGTCCTCCTTCCCCTCTACTCCACCCTGGTGAGACCCCATCTGGAATATTGTGTCCAGTTCTGGGCCCCTCAGTTCCAGAAAGACAGGGAACTGCTGGAGAGGGCCCAGCATAGGGCAACAAAGATGATTAAGGGAGTGGAGCATCTCCCTTATGAAGAAAGGCTGAGGGAGCTGCGTCTCTTTAGTTTGGAGAAGAGGAGACTGAGGGGTGACCTTATTAATGTTTATAAATATATAAAGGGTGAGTGTCATGAGGATGGAGCCAGGCTCTTCTCAGTGGCAAACAATGATAGGACAAGGGGCAATGGGATCAAGCTGGAACACAAGAGGTTCCACTTAAACTTGAGAAAAAACTTCTTCTCAGTGAGGGTGACAGAGCCTGGACCAGGCTGCCCAGGGGGATTGTGGAGTCTCCTTCTCTGGAGACATTCAAAGCCCGCCTGGACATGTTCACGTGTGACCTCACCTAGGCGATCCTGCTCCAGCTCGGGGATTGGACTGGATGATCTTTCGACGTCCCTTCCAATCTCAAACATACTGTGATACTGTGATACTGTGAAATGCTTCTTTTCATGGGTACTTGGAGAGATGATTCCCTCCCTTTTGTTAAGCAGTTGGCCCAAGGTTCTCTGGATTGTTGGCAGCTGCTGTTTTGCTTGACCAGTGAATGGCAGGGTAATTACAGTTCCCCATAGGAACCTGCTCATTGACTGGAGACTTGCTTGAGTTGCTGACAGAAGATCTTTTCCATTTCTTCTCCATGATCATGTAGCTGGTAATATCCAACACATTGTCACTCTCTATTGGGTTTACATGGCAAAGTCTTGGAACTGGAGGTAGGTATTGATGTGCTACAGTTGTCACCTCTCTAAGACGACATCAGGAGTTTGACAGACAACAGACAGAGCTGATTTCAGACGCTCCAAGATGGACCCACTCCTTGCCAAATCTGAGCCACTCAGTGATGCTGGCAGCACCTCTGGGATATTGTATTTGAGAAAGTGTAAAACCGCTGCACAACAGCAGGTGGGAGAGAGGAGAGAGGAAATGTGAGAGAAAAGCACTGCAGACACCAAGGTCATGTCCCATAGGACCCAAGCAGGTCCCTCAGCAGGCCAAAGCTTGCTCTCCTGAAATCCTGCTCTTGGCCTTGTGATCATCTCCCAGGAGCCTCAGCTCCACTTTCCCATCCCTGACTGTTCCATCCCTGACCACCTCTTTGTGGTTTGTAAGTGTGAAGTCCCACAGGGCACCTCACCTCACTGACTCCTCAGTCACCCGTGTCAGGAAGATGTTATCAATGAGCTCCAAACCCTCCTGGATGGCTGGTTCCTTGCAGATATTGGGATATCTCAGGTCTGCCACAAGGACATGGCCCTGGAAACATGAGGCTTCTTTCGTTTCTCTGAAGGAGGCCTCATCTAATTCCTCTTCCTGATCAGGGATCCTGTAGCTGATGTCCAGTCACCACAACACTGCCCATGTTGTTCTGCCCTCTCATGCTGACTCCTCAACCTTCAGCTGACATTGTCTGTCCCCAGGCAGAGCTCCTCGCATCTGGTATTTACCCATCAGAAAACTCTGAATATTGACAAGATGAAGTGACCAGTTCTGTATTAGGGTGGGACAATAACCCCATCCATCAGGACAGAGCAGGACCTGACACGCTGAGCAGTGACCTTGAGGAGAAGGGCCTGGGCACTCCAAGGTCCCCACACCAGCCCGTGGTGCACGCTCACCATGAACAAGGCAGCTGCACACGGGGCTGCATGAGGAGGAGCGTGGGGACCCAGACACCTGGAGTTCTCATCCCACTCGGTTCAGCACTGGTGTGACCCCACACACACAGGGGTGTGCCAGTGTGCGGCTTCCCAGTTTGGAGAAGCAGGGAGGAACTGGAGAGTGCAGGGCTCTGCTAAGGCAGGTTCAGAACCTTGTGCACACGGTGTGCGATGCTGAGGGACCTGGGCTGCTTTGGCCCAGCAGGGCTGGGGAGGCTGCAGCAGTGCAGGAGTAGCCTGAGAGTGCTTGAAGGGTGGTTTCAGAGGTGGTGGAGGTTTTCTGCATAGTGGGAAAGAGCATGAGAAAGAAATAATGGCCCAAAGTGCAGCTGGGGAGGTCCAGGCTGGACATGAGCAGCAAGGAAGGTGACTGGAAGGGCAGTGCTGTGGTGGAGCAGGTCAGCAGAGGGAGTCTGCATCAGCCCAAGGCTTTGTGCTTCAAGGAACAGCTGGGGAGGATGGAGAGAGCTCAGCAAAGGAAGGAAGATGCTCAGACAAGAGCAAGGTGGGGCGGCAGGGGGGATGTCTGCAGCCTGCAGGGAAAGAGGTGCAGGGGATGCCACAGCACAGGACAGGCTGTGGTGGAGATGATCAAGGGATGTAAAGAGGCTGAAAGCCCCCAACAGACATGAGCTCCTTCTCCCCTTGGCTATGGCTGTTGTCTGCACCTCTGATGCCTGTGAGGAGACACCTTGTCCTTCCAGCACAGGGGCCTCATGGCCTCTTTGTCCCCAGCCCGGACCCTGGGAGGTGTGGGACCATAGTCCTGCCCTTGGCCTTGCACAGCCCCACATCACACTGTCCAGGAAGGACCCTGGGCAACATGGGAGGGACAGGATCTGCCTTCCCAGGGCTGGGGGTCAGGGCTTGGCCCTTTGGTTAATGAAACACATCCAGGTTTACTCAGCATCAGAGAGACATTTACTTTGCTTTTCCTGACCAGTCATCACTGTCTTCAGTTTTCTACTCTGAACAACCCTGGGGACAATTTCTCAGTAGTGTCCCTCAGTGAGACCCATTAACATTACAACAACCTTGGAAGTTTGAATCTGACTCTGACTTCTTGAGAGGTTTCATCACCTTTTCCTCAGGTTCTGAGGTCCATGGACACAGCACCAAACCTACCACAGGAGTCATTAAAGTGCCTTGGGCTGCTCCTGTGCTGCTGAGCTGGGCTGGGCTCCTGGGACAGAGGGAGCTCCTGGCAAGCGGCAGCGCTGCAGAGAGACAGCTCTGCCCAGGAGCAGCTCCTCTGCACAGCGCAGCAGGGCTGAGGGCTCTGCCTGGGGATCTCAGGGAGACGAGCAAGGCAGAGAGAGATTAAAGGTGGTCAGGACTGGGAGGATGACTGAGAGCTCACTGGAGGAGAAACCTTTGCAGCCCTTGCCATGGTAAGTCTCTGCATGCAGGGCAATGCAGCTGTAGGTCCTGGAGGCGTCTCCTAGAGTTAGCACAGGCATAGCACGTGGGATCTGTAAGGAGGGGATCTTTTCAGGCGATGTTGAACAGCTGTGAAGCCCGGTGAGCACCCAGGGGTGCCCAGGGCTGTCCTGCAGAGCAGGGTCCCTGCACCCCAGGGCTGTGCCAGGGCAGCGACTCTGCCGCCTGCCAGGGTCAGCGCTCATCCTGCCCGGGTAGATCCCCGTGGTGCTGTGGGGAGAAGCTTCTGGGGAAAGGAGCATCCCACATAAGGGCAGGAAAGGTGCCTCTGCTGTGGAGGGGGTGCTGTGTGGGTCAGCACCACTCACAGCTCCAGATCACCCTCAGAATTTTTCCAAGGGCAATAACAATGCAAGGATTACCTGACAGAGAAGGATCTTTCCTGACCCTGTCTTTTCAGTTTCCTATCCCAAGGGGTGGGGGTGCAGGAAAGGATAAAACAAAAATGAGCTCTCATGCTTAAAACAAGTCACTGTGACTCTGAGTGATCAGTACATCTGCCAGTGGGTTTGGGGGGATCTCCGATGGGTTTGGGGGATCTCCAGTGGGTTTCGGAGATCTCCAGGGAATTGGGGGAACTCCAACGGGATTGGGGGGATCTCCAATGGGTTGGGGGAGGGGGTCTCTAATGGGTTTGGGTGGGGGTCTCCAGTGAGTTGGAGTATCTCCCATGGTTGGGGGGATCTCCAATGGTTGGGTTGAGGGATCGCCAATAGGTTGGGGGGGATCTTTAATGGGTTTAAGAGATCTCCAATGTGTTAGGGGATGTCCAATTGATTGGAGGATCTCCCATGTTTGGGTTTGGGGGCATCTCCAATGGGTTTCGTGGCATCTCCAATGGGTTGGGTTGGGGGATCTCCAAAGGGTTGGGGAGATCTCCCATGGTTGGGTTGGATGATCTCCAATGGGTTTGGTGGGACCTTCAATGGGTTAGGGGATCTCCAAGGGGTTTGGGGGATCTTCCGTGGTTGGGTTGTTGGATCTCCAATGGGTTGGGGTGGATCTCTAGTCGATTGGGGGATCTCCAATGGGTTGAGGGATCTCCCATGGTTGGTTTTGGGGGATCTCCAATGGGTTTCAGGGGATATCCAATGGGTTGGGGGAACTCCCATGGTTGGTTTTGGGGGTCTCCAATGGGTTTGAGGGGATATCCAATGCATTGGGAGATCTCCCATGGTATGGTTTGGGGTGTCTCCAATGTGTTTAAGGGATCTCCAATGGGTTGGGGGATGTCCAATGGGTTTGAGGGGATCTCCCATGTTTGGGTTTGGGGGGATCTCCAATGGGTTTTGTGTGATTGTTAATGGGTTGAGGGATCTGCAATGAATGCTTGGGTTGGGGTGATCTGAGAGAACTGAGGCCCTGACTGAAAGAACAGTTGGATGATGATTTGGAGAGAGGCCCAAGGAGAAGCATTGTGTTGAACTGTTTTCTCCGATATGGGGGGGCTCCTCCTTACAATGGCTGCTGTGTGGACTTTGCCTGCTGCTTCAGCCAAGGCAGCCCCTGCCTCCTGAAAGCTGTTGTTATGAGGGTCTCTTCAACCCAGGGACAAGAGCTGCCGTCCAGAAGATGTGTTCTCACCTGCAGCCTCAGTTACACATGTCCCTCACCTGCTCCCTCAAACAATGGCCAATGAAGAGGAGCATGCCCAGGAGCTTGCCAAGGGTCCTGAGGTCACCCAATGGACCAGAAAAGGACCCCTGAATGCAGGCCACATAAGCGTTGGGAAAAGAAAGCGTGAACCCTTCGAGCCTGCGCAGTATGAGCCTGGGTTGTGAAATCAAGGCGGAGACTGGCCTCAAACAATGGGAGCGAGGGGGGGTGAAGAAGCATAAAAGGTGACTCCAGAATGGACACAATTGAAGATCTTCCCACCAGAGGATCCAGAACCACAATGGAGGACTGGCAGGACTTCTTTTTCTTTCTCTCTCTCTATCGCGTGCCGCTTTATGGGCAAATTAATAAAGTTACACTGCTTGATTGAACTATAAGCCCTTGGCATTCTGGTCACCGTAATTTTGCACTCTGAGATCAAGGTGACCAGAACCATCACAAGCCCATCATTGAATGGACCGTGACAGATGGGCATACAAGCCACCAGACAGTTGAGAGCAACCTCGCAATCACAGGCCCTGGTTGTGGTGGGGGATTTTAACTTCCCTGATGTTTGTTGGAAGGACTACTCAGCCAGCCAGCCACAGTCTAGGAAGATCCTCCAGTGCTTTGACGAGAACTTTCTGATGCAAAGGGCAGAGGAGCCGACTAGGCGAGGAGCTGCTGGACCTCATCCTCACTAACGAGGGGCTGGTTGAAGCGGTAACGGTTGAGGGCTGCTTTGGCTGCAGCGACCATGAGATGGTGCAGTTCAGGATCTCCTGTGGCAGGAGCAGGATAGCAAGCAGAATTGCAACCCTGGACTTCAGCAGGGCAAACTTTGGCGTTTTCAGGCAATTGCAGGGGGAAATCCCCTGGGCAAGGCTGCTTGAAGGTAAAGGGGCCCAAGATAGTTGGTCAGTGTTCAGGGACTGTTTGTACCGGGCACAAGATCAGAGCATCCCGACACGTAGGAAGTCAAGGAAGGGAGCCAGGAGACCTGTGTGGTTGAACAGGGAGATGTTGGATGTGCTCAAGTGGGAGAGGAGAGTTTCTAGATCATGAAGGAGGGGCTGGCCACTTGGGGAGAATATCAGGCTGTTGTCAGAGGGTGTAGGGAGGCAACTGGGAAAGCTAAGGCCTCCTTAGAATTAAACCTGGCGAGAGGGGTCAAGGACAACAGGAAGAGTTTTTTCCAATACGTGGCAGATAAAACTAACAGCAGAGGCAATGTAGGCCCACTGATGAACGAGGTGGGTGTCCTGGTGACAGAAGATACAGAGAAGGCAGAGTTACTGAATGCTTCTTTGTCTCTGTCTGCTCTGCCAGGGGCTGTCCTGAGGAGCCCTGTACCACTGAGACCCATGGGGAAAGCAGGACAATGGAGGAGTTTGCCTGGGTTGATGAGGACTGGGTTAGGGAGCAGTTGGGCAATCTGGACATCCATAAATCCATCGGTCCGGATGGGATGCACCCGCGGGTGCTGAGGGAGCTTGCTGAGGTCATTGCTGGACCGTTCTCCATCATCTTTGCCACGTCTTGGGAAACAGGAGAGGTGCCTGAAGACTTGAGGAAAGCAAATGTCACTCCAGTCTTCAAAAAGGGCAAGAAGGAGAACCCAGGTAACTATAGACTGGTCAGCCTCACCTCCATCCCTGGGAAGGTGATGGAACAACTTACCCTTGGTGCCATCTCAAAGCATATCAAGGATAAGAGGGTCATTAGGGGCAGTCAGCATGGCTTCACCAAGGGGAAGTCGTGCTTGACCAACCTCATAGCCTTTTATGAGGACATAACAAGGTGGATGGATGATGGCAAAGCAGTGGATGTGATCTACCTTGACTTCAGTAAAGCATTTGACACCGTCTCCCACAGCAACCTTGCTGCTAAACTGAGGGAGTGCAGTCTGGATGAGCGGGTAGTGAGGTGGACTGTGAACTGGCTGAAGGGAAGAAGCTAGAGAGTTGTGGTCAATGGGCAGAGTCCAGTTGAGGCCTGGATCCAGTGCAGTGCCCCAGGGGGCAGTGCTGGGGCCAGTATTATTCAATATACTCATCAATGATTTGGACGAGGGAATAGAGTGACTGTCAGCAAGTTTGCTGGTGACACCAAGCTGGGAGGAGTGGCTGACACTGGAAGCTGTGCTGCCATCAGAGACCTGGACAGGCTGGAGAGTTGAGTGGGGGAAAATTTAATGAAATATAACAAGGGCAAGTGTGGAGTCTTGAATCTGGGCAGGAACAACCCCAGGTTCCAGTATAAGTTGGGGAACAGCCTGCTAGAGAGTAGTGTAGGGGAAAGGGCTTTGGGGGTCCTCGGGACAGCAGGGTGACCATGAGCCAGCACTGGGCTCTTGTGGCCAGGAAGGCCAATGGTACCTGGGGTGGGTTAGAAGGGGGTGGTCAGTAGGTCAGAGAGGTTCTCCTGCCCGTCTGCTCTGCCCTGGGGAGACCACAGCTGGAATATTGTGTCCAGTTGTGGCTCCTCAGTTCCAGAAGGGCAGGGAACTGCTGGAGAGAGTCCAGCGCACCCACCACGATGCTGAAGGGAGTGGAGCATCTCCCGTGTGAGGAAAGGCTGAGGGAGCTGGGGCTCTGGAGCTGGAGAAGAGGACACTGAGGGGTGACCTCATGAGTGTTCATAAATATATAAAGGGTGAGTGTCAGGAGGATGTAGCCAGGCTCTTCGCGGTGACAACCAATGATAGGACAAGGGGTAATGGGTGCAAACTGGAACACAGGAGGTTCCACTGAAAGATGAAAAGAAACTTCTTCCCGGTGCGGGTGGCAGAGCCTGGCCCAGGCTGCCCAGGGAGGTTGTGGAGTCTCCTTCTCTGCAGACATTCAAACCCGCCTGGACACCTTCCTGTGGAACCTCAGCTGGGTGTTCCTGCTCCATGGGGAGATTGCACTGGATGAGCTTTCCAGGTCTCTTCCAATCCCTGACATTCTGGGATTCTGAGATCTCGTCCCCCAGTCTGTCTGTACAGACAGGGTTGCTGTGTCTCAGATGCAAAATGCTACCCCCGGTATATCTGACAGCATTTGTGCTCACTTCTGTTAATCTCATCTCACGTACATGATGTGCATGCACACATCTCATCTGTAGAACACAAACATTCTTCTTCTTACCAACTCATTCATTGTCTTTCCATGGAGGGACAAAGAACCGCTCTGAGCTGGGGTGAGAGGCCAGTGATGGAAATGGACATTGTGAGGGATTAGTCCATGATGACTGGGGCAGATTGTGTTGGGTGTCCAGTGCACAGGGGCACAGCACAGACCCTGCTCTGCTGGTCCTGCAGGTCTCTGGCAGGAGGCCTGGCTGTGAGAGGACACTGCAGGAGGTTCTGAGAAAAAGTTTGAATGAAGACCTAAGCCTTTCTTTCTGGAAAGGCTGTTCTGAGGCCAGCTCTGCCACACAATCCCCATCGCCTGTCCCTGCTTGCGATCACAAGTGATACACAGCAGGATGGTGACAAAGGTGCCAGAGCACGCAGTGCTGGTGCTCCCTGGCAGTGCTGCCATACTGGACTCTTTTCCTCTCCATCCAGACACACAGGAACTGTCCCTGCAGCTCCAAAAAGGCCTTGGAGTTAGGATGTCAGCAGAAAAATATTTCCTGAAGGGCCCTTTATTTTGTTTATACACAGAGAGCACCATTCCTCATCATCACAGCCACTCAGTGAGAAGAGCAGACAGTGAATTTCAAAGGGACTTAAAACATTATCACAATAAAAAAAAAACACAAATAGAGAAAAAAAGTACTGCAGACAGGATGAACCTGCAAAGAGTTAGACTATAACTCTTACGTAGAAGAAGATAGATACAGTTTATAGCTTCAGAAGAAATCGAGTCATATGTTTCTGCAGGGCGTCCTTGAGCTCCTGGTTCCTCATGCTGTAGATGAGGGGGTTCACTGCTGGAGGCACCACCGAGTATAGAACAGACACCACCAGGTCCAGGGATGGGGAGGAGATGGAGGGAGGTTTCAGGTGGGCAAACATGGCAGTGCTGACAAACAGGGAGACCATGGCCAGGTGAGGGAGGCAGGTGGAAAAGGCTTTGTGCCGTCCCTGCTCAGAGGGGATCCTCAGCACGGCCCTGAAGATCTGCACATAGGACAGCACAATGAACACAAAACACCCAAATGCTAAACAGACACCAACCACAATAAGCCCAAGTTGCCTGAGGTAGGAGTGTGAGCAGGAGAGCTTGAGGATGTGGGGGATTTCACAGAAGAACTGGTCCAGCCCCATGAGATAAATGCTTCTTTTCAGGGGTACTTGGAAAGATCATTCTTGTGCTTGGAGCAGGTTGTCCTGTAAGGCTTGTTTAGGTTTCCTGAGCTCCTTCACTCTTCAGATCTACTTCCATGCCACCACCTCTATTGGTCGCCACCCCTCAGTATGTCAAAGTCTTCTCCTCTGGAGCCCACCAGCCTGTGCTCTGCTACTGGCCTCCCTCCCTCCCCTCTGGTGCCTGGGACCCCACTGTTTCCTGGTCACAACAGCCAAGGTGGACACTCATGTTCACATCCCTCACCACCTCTTCCTTGTTTCACAATTCACGTTCACCAACGTCAGACAGAACTGATTTCAGCTGCTCCAAGATGGACCCACGCCTTCCAAATCTGAGCCACTCAGTGATGCTGGCAGCACCTCTGGGATATTGAATTTGAGAAAGGGTAAAAAAAGCTGCACAACAGCAGGTGGGAGAGAGGAGGAAGGAAATGTGAGAGAAAAGCACTGCAGACACCAAGGTCATATCCCATAGGACCCAAGCAGGTCCCTCAGCAGGTCAAAGCTTGCTCTCCTGAAATCCTGCTCTTTGCCTTGTGATCATCTCCCAGGAGCCTCAGCTCCACTGTCCCATCCCTGACTGTTCCATCCTGACCAACTCTTTGTGGTTTGTAAGTGTGAAGTCCCACAGGGCACCTCACCTCACTGACCCCTCAGACACCCGTGTCAGGAAGATGTTGTCAATGAGCTCCAAACCCTCCTGGAAGGCTGGTGCCTTGCAGATATTGGGATATCTCAGGTCTGCCACGAGGACACAGCCCTGGAAACATGAGGCTTCTTTCATCTGTTTGAAGAAGGCATCATCTAATTCCTCTTCCTGACCAGTGAGTCTGCAGCTGATGTCCAGTGACCACAACATTGCCCATGTTGTTCTGCCCTCTCATGCTGACTCCTCAAAATTCAGCTGGCATTGTCTGTCCCCAGGCAGAGCTCCACACATTCCTGCTGTTCTCTGACATAAAGGACAACTTGCCCTTGGAGTCCAGACATGGCATTACGAGTACCAGGCCCCCAAGACCCCACAGTTTCTCCAGGAGATGGTATTTATAGTGCCCTGCAGCTCCTTATCTTGTTATCTTGGGAGACACACCCCCATCAGGACAAGCCCTCTACATGCAAACAATAACAGCTGAGCAAATGGAACTTCAGTCCAGGGAGAGGCACAACTTTGAGGAAATCTGGGATTCACCCGTCAGAAAGCTCTTCAGTTTTACAAGGAGAAGTGAAACATTCTGCATAAGGGTGGGAGAATTACCCCACACATCAGGATAGAGCAGGACCTGACATGCTGAGCAGTGACCCTGAGGAGAAGGGCCTGGGCACTCCAAGGTCCCCACACAAGCCCATGGTGCATGCTCACCATGAACAAGGCAGCTGCACACGGGGCTGCATGAGGAGGAGCGTGGGGACCCAGACACCTGGAGTTCTCATCCCATTCGGTTCAGCACTGCTGTGACCCCACACACACGGGGGTGTGCCAGTGTGCGGCTTCCCAGTTTGGAGAAGCAGGGAGGAACTGGAGAGTGCAGGGCTCTGCCAAGCAGGTTCAGCACCTTGTGCACATGGTGTGGGATGCTGAGGGACCTGGGCTGCTTTGGCCCAGCAGCGCTGGGGAGGCTGCAGCAGGGCAGGAGTAGCCGGAGAGTGCTCGAAGGGTGGTTTCAGAGGTGGTGGAGTTTTTCTTCCTAGTGGGAAAGAGCATGAGAAGGAAATAATGGCCCAAAGTGCAGCTGGGGAGGTCCAGGCTGGACATGAGCAGCAAGGAAGGTGACTGGAAGGGCAGTGCTGTGGTGGAGCAGGTCAGCAGAGGGAGTCTGCATCAGCCCAAGGCTTTGTGCTCCAAGGAACAGCTGGGGAGGATGCAGAGATGTCAGCAAAGGAAGGAAGATGCTCAGACAAGAGCAAGGTGGGGCAGCAGGGGGGATGTCTGCAGCCTGCAGGGAAAGAGGTGCAGGGGATGCCACAGCACAGGACAGGCTGTGGTGGAGATGATCAAGGGATGTAAAGGGCTGAAACCCCCAGCAGACATGAGCTCCTTCTCCCCTTGGCTATGGCTGTTGTCTGCACCTCTGATGCCTGTGAGGAGACACCTTGTCCTTCCAGCACAGGGGCCTCATGGCCTCCTTGTCCCCAGCCAGGAACCTGGGAGCTGTGGGACCATAGTCCTGCCCTTGGCCTTGCACAGACCCACATCACACTGTCCCAGGAAGGGCCCTGGGCAACGTGGGATGGACAGGATCTGCCTTCCCAGGGCTGGGGGTCAGGGCTTGGCCCTTTGGTTAATGAAACACATCCAGGTTTACTCAGCATCAGAGAGACATTTACTTTGCTTTTCCTGATCTGTCATCTCTGCCTCCATTTTTCTGTTTTAACCCGACTCTGTGGATGGTTTCTCAGTTGTGCCCCTCAGTGGGACCCAATAACATTGCAAGAAACTTTGGAGTTTGATTCTGACTTTCACTTCTTGAGAAGTTGCATCAACTCCACCTCAGGGTCTGAGGTCAATGGGCACAGCACCAAACCCACCAGGGGGGTCATTAAAGCGCCTTGGGCTGCTCCTGTGCTGCTGAGCTGGGCTGGGCTCCTGGGACACAGGGAGCTCCTGGCAAGCGGCAGTGCTGCAGAGAGACAGCTCTGCCCAGGAGCAGCTCCTCTGCACAGCGCAGCAGGGCTGAGGGCTCTGCCTGGGGATCTCAGGGAGATGAGCAAGGCAGAGAGAGATGAAAGGTGGTCAGGATTGGGAGGATGACTGAGAGCTCACTGGAGGAGAAGCCTTTGCAGCCCTTGCCATGGTAAGTCTCTGCATGCAGGGCAATGCAGCTGTAGCTAATGGAGGCATCTCCTAAAACTGGCACAGGCACAGCTGGTGGGATCTGTAAGGAGGGGATCTTGTCAGGCAATGCTGAACAGCTGTGAAGCCGGGTGAGCACCCAGGGGTGCCCAGGGCTGTCCTGCAGAGCAGGGTCCCTGCACCCCAGGGCTGTGCTGGGGCAGGGACTCTGCCGCCTGCCAGGGTCAGCGCTCAGCCTGACCGGGGAGATCCCCACAGTGCTGCAGGGATAAGCTTCAGGGGAAAGGAGCATCCCCCATAAGGGTAGGAAAGGTGCTTCTGCTGTTGAGAGGGTACTGTGTGGGTCAGCACTGCTCACAGCTCCAGATGTCCTGCAGGATTCTTCCAAGGGGACGCCCCAAGGAGAAGATCAATGCAAGGATTACCTGACAGATAAGGAGCTTTCCTGAGCCTGTCTTTTCAGTTTCCTATCCCAAGGGGTTGGGGGTGCAGGAAAGGATAAAATGAAAATGAGCTCTCATGCTTAAACAAGTCACTGAGACTCCTGAACTGCAACTCTGAGTGATCAGTACATCTGCCAGAAGGCTCATAACATCCCTTCACCACCCCTCTGCCTGTGCACAGCACCTGCATCACCTTTGCTGGACCCGTCAGCCTCAGTCTGACCTGTCCTGTTTTACAACCTGCAAACAGGAAGATGCCCCCAGGCAGTGCCCTGTGAACAGGCAGGATCTGTAGGGCCAGGGGGAGGGCACAGAGGGTGGGATGGGTTCTGTGAGCACTGACAGGGAAGAGACATGGACAGGGAAACACCTCCCAGGGGGAGAATCTCCAGGCACCAGGGAAATGATCAGAAGTGAGAGGAAACTAAACCCGGAATTGTTATGGGAGGGAGAACAGAGAAAAGTCCCTGTGATCCCCTGCAGTGCAGATTCCTTCTGTGAGCAGCCCCCTGGCCTCCTGTCCCACCCAGCAAAGCCTCTGCCCTCAGGGCCGGGGGCTCCAAGGCATGAAGCAGCTCCTGTGCAGCCAGAGCTCCAGTTCCTCTGCAGAGCACAGGGGCTGAGAGCAGCTGCCCGGCAATGTTGGTGTCTGGGAGGTGGCTGCACAGCTGGGGAAGGGTGACGCTGTCTGAGTGCCCGGCTGCCTCTGCCCTGGCCTCTCTCACACCCACCCTCAGCACATTTTCCTTCTTGCTCCCCTGCTCTGGGTCACTGCTGTTGGGATCTTGTTCTTGCTGTCAGGCTCTCTGGGGATGGCAGTTTCAGCTGCAGAGTCACAGCCTGATCATGTGGGTCCTTTCCTGCAGGTGTGTCCATGGGAACACGTGTCCCAGCTTTGCTCTGCCCTGTGGTGCTGTGGGCAATGCAGGCTGTGGGGCTGGGAATGAGCTGAGTCTCCCTGAATCAAATGCCATCATTAGGACCCTTGTCTGTTTCACTGAGGTTTCCTTCCAAGAAGTGAGGTTCCATCCAGGATGGAAACCTGTCCTACAGCATCTGTGTGTTATCTGAAAGCCCCTCAGAGAAGTGCAGAGATGCTGCAACCAAGAAAATGCTTTTTAGGAAAGGATGAGACTTGTTTTGGTTCCATCCGACAAAGCTGATCCCCAGGACTGTCCCCTGCCCCCTGTTCCCATGCCCCCTGCTGCAGAGCAGGGCTGACTCCTTGGCAGCCAGCGGGCACAGGCCCTGCTCCTCACGGCACCTCCAGCCAGCACCACCCAGGGCTCAGACACGGAGCTGGAGGAAGGTCTGGGAAAGGACAAGGGAGCGTGGAGCAGGGGAGGGTGTGTGAGAAATGGCTTTGACTTTGCTCAGAGAAATCTCCCCTAACGTCTCAGTGTCCTATGCCCAGAGGCTGCAGATGTCCAATAGCAGCTCCATCACCCAGTTCCTGCTCCTGCCGTTCACAGACACACGGGAGCTGCAGCTCTTGCACTTCTGGCTCTTCCTGGGCATCTACCTGGCTGCCCTCCTGGGCAACGGCCTCATCATCACCACCATAGCCTGGGACCAGCACCTCCACACCCCCGTGTATTTCTTCCTGCTCAACCTCTCCCTCCTCGACCTGGGCTCCATCTCCACCATTGGCTGGACCCGTCAGCCTTAGTCTGACCTGTCCTGTTTTCCAACCTGCAAACAGGAAGATGCCCCCAGGCAGTGCCCTGTGAACAGGCAGGATCTGTAGGGCCAGGGGGAGGGCACAGAGGGTGGGATGGGGTCTGTGAGCACTGACATGGAAGAGACATGGACAGGGAAACACCTCCCAGGAGGAGAATCTCAAGGCAGCAGGGAAATGATCAGAAATGGGAGGAAACTAAACCCGGAATTGTTATGAAAGGGAGAACAGAGAAAAGTCCATGGCCAACTCTCTGTGGGACACCAGGGTCATCTCATACACAGGATGTGCTGCCCAGATCTTTTTTTTTCTTTTTCTGTGCTACAGCAGAGTATTTTCTTCTCACCATCATGTCCTACGACCACTACGTTGCCATCTGAAAACCCCTGCACTACGGGACCCTCCTGGGCAGCAGAGCTTGTGTCCACATGGCAGCAGCTGCCTGGGCCACTGGGTTTCTCTATGCTCTGCTGCACACGGCCAATACATTTTCACTGCCCCTGTGCAAGGGCAATGCCCTGGACCAGTTCTTCTGTGAAATCCCCCAGATCCTCAAGCTCTCCTGCTCAGACACCTACCTCAGGGAACTTGGGATTCTTGTGGTCAGTTGCTGTTTAGCTTTTATGTGCTTCATTTTCATCATGGTGTCCTACGTGCAGATCTTCAGGGCCGTGCTGAGGATCCCCTCTGAGCAGGGACGGCACAAAGCCTTTTCCACCTGCCTCCCTCACCTGGCCGTGGTCTCCCTGTTTATCAGCACTGGCATATTTGCTCACCTGAAGCCCCCCTCTTTCTCCTCCACATCCACGGACCTGGTGGTGTCTGTTCTGTACTCAGTGTTACCTCCAGCAGTGAACCCCCTCATCTACAGCATGAGGAACCAGGAGCTCAAGGATGCCCTGTGCAAAATCATATATAAGTGTTTTCTGGAGTAATAAACTGCCCCTCTGCTTCTGCATAGGAGTTTTAAAGTAACTTATTACAGGCTTAGCCTGTCATCTGGATTTTCTGTTTTGGTGTGTTGGTTTTTTATTGTTATAATGTTTTCATCCCCTTTCCAATTCTCTGTCTGCTTTTCTTTTATAACCACTGGCTGTATAAATGAGGAGCCGTGCTCTCCTTTTGTTTAAACAAAATAAAGGTTCGTATAGTGACTTGTTTTTCACTCTGTCCCTCCTGCAGGGCTATTTTGGAGCTGCAGGGACAGTTCCTGTGTGCATGGGTAGAAGGGAAGAGAGTCCAGCATGGCAGCACTGCCACAGAGCAGCAGTGCTTGGTCTCCCAGAGCTGTTCTGGTTCCACTCCCACACTCTCCTTCTCATCCCTTGTGTTGGTGCAAGGCCTGAGTGCTCTGGCAGCTTGGTCCCCGTCCTGCTGTGTGTCAGTGCTGTGAGCGCAGGCAGGGACAGGCAATGGGCACTGCTGTGACAGAGCTGGGCTCACAACAGCCTTTCCAGATAGAAAGGTGATCTCCTCGGGGCAGGGCCTGAAGGTTTAGGTCTTCTTATAAACCTTCTCTCAAGAACATGCCCACAAAAGTGGCCACAGATGCAAACCCCAGGGCACAGCTGAACAGTGTGTGTGTGCAGGCTGGCACACAGCAGTGTCCTCTCACAGCCAGGCCTCCTGCCAGAGACCTGCAGGACCAGCAGAGCAGGGGCTGGGCTGTGCCCCTGTGCACTGGACACCCAGGGCAATCGTCATGGGCTGGACCCTCACAACCACCATTTCCAGCACTGGCCTCTCACCCCAGCTCAGAGTTCTTTGTCCCTCCATGGAATTACACTGAATGAATAGGTCAGAAGTCCATGTTTCCATGTTTGCAGAGGTGCTGGACACTGAACAGTTTCCCAGGGAGGAGTCAGGGCCCCAACCTGACAGTGATCAAGCAGAGACTGGACAAGGTCCTCAGACACACGGTGTGACCTGTGGGGTGTCCTGTGCAGGGACAGGAGTTGGAGTCGATGATCCTCGTGCGCCCCTTCCAACTCAAGAGATTCTATGATTCTATGAAATACAAGGTCAAAAGTCCATGCTTCATTGTGCAGACGAGTTGTAACCATACACATCATGTGGATGTCCATTGTGTGCATGTCGTGAGATGAGCCCAAGTGAGCACAAATGCTATCAGCTATTCCTTGGGGTGCCATAAAGGTCAGTGGGACAGAGATGGTGTTCAGGGGTCTCTTCCAACCTGTGTTATCGTAGGATTCCATGAATATTTTCCTTGGAGAGCTGTTTCAAGTGAGATATAAAATGCCCCAGAGTAAATACAGCAGCTCCTCTGAGGAACGTTTCTCCACTCAAACCCTTGATAGGAAATCTATTGGATAAATTTGATGAAAGCAGTTCAGTTTGATCTGCTCACACACCGGACCACAAGCAGGGTGATGGCTGGGTACAATGCCATGTGGTCACTTGTGTGTCAGGAAATCATAGTCCAGTAGGAAGCCAATGGCTGTGGAGGGGACTGTGAGGTCACTTCTGCCTCTGCAGGAGATAGGCCAACAGCAGGAACATGGCTGGGAAAGGACTGTGAGGTCACCCATACCAGACGAGCAATCGGGCCCAATCAGCATGGTTTTGTGAAAGGCAGGTCCTGCTTGACCAGCCTGATCTCCTTCTATGACAAGGTGACCGGCTGAGCAGATGAGGGAAAGTCTGTGGTGGGGAGTGAATCTGCCACACAGGCTGTGGGTGTTGTGTCCTTAGACTGCAGTAAAGCCTTTGACACCGTATCCCACAGCATCTCCTGGAGAAGCTGCAGCTCATGGCCTGGATGGTGTATCTGCGATGGGTAAAGAACTGGCTGGAGGGCCAGGCCCAAAGAGTTTTGGTGAATAGAGCCAAATCTGATTGGTGGCTGGTCACGAGTGGTGTCCCCAGGGCTCAGTATTGGGGCCAGTTTTGTTTAATCTCTTTATCAATGATCTGGATGAGGGCACTGAGTGCATCCTCATTAAGTTTGCAGATGCTGAGGGATCTTGGTTGACTGAGTCCAATTGTATGAGCTTCAACAAGGCAAAGTGAGAAGGGAGAGAAGGTACTGATCTCTTGTCTTTGGTGACCAATGACAGAAGCCAAGGGAATAGAAGGAAGATGTGCCAGGGTTCAGACATGATGAAGAGGTTCTTCACCCAGAGGTGCTGGACACTGAACAGGATCCCCAGGGAGGGGTCACAGTCCAAGCCTGACAGTGTTCAAGAGGAGACTGGACAACGTCCTCAGACACACGGTGTGAACTGTATGGTGTCCTGTGAAGGGACAGGAGTTGAATTTGAGGAGGATGGTCAGCAGAACTGCTACTTTGGATTTCTGAAGGGCAGACATTGACCTGTTCAGAAGGTTGGTTGGCAGAGACCCTCGGGAGGCAGTTCTGAAGGACAACGCAGTCCAGGAAGGCTGGTCTGTCTTCAGGAAGGTGATCTCAGAGGAGCAGGAGCAGCTGTCCCCATGTGCCAGAAGGTGAACTGGCGGGGAGGAAGGCCGGCCTGTCTGAGTAGAGAGCTGGGGCTGAAACATAGGAATAAAATCAGAATTTATAATCTTTGGAAGAAGTGTCAGGCTACTCAAGAGGAATACAAGAATGCCATGAAGTTATGCAGGGAGAAACTAGAAGGGCCAAAGCCCAACTAGAGTCAGGCCTGGTTACTGCTGTTAAAGACAACAAGAAATGTTTCTATAAATGTATCAGCAACAACAGGAGGGCTAAAAAGGATGTCCAGTCCCCGATGGATGCAGAGGGAAAGATAGTGACAGAAGATAAGGGAAAGGCTGAGGTATTACATACCTTTTTGCCTCAGTCTCTAAGTCAGAACAGTTGTGCTCCAGGTACCCACCACCCCAAGCCAGAAGACAGGGATAGGAAGCAGAATGAAGCCCAAATAATCCAAGAGGAAATGGTTGGCAACCTGCTACACCACTTGGATACCCACAAGTCTATGGGGTCACATGGGATGCACCCAAGGGTGCTGAGGAGCTGGCGGAGGCGATCACTGAGCCACTTCCCCTTATTTAGCTGTGGTCCTGGCTAATTAGGGAGATGCCAGTTGACTGGAAGTTGGCAGATGTGACACCCATCTACAAGAAGGGCTGGAAGGAGAATCTGGGGAACTACAGACCTGTCAGTCTGCCCTCGATGCAGGGAAAGGTCATGGAGCAGGTGATCTTGAGTAACATCAGGCAGTACATACCAGAGGATCATGTGATCAGGCCCAGCCAACAGGGGGTTATGAAAGGCAGGTACTCTGGACAAACCTGATCTCCTTCTATGATAAGGTGACACCCCCAGTAGATGAGGGAAAGGCTGTGGATGTTGTGTCGTTAGACTTCAGTAAAACCTTTGACACCGTATCCCACAGCATCTCCTGGAGAAACTGCAGCTCGTGGCCTGGATGGTGTATCTGGGATGGGTAAAGAACTGGATGGAGGGCTGGGCCGAAGAGTTGTGGTGAACAGAGCCAAATCCAGTTGATGACCGGTCACAAGTGGTGTCCCCAAGGCTCAGTATTGGTACCAGTTCTGTTTAATCTCTTTGTCAATCATCTGGATGAGGGGATTGAGTGCACCCTCATTAAGTTTGCAGATGACACCAAATTGGGTGGGAGTGTTGATCTGCTGGAGGGTTGGAAGGCCATACAGAGGGATCTTGGCTGACTGAGGCCAGTTGTCTGAGGTTCAACGAGGCCAAGTGCTGGGTCAGGCACATAGGTCATAACAACTTCCTGCAACACTACAGGCTTGGGCAAGAGCGGCTGGAAAGCTGCTGTTGGAAAAAGACCTGGGGGTGTTGATCAACAGAGGCTGAACATGAGCCAGTGTGTGCCGAGGTGGCCAAAAAGGCCACCGGCATCCTGGCTTGTATCAGGAATAGTGTTGCCAGTGGGATGAGGGAAGTGATTGTGCCACTGTACTTGGAACTGGTGGGGCCGCACCTTGACTCCTGTGTTCAGTTTTGGGCCCCTCATCATAAGAAGAACAGTGAGGCACTAGAGAGAGTGCAGAGGAGGTGATGAAGCTGCTGAGGGTCTGGAACACAAGTGTGATGAGGAGCAGTTGACGGAACTGGGGCTGTTCAGCCTGGAGAACAGGAACTGAGGGGAGACCTTCTCGTTCTCTGCAGTGCCTGAAAAGAGGATGGGGCATGGGAGATGTTGTTCTCTTCTCCCAAGTAGCAAGTGATCGGAGAAGAGGAAATGGTCCCAAATTGCGCCAGAGGAGGTTCAGATTGGATTTTAGGAAAAAATAATCCACAAAAAGGGTTTTCAGGCATTAGAACAGGCTGCCCAGGGCAGTGGTGGAGTCGCCATGCCTGCAGGGGTTTAAAAGGAGTTTGGATGAGGTTCTCAGGGACATGGTTTAGGGATAAAGTAAGGTTATGTTTGGACTCACTGGTTCTGAGAGTCTCTTCCAACTGAAACGTTTCTATGATTCTATGATATAAACTGGAAAATTCTTCTATCACTTCTTCACACACCTGCCTCTTTACCCATACTCCTGAAACTTATCTAATTAAGTACACAATTCTTGAACACTAGATGTAAATGACAAAACTGACGTGGCTCCATCAGTCTGGTCTGATACCTGCCAGTCCCAGGCAAACACCTCAGGTACACGGGGGCCTCTCGAGGTTTGCGCTGGGTGCTTATAGTGAGACCATGGAGCTCAGCCCGAAAACCTGAGAACTCCCCTCAAAACTGAAAAACAAAACCAAACCACCAATGACAACAACAACAAAAAACTCCCCACTCTTATTTTTTTTATCAGATGAAATAATTCAGTATTTCCAATAAAATATCTGTGGAATTTCTATCCTGCCAAAATATGAATTTTCAGAAACCTGTCTGGACATTTGCACTTTCCATCGCTCCCCAGAGGTTCTTCACCTCTCACTCTTTGCTCATTCAGAGCCTCTCAGCTCTCACTCTGCTTTGAGCTTCAGGCAGGTGAAGTCTTTCAGCTCAGTCTTTCAGTTGCTCTCATACTCCCTATGGGCAACTCTTCAGTTACGGCAACGGACCTCACTGGAAAATACTGAATTTAACCATAGAACTGAGAAACATCATTAAGTTCTATTGTGTTTTCTTTTTTTTTCCTCCTTTATTGTTTCCTCTAATTAAAAATTCCCTGGTGGCTGTTTACGTCTGGTTCTATAAGGAAACATGAAGCGATTCCTGCGAGGAAGCTGTAACAATCAGTGCAAACTTCAGTGCAGAATGTGATGTAAAGAAATGTGCTGTAAGTCCCAGGGGCCAATGAGCAGAACAGGGAGTTTGGGGAGCTGATTATAGATTTCCTGCTAACAATTTGAGTAGAGAAGCATTCTTCACAGGAACTGCTCTGTTTATTTTTTATTTTCTTGTTCCTCCACCTATTCCTTCTCCCAAAACCTTTCCAAGGGAAAGATTCCTTGAATCACAGAGTAACTGAGGTTGAACATCATCTTGTCTCAGTGTCCTGCTCAGGGCAGGGTGAACCAGGTGAGGTTGTCCAAGGCCTCTGCCCAGCTTTGCACCATCCACAAAGGAGCTGAAGGTTCACTCTGTCACATCATACAGGGGCCCAGGCTTGGGGCCGTGACACCTCCCTGGGGAGCCTGTTCAGTGTCCAGCACCTCTGGGTGAAGAACCTTTTCCTCATGTCCCACTGACCCTCCCTGGCACATCTTCTGCCATTCCCTGGGTTCTGTCACTGTCACAGAGAAGAGCTCAGCCCTGCCCCTCCTGCTCCCTGCTGAGGAACCTGCAGCCCCAACAATAGCCCCGTAACAATAACCCTAACCCTAACCCCTAACCCTAACCCTAAGCCCTAACCCTAACCCCTAACCCAACCGTAATGGCCCTAACCCTAAGCCTAAGCCTAACCCAAAACCCTAACCCTAACATTAACCCTAAACCTAACCCTAACAACCCCAACCCTAACCCTAACCCTAAACCAAAACCCTAATCGTAACCCCAACCCTAACCCTAACCCTAAACCAAAACCATAATCGTAACCCTAACCCTAAACCTAACTCGAATGGCCCTAACCCTAACGGCCCTAACCCTAACCCTAAACCTAACCCAAAACCATAACCCTAACCCTAACGGCCCTAACCCTAACCCTAACCCTAGCCCTAACCCTAGCCCCTAACCCGTAAGCCTAAATCTAGCCCTAACCCTAACCCCTAACTTTAACTCTAAGCCTAACCCTATTCCTATCCGTAACCCTAACCCTAACCCTAAACCTAACTTTAACCCTAACACTAACTCTAACCCTAATCCTAACCCTAAGCATAATCCTAAACCCTAACCCTAAGCCCTAACCCTAAGCGTAATCCTAAACCCTAACCCTAATCCTAACCCTAAGCGTAATCCTAAACGCAACCCTAACCCTAACCCCTAACCCTAACCCTAAGCGTAGCCCTAACCCTAACCCTAACCCTACCATTAACTCTAACCCTAACCAAAACCCCTAACCCTAACACTAACCCTAACCCCTAATCCTAACTGTAACCCTAACCCCTTAAACTTACCCTAACCTTAACCTTAACCCTAACCCTAATCCTGACCCTAACCCTAACCCTAACCAAAACCCTAACCCTAATCCTAACCCTAACCCCTAACCCTAACCCTAATCGTAACCCTAAGCATAACCCTAACACTAAATCTAACCCTAAGCCCTAACCCTAAGCGTAATCCTAAACCCTAACCCAAACGCTAACCCTAAACCCTAACCCTAAGCGTAATCCTAAACCCTAACCCTAACCCCTAACCCTAAGCGTAATTCTAAACCCTAACCCTAATCCTAACCCTAAGCGTAATCCTAAACCCTAACCCTAACCCTAACCCCTAACCCTAACCATAACCCTAACCCTAACCGCAACCCTAAGCGTAGCCCTAACCCTAACCCTAACCCCTAACCCTAAGCGTAATCCTAAACCGTAACCCTAATCCTAACCCTAAGCGTAATCCTAAACCCTAACCCTAACCCCTAACCCTAAGCGTAATCCTAAACCCTAACCCTAATCCTAACCCTAAGCGTAATCCTAAACCCTAACCCTAACCCTAACCCTAACCCTAACCCCTAACCCTAAGCGCAACCCTAAGCGTAACCCTAACCCTAATTGACCCTAACCCTAACCCTAACCCTAACCCTAACCCTAACCGTTAACTCTAACCCTAACCAAAACCCCTAACCCTAACACTAACCCTAACCCCTAATCCTAACTGTAACCCTAACCCCTTAAACATACCCTAACCTTAACCCTAACCCTAACCCTACCGTTAACTCTAACCCTAACCAAAACCCCTAACCCTAACCCTAACCCCTAACCCTAACCCTAACACTAACCCTAACCCAATAACCCTAACCCTAACTCTAAACCCTAACCCTAACCCTAACCCTAACCCAACCCTAACCCCCAACCAACCCTAACCCTAACCCTAACCCTGACCCTAACCCTAATGGCCCTAACCCTAACCCTGACCCTAACCCTGACCCTGACCCTAACCCTAATGGCCCTAACCCTAACCCTAACCCTGACCCTAACCCTAATGGCCCTAACCCTAACCCTAACCCAACCCTAATGGCCCTAACCCTAACCCTAACGGCCCTAACCCTAATGGCCCTAACCCTAACCCTAATGGCCCTAACCCGTAACCCAACCGTAATGGCCCTAACCCTAAGCCTAACCCTAACCCAACCCTAATGGCCCTAACCCTATACTCTAATGGCCCTAACCCTAACCCTAACTCTAATGGCCCTAACCCTAACCCTAACCCTAACTCTAATGGCCCTAACCCTAACCCTAACGGCCCTAACCCTAACCTAACAGTAACCCTAAACCTAACCTCTACCCTTAACACTAACCCTATGCCCTAAACCCTAAACATCATCCCTAAACCTAACCCTAACCATAACCCTAAACCCTAACCCTAACACTAATCCTAAATCTAAACCTAACACCTAACCCTAACCCCTAACCCTAACACTAAGCCTAAACATAACCCTAAGGCCCTAACCCTAAGGCCCTAACCCTAAGGCCCTAACCCTACCCTTACGCCTAACCCTTACGCCTAACCCCTAACCCGTAAGCCTAACTCTAGCCCGAACCCTAACCCCTAACCCTAACTCTAAGCCTAACCCTATTCCTATCCGTAACCCTAACCCCTAACCCCTAACCCAACCGTAATGGCCCTAACCCTAAGCCTAAGCCTAACCCAAAACCCTAACCCTAACATTAACCCTAAACCTAACCCTAACAACCCCAACCCTAACCCTAACTCTAAACCAAACCCCTAATCGTAACCCTAACCCTAACCCTAACTCTAATGGCCCTAACCCTAACGGCCCTAACCCTAACCCTAAACCTAACCCAACACCATAACCCTAACCCTAACGGCCCTAACCCTAACCCTAACCCTAGCCCTAACCCTAACCCTAAGCCCTAACCCTAAGCGTAATCCTAAACCCTAACCCTAACCCTAACCCCTAACCCTAACCCTAACGCGCAACCCTAAGCGTAGCCCTAACCCTAACCCTAACCCTAACACTAAATCTAACCCCTAACCCTAAGCGCAACCCTAAGCGTAATCCTAAACCCTAACCCTAATCCTAACCCTAAGCATAATCCTAACCCTAACCCTAACCCTAAACCCTAACCCTAAGCGTAATGCTAAACCCTAACCCTAACCCTAACCCCTAACCCTAAGCGTAATCCTAAACCCTAACCCTAACCCTAACCCTAACCCTAACCCTAAACCCTAACCCTAACCCTAACCCTAACCCTAAGCGTAATCCTAAACCCTAACCCTAACCCTAACCCTAACCCTAACCCTAACCCTAACCCTAACCCTAACCCCTAACCCTAAGCGCAACCCTAAGCGTAACCCTAACCCTAATTGACCCTAACCCTAACCCTAACCCTAGCCCTAACCGTTAACTCTAACCCTAACCAAAACCCCCAACCCTAACACTAACCCTAACCCCTAATCCTAACTGGAACCCTAACCCCTTAAACTTACCCTAACCTTAACCCTAACCCTAACCCTAACCCTAACCCTAAACCCTAACCCTAACCCTAACCCTAACCCTAAACCCTAACCCTAACACTAACCCTAACCCTTAACCCTAACCCTAACACTAACCCTAACCCAATAAGCCTAACCCTAACTCTAAACCCTAACCCTAACCCTAACCCTAACCCAACCCTAACCCCCAACCAACCCTAACCCTAACCCTAACCCTAACCCTAACCCTAACCCTAACCCTAACCCTAACCCTAACCCTAATGGCCCTAACCCTAACCCTAACCCTGACCCTGACCCTAACCCTAATGGCCCTAACCCTAACCCTAACCCTACCCCTGACCCTAACCCTAATGGCCCTAACCCTAACCCTAACCCAACCCTAATGGCCCTAACCCTAACGGCCCTAACCCTAATGGCCCTAACCCTAACCCTAATGGCCCTAACCCGTAACCCAACCGTAATGGCCCTAACCCTAAGCCTAACCCTAATCCAACCCTAATGGCCCTAACCCTAACTCTAATGGCCCTAACCCTAACCCTAACTCTAATGGCCCTAACCCTAACCCTAACCCTAACCCTAACTCTAATGGCCCTAACCCTAACCCTAACGGCCCTAACCCTAACCTAACAGTAACCCTAAACCTAACCTCTACCCTTAACACTAACCCTATGCCCTAAACCCTAAACATCATCCCTAAACCTAACCCTAACCATAACCCTAAACCCTAACTCTAACACTAATCCTAAATCTAAACCTAACACCTAACCCTAACCCCTAACCCTAACACTAAGCCTAAACATAACCCTAAGGCCCTAAACCTAAGGCCCTAACCCTACCCTTACGCCTAACCCTTACGCCTAACCCCTAACCCGTAAGCCTAACTCTAGCCCGAACCCTAACCCCTAACCCTAACTCTAAGCCTAACCCTATTCCTATCCGTAACCCTAACCCTAAACCCTAACCCCTAACCCAACCGTAATAGCCCTAACCCTAAGCCTAAGCCTAACCCAAAACCCTAACCCTAACATTAACCCTAAACCTAACCCTAACAACCCCAACCCTAACCCTAACTCTAAACCAAACCCCTAATCATAACCCTAACCCTAACTCTAATGGCCCTAACCCTAACGGCCCTAACCCTAACCCTAACCCTAGCCCTAACCCTAACCCTAACCCTAAGCCCTAACCCTAAGCGTAATTCTAAACCCTAACCCTAACCCTAACCCTAAGCGTAATCCTAAACCCTAACCCTAATCCTAACCCTAAGCGTAATCCTCAACCCTAACCCTAACACTAACCCCTAACCCTAACCCTAACCCTAACCCTAAGCGTAGCCCTAACCCTAACCCTAAACCTAATTGACCCTAACCCTAAGCCTAATCCCTAACCCTAACCCTAACCCTACCGTTAACTCTAACCCTAACCAAAACCCCTAACCCTAACACTAACCCTAACCCCTAATCCTAACTGTAACCCTAACCCCTTAAACATACCCTAACCTTAACCCTAACCCTAACCCTAATCCTGACCCTAACCCTAACCGTAACCCTAACCCTAATCCTGACCCTAACCCCTAACTCTAAACCTAACTTTAACAATAACTCTAACCCTAACTCTAAACCCTAACCCTAACCCTAACCCCTAACCCTAACCCTAACCCTAACCCCTAACTCTAACCCTAATCGTAACCCTAAGCATAACCCTAACACTAAATCTAACCCTAAGGCCTAACCCTAAGCGTAATCCTAAACCCTAACCCTAATCCTAACCCTAAGCGTAATCCTAAACCCTAACCCTAACCCTAATCCTAACCCTAAGCGTAATCCTAATCCCTAACCCTAAGCATAATCCTAAACCCTAACCCTAACCCTAAACCCTAACCCTAAGCGTAATCCTAAACCCTAACCCTAACCCCTAACCCTAACCCTAACCCTAACGCTAAGCGCAACCCTAAGCGTAGCCCTAACCCTAACCCTAAACCTAATTGACCCTAACCCTAACCCTAACCCTAATCCTAACCCTAAGCGTAATCCTAAACCCTAACCCTAACCCTAATCCTAACCCTAAGCGTAATCCTAATCCCTAACCCTAAGCATAATCCTAAACCCTAACCCTAACCCTAAACCCTAACCCTAAGCGTAATCCTAAACCCTAACCCTAACCCTAACCCCTAACCCTAACCCTAACCCTAACCCTAACGCTAAGCGCAACCCTAAGCGTAGCCCTAACCCTAACCCTAAACCTAATTGACCCTAACCCTAATCCCTAACCCTAACCCTAACCCTAACCCCTAACCCTAACCCCTAACCCTAAGCCTAACCCTAGGCGCAACCCTAAGCGTAACCCTAACCCTAACCCTAACCCTAACCCTAACCCTAACCATAACCCTAACCCTAATCCTAATTGACCCTAACCCTAACCCTAATCCCTAACCCTAACCCTAACCCTAACCCCTAACCCTAACCCCTAACCCTAAGCGCAACCCTAAGCGTAACCCTAACCCTAATTGACCCTAACCCTAACCCTAATCCCTAACCCTAACCCTACCGTTAACTCTAACCCTAACCAAAACCCCTAACCCTAACACTAACCCTAACCCCTAACCCTAACCCTAACCCTAAGCCTAACCCTAAGCGCAACCCTAAGCGTAACCCTAACCCTAACCCTAACCCTAACCCTAACCCCTAACCCTAAGCGCAACCCTAAGCGTAACCCTAACCCTAACCCTAATTGACCCTAACCCTAACCCTAATCCCTAACCCTAACCCTACCGTTAACTCTAACCCTAACCAAAACCCCTAACCCTAACACTAACCCTAACCCCTAATCCTAACTGTAACCCTAACCCCTTAAACTTACCCTAACCTTAACCCTAACCCTAACCCGAACCCTAACCCTAACCCTAACCCTAACCCTAAACCCTAACCCTAACCCTACCGTTAACTCTAACCCTAACCAAAACCCCTAACCCTAACACTAACCCTAACCCCTAATCCTAACTGTAACCCTAACCCCTTAAATTTACCCTAACCTTAACCCTAACCCTAACCCTAATCCTGACCCTAACCCTAACCGTAACCCTAACCCTAATCCTGACCCTAACCCCTAACTCTAAACCTAACTTTAACAATAACTCTAACCCTAACTCTAAACCCTAACCCTAACCCTAACCCTAACCCCTAACCCTAACCCTAACCCCTAACTCTAACCCTAATCGTAACCCTAAGCATAACCCTAACACTAAATCTAACCCTAAGCCCTAACCCTAAGCGTAATCCTAAACCCTAACCCTAATCCTAACACTAAGCGTAATCCTAAACCCTAACCCTAACCCTAACCCCTAACCCTAAGCGTAATCCTAAACCCTAACCCTAATCCTAACCCTAAGCGTAATCCTAAACACTAACCCTAACCCTAATCCTAACCCTAAGCGTAATCCTAAACCCTAACCCTAACCCTAACCCCTAACCCTAACCCTAACCGCAACCCTAAGTGTAGCCCTAAGCGTAGCCCTAACCCTAACCCTAAACCTAATTGACCGTAACCCTAACCCTAATCCCTAACCCTAACCGTAACCCTAACCCTAAGCGCAACCCTAAGCGCAACCCTAAGCGTAGCCCTAAGCGTAGCCCTAAACCTAATTGACCGTAACCCTAACCCGAATCCCTAACCCTAACCCTAACTCAAAACCCTAACCCTAACCCTAACCTTAACCCTAATCCTAACCCTAATCCTAATCCTAACCCCTAACCCAAATCCTAATCGTAACCCTAAGCATAACCCTAACACTAAATCTAACCCTAAGCCCTAACCATAAGCGTAATCCTAAACCCTAACCCTAATCCTAACCCTAAGCGTAATCCTAAACCCTAACCCTAATCCTAACCCTAAGCATAATCCTAAACCCTAACCCTAACCCTAAACCCTAACCCTAAGCGTAATCCTAAACCCTAACCCTAACCCTAACCCCTAATCCTAACCCTAACCCTAACGCTAAGCGCAACCCTAAGCGTAGCCCTAACCCTAACCCTAAACCTAATTGACCCTAACCCTAACCCTAATCCCTAACTCTAACCGTAACCCTAACCCTAACCCTAACCCCTAACCCTAAGCCTAACCCTAGGCGCAAACCTAAGCGTAACCCTAACCCTAACCCTAACCCTAACCCTAACCCTAACCCTAACCCTAATCCTAATTGACCCTAACCCTAACCCTAATCCCTAACCCTAACCCTAACCCTAACCCCTAACCCTAAGCGCAACCCTAAGCGTAACCCTAACCCTAATTGACCCTAACCCTAACCCTAATCCCTAACCCTAACCAAAACCCCTAACCCTAACACTAACCCTAACCCCTAATCCTAACCCTAACCCTAACCCTAACCCTAACCCCTAACCCTAATCCCTAACCCTAACCCTAAGCCTAACCCTAAGCGCAACCCTAAGCGTAACCCTAACCCTAACCCTAACCCTAACCCTAACCCTACCCCTAATCCTAATTGACCCTAACCCTAACCGTAATCCCTAACCCTAACCCTAACCCTAACCCTAACCCTAACCCCTAACCCTAAGCGCAACCCTAAGCGTAACCCTAACCCTAACCCTAATTGACCCTAACCCTAACCCTAATCCCTAACCCTAACCCTACCGTTAACTCTAACCCTAACCAAAACCCCTAACCCTAACACTAACTCTAACCCCTAATCCTAACTGTAACCCTAACCCCTTAAACTTACCCTAACCTTAACCCTAACCCTAACCCGAACCCTAACCCTAACCCTAACCCTAACCCTAAACCCTAACCCTAACCCTAACCCTACCGTTAACTCTAACCCTAACCAAAACCCCTAACCCTAACACTAACCCTAACCCCTAATCCTAACTGTAACCCTAACCCCTTAAACTTACCCTAACCTTAACCCTAACCCTAACCCTAATCCTGACCCTAACCCTAACCGTAACCCTAACCCTAATCCTGACCCTAACCCCTAACTCTAAACCTAACTTTAACAATAACCCTAACCCTAACTCTAAACCCTAACCCTAACCCTAACCCCTAACCCTAACCCCTAACTCTAACCCTAATCGTAACCCTAAGCATAACCCTAACACTAAATCTAACCCTAAGCCCTAACCCTAAGCGTAATCCTAAACCCTAACCCTAATCCTAACCCTAAGCGTAATCCTAAACCCTAACCCTAACCCTAATCCTAACCCTAAGCGTAATCCTAAACCCTAACCCTAACCCTAACCCCTAACCCTAACCCTAACCCTAACCGCAACCCTAAGCGTAGCCCTAAGCGTAGCCCTAACCCTAACCCTAAACCTAATTGACCGTAAACCTAACCCTAATCCCTAAACCTAACCCTAACCCTAACCCTAAGCGCAACCCTAAGCGCAAACCTAAGCGTAGCCCTAACCCTAACCCTAACCCCTAACCCTAAGCGTAATCCTAAACCCTAACCCTAAACCTAACACTAAGCGTAATCCTAAACCCTAACCCTAACCCTAACCCCTAACCCTAAGCGTAATCCTAAACCCTAACCCTAATCCTAACCCTAAGCGTAATCCTAAACCCTAACCCTAACCCTAATCCTAACCCTAAGCGTAATCCTAAACCCTAACCCTAACCCTAACCCCTAACCCTAACCCTAACCGCAACCCTAAGTGTAGCCCTAAGCGTAGCCCTAACCCTAACCCTAAAACTAATTGACCGTAACCCTAACCCTAATCCCTAACCCTAACCGTAACCCTAACCCTAAGCGCAACCCTAAGCGCAACCCTAAGCGTAGCCCTAAGCGTAGCCCTAAACCTAATTGACCGTAACCCTAACCCGAATCCCTAACCCTAACCCTAACTCAAAACCCTAACCCTAACCCTAACCTTAACCCTAATCCTAACCCTAATCCTAATCCTAACACCTAACCCAAATCCTAATCGTAACCCTAAGCATAACCCTAACACTAAATCTAACCCTAAGCCCTAACCATAAGCGTAATCCTAAACCCTAATCCTAATCCTAACCCTAAGCGTAATCCTAAACCCTAACCCTAATCCTAACCCTAAGCATAATCCTAAACCCTAACCCTAACCCTAAACCCTAACCCTAAGCGTAATCCTAAACCCTAACCCTAACCCTAACCCCTAATCCTAACCCTAACCCTAACGCTAAGCGCAACCCTAAGCGTAGCCCTAACCCTAACCCTAAACCTAATTGACCCTAACCCTAACCCTAATCCCTAACTCTAACCGTAACCCTAACCCTAACCCTAACCCCTAACCCTAAGCCTAACCCTAGGCGCAAACCTAAGCGTAACCCTAACCCTAACCCTAACCCTAACCCTAACCCTAACCCTAATCCTAATTGACCCTAACCCTAACCCTAATCCCTAACCCTAACCCTAACCCTAACCCCTAACCCTAAGCGCAACCCTAAGCGTAACCCTAACCCTAATTGACCCTAACCCTAACCCTAATCCCTAACCCTAACCAAAACCCCTAACCCTAACACTAACCCTAACCCCTAATCCTAACCCTAACCCTAACCCTAACCCTAACCCCTAACCCTAATCCCTAACCCTAACCCTAAGCCTAACCCTAAGCGCAACCCTAAGCGTAACCCTAACCCTAACCCTAACCCTAACCCTAACCCTAACCCTACCCCTAATCCTAATTGACCCTAACCCTAACCGTAATCCCTAACCCTAACCCTAACCCTAAC